>NW_027071936.1:24698957-25291457 GCF_038088225.1 Cyrtonyx montezumae | reverse complement strand
AGCTCAGAATTGCTAATTTAAATTATAGTTAGCAAATTATTTCAACTAGAAGGTGATAGTGAGCCTTCACTGCAGACTGTATTCATTTGCCCCCTCAGTAATTCTTACAGAATATTCTCTGGCACTGCCTTTTCTAAGTGCTGTGGAAGTAGTCTCACTCTGACTTGCAGTTTTAACTTAGTTAATGATGGGGTAAATTGGTGTTTCAAGCCTTTAGAAAATCTAAATATTCAAGCTTCATATGGAAAAACATCTAACTTAGCAGATGCTCACGGCTCTGCTCGTCCACCACGTATGCTAGACAGGACAAATGTTAGTTTTATTTCAGTAGCAAATACAAAGTTCTTACACGTGGCATGTGAGAACTCAGCCTGAGCAAACAGTTGTTACAGTCTAGAGAGCAGAGTAAGAGATGAGGCTTTTCACAACACAGCCAACCAACACCTGAGTTATCATGGCAGCATTTTAAAAGTGAGATAAGTTGCTGCTAACTCCAGTTACCGTGACAAAGCTCAATGAGCGCAGCATTTAAGCTCTGAACACCAGCAAAAAAAAAAACAAAAAAACAGGGCAGAGAGAGAGACTGAATACAGACTTGCACAAAATTTTATCAAATTGTCAAAATCTGTGTAACAGCACATTAACTCACGTTGCTAAAGAGCATCTTGCTCAGCTAACCTAAGCAGCATCCTCCACAACAGTGCTCCCAATGCCAGACCCTGCACCTGCAGCCAGGCACCCCACAGATCAGCTCCCAAGTCCCTGATGTATTGCAGCTCCTCCTTCCACTAACCCAGTTTTCATTACCAATCCATGAGTAAGATTCTGAATAGCAAGACAGGTGGAGCTGAACTGGCCATTAAGCTTCAAAGGAGGCCGTGTCTGGGGGAATTACAAGCAGTTTACTTCATCACGCACCTCACCAAAACCTCCGAAGTATTCCCTTATTTTCTCTTCAGGTGTGTCTGGAGATAAGCCCCCAACAAAAATCTTTTTGACAGGTTCTTTTGTTTTCATGGCTTTAGCTCTTTTAGGATCGATGACCTTCCCATTAAGCTTGTGTTCTTTCTGGTCCATGACCTGGGGAAAATGAAAACAAGACCTTACTTGCAGTTCAAGCTATATGCCTCACTGCTGTTTCGAGCAAGGCTGTTTATTTCATACCTTCTGTTAATGCTATCACTTCAATCGCAATACTTTTAATCCAGTCACCATCTATTGTGCAAATCCAAAGTTAATTTTTCTGATCGCTGTCCACTGACATGGGCAGTTCTAACAAAGCCTTGCACCACTAAACCAGAGCCACCTGTCCCCCAAGGGAAATAAGGACATGCATTTCTCAGAACTCACCAAACAATCCCACCCTTCCCTCTTCAAAATTCATAAAGAAACGTTTAATCTGTGCTCTACCACTGAAAACCAGCAAAGAGGACATATTTCCAGGTATGTTGTCACGAGCAATTTAGAAAGGCTAACAGCTAATTTTTGCTTGGAGAAAGCTCAAATGCATTGAAAACTCTGACTCCACTCCCAGCATTCACCTTGCAGCTCTGGAACATGAAGACTTGAGCCTCTTTTAAAGTTACTCCTTTCATAGCAGCAGGTAGCAGCTATTTTTATCCACAGTAGTTTTCAACTGCACAAGCCCAGTGGGTAGCAGCATGTTCTCCTGCAAGTACCCAAAGGCATACTTTGGGAAGCACTGCTGCTCCCAGCTACTGTAGCACAAATAAGATTGTTTAGGAAGAAAGTATTTCCATAAGCATCATTTTAAACAGGCCCCATCCCAAAATCACCTGTAGCAGATTATGTACAAACAAACTACAGGTGGGCTCACTTGAGTGCTGTATCTTTGCTGGCTACAACTGAACACGCTGTTTACTTCCATGAATACTACCTTATCTACGCTCTCGGATTCTTTGAAGAGTACAAAGCCGAAGCCTCTCGATCGCCCGGTGATGGGATCTAGCTTCAGAGTGCAGTCTACGACTTCACCAAATTTAGAGAAGTAGTCCTTCAGATCTTTCTTTGTGGTGTCCCAGCTAAGGCCACCGATAAACATTTTCCTGTGGAGACAAGAACATTAGTGTGATAAAACATTTTACTTTTGACCCTACACCATCACGTTTTGTGAATTCTTACACTGTGTAAGACATAGCAGAGTTTCTCAGTGAACACTCTAACACGTGCAGAGGAAAGTCTGCACTTTTCAAGATCCTGGCCAGATAAGATAGACTCGCACATATACAACAGTTACACACAATCTTCTGCTACACTGGTTTATTTTGGTACCCCAAGGAGCCATAAAAAGTCATGACAAGGTGTATGACCACCTCTTTGCGCTCCCCAGCCACTGACTCACAGGCTGAATTTCATTCAGGCCTCTGAAGAGCCCCCCCCACCCCCCCCCTCCCAGGCCATTTACGAAACAAAGGCAGTACAGCTACACAGAAGCACTGACAAACATGCCTAGGTAATATGAGCAAACTGTAAAAAGAAGTGAAAAGTACAGTTGGATCCCCACCCCAAGAAAGCTGTAAGAAAGCACTAGATGCTCAAAGCTAACTTCTCCTCCCCCAGACATGATGTGAACTGCTGGCATAAACCAAAATCAACAGCAGAATAACTTCCCAAAAGACCTGTGCTCCTGGGAAAACAGGCACAACAGGTACCCTGAATCGTGGCTTTTAATTACAAAAGCAAACTGGGAGCTTGGACTCAAATCACAGCCGTACTGTAACAGTAGTACAGCACATAAAGTACAGGAACTGCTGCACATCTGAAGGGAGCACTTGACGACTTGCATCTATTGAAAATCAGGCTGATAAGCACAGGAATAAAATGTCCCTAGTCATCACGCATGTGGCTTATATACCCACTCAGAGAGGATTCCTAATTCTGATAAAGAAGATCCAACAGGCTCAGAACTAATAGCTATGATCCACTGAGACATATAAAACCATTTTCTCCAAAGCTTTGCCCATCCTCGCTGTACCAGTGTTTTCCACAATAATGCATGGAATAGACCTGAGAAGCTTCTCATAGACATGACAAGCCACATGAGCCCGTTTCCACCTCATCCACTTTCTGTGTGCAGGCATTTAAATATTCCTGCACTAATGCTGCTGCACTTCTACAGGTCCAACTCTGAAATCCAAGCTGCTCATGTGAACTGCTCCTACAAAACATCAGCTTCTCACAAACCTCAGATGTATATGGGGGAGAGTTCACAAGCTTCAGGTATTTCTACATTAAGGTTTTTAATTCGCCAAGAGGAGCACCAATCCTCTATACCTTTCTCAGCTTTCTCTCCAAAAAACATACAAGTCGTACTTTGGTGGCTTGAAAAGCAATGCGTAAAAAATGGTTCACGCTAAAAAAAACCAGCAGCTCCTACTAGCAGGGTTCAGCAATCCCACAGATTTATCAGTGGCTGTGTTTGCTTTTGTTCTAAACAGCAAAACACAGAGCAGGCTGACACTGCAGCGTCCTGTTTGTGATACGCAGGGAGGATACTGATTCTCTGGTAGTTCCTTCAGAACTTACACGTACTATGTGACACACAATGCACTTCTTTTACAGCTATCAATAGAACAACTAACATGAGCAATAAACCTCTACCTTCCATCACTGAGCTCGTGGCAGACCAAAAACGAGCCTGAAATCGACGTTCTTCCAAAGGGCTTTTCCAGCACTGGGCAAAAAACTGTATATGCAAATGCGGTAACAGAGCAACAAAAACTGGAAAACCATTGCAAAGTCGAGGGCAGATCAAAGCTACAATACCCAACTCCAACACGCAATGCCACCAGGCCATCGGAAGCCAGGCAAACAGGGATGCTTCCCCGAGCACAACAGAGCTTGTTTAAGCCACACGAGCACACGCTTTTTTCCGAACTAAGTTATGGCAGAGCTGTCAAGCTTCATTCGCAACACACAACAGCCTGCTGGCTGCAGGCTCAGTTTCCAAAACAGGGACATCCCAGGTCCACGGTCGGCAAGCAGGAAAACTCGAGGCTAGAAGAACCAGCGTCCCCTTTCTGGCAGCAAAGCCCGATCCCAAGGTGCGCCGGGTTCTACCGGCCTCCGAGCGAGCTGCTAGGACACCGCCTTTCCCCGCCAGCACCACTCACGAGGAGCGACGGGTCACAGTCATAGTGCGGGCCGAACAGCTCTCAACCACCAGCAGCTAGCGCAGGCTGCGGGGCGGGCACCGCCAGCGTCACGGCAGCGCACGGCGGCGACACGGAGCCCCCGCGGCGCCATGTAAACAAACCGGGCCGCCCCGCGCACGCAGGAGCCCCGCGCTCACCCCTCGTCCTCCTCGTTCTTGCTGGCGTCGATCTTGGCTCCCTCCGACTCACCCCCGCCGCCGCCGCCGCCGCCGCCTCCGCCCGCCCCGTCGCCGTCTGCCGCCCCGCTCCCCGCCGGCCCCTCGGGCTGCGCCGGTTGCTCCGCGGGGCCGCCCACGGGGCCGGCTGCCGCCGAGTCCATGGCGAACTGCTGCTCCGACATGGCGCCGCTACCCCGAGCCGGCCCCGTTGCCGCTTCCCCCGCCGAGGCGCCGGCCCCGCTGGCGGCCCGAGCGCCCCGAGCCCTCAGTCTTCTCCCGGCCGCTTTATTTTAATGGCGCCGCCGCCGACACAACCTAAAATGGCGGACGGAAGGAGCGCGCGGGCGCGTCACGTGACGACGCCACCACCGCTGCCGCACCGAGAGGCGATGGCGGGAGCGGGACGCCAGGGAAGGCCTCAGGGCACGCTTCGGCCGCGGCTCCTCTGCGTGCAAACTCCGAGTTCCCGCCAGCGGCAGCCCCCTAGTCGCCCTCAAGCAGCGGGGCAGGCCGGGTGACCGGGAAATAGCGAGCCCCCTCCCACCTCAGAGGCATCGGTTAGAAATTGGCAGAATCGGTTAGAATCGCCTCAGCGCACCGCCTTCGAAGAAATACAGCCTTCGGTATACGCCAGAAGCGCCCGAATTCCTTCCAACCCTCCTTCCAGACAGCTGGAGGAGTGCCAAAAGCACCGTACGCCCCTTTGCATAGATGGCACTGCACTCCAGACAGCTGCTAACCCAGTCCACAACAGCAGTTCATCCCCACAGCAGACATACAATCCTAAAATAGCAGCTGCACCCCTGCGCCACACCTCACTCGTGGCCACCAATGCACCCACCCTTTTTCCCCATATTACAAGCCTGTTTATACCACTTAGATGCAACTAAGTCCACAGCCAAGGTGAAGACTACATTCACTTCAGGAAGCATTTATTAGAGAATCCTTTAACATGAAATTATACAAATAAACTTTGTATAAACACAATTCCACATTCGTAACATGAATGGCAAAGAAAAAAAAAGTAAAAACCATAAAAGAAAACTAGTCGGCCGCTATATACAGTTGGACACAGTTGTGTCATACACTAAAAGTCTTTTACAAAATAGTCATTTCCTCTCATGAAGACCACCTTCCATTGACGCCCGATGCTTTGCAAGAAGTCTTTGCTGCAGCATCTCTACCTAAAAACCAAGACAAAAATATATGTCAGCTCTCTGCAAGATACTACAAGAATCGTTAAAAGGTCCATTTTCATGAACTGCTTTAAGTCTTCTATATATTCCTTTCGTCACTGTTAAAGATCATATGCATATTTCTTAAGGTAACACAACTGGTTTTGTTACCCACTGATAATTTGTCTTCCCAAATACTGCCATTCAGGAAGCTGTTCCAGAACAACACGCATCCCAATTTGGCTAATTATTGGGCTCTGGATCATTTTTTTCTGGAAACACGGCCAAAATGGGGTTTCCCATTATTTGCACAGTCATTGTTCATACAGATAAACTAACAGATCAGGTCCGATGTACTTCCAACAGCTCACGTGCATATGATCTTTAATGTTTTTCCAGATTTAAAAGTTCGTTTTGGTTTGCAGATTTCACTATTAGCTATAAAAAGAAAAAAGCAAGCATTAAATCTTAAACAATGCACACTTAAAATGAGGTTCCACAATTGAAATACAACACTAAACAGAAGACCAAATGATTAAGCTGTAAAGGCATTTATGTACTTTAACTCCTGCAAAAAACCATTTAAGTTAAGACACTTAGTCTCCAAAAAGATTAAAAAAAGAAGCCATAGTCTGAAGTTTTCCACTTTAATCTTTACGCTGGTACATGAAGTTGGAAGAGACCATACCACAGGACAGCGTTTTCTGGTGTATGCCTTGCGCTCTGCCTGCAACGTGCGACCCCAGAGATAGACGTGGTCAGGGTGACACACGGCCTGCAATGAAGTTCCCGCTGGCGGGTACAAACAAGGTATAATGTCAGAGTTAGAAGATAACATTCTTGTTTTCCTTAAGTTGTACCCATTTCAGTACTTTACCTGTTAATACTTCTAATAAGTTTAATTATTCCTCTAGATCACCTGGTACACAACGCAAAACAGAAAAACTCTTATGTTTTTCTGAAGTACTAAAGAAGATAAAGTCACGTTTTTACAAAGTTAAAGATCTATAGACACGGTAGGCAAAGCTGGTTTTAAAAAAAAAGGTATTTTTAAGTTAACAAAAGTTTAATTAAAGAAAAACGTCACACTACGCAAGGTTTTACTCATTTGTCTATTGATCTTTAAATTAGATTAGCATACTTCGAGTGGATCTCGTGCTCATGTACACACCTGTTTCCTCAGGGACAAGGTACGGCTTTAGTATGGCTGGTAGTTGTTTTGGTGATTGCCGCCACCACGGGATGCCTTTCCATATGTGCTTTGTTGCCCTGTTGATAACACAGCGGGGGAAAAAAAACACCAAAAGCATTGAAACCAACATTCTACTCATCCTTCTCAAGTGTTCTCATGCAGAACACCACCCCCAAATAGTCTGCTCTTCCTCAAGCCATGCCTTACAAGTAAGGGCTGATGCAGAACAGCATACAAAGCATGACCTCTACGATCAAAATCACTCACCACTGTAATCTGTGTATCCCGGTCCATATCCGTAATTGGGATAGTTGTACCCAGAGTAGTCATATCCTCCATAGCCACTGTAGCTTTGATCACTGTAAGCACTATTGTAGTTCCCATATCCTTGATCGTAATAGTTATTAAATCCTTGATTCCAGTTTTGTCCCTGACCTGAAACCAGGCACAGCATTTAGTAACAACTTCTGTAATTATGCCTTCACATACCACTTAATCTAGCTTATAATTTTTCTCTTCCAAAATTATTACTTCTAAGAATCCTCTTACCTCCCCCAACAACCTGCAAGAACTAATTTGCCATCTTATTTGTCTATCAGAGATGAGCTAAAAGATTCAATTGCTCAAAACAATATTAAAGAACATGCTAGTCCTGCTCATCAGCCATCCAGTAGGAAAAACCAAAAGCACACACAACAGCAGTTCCCGCAGTTTTCCTAACTTCCATTTTTAAACCATTAATCACACAAACAAAGTTATAACACAAGATCAGTATAACTGTGTCATCTTAGTTGTGTCTGCCTGACTTTGTAAATCCTACCATGAATTAACCTGTAACAACTGCTGGCCTCTATGCAAGGCATGGATGAGTGACTGACTCTTTGGCCAGTGGCTCATGACTTCTCACCCATGAGCAAGCCAGCATCCCCTCACATAAAAAGAAAAGTAGCTACACTAGGTATTTTATTATGCTCTGAACTGTAGGCCAACAAAAACAATCTAATGTTTTATTTGTGAACTGAGCACTTGAATGCAAGCAACAATTCTTTAGCGTCCAAAATCTATCACAAAAACCTAAAGTGGAATGTAATGCACTTCCTAGGAAATTAATTATTTTAAAACTAATTCGTAAACTATATATATTTTTCTTTTAGTCCCACACGCAACCTGAAGCCTGGAACAGGTTCAGACACCTTCAATACTTTTACACAAATTCCAATAACCAGAGCACTCACCCCGTCCTCGTCCCCTTCCACCACCTCGTCCACCAGATGCATTGCTTTTTCCTCCTTTCTGTTGCTGCTGCTGTTGCCTGTACACCTCTTTGGGCTGCGCTACTTTGATCTCACACTGTTAAGACAAAAAGCCTTTAACTTGTGAAGAATCACAGGACTGTTCTGTCAGCTGCCTTCACAGAAGCCGACAGGCTGCCTATTCCACATACTAGCAAGAAAGCATCACTACCTTGCCTGATCCAATCTGATGGTATCTGCTTTCTAGTAACTTCTTTACTGGCTCTTCATCTGTGTACGTGATAAAGCAGAAGCCCCTTCTTTCGTTTGTCTTTGTGTCCATAGGAAGCTCAATGTTCTCAATCTGCAATTACAAGTATCGATGATGCATGAAAATCAATACAAGCTTGTCCAACACCTTCCATCAGACATTTCATTGGCTGTATTTACAGCACATTCCACCTGGCATTGCAATATTACTTTGTACGTTCAGGACCATTTGCTATGGACATCCAGCCACAGGGACATATACCAGGTTAGATTTTAGGAAGTATTTCTTCTTTGAAAGAGTGGTGAGGCTGCTCAGAGAGATGGAGTCATCAAACCCAAAAGGTGTTCAAGAATAAGGGAGAAATGGCACTGAGGGGCACGGTGAGTGGGCATGGTGAGGACGGCTGGGATTGGACTTGGGTCACCTTAGACATCTTATCCAACCAGAACGGTTTATAGCCCTGTTTCATAACCCATTCACAGAGTGCTGCAGCTTTCAGAACTTACAATGATAACAAGCTATCCCAACCCAGCACTGTTAACAAAATGAGTTTCAACAATCTCTAGCTCCACAAAAGCCCAACACAGCTCTTCCCACTTATTTTTAGGCAATGCTCCCCTGGAAAATGCATTTGTCTTTCACAGGGCCACACCTTACCTCTCCAAAAGCACCGAAGTACTCCTTGATCTGCTCTTCAGAGGTATCTGGGCTCAGCCCACCAACAAACACCTTCTTGGGTGGCTCTTTCCCCTTGAGGGCTTTTGCCCTCTTAGGATCTATCAGCTTCCCATCCAGCTTGTGCTCCTTCAGCTCCAGCACCTGAAGGCAAGGAGTGAAGCCCTCAGCACACTGAGGCAGGTGTGCACAGTACACAGCAAGGCACCCCAAGACCAGCACACCGCCACTACCCCCCGACACGGAGCCCATCCACGCACCTTCTCCACGCTGGCAGCATCCTTGAAAAGCACAAACCCGAAGCCCCGCGACCTCCCGGTTACAGGGTCGGTTTTAATCGTGCAGTCCACAACCTCTCCGAAGCGGGACAGGTACTCGGTCAGGTCTTTCTTGCTCGTGTCCCAGCTCAGGCCGCCGATGAACATTTTCCTGCGAGGCAGCGGCATGTGAGGGCGGGGCACGCAGTGCCGGAAGCCCCGCCCCGCGATGACGTCACACCACGCGACCAAAGCCCGCCGCCCCGCCCCGCGCCAACTGGGTCAACCGCGCGGGACACAAAGGCGGCCCCCGCCCCCTCCGCTAGGCCCCGCCCCCTCCCCGCCACGACTTTCCCCTCCCCCACGCAGCCGGCAGAAATGGGGGGGGGGGGGAAGGGAGGGAGAGGGCGCGACCCCGTCTCGCAGCCTACCCGTCGTCCTGCTGGTTCTTGCTGGCGTTGATCTTGGAGCCTTCGGCGAACTCCTCCGTACCGCCGCTCATCTCGGTGGCGTCCTCCATGGCGGGCCGGCTGGGAGCGAAGAGCGACAGAGACCCGCGCGGGGTAGAAAATGGCGGCGGAAGAGATCCGGGCACCGCCTGCGCCGCCTTTATATAGCGGCGACGGCAGCCAATCAGCGCCGCCCGGGGGATGCTGCAGCGCCCCCCCGCGGCGGCGCCGCCGCCTCCCGCGCTCTCCGCCGCCATGGGCGTGCTGCCGGTGCCGGCGGGGGTGCGCGCCATCCTGCTGGACGTGGAGGGCACCACCACCCCCATCGCCTTCGTGCAGGTGCGCGGCCCCGGGGGGAAGGAAGAGAGGGATTTGGGTTTTGGGGGAGGTTCGGGGATTTGGGTGATGGGCGTGATTTTGACGTTGGTGATTTCCGTGGGCTCCGGGGGTGGTCGTGGGGTTTAGGAACGTTGGGTGGTGGGCTCGAGGGGCTTTAGTGGTTCCGTGGGTTTTTGGAGTTGGGGTGGGTTTAAGTATTTTGATGGTGGGGGGGCTGTTTGGGTGATTTTAAGTATTTTGACGGGTTTTAGCGACCGTGATGGCTTTTATCGATGTGTCTTAGCGATTATGATGGTCCTCAGTGAGGATAGTGGCTTTCAGGGTGCTGGGTGGTTTTAGGGATTACAGGGGGTTGCGGTGACTGTAATGAGCTTTAGGGATTTGGTGGTTCGCTGCTCTGCTTGCTCCCACCTCCCCACCAGCACTTGGAAGGAGCTTTTTAGGCCCTTTCATTATTTCTCTGGTTTTGGTGACTGATCTGCCATACTGATGTCTGCCTGTGCTGCCAGGAGACCCTGTTCCCCTACATCAGAGACAACGTGGAGCAGTACCTGCGTGCACACTGGGAGGAGGAGGAGTGTCAGCGGGATGTGGGGCTCCTGAGGCAGCAGGTGAGAGCACCGCATGACATCGGGTCACACTGAGGCTCCTTGTCACTCCATGCCCTTCACTTTCCCCATCCCCAGGCCCAGGAGGACTCAGGCCTGGACGGAGCAGTACCGATCCCATTGGAAAGCGGCAGCGGGGATGAGGAGCTGGAGCGTGTCATCCGGGCAGTAGTGGACAACGTGCACTGGCAGATGGCTCTGGACAGGAAGACCACGGCACTGAAGCAGCTGCAGGGACACATGTGGAGGGCAGCCTACGCCACGGGGCTGGTGAAGGGAGAGTGAGTAATGGCAGAGAAGCAGGCACGAGGTGCCCTATTCCTGGCATCCAGCAGCAGAGGGGCTACATCAGCCCCTGAATGCGTGTACAGGTGTAGGTAGAGTCAGTGCCTCCACAGAGAAACCAAGAAGGACAGCCTTCCCATCTGCTGCTTTATAAACAGGGAGAATGATGTTACAGTGGCCCAAAAGCTGTGGATTTAGCTCTGCTGTTTGGCAGCATTCAGAGAGTGAGCCTTGCTGGTGCTGTACAGCAACCTCAAAATACTTTCAGCTGACTCCACATACATGTAAATTGCTATAAAAAGAGTGAATTAGCTTTGATTTTCTTTTTAAACACGTAATGTAACAACACACTGAGCATAATGATTGAAAAACTGGAGCTAAAGGGGCCAGCTGGTTGCGACAAAGCTGCAGAACTCAATCCCACACTTCCCTATTCATCTTTGGGAGCCCTGTGTCTGTGCAGGGCAGTGCACTCAGGCCTTGGCCCGGTGGCCACACTGTGCTGGTGGGAAGGCTGCTCTTTGAGCATGGGTTAAAACTGAGCTGCAGCACCACTTTGCATCCATCCACTACATCTTACTCCCTCCTTGCCCTTCTGAGGCATTCCTGGGATGCGTAGGTCCTTCCAGCACATCCCTCTGCAAGCATCCTCTGGTGCCTCTGGGCCTGCCCTTACCTGCTGCCCTGTTTTGCTGCAGAGTCTTTGAGGACGTGGTTCCAGCCATCCGGAAGTGGAGGGAAGCTGGGATGAAGGTCTACATCTACTCTTCAGGGAGCGTTGAAGCTCAGAAACTTCTGTTTGGATACTCTACAGAAGGTGATATCCTAGAGGTAGATAACCTTACCATTTTCCTTATGGCTTCTCTACCTGCAAAGCAGACCCATCCCATGGCTGTTCTTGTTGTGACACTTTGTCAGTAGAGTCTCAGATGGGAAAGCAGGGCAGTGGGGGAGCCTCATTTATCAGCAAGGTTTAGCTCTGCGGCTCATACGGTGTCCAGCCTTTGCCTTTCTCTGTCTTTCAGCTCTTCGATGGCCACTTTGACACCAAAATAGGTCCCAAGGTAGAAAGCGAGAGCTATCGAAGGATTGCCGCAACTATAGGATGTGCTACCAACAACATTCTCTTCCTGACTGACGTCCCTCGAGGTAGGTGGCTGGCAGCCTGCTCCCTCACAGGCCTTGGCACAAGCACCCAGTGATGCTTCAGACCTCCTTGCTTCTGGGGCATCTGGCTTGCTGCTGCTATGCTCCTTCCTGAAGCATTCAGGCTTGCACAGGACAGTGGGAGATCTGTGTGAGACACTGTGCAGTGAGGGAAAATAGGCCAAGCAGAAAACCTGTCCTTGCCCCAGGTAACGAGAGAGTGTTAAAGTAGAGTGGAGCATTTGCTGAAGCAGTTAGCGTGCCCCGTTTGCAAATGAGGTCAGGAGTTTTTGTGGCCTGTGCTCAGCTTCCCGTTGGAACAGTGATGCCAGCTGTTCTGCTGCTTGGCGTGGTTGGTCAGTGGTTGGTTCTCCTGCATGGCAGCAGGAAAACATTGATCCAGAGGGCTCCAAAGCTCAATCCATAAGAAGCAAGACTGGGGGGAAGCCTCTTCCTGCTCTTTTTGGGAACATCTTTCTGACAGAAATGGGCTGATATCTTGGTCTGAGTCGGCTCAGTCTGAGGAGTTTCCCCATCTCCTCAGCCCTAGCAGCATCGCTCGGGAGCTTGCAGTCACCTCCTTGTCCCTGCAAAGCCTACCCCAGGGCATCTTGCTGTGCTTGGGGCAAGAAGGGAGCTAGTGAGGACTGACTGCAGGCTTGCAGGGGCATTGGGCTGGCTAACACCAGCCAGTGCCACCTGCAAATGCTGCTCTGTCAGTATTAACCTTCAAAAGCATGTTTTATGGTGCTGTTCAAGTTTTATGGCTCTGTTAAGAGCCCCCCTGTGGAGAAATCGCACAGCACATCTCCGCTCTCTCCCTCTTTATTTCTTTCAGAAGCAAATGCAGCCGAGGAAGCAGATACTCACGTGGCTGTGGTCATCAGACCTGGCAATGCAGGACTGACAGATGATGAGAAATCGTATTACAGCCTCATCTCATCTTTCACTGAACTTTTCCTGCCTTCTTCCACTTAAGTGGTGCACGCACAGAAGGCTGTGTTTCACCTCAGCTGTCCTTGCGTAACTTCAAATTTTTTGTCCATAACCAGAATCTAAAACCAAACCCACGTCATGTATTGGACCCACAACTAATGCAGGTATGGATGGAGAGTATGGTGTGGGGCTCCCAATGCAGCACAGTAGGGCTGCTGCAGACAGCCAGTCCTTGCTGCAGGGAAGCAGCACAGACCAGGAGTGACTTAAATCTTGGCTACACCTACAGCAGGCCCTAGGAACAAAACAGACTCGCATGCAGATGCTGCTTAGAGCAATATTGTCAGCCCACCTGAATGAAGTAGCGTGTACACTAAGAATTAGGTTCTTTAAAAATTAAATTCTAGACCCACCTCATGCTGCTGCCAAGTGGTGTGGGTCTAGAGAATCCATCAGGCTGACACCACAGCCAGCTTGGCTGCATTTTTGCCCAAAGTGTCATAGCTCTGCAGGAGCCAGCTGCTGCTGGTCAGCTGTGAGCAGACCTTGCCAAACATCCTGCTGCATTGAATGAGAGTTAAACCCGAGATCTTTTCACGCACCTTACCTTAATCATGCCAATTTATAGCAACAGTTGTGAAGCTTTTCCTGCATAGTCAATAAAACCACAGTTTTGCTTACATGGTGTTCACGATACTCCAGTATTTAGCCTTGCTGCCTATCATTAGTGATCCAGCACCAAAAGGACAAATCTATTTAAAAATACAAATAAATATGAAACCCAGTTTTTATCCCTGATTTTGCCCTCCCTGATCCGTTCTTTAGGACAGACAAGCCTGTTCTGCTGAGGAAACAGCATGACATTCCTGTCTGTCTCATGATTTAAGGAGGGACTTGGTGAGAGCCAGGTTGAAGCAGGTGATAGCACTCATGGTCTGGACTCTGCTGCTGGCACTCTGCTCAAAATGATCACCCACTACTTACTAATTGCTGTGCATCCGTGCTTGAACTTGCCCTCATGGCTCCAGTGATGAGATTACCACAACAGATCGCCAGCACACATGCTGCCTTCCTGAGCTCTGGTACACATCTGTGGCTCTCCCCATTGAGGTAGCTGTGTAGAGAACAAGCACCTGAGAAGGGAAACACATCACACCAGTGCTGCCCTTCTAAAACTTGATAACAGCTGTGAGGCAGCTAATGTGAATGCCTTTCTGGGTTGTGCAGAGCATGATCCTTCTGTGAGAAAGAGCCTGCTAATTAGCACCGCTACAGTGTGTATCTGCATGGCTGAACGGTCCCCAGCTTCATTAAGTGTTAATTTGTATCATGATGGTGTAAATACCTTGTGTTCTACCTTTGCCCTCATCAAGTCGTGCATGGGATAGGGGACAAAAATAAAACTCACTTTCTTCATAAAAGCACTTTATTTAGTGGTCATGTGTATAGTGGTTGTCGTTTAGTTGTACTGAAATGTGCTGTTAGAAATACTGTAAGAAATGTAAAGTTATTACCAAAAACCTGAAGTTGAGTTTGGATTGCATATAGGAAAAGAAAAAAAACAAGTCACAATCATCACCCTTCTTTTTCTTTGTTAAAATTGTTACAAAGTATAAAACAATAAACAAAAAAAAGTAGTAATTGATTAAAAAAAAACCATAAAAAAATGAAGAGGACTATTTACAGTAAAACACCCTTAAAGAATAACACTGCTCTGTGCTCCCTATGCGTTCAGTGTGTGCCCTTGTCAGGGGTCCCTCTGCATCCCGTCCCCCACCTTGGGTGTGACTGTTGGCAGAGCTGTGGATGACCTGGTGTGCCCCAACCTGCAGCCTCAGCATCTCCCTCCCCAAAAGCAAGTTCTGGCCCATGAAAGGTCACGTAAAGAGCACTGGCTTTAACAGAAGGTTTTCTTGACTATTTCTCCTTCCAGAAGTGGCCTCTGCCCTTTGCAGAGCGCTGAATGCCCCCGTGCCCTTTCCCTTTCTGTCAGAAACACTACTGTGTGGTAGTTCCCCTGAAAACAGCTCTTGCCACTATTTTCATGTCTGCCTCTCTTCCCAGAGGGGTGGTGAGATGCCCCATATCAGCACAGGCAGGAGAAGCAAACGCCTAGGAAAACGGGAAACAAGTCCCACCCATCCCCTAGCTGGCTGATCCAGTAGCCTTCCCAAACTCAGTGTTTTCAAAGACGGGCTTTAACCACAGACTTTTTCTGCAGGAAATGTTTCTCCTTGTTGTATTTGCACTTCACGCTCCCCGGGGACTGCACAGCAAAGCTGCTCCTGCTTTTGGTGACTTATGCCAAGTCCCCCAGCCTCCACACCCCTTGGAAGTCCATTCAGGAAAACTGGCCACAGGGAGAAGTCTGGAACTCAGGCAGGGACAAAATATGTCTGAAGTTTGACTTCTAAGTGCATAAAGAGCAACAAACAAACAAAACCAACTGAAAACCCTACACACATGAAGTCCAGCTGCAATGATTCTGTTTTCATTGTAGGTAAGTCCAGTGTCTCTAACACAATGTTTACCTCTTCTGTGAACAACAACAAAAAGTTCTTTGAAACACTACAAATGATACGTAGTGGAAGCACTGAACACTTAAAAAGAGCAGCCTCTTCTGGGTCATCTTTAGAGCATACAGGCATTCACTTATTAATTCAGCACCTTGCTTCCACCAGTCCCCATTGCTGTGTGTGAAACAAGCCCAGCACAGTGCTCTCCTGTGCCATCTCCTCTGGCATGAGCACAGTCCTCTCTGCTGCCAGGCAGCATCAGCCAAGTCTTGCATGGTTTCTCTCAAATCCAGCTTTGTCATCAGCTACTTTCCAGGCTGGAAGCAATGCCCACCTGCTCATTGTAAATGCTGGTCAGTTTGGGTCTTCCAATGTCCAGTCTTAAGTCCAGAAAAAACAGCCATTCCTTCTCATCCTATCAAGTTACACCTATCAGCAGCAAAGAAAACAATGCAAAAAAGACATGAAAGGTGCAGCCTAGCAACTCAGGAACCAGCAATGCCTGAAGACTGTGCCCAGACAGGTCTGTTTCCTTCATCTCCTTCCCTACAGGGCAGGCAGAGCAGTGCCTACCTTCAGAGGGGCACTGTGAGGACCTGCTGCCAAACATCTCGAACAGCAGGCGTGTGATGGAGCTGCTGAGGAGCCTGACAGCACAAAGTGAGCAACTTGTGCTCCCCGGCACTGCTGCTCAGAAGGTTCCAGTCCTCTTCCACCAGGGAGCTATTTCTGTTTGGCCCTTAATGAGGCAACTGCCCTCAGAGCCCTTTGGCAATACGACAATGATTGCACGTGGAAAACAAACTCATCAAAAAAAGTGTAAATGAGGTCATGTCTAACCATGGGACCACACCTGCCCCCCTCCCCCTGGCCGAAGGACAGGCTACACCTGATCTGTCTGGTACTCAGAGGCTTCCGACAAGCTTTCAGAAAAGCTCAGAAAGTTTTCCTGGTATTCAGAACAAACTATCTCAAATCTGTAGTGCCTGAACTCCACTGCAAATGTGCCAAAGTAGCACAGGAAACACATCACCAGGCCCCACTGGATCCTGGCAGCGTACATATGGATGCCCTGCGCCATCAGGATGAAATCTGGAAGATAAAGGTCAAGGAAACCATCCTGGGAATGCCTGTAGGAACAGAGATGCTGGACAAGAGGGGAAAAAAGCCAACGGGACAGGCAATCAAATGTTGACAATCACAGTCACCAGTATGATGACCAACCTGGCTAGCCATCGTAAGGAGTGAGTGGTGCCAGAGGTGAAAGGGCTATCAGGTATCTAACAAGATGGAAACTGCCTATGGAATGCAGCAGCTGTTCTGTGCTGGTCAGGACTTCTGGTCCCAATTCCCACTGATAAACATCCACAGAGACAGACAGAGGTGTGCAGAAGTCCTGCTTAAATATCAAACCAGGCACTGATGTAGTCAGCAAGCTGTGAGGGCTCCCACTACACACCCCTACCTCCTCTGTGCACCTCTAACCTCACTACTCTCCTGTCTCAGAATTTTTTCTGCACAAAAACACATGATCACACAACCTCACAGGTAAAACAAACAATTCTTTCAAGAATGGGCTGTTACCCAAAATAACTCAATATTAGCTTATTCCTGGCCAATTGTTCCTGCTCTCTTAACTTACCCCAGCACAAACATAGACACAAGAAAGCAGCAAGTGGATCTAGCCCAAATAAATCCCCCAATGAATATAAAAGGGCTGAGGGGCAGTTGATACAATAAAATACTGGGTACAAGGTGAATGTGAAGCCTCGTGTACACCTAGTTGGGATGACTGCAGACTCTATAACTAAAACTCTACACCTACTCTTACCAGAAGTCAACACAGCTAGCAGCTCCTCCCCTCGCCGCCACAGCAACTTTTAGAGGGGAGGGCTGGCTGTAGCACCCTGGAGCACATATACGATCTTCAGATACCTGATTACCACCCTCTATCCTCCTGACGTTTTTTAATTTCAATATTTGACATGATTTCAAATGCTACTGCGTTGGTAGCCATTAAATCAAACAGATGTTGTTCTTTACTGTAACCATTTTGGAAATCACTAAGAATAAATGTTATGAACATTTACAGAGGAAGTGAGGGTCTAGTCCATGAGAAAAGCAGTGCAATCCTGTAAAACAGAGGTAGCAAAATGGTCACAGATTCGTGCCTTGAAAACCATCTGAGCAGTGCTCGTAAAGGACGTCTGTGAAAGCCAATCTTCCCTGCTGCAGAGTCAGCCACTGACAATACCCAATGTGCCACAGAGCACAATAAAGGATACAGAGCGCCACGCAGAGAGTGATGCTGGCCGATAAGGCGACTCGTGGAATCCCAGCCTTCCGTCCCTCATTCTTCAGGTTAATCTTGAGGGTGAGAGCAGACTGGATCCAGCATGCCAAGGTCCCAAAGCCAAAGGTCAGCGATGTGCCCACATTGTGGATCTCCTCATCGTTAGAAAGCTAGGAAGAAACAAAACAGCAATTGCCTGGACACCACAGGAATCACCTGTTAGCTACCTCAGGCTGCTGACAGGGTGGGATAGAGGAGAGCAAGAACCACTGGGATGTGAGATGGAGATGCTGTATCCTTTCTTCTGATAGAGGTGTAAGGCCTAAGATAACCAACAAGTCGACAGCTGTCACAGAAAAGCAGATCCTCTGTCCAAAACCAAGCACAGTGGAAAATGCAGTCTCCCAGGGATCGCTTCCACAGCCCCCTGACAAGACCCACCAATGCTAAGCTTGGGAAGAAATACTCCTCTGGCTTGACACAATGGTGAGGGCAGGCAAGGACAGCCTGACAGGTGCTCGTTCAGCTCCTCACAATGACAGCAAACTGCAGCCTCCAGCTGCACAGAGCAGTGCTGTCCAGGTAGTGGGCTGTTAGTGCCCCAGCACCTCCACTGAGCTAGCAGAAATGTGCTTCTGTTTTGGCAAGCTTCTCCCACCAAATGCGGACTGCTTGTTCCCACCTCCACCTCTCTCAAGCACTAGTGTCTGAGGCAACACAAACTCAATCCCACTGGAGTGCAAGTGCTTTTCTGCCTCTTGGCTGCCATTTCTTGTTGGGCTCAGTGACCGCATAGTGATGCAAAGGAACAGGTCAGCCACGTTCCATGAGCAAGAGTTTGCAAAGAGATCCCTCCAGGATGCAAAAACATTCAGAAAGCCCACTATGGGCAAGACTTAGGCTTTATATTTTCCCTCTTTCCTCTGAGGCTCTTCTAAATAATAAACCATCAGTGCATAATTCCTCCTTGCAGCCTTGGTTCCTGTTCTGTGATTTAACCAATTCCCAAACAACCCACAATCTGCAAAATAACAGACTAGTCACCCTGCTTCCACTGACCCCTCCTCTCCCCCCATTTTGTGCGTGTGCGTGCGTGTGTGTGTGTGTGTGTGTGTGTGTGTGTGTGTGTGTGTGTGTGGTGGGGGGGGGATTGGGGGGGGGGAGGAGTTTGAAAAGGGCAGGTTCAAATTACAGTAGAAGCAAAAAACAGGATTGAGCATGTTTTCCCAAGGCAGCTTGCACTGCATGGGACTTACAGCCCTCATGGTGACTCTAAAATATCAAATCTGTAATTTTCCAGCAATGTGATTTAATGCCACATTCAGCTCAGTAGTTAGGCAGGGAAAAGCAAGGGCTACAGTCTCATTACCACATGCTTTCATGGTTTGGCACAAGATCTAAGCAAGATCTAAGCTAACTAACAAGAAGTGGATTATTAGTCCAAAATTTATAATCATGAAGGATTCACAGCCTCCACTCTTCAAGAACAGGCATTTGCTCTGAGGGGGAGAAAAAAAGGAAGATGTCCAAACTGCTTCCTACTAGCTAGTCCCCGCCATAGAAATATTCCTCTTGCACCTAGATGCGGTTGTTACAAGGGCCTTGTAATTCCTAGTAGAGAAACTCTCATGGAAAAGCAAATCTATGTGTTTTTGGCCTGGGCCATGGAGTTAGCAAGACCTCCAGAACAGTTATATTAGTTCACACTTAATTAAAAAAAAAAAAAGAAGACAGACAATTTCCCACAACTGCTTTACAACCCAAACAGTTACTAATCCTTCAGAAAACAAGGATTTTTTCTGTATTAACAGCAAAACCATCCCCCTTCCTGGAAAAGGGGTTGAGAAGCCTTTCTCTGTTCCTGGCAGCTGAGGCCCTTTACTTGCATCCCAGCACGAAACAGAACAGGGAGAGCAATGGGATAGGGAAACCAAAGTGACCCACTCGCTCTCACAGCTCAGTTTTCACTGCAGACCTGACAGACACAGACTTGTGATCACAGTGAATGCACAACCCCACGGAGTAAGGCTGTGGAGCTGACAGCTTGACTGCCTGTCAAGCAGTTGCAGAACAGATGGAGAATTGCAGGGACCTCATCCAGGCACCCACCACACTGGGGAGAGCAGCAGCATTTCTCTGCTGCATCCCTCTTGTGGGAGTCAGAGGACAAGCAGGAGTTAGATTAACCAACACACATTTAATGTGAAGGACACTAAAATGTCTGCTAAATGTGCACGGGCAGCTGCGCATCTGCTAACACAGATGCAGGTTTAAACTTCCAGCTCAGTCCATTTACCCAGGACCATCTGCACCAAACCTCAGGGCTCAGGAGGCTCCCTGCTCTAGCCCACAGCAGGTCAAGCATGCATGAAAGAAATGAACAATTATCACAGTTCTTCATCTCTGCGTGTTCTGAAGCCACAATAAGCAGCAGGTAGAGGTGGCAGGGTGGGTATGAGGAGGGCTGGGGCGCAGCCAGATACGTGTAGTTCAAAGACCCAGGCAGACCTGCTCGAAAAGCAGGAGCCTTACGACACACACACAGCAGCAGTACCTGAAAGTTGCCGAGTAAGGTCATCCCAAAAGAGGCCAGGCACAATGCCACCAGGCCGCTGACATTCAGCCAAGGGTTCAACACCTTTGGCTTCAGCTGAATGAAGCGCAGGACAGCAACGACAAGTGCTGAGAAAGAAAGAGAGAGCACCAAGTAGGTAATTAGGTAAAATGCACTAAGGAAGTCACGTGGCTGTGCTCACGGCCATTTTCCATCCTCCACTAATTGCTAGGGACACTCACTCTTTGTCTGCTGGGGCTCACCTGCACTTTTCTATTGTTATTTCTACAGGACACAATCTTTACAGAAGAGATATATTGCTCCCTGTGAAATCGCGTGACCTTTTCCTAAAACGGCAATGAGAGTGACAAATGGTAATTAAATAGTCACCTTCCTGCTTTACGTGCAAAACAATGCTATTTTCATCTTCCAGAAATGCTAACCTTTCTAGCTTTAGTGGTTGCTGCTGGTTCTTCTCCAGCAGCAAAGGCTTTGACACAACTGAGGTCAACAGAAGCATGAGCTCAAGGCAGCTAATCAAAAGCACCCCAATGCAGTAGAGGAATCCAACCTACTGTGGCCAGCCTGTCCTCATCCATAAAGCACAGACAACATAAAAACAAATCTGCACTCTGGAGATTCCCTAGTTTCACTTCTTGCAGTGGGGAGAAGCAGCAATGAAAGCAGACTGTAGAGCTGGGCCTCAAAAAGCTTTGGCCCTCCTTCACAGCACCTGCCCTCATGCTCAGGTGACTCTGTCCTCATGTCTGCCTGGATCACGGTACCAAGTCAGACCCTGTCCTTCCATTCAGCCCTCAAACTGGAAGCAAAGTTGTTTATACAAACTGAGACCCTGGCTGGATAAACAAGGTCTGACCTTCAAACAATGCCACACATGAAAACAAACTTTATGGGTTCCCAAACTCCCCCCAGAAGTGATACTTGAAAACGAGGAAGTTCAAATCAGTGAAGTGTTTTACCCTTAATGCCTGCTGCTTGAAGAAGCCAGTGAACTTTCACAGCTTCAGTCATGCAATTTGGGAAGACGTACATACTAAGTTGATGCATTTGCGGACATTTCCATGCCAAAATCCTACTTTTGTAGCAAAGAACAGCATCCCACCATGCAATGAAAAACAATCACACAGCTTCCAGGCTAATGAAGCTCAAATGCATCCAGGCTCATTCTGTCTTTCTACAAATGAAGCCAAAACAATCCTGGCTTAATCAGTAGCAATCACAGCTTAAAGGATTTCACATCAGCAGACCTAAGAACAATGCGTATTGGATATTACTTATGTTTCAATGACTTCTTACAATAAATTAAGAGAGAGAAAGAAAGAATTCTCCTTGTGGTTCCTACCTAGAAATGCTGCCATGTTCATGACTTGGCTAAACACACAGCTCGCAGGGGGAGTGTCACCTGCAATACTTGGAAAACAAAGCGTACCATTGTAACTCCAGGATGGCAAAGACGGGTGAACAGCTATTAATCAGAACAGTGAGTGGAAAAAAAATCAGTCACTCACCTTATATAAGGTGGTCTTTTGGAACCAGGTTTCCTACAAGACACAAGTGCCCAGAAATTAAGATTCAAGAGCTTCTTTCCCATTTTGTTTTTACCACTTAATTATTTTAACAAAACAACTAATTGAAAGCAAAGCCCACAGACCCGTCTTACCTCTCTGGTACATTTAGTGCAATAATTTTGTTATCTTCCACTGCTATAAAGTACCTGCCAAGAAAAGAAGAAAAAAAACAACAATACAAACAGCCTTAAACCTCATTCTGGCTTCTATTCAAAGTATCACTCAATCTGGTAAGCACCCTGAAGCCCACTGACACGAGCTCAGGCAAAATCAGGACCCAAGGAGGCTGCCAGTGCTCCCTGTTAGTTTCCCAGCCTGGCTCCATGCCTGCCTTCCTGTTGCATCTGCTCTGCATGGCCAGGTAGAAAAGCAAATCACCGAACAGGACTAAAAATAATCACCCAAGGAAACATTTTCATTTTGAATCTGAATCATTTGATTCACCTGGTTCACTCTGCTTCCTCCACAAAAGCTGTTTTAGCAGCAATAGGCTCAGACAAACAGCTTAAGCTACTCAGGCTGCTGAAAAACATCCTCAGATCCAGGACCAAAGTCACATCCTACAATACATCACTTTCCAGGCTGAGCAGAACTGCTGACTGCACACTTCTCACTCCCAAATTCATGCTGCAGTTGTCTGCCTGCATGCCTGGGGAGAGCCCACTTGGGGAAACGCACACCCCATGTGTCTTTTGTTAAAAAGGGCTGCTGAGAAAGCGAGGCATCAGCACGATCTGGCTGGCTGGCTGTCCACATGCACGCTCTGCATTTGGGCTCTTCACCCCAAAGCACAGCCTGAGCACATCCCCAAGGGCTGTGCTGAGTCATTTACAGAAGAGGCGATGGAGGGTAATTTCTGCATCTTGGCCCCTTTTTTTTTGTTTGTTTTTTTAGGCAGTTTCCAGTAACACGTGCCAGGAGGAAGACAAGATCAGAAACTTGGCCTGGGGAGCACAGAAACTCGGGGAAATGCACGTGCTCCTCCACAGACTGACCCCTAACCCTCTCAAGTGCCTTTCCAGCCCACAGACACTCAAGAATCCCCCACGGCTTCACTCCCCTGATCTGCAGCAGGTAACTTACACTATCCATAATCCGGCTGATGTAAACAGGGTAAACACAAGGGGCAAAAACATCCACACACTGCATTTCTTCCTGTCCATACCTGCTAGAAACAGAGAGCAAAGTAAAAACAGGAGAAGAGGGCACAGGCAATCATACCCCTTGCCTCCATGTTGGAAGCAGCAAGAGCATCCCCACAGCAGGTGCCACTCCAAGACCAGCCTCACAACAGGCAGCCCAGTAGGCGTTGCCAGCCTTACCCACCACCGCAGCTGGTGTGAGGGGCTAAGCTGCTGCATGCAGGCAGGAGCTGCCATGCTGTACAGGAACAGAGAGCCTGCAGCAGGGAGGCTCTCTTCAGACACACTTAGGGAACCGAGGCAGCTCTCGAAGCATTCTCCAGAAGCAGTTTGTGCAAGGTCATTCCACCAGACCCGCAGCCCTCACCCCTTGCTCCTTTCCAGAGGCACGTGGCAGCACAGCCTCCCTACTGTAATCATTACCCATTCCACACACATCATATCGGCACAGTCCACAGAGCAAAGGGAAACGGATGCACATGTTCTCTCCTCACCCCCACAAAGCACACGACCAGCTCCCAGCCTGGCTACAGCAATCAGCTAAAAATGGTGTTCGGATGCGCTCAAAGGGGAGCCAAGCTCAAGTGCTGACAGAATGAGGCAAGACAAACAGGACTAGCCCTTGATGCTGTGCAAATGCTGCATGGGCCTTAAGGATGCTGTGCACATTCTCTCCTGAGGAAGTATTTGTCCTCCAGGCAAGATCCCACTGGACAAGGCTGTGAGATGCCAGAGCTGCTCCTGCAACACATGCAATTCAGAAATGCCCAAATGCTGCCATGCTCCAAACACGGAACACCTCACACACCCTGTGAGCCCTCTGACAACAGATCAAATGCCTCCTCACACTCTGTTGTCCTGCACAAACATTCCTTTCAGGTACCAGCATAGCAAACAGCAAACAACAGGAGGCTCTCCGCTCCAGTGCCCACTTTGCTTTCCATAGAGCAGCAGCTGTACATCAGCTGTGCTGCCTTCCTGCACCCTGTGCATTGCCGGAGGGGCACAACACAGCAGCATTCGATGTGAGGCCAGAGGGCTCGTCACACCCAGAGCCAGCCACGCTTACAGAAAACCGTAAGGTTCAAGCAAGGCTGAATCACAAACCATAAAAGAAGGATAACCTAGCAAATAAGATCTCTCCCTTGGCCTGGGAGCAAAGGAAACTGCATGCGGGGAGCACAAAGGCGTGCAAGCATTAAATACTTCAATGTAGCGAGCAGTCAGCTCCAGTGCGTACATAGATCTTCAGCATGGTGCAGCAGAAGAAATTGTGGCTGTGGGTGGAGCACATTCCCCCACCCATCTCATCTCTATTCCTCTCCCTGCACAAAGGACTCTGGTTCCCCACGACCCCTGCTGCTCCAGCTGCAGCTGTTCTGCAAGCAGTGCCCTTGCCTTTTTCTCCCGCAGCCCGTAAATATGCAGAGGCATCCCATAGCTGCAGCTGAGCTCCTTGTTCCCATCCCACTGGAGGGGAGCAAGCAGGTAGATGTCACCTCCCATTACAGCCTGCGTTTCCTCTGTGTGGTAGCTGCTGCTAGCACAGCTTTCTACTGGACTAAGCCAAGGCAACACAATTGTCTCAGCTCATTGATAGCAGGCCTTGTTGCTTACCCTTCCCCCTCAGGAAGGTACAAAGAATACACGGACACAACGAAAGCAGAAACTGGAAATAACATTCGTTTCATTACCGGCTTGCCACAGCTCCTCTGCCTTCCAGTGCACCTCTCCGCCAAGAAATCACAGCCTTCCCAACCCACTTCAGTGTTGTCTGATGTAAGGAAAGGCAGGTGGCACAGGGCTTCTCCCCCACGTCAGAGGCAACCGCAGCACATGGGGATGGGAAAGCAGCCCAAGGCTGGGAAGAACATCGTTGCCACAGCAGCTCCTTGCACAAGTGCTGTGCTGAAGGAGTGCATGTACCCCTGGTACCCCCTCCAAGGTAGGGCATGGAGGCAACGGCTGGACCAGACACCTTCTAGTTTTGTTCACTGCCACATCCTATGCATGCCTGAGGATGTTCAGCAATCCCTGTGTGGACTGAGGGTAGTTTAAAATCAAGACTTGCTTGGGCACATCATACTTGCACCCTGCTGCATTGACTGGGTGCAGAGCTAAATCAAATGGCACCTCACCTCTTAACAAAGGTTGGCATGTGCCAGCCCTGCACTGCTGTTACTGCCTTCACAGTAACCTACTCAGGTCCTGGGTTCACGTCTTCAAGGGAGGAGGCCACCAGCACCTCCATCAGCAGCCAGAGATGAGAGAATAAGGAACTGAGTGAGAACCCTCCCCTGAAACTGAGCCAAAAGAAAATGCTAAGTGGGAAAAATAACCTAAATTCTCCCTAGGAAACACAGAAACCATTTATTTGAGAATTAATTGCTCCATGGGGATGATGCTGAACCAACCTTCCCCACCTCAGCTCTTCTTTGTGTTGCTGCCACCACCAGAGATGCCAAATCTGAGCTGTCAACTCCAGCTGGCAGCACCAGCCACCTCAGCAAGCCTGTGCTTTCCCAAATACACCAAGTTCAAGAGGCAGTTGGGAATTGCACACACCTGTTTTGTCTTCTCATTTTCATTACTAAGGCTTGCAGCAAAGGGAAGCTTTATGCGACCTATGGCCCTGTGGTGACACAGGCTCACAGAGCTGACACAAAAGAGTTTTCAGGGTGGCAGCAGCCAGAGGCAGCCCACAGTCCCGAAAGCATACACTGTGGTTTCCAGTCCCTATTGACACAAAGCCTCAGGCTGACATCACAAAAAGCCTGCTATTGTAGGGCAAGGCACAGAGCAGCAAAGGCTTTTGCATCAGTGCCTCTGCAGAAGGTGTCCTGAGGATTTCCCTCAGCGTAGGCATTCTCTGCTGTCTCCATCACAGCTCTCATGCCTAAACCTGCTCATACAATCAGCTTTGTTCTTGCTGTCACTGCCCCATGGTACTCCCCCAAGCAATTAAGCTCCTCTTCCTCTAATGTAGGCGCTTCAATAACAGCAGGCAGCTTACCAAACCTACTAGTTCATCTAATGTAAGCATCTTAATTTCATCTGCCAAGAAAGCCACAGGCTCTTCCTGGCGTTGATTTTGCCAACAGAAGCGAACGTAAGGAAGGTCAACACTGGCATGCTAATGGCTTTGCAAATCTTAAGACTGCAAATCTTTCTCAAGACTGCAAATCTTTCTCAAGACGAGAACACGCAGAAGCATCTCAGGGGCCCATTCAAAAGCTGCACCATCGGCCAGAGCAGCATTCCTTCAGTAAGCATTTCACAACACCCGGCCATTGAGTCATTTCGGAGAATAGCCACCGAGCCAAGAGCACTGGGGGAAGGAGGAAGCTGCTCAAACCACACGGCAAGTCACAAAGCATGGACATTAGGCAGCAGCCAAGGGCAGCGGCACTAACAGGTCACATCTTGGTGAGCCCGTCGGTTTTAAATGGAGATCCCGTTAGAGCTTTCCATCGCATGCTACCAGTGAGAATAACTGCAGCCTCTTGACGCCTAATCACCGTAGCTGGAGGGACAGGCAGCAGCACATGACGCAAAGCACCACCCACAAGCCACGAATGCCAACATAACAAAGCACAGCTCCTTCGGATTTATCTCAAGCTCCTGAGCACGCAGTGACAGAGATAAGGCACGCCAGGAGCTCGCCAACGAAGAACGAAGCAGCGGCGTTAGGTGAACCCGCCGTCCATCAGCGGTGGGATGCCCCAGCACCCGGCTAACACCTGCGGGGTGCGCGGCCTCCGGGCTGCACGTGGGGGCAAGCACGCGATGCTCCAGCGTCCCCTTTCACCAACGGCTCTCCCTGCTCCACAGCTGGGGGGGTGGGGGGGGGGAAATCCAAGCCAACACCAACACAACACCAACCCCCCGGCGCTACAGCCGGTCCGGGGCCGGGCCCGCCTTCCTGGCATCGGGGTCCCGCGCGGCAGCGGGCTGCTGCAGGGAGACACGCGCACGCTGCAGCACCGGCCAGGACGCTCGGAGCGCAGCTCGGCTCTGGCCCGCTCGGCCCCGGGGCGCGGAGAGCACCGCCCGCGGCCGCCGGTTCTTACCTGAGGGCGGCGGCTGCTCCTCAACCTCCGCTCCTGGCGGCGACGGTGGCCGGGGGAGAGAGGAGGGGCCGGGCTGTCGCTGTCCCCATCCCTCATCCCCGCCCCGGCCAGGCGGGGCTCAGGCGGCGGCGCAGCCCTCCGCGGGGAGGGGCTCGCTTCGGTCGCCTTCGGCTCGAGCGGCCGAGGTGAATGCGGACGTTGCTCGGAGCTGGTTGCTGCCAGAAAGGAAAAGCCGGCGACCGGTCCCCAGCCTCTTCCGTCGCTTCGGGGCAGCGGTGGAGGTGGGAGCATGATGGTCCGGGGCCCGGCACTGCGGGGCTGCTTGTCCGCCTGGGGAAGGGCGGGGACACGAGGACATGCTGCTTTGGAGCTGCGTCCCTCAGGGCATCATCCCTGCAGAACACCACTGCTCCTAAGTTTCTCTGTGAGATCGCTTTGGTGCACCTCCAGGGCCTTCCTTGTCCCACCTTTGTGCCGTCGGACTTCGGTCATGGAAGTCACAGAATCATTGAGGTTGGAAAAGACTTCTAAGATCATACAGTCCAACCACACATCCATCCCTACCCCGTTCCTCAGTGACACATCTCTACAGTTCCCATCAGCACCCCCAGGGACAATGACTCCACCGCCTCTCTGGGCAGCCTGTGCCACTGCTTCACTGCTATTTCTGAGAAGAAATGTTTCCTAATATCCAACCTGAACCTCCCCTGGCACAACTTGAGGCCGTTCCCTGTTGTCCTATCCTGTTCTCCTCCTACCTAGGAGAAGAGGCTGACCCCCAACCTTTGCCACAACCCCTTATCAGGGAATGGTAGGAAACAACAAGGTCTCCCCTGAGCCTCTTTTTCTCCACACTGAACAACCCCAGTTGTCAGTTCACGCATATCAGACTCATCCTTCCCCTGTTCCTGTTGAGCTTTGCCTGCTGGGCCACGGGGAACCTGCCTGGCAATTTACCTACCCCAGAAAGGAGACCAGCTCCAATACACGCAAATACTCAAAATTACAGCTTGACTCCTGATGCCTTGCAGCTCAGAAAGAAGCAAAAGTAACCCCTCTTGGCGATGTTTGGCCATTACAGACTTGTTGTCATTTTGGTGGGCTCCTCTTCAGGGAAAGAGATAAATAAGAGAGAAAGAGGGAAGAAAAGGGAATTGCTCAGCATTTGTTTTCATTCCTGGGAAATGTGTGTGTTCTGAAAATAGATGTACCACCTGGTTTTCCTGTCCTGTTTCTTTCCACTCTCAAGCTGGAGCAGGGCTGGACTAAAAGCATCGCCCACCCAGTGCTGGGGGCGGGAGGAAGGGGCCAGGGATCGCTCAGAGCTGCGGCACAGCTAAATACAGCACCTGAGCAACTGTTCCTCAGCTGAAGCGATAGCCCTCGTTTCGTTAGCCAGATCATCTCTCATCAAAGCCATCTGTTCCTTCATCCAGCTTTTAAAATATTTTGATAGACTTCATTTCTCCAAATGCCTCACTGCTAAACATACGCTGTCTGAGCGAGCACACCTGCTGGCTGGAGCAACAGGCACACTCAGGGTTTGCTGGAGGGGCTGCTGACTGCAGAACACCCCCTCTCACCCTAAGAAGTATCCCCAAGTCCCAGACTCCCAAAGCAAGCTCTTCTCAAATTGCCAACACTATTCCCACTGAGAAAAAGTCACTAGGGTTTGTGACTGGAGCAGCGAGCGAAGGTGACTAGCTCCCTCAGGTAATACAGTACTAATCAGCTCTGATAAGCACCAGCTCATTTCTGTATTTCATCTCTTTCACTGTAGCTTTCCCTCAAGCGTCTTCCAAAGCCTGCAATAGGTGCTTTTGTACCATCGCCCTGCCTGCAGGCTTTGCTTTTGATCTTCAGGGATGCATCCGGTGTGGGGCAGAGGCATGGCTTCACCTGTGCTAGGCCCACACCTGTGCTCTGCCCTTCTGGCTCTAATCCCAGGTTGGCCACAGCTGGGAATTCTGATATAATTTTCCTAGAGGTTGTGAAAAGGGGCCCCATAACTGCTTGTGAGACACTTTTTATGTAATAGTACAGCTACGAAACAGCCCAGGAGGAAGACTGAGGTGCTACAAGCCCAGCCTGAGTGTGCTTTCAGGGCCGCAGCGTGGCAGTGGGTACATCATCAACCGTTACAAATCCCTCCACACCAACAGCCCTCCAGGATGTGAACACCCCCGTATCAGCTGACTGAAGCCTGCAGTTACATCACTGCACTGACAGCGTGGCAGGGGCTCCAATGGGCACAGGAGACCTTTCAGAAGAATGGCTTATCCCTAAGATCCTCCTACCCGAGCGCCTGCTGTAACACCAAAGGGCAGACCACATTTCCCATCTGATGGGCTTGTTTTCAGGAAGGTTAACTGATAGTTTCCAGGTCCAAGAAATTATCAGCCTAAGCCAGGCGAGTGCACAAGCTGCAGAGTGAGATAGGGACGCAAATATTGCCCCTGCTTGAAAAGCAACCTTTGAGCCGTAGCAGCAGATGCCCATCCTGCCCACACAAGGCACCTGTGCTCGAGTTCTGCATCCCAGAGCCATGCAGGACTGTGGCACAGTGCCCAGCACGATGGCACACAGCAGGATTGCTGCTGGCTTTCCCCAGCACAGTGGCAGGGCTGCCGGGCAGGAGTTCACACACGAGCTTTCTGCTCCACTTGGCCGCCTTTCAGAAGCTGTTAAGTGAACCCTGACACATTTCTTAGCTCTGGAGCTCATGCTCTCTCCTGAGCCTGTTTCCAGGTGTAACTCTGATGCCTGTGGGTTTTGCTCCCGTTCACCCCCTGCTCCAGGGGTCTGTCTGAATGTAGCACAGCCTGTACACCCAACAGAAGTGCAGATGGGGTGAAACAAAGCCTGGAAGCTCTTCTGTAATCAGCAGCCACAACCTCAGCTTTGTTCCATTTCTGCTGGCCTCTGTACCCAGACTGTGGTGTTTGTACGCAGCCTTAATGAGATTTCATTAATATTTGCGTAGCCAAGTACACACTGGAAGTTGCAACAGAAGCTCTCCTTCAATCATGTGCCACATCCCAGCCCATGCAGAGTGTTTCTCGGAGCTGACACGGGACAGAAAGGAGGAGATCTGCATGGAGGTTTCTTCTGTGGGAAGGAACAAATGATCTCTGGGCCAATGTTACAGTTCCCCAGAGCCTCAGCTATTCTGGCAAAAAAGGTGAAGACAACTGAGCCTCTGCTGAGCATGTCAGCCACTGTCACTTTGTGGGGCTAGTTGTTCACCTTACAGCACAGGAACTTACAGGAATCAGCTTAGGGAAGTCCAAGAAATAGCAGTACAAAAATAAAGATCAACAGGAAGACGAGCATGTAAGCTGCTGCAAAGTGATTTCACTGCAGTTCCCCACGCAGGAAACTGCACAGACAAAATGAAGGAAGAGCCAGTAAGATTGTTCGTGTCTTCCCTGCTTTGCTCCTGCACTCAGACATCACACCCAAGCCCGTCCCCTGCATCATTCTGACGGTGCTCCCTGTGATTTTTGCAGCTCTGCTATAGTCCATCCACCTCTCGGAGAGGGAAGCAATGCTCCTGATGCTCCTGATCTTCCAAGCAGTAGGCAGGAGGCATCCTGGCTTCCTGCACAGGGCAGCAGTGAGATGTCTCCCACCACGTGTGCACTTCCTGTGTGTGCCAAGCACTGCAGCTGCAGAGGAATGCACGTTGAGGCACACACGTCTGGCATGCCCAGGCCTTTGAGCAAATTTCATCAGGAACAAGGAAGGCTTGCAGCGAAATCTAAACAAAGTGTTGAATATTCAAGTTCAAAGTATTGTTCTGCGGTCACGTGGGGCTGAGATTCAGGTACTACAGTGGGATTTTCACGTGCGAGCACACGCTAGGGTCTCCTTTCAAGCTTAAGTCAGCTTAAAGCTTCTTTCTGCTCCCCTGCCCGGCAGCTGAGTTAAAAGTAATCCAATCTCACGGTGTCCTTCTGTTTGAGAAACACCAAGTGTAGCACTGCTGTACTTCTGACGAACGATCTCAGAACTGTAGGGGTTCCAAGGGACCTCTAGAGATCCTCTAGTCCAACCCACAAACGGTGAACTAAGCCCTTTGCTGCTGGAGAGGTTTCCAAACAAAACACCGTGCCCAGCCTAATTCATAACTGTTTATTGTAAAACACTCAAGAGTTTAACATCATTAAATGGCAAATTAACACTGTTAAAACACCTGCCGGATGAAATACAGAATAAAGACAACTCTTATATTATATATATGGCAACGTTTGAAAAACAAGAAATGAAAGAAAAAAAAAATTCATTTTTAACTGTGGTTTTGTTGTTGTTTTTTTGTTCTTTTTTTTTTTTTTAACTCTACATCTTTCCTGAAAATACCCAGGCTGAGTCTCACCTACCTCGAGTCGCCGTGAAACCACGCACGGGGCCCGGCAGCCTGAAATGAGCACCCCATCTCGAGGCACTAAGGCAGCAACCTGCTTTATAAATGAGAATCACGCCCTCTATCTTCAAAAGTGCCCCAGTGCTGACAGTATGAAGCCTCCATCCCGCACTGGCCAGCATGTAACACAAAGGGCTGTATGTCCCGCAAGCTCCGCATGCTTTTTTTTTTTCCTTTTTTTTTCCTTTTTTTTTTTCTTCCTTTTTTAAACAAGGCAACCGTTAAGATCAGAAGCTACATAACTGTCTTTATATTTTGCTCAGAAACCAATGGATGTCGCATGCAGCTGAAATATTAGTGTAGAGACTCTGACTTGGATAAAGGTCAGTTTTCAAAGACCCTCAAGTCAAAGGCAGAAAAAAAATACGTTTCAGCAGCCTCTTGTGCAAAAGGAGCTAAAATATGCATGCATTGATGGCCATGACTGATTAGAATATAACTCAGGTCTCCAAACATCGAAAGTGAAGCTTCATTTGGCTTAAGACACTGTTGAGCTCTATATCGTTACAAATTACAGTGTGTATGCAACAGCAAAGGAATCATCTCAGCGTAGCGCCAGTTTTTATTTCGGCCTGTATCTTCAACACAAAAGCCTGCTCAGCAGTAAATGGTTTTCATATTTAGCAGACAGCAGCGTGTTGCTTTGGCTAACAGGGCTAACGAAAAGAAGAAAGCGGATTTTCAAACTAAGAGCTAACTAATTCCAGGCTGATTTCTCCCCTTTGACATCCTGCTTTTCTTGGTGCTCTTCCTGTTCCTTACCATCAGTTTGTAGCTGAAACAGCACGTTGTGCCCTGTCCTGCCCTGTCCCTTCCACAAAACACGTCTCAAAAGCATGTTTGATGAACAGTAGAAACAAATGCTCCCCTAACTGCACTTTGAAAGGATAATCAGTTCCCCCAAACTGCCACGTTTAACCATGAACGAGCAAATTACAACGAATTTCAGACATAATCTACAGTGACTAAAATTAGTTTAACTCTAATATTAAATAATATAGAACATTTTGACATTTAATAGTCTGAAGTTTGGACATAAGACAGCTAATAAGGAAGGAAAGCCGGAGCTGAATCTGTTCCTGAGGAATAAATTCAGCCCAACTGAAAAAAAACTAATTTTACTCAGAGGAAAACAACTCTGAGCAGTGTGCGACGGTGCTGACGCACGGAGAAGCGTTACCCTTCAAGCAGTGCCATCTCCAGACCTTTCCTTGCGTGCCTGGATCATCTCCTTTGGAGCCTGTTTCCGGTCGGTCACCAACCCCAACCAAAACATGAAGTCAATGAACCAGGTGGTGGGGTTGAACTTCAGGCCCAGCTCGCTGGCTGAGTAGTCGAAGGGGAAGGTGTGGTGGTAATTGTGGAAACCCTCACCTGGGAAAGAGAGAAGGGGTTAAGAGACTGAAGGGCTGGCAGGATAACGAGTTCAGGAGCATGATCTGTGGGACATCCTGACCCCAGTGCAGGTTACGCTGTGGCCCCAGCTACGGGAGACCTCTGGGACAGAGCCACAACAGGCTCCAATTCAGCACTCTTGATTTCCCTGCCCGGCTGGAACCGCTTCAAGAGGGGCAACTGGCAGCCAAGTAAGAAGCAGAGCCAATGCCTTTAGGAGCTTTCCTCCAGCACACGCTGTCTTCTCCAAGCCCTAGCTCAAAGTGGTGGCTAGTTGCAGGTGCCCACAAACCCCAGCCAAGGTGCCACACACGGGATTTGCTCTCAGTTCACAAGCCTCTACCCAGGGCTACAACGCCTACCAATGGCTCCCAGAGTGACGAAGGTGTTCTGCCTGGGGTTGATGGTCTTGTCGTAGGGGCGGTTGCCGTACATGTGAGCGGCGCTGTTGACCAGCCAGGTGACGTTGAGGGAGATGGTGTACCGGAGGATGGAGGCAAGGAAGTAGGCATTCCACAGACTCTCGCCCCAGAGGTACCACGGCACAACGGTGGGGATCACAAAGCACATCAGCACGACCGAACTCTTGTAGTACCTGCAGGGAAACAAAAGGATATTGTTGCTGTGGTGGCAATGACGGCAGGGGAACGAGGGGTTGGCAGTCACAGGGTAAGTGCCCGTCGGAATGCTTGGCTGATGGTTGTAGTGCAGAAGGACATGACTGGAGCCAAGGGGCCGCAGAGGGACAGCTTCCTGCTGAAGGGGTTTTAGGTTTGAATCAGATTGTTCCAAGCAAGGCACCCGTGTCTTGCCAAGATGCGTGATAAATGCCAGAGCATTTATCTCTTGGGATAATCCTGGCCATGCTGGCACACACTGAACCCAAGACCTTCACATCTGCTGAGTGAGCAAAGCCCTGGCTGGTAGTGCTCAGTACCACAGGCAGCTACTGAGAGCTGTGAGGGATAACTGTTGCCATTCCTGAACTTTCTGCACTGAAGAGCACTTGGAGATGTGGGGGTTGGGAAGTGCCAGGTAAGGGACAGCTATGACATTTACAACACTATGGACAGATGCCAGGAAAAAACTGTTGCTAATCCAGGACAAAATTCAAGAATGGCGGAAAAGGCTTGACCTAAAAACCCATTTTTGCATGTCAGACTGAAATTATATCCCAGCAGCTCTTAGCTGTATCCAGCTTTTCAGAGCTTAAGATACTTGTTTGTTTTTTCTGAGAGAAACCATGCTGATGTATCAAAAGCAGTGTTAGGGAAAGGACTGCTAGTGATCCCTATTTTTAACCTTTCGAGACAGATTTTAGCATCATTAATACGGTGGATGTTTCCAAACAACACTAAGATAATGCTTATAGCAAGCAACTTGCTATTAGCAAGCTAACAATCAGCTTTTCATTTCAGAAAGGCTGTCCCGCCACCCTATTCTCCCTAGATTTGGATAGACACCCTAGCTACACAACATCTGCAGCACAACCAAGGCAGCAGAGCCTGCTTCTCACAGGATGCTGTCATCTTGGCAAATGCACCAGCACAGCCAAGAGGTGCCACAGCAAACTGCAAAGGAGCCTTTGCAAACACCCACTGCTGACTGAGCCAATAAAAGTGACAAGAAGTGGAGGGTAGTCAATTCCTCCTTCCTGCAGTTCCTCTGATGAAGGGGAAATTCTGCTCATGCACAGCTTACTCTAATGCAAAGGTAACACATATTTCAGGACTCAACCAAATGCTTCCTTTACTCAGAAAATGCCCAGAAATGGGTGTATGTGGTTTGCAGAGCATCTGTACCAAATGCTTGCTGGCAGGGAGCATCTTCCATTTCTGCCCACTATTCAGTTACTCATGCGGAGGACACAGCATGCTGCTCAATTCCCACCTCTCACAGAGCATGTAAGCAATCTGAACTTGGTATGTGCTCATTCTCAGAGGAGATAAATAATCCTGTGATGGATGACAGTCCTGAGAGAGTAAGCCAGTCTGAGCTGGCCCACCAGTGCCAAAGGTGAGTTGGCATAGCGAGAAATGCACTTCTGCATTAAGGCAAGTTGGGATTACAGCCTTTGCTCCCGTGATCAAAGCAGAAGGCCAAGGGCCCAGCAGCTTCTGCTGTGGTTGTTTTTCCAACAATCTTGTGGGGGACAAAGGAAGAAGCCACAGCCACACATCAAGACCCCTCCACCCAGCACCACCAGATGGCCACACACTCCCACGTACTTTCTTTGGAATCTGACAACGGGGTCATCCAGCAGGTCGGTGAAATCCAGCTTTCTTCCCTTTTCGATGACATCTTTGTGCTTGCGCACAAACAGCCAGCCGATGTGGGAGAAGAAGAAGCCACGGCGGGCATTGTGTGGGTCCGCATCTGTCTCTGAGTACTTGTGGTGCACGCGGTGGTCTCGGCTCCACTCGTAGATGTCATTCTGCAGAGAGAGCAGCCTGGGGTGAGAGGGGAAAGGCTGGGCACCTGGGCACTGCTCCTGCAGAACCACCCCAGCTCCTTCCCTGCACGGGAACGGCAACCAAACCTCCACAGACGCTCTTCAAAAACAATTGGTGACTCAAGGCTGTGGCCGGTTACCACTGACACCCTCCAGGGAGAAAAACAACACTGAAAATGGGACAGAGCTTGTGGAATACCTTCTCCTAACCTACACAGGAGCTGAATGTGCTCAGTTGTTCTGAGGGATGAATCTCTCACAGTAAAACTGGCATTTAAATTACCATTTTGTCTGCAGGGACGTGAATGAGGTTGAGATGTCAACTGAAATGTACCTACTTTTTGAGAAACAAGTCTTGAATTTGCAGCCAGGATGGAATAAGAGTCTGAGGCCCACAACAGCAGCTCAGTGTTGAATGCAGATCAGATACAAATTAAGTTCAGTCCTGTGTCTGCTTAAGCTGTCAGCAGGTTCATGTAACTGAAGTGCCCTGTGGCTGCAAGTGGCACTAAGGGGATGGCAAAGAGAAAGGGGGGGATGGCAATTTCAGAACTGAAGCAAGCCCTTCCATGTTTACTTGACTGAAGAGATTTCAGTCACCCAGCTTGCCTGTGCTGGACTGAACTGGTTGTTTCTGCAGCACTGCTGAGTTACTGCTATTACCACAGGGAAACCTTTGGAAAACTCAGGCTGCACACTCATCTGTGAATTCAGTAGTACCAAACTATTAAAAAAAAACTAAAACAGTGAGTTAGTGCCTGGATATACAGTGTAAGCTGGAACCTGAGATTGCTTAGCTGAGTGCCCTTCTCTCTGCTCTTTCTGTCTTTGCACAGCCAGAGAGGGTTCCAGACAGTAATACTAAAAGAAGGAAGGGCTTGGGTTGCTTCTAGGAACAGCAGCAGCACCCGCAACCACCAACTGCAGCAGCTTTGCTCCCAGCAGAACCGAGGAAGCCATTTGCGGTGTCTGTCAAGAACCACAGAGCAGCAGCCAGTAAGGCAGAGGATACTCTCAAGGACACAGTAAGCCCAACCTAACAGCTGCATAGGTCCGTATTTTGTGAAACAAAAGCTGCGTGGTTGAGGTGTAACAGAAATCATTCCTCTTTCTCTCAGCAACCAGCATTTGAGAGAAAGTACCAAGGCCACCCGTACTGTTGAACAGCTCCAGGAATGACTGCAAATAGAAACTAAAAAATTCAGCTCAAATGTGTCAAGAGTTCAATCTCAGCATTGCAAAGGTGCTCTCTGAAAGACCCACAGAAGACAAGCAAGGAATAAAAGCCCATTGCACAGGAAAGCAAACTAAGTGGAGCAAAGCAAACAAAAGAAGGTCACCAAGCTCCTCAGTGATAACAAGAGCAAATTTTTACCTTGCTGCCATTTTTTTCCCCTACAGCGAAATGAAAGGGAATACCAGCCATTGCACTACTTCATGTGGCAGATTTGGTCTTCAGTGGGAGCACCCAGAAGACTAGAAAATGCTAAGATCAAGTCATTTCAAAACAAAACAGGGCTATGCAAGAAACACACTTAGAAGGGGTCCTCTTTCTTAACCAGAAATGATTTTTCAAATGGCATTACTGACCAGTTTGCCACATGAGCACTTAATAAAACTATTTGTGGCACAACAGGTAATTGGGTCAAAGCAATAACGATACTGTGAGAAATTAACTTGGCTTCTCACACCACAGAAAACACTTGCAGGGCTGACAAAAATGTGATTCCCTAGATGAAAGTGCTGGGAAGCTGTGAAACAACTGAACTGCATCTAATTAAAAAGCACAAAGAGTAAGAGGAAATAAAGGCCAGAAGCCAGAACTGTTGGCAATAAATACACCCACAACTGCAGCATTGCGTATGTAAATGAGAGTATATTAATAGCAACCATTTCTCAGGAACGTGTCACTCCTGATGAAGTTTCAGGTAAATATGGGAGTGAAATCCCCTCCAAAGCAGTGACAGCATCGTGCTGTGACAGTGATACAGATGAGAGGTTTCACTGGCAGATCCCTTAATCAACCTGCAGACCAACACAATGACAAACTGGGATGTGTGACAAGGAAACGGTGAAAAATGCAATAGGCAGCAGGGCAAACACTGCTGCATCTGGTGGTGTTTCAGAGGATATCCACCATGTCACGCTCTCACGCACCATGAAGTTACTGCTGTGCAGCAGAATTGCCCCTGCCCTTCAAGGAGGCAGCACCCAGGTGTGCTGCAATTATCTTCAAAGCTATCCCTTCCTCACAAAGCCAACAGGAGGGAAATGGACCTGAAGACCTGCTCACTGCCTGTTTGTGGTGGTGACAGCAGCCTTGAGAAGGCAATGGGTGTCACGGTAGTTAGGAACAGGCTTTTGAGTATTTAAAATTTAGAGTGGGTGGTTTGGCCTTTCATTTTCCTTCTGATACAAAGCTGCACAAAGGTAGCTTGAAGGTACTTTGGAAGTACTTCACTGCCTCAAAATCATACCACAACCACAGCCAAAAGCAATGATGAGGCCAACAAAAATGAGAGCCAAATCCATAGCAACAGGGGAGCAGGATGCAAGGAAGCTGCAACATTGCTTGCAGCAATCCAGCATGACACATTCATTCAAACTACACAGGAAAGGTATGATCTCCTGTAAAACAGGAGAGCAGTACCTCAGGGTTCTTCTTAACTCAAAATGGTTGTGGAACACAGTGAGCAAAGGGTTTGTGAAGCTCTGAAAGGAACACAGCACCACAAAGCAGCTGGAATATGGCTCAAAATTAAGATGTGGGATTACAGTAAAATGGGAAATATCCCCGTATTCAAACAAAAGCGTTATGCTCTTTGTAATGTGCACAGACCAACAGGACCAATACTATCCACCTTAGAAAGATAAATCAAAAATTATTCACCCTTGCCTCATACTCTGAGAGGAAAAAGCTGAAATCTCAGGGCACAGCACACATGTGGTACCCAGTGCCACGAGGGGTAATGGCAGCCAAGCCGGATAAGCGTAACATAAGCACAGATACATGTAACTCTTCTGAACAGCAACTAAGTTCATACCGTATTATCCTGGCTCTGGGCTACCTCCTACCACCACCTGAGTGTTATAGAAAGATTCTGAAGCTGAAGATTGTGTATTAGGAAATACAGAGCTCATAGTGCACTTCTTGGCAACGTAGTTAAATTCTACTTCTGAAAAACGCTGCATCAAACAGAAAGAAATTACAGTGGTGTGGAAGGACGTCTGCTCTCCTTTCTGGGTGTGTGTAAACCTTTCACTGCCTGCCTAGACAGAGACCAGACTATGCCAATGTATACGCACAAGGTTGGCCCTTACACAGGTTTCTATGTTGCCCTCTGAAGTGTGTGGCCTGGCCTGGGTTAGGAGAGCCCTTGAACATGTTTGACGTGGTCCTTAAGTTACCATTGCTCCTGGGCTGTCTACTACGTGTTGTTGTGCAGGTGGTGAGAGGGTCCCTGCATCCTCTGTGTAACATCAGCAAGTGCCTTCCTGCCAAAAGATATATTTTCACTTCTGATGTTTGTAAGCTGAAGTGATCCCCATACAGGAGATTAAGCTGCCAGGAAGGAAAGAACAAGGACAGGCAACCACAACCCTACCTGGAAGGCCATAGAGTTAGCTGCAGCCAGGAAGATCCGCAGAGGCAGCTTGGCTTTGTAGGAACGGTGGCTCCACAGGCGATGCGCACCAGCAGTCACACCCAAGGCTGTCATCAGGAAACAGAAATATGCTGAAAGACAAGAAAAAAAAAAAACAAAACAAGGTGTGCCAGGGGCCAGCCTTTTATTTGCGCGTTCTTTGTCTTAAAGCTGATCCTTGTCCCTGCTTGCTCATGGTGCCTCTGGAGATGCTCATGAGATGAGGTAAGGATCTCAGCCCAGCTCTGCCCAGTGGCCCTGGGGATGCAGTGCTCCTCCTCTCTTTGCCAGCGCATTCAGGGGAGCCTGGCAGCACCGAAGCATCATGCTGTGATGCATTTGCACCGTGTGCCTTTGCCAGCTAAAGTGGAGTGAGGGTTCATTTCTCATCTCAGAAGAGTGGCAACGACACCACTAGCCTCCTCTAGACAGGTCTTTGCTCGAGTCTCATGTGCCACTTAGCTGAGAAGCAACGCTTCCCATCCCTGCAAATACAAACTGTGTCAGAGTTCCCACAATAAAAACTTCTCTCACCATTGTGAGATTATGAATCAGTAGTATAGATGCACCAAAATTTTCTTCAGCTTCAGGAACTTCCTTTCCTTTCTGTAAGTATGAGACTGGCCAAGTAAACTTGTTTTGAGCTTTTTCTCAGATGGCCAATGCAGCGAGAAAGCAGCTCTACTCCATAGGCACACATGCAGGACAGCAAGGAGGGACATAATGCATAACCCCAAACAAACCAGGCCACTCCAGCTGCTCCCATTTTGGCTGCCCAGCTGTCAGGATAGTAGGCTCTTATGTCTCCCTCCTGTAGGAAGCATCGATTTCTCATACACTGTCTTAAGAGTACACGCTCATTTTACAAGGGTACAATTGAGAAAACAAATTAAAAAGTGGATCTTTTCTCCCAGAAAAGATTCATCTGTGCATGTTCATCCAATGTGCCAAAGTCTGTCACCAAATTCAGACTCCTGCCTGCTTCTTGAAGAGAACACATGCATGAACCAAAAACCATAAACGCTCTGTGCACGTTACTTACACATTTTGTTTTACAACTCTCAGATCAGTAACAATGCTGGCACTGCAGTTACCTTGTACTTGTTTCCTCTGCAATCTTGCTGTTCTCACACTATGCCCTGTCACTGTGAGGGACTACTCTTACACAACAAGGGGAAACCTATCCTGTCATCTTCTGTATGCGATATTGAGCTGTGGCAGGCCTAATGAAGCAAGAATGTGGCAGAAACATCATTAAAAGAGGCTCAAACTGCTCAAATGACTGTAGTTGTGGGAACAGATCTGTGACACATCCAACACTGACATTATCCCAGCAATACAGAAATATTAAGGCTGAATCATCAAACGAACATATTGCCTGTAGGTTTTATGGCTGGTCAACCTCATGCTAGTCCTAGGGGCTGAAATCCTCTTCCTTCACAGGTCTCTTCCTTGCAGGGGGTTGATATTTTAGGATTCAAATGCAAGATGTTCCTATTTTCTACCATACTGTTAATGGAGACAGAGGTATCATCAAGAAGAATAGCTTGCTAAGCCTTCCTTAACACACATGGAGGGGCTCTTTCACTGGCAAAGCAGCACCATTTATTTTCTGGCTTTGCAGAGGAGGAATCATAACAGCGAGAATCTTCCTAAAATAAAGGCTGAGTGCTGAAGCATCCTTAGGGAAAAAAAAATACTCAGGAGGAGTTTGGTGGTCAGAGCAGACACATCTTGTTGGGCAAATGCACGATGCAGAGCAGAGGGAGAAGCATCTCAGAGGAAACACTGCAGATGAGGGGGAACGGATCAAACAAATGATGTGCAAGGACAAAGGAGAGAAGCTGCGTGTGGGGCTGCGGAGAGGATGCAGGAAAGAAAGAAGCGGAGGTTTGTGCACTATGCACACAGGGAGCCGGCGGGTTGCTAGGCTCCAAGAGCAGAGCCTGTGCACAGATGCTATTTATGGGAACGTGCCAGAATCAAGAGGCAGAAGATTTTTATCCAACATGCTTATTAATGACCTGAAACAATGGCAAACAGCATATTAATTACGACTGCAGATGATGATGAATTTGGAGCAACAGTGAGAGAGCTAAGGAACACAAGAGGATCCATGCAGAAATAGGTGAAGAATAGCTCAAAATGAGAATCTGCCTGGATAGAAAAAGCCAAGTAATGAAGCTCAGGGCCACAAGCACAGACAGGGATCTGCAATGAGGATGTGATACTTGGGGAAGCAGGTGCCTGCCAGGTGGATCACCAACAGCACATAAAATATTCCAAGCTTGCAAGACGATAGGGCAGCGAGACATCAGAGTGATGTTGAACAGCAGGCACAGGGGTATCGTCTCACAGCCAGAGAGAAGCACTGCAAACTACACCAGGCACATCGTTTAAAAATGGATGGGACGGGAGTCTGGCAGCATGAAACATTCGAGCTGTGTTTTTCAGTACAGCTCATTGTCCCCACGGATGGATTTCCAGAAACTCTTATTACATCAAGTGCCAAACTCCTCTGAAAACCTGTGTGTCTGCAGGGCCAACCTCTTATGAGGATACGGGGAGATATTGCCACAGACTGTGGCAACTTCAGAGGCATCAGAAAATCATGCTCTGCTCTACACAGTTGCTTAAATCAGAGCAGATCTCTCTCTTAGGTATCTTAAGCTCTGTTGCATGCCAAACATCAAAATTTGAACCTCTTTTCTTTTTCTTTCCTCAATGCACATCGAAGATGTGATACCTATTAATGAAACCAGTGGATTCCAGATGCTTTTGACCCTTCCCTGGTTGCAACAACAGTAGACCAACCAAAGCCAGAAATCCACTAGGCACTGGCTGCACTCCACACACCTGAACAACGCTGGGTCCTGACATGCTTCTCAGGCAGCAGTTTCAAGAAGCCATTGCTGCCAGATAGCAACCAGCCACACGCTGCCAATGTCAAACATAGCCCGGTTACGTGGTGCCAATTGCAATCATCTCACAGGGACGTGGCAGCAGATATGAAAATAGTAGTTGGGAGACAAAATCAATTGCACATCTACAGTGGTGTGACTGTCAATATCTGAATGTGCTTCAACACACAGCAGTCACTCTTCAGAGAAAGTCAGCAGCTGTGCTGCTTGCCAGGATCATGCCAATGCCAAATGCATTGGCCAAATGGCAAAGGGGCCCGAGGGAGCAGACAAGAGGCACTTCTTAATGTTTCTTTCCCTTATTTCTTTTTTCCCTCTTTTTGACTTTGGATAACTCGACTCATTAAAGTAAATAACAATTTGAAGGTTTAAACTAACAGGGATGGACATGCGAGATTTGTGAATTTACACACTGACATTTACCTCTGCTTATTCAGCCAGAGCAAAACCGCTTGCTAGGGAATTTTTAATAATTGAATGCATAAAACTCAAGGTCTTCCATCAGGCTACAAGAACTGCGTGAGATACAAACAGGAGGTTGCTCAAGCACAAACTCAGCATCACAAAGCCGACTGATCGCCATAAATACGCAGCACCACTGCACCCTATGTTCAGGATTGTTCTAAAAATTAAATTGCATCTGCATATCCTCCACCCACGTTCCATTCCTCAATTTGTGGGTTTTTTGGTTGTTGTTCACTGGTAGATTTAGGAATAATTCATTGTACAGCTAATCTGCCCAAACTGAGAAAGCATTGCCCTTGTGTTCAGCGGTGGACTAACTCCCTTTCCACTGGAGGTGCTTAAGGAAGCCTGCTCTCCTGACCTGGAACTGCATTTACTAAGGAGGCAGACGTCCCACCATGCACCCTGCCAAGAAGAAATGCTGAGTCGGTGCTCTGGCCCCAGGGTCTCTGCTGGCAGACACAGCTGAATGGCCACCCCACTGCTAGCTGAGCCCTGCTAACTATCAAAGGCTGGCACCAGGAGCACCTCGGGCTGGATTTGAACCAACAACCCAGAATTAACAAGAACCATTTTCCTGAGTCACCCGCTGTACAGCGTGCGCCAGCACTCAGGGGAGCTGTGCATTCATGTGAAGAGCAATCGTGTGAAATCTCAGGGCAGGAGCGGGTTCATCTAAAATTAGATCTACACATTTTCTGAGCTGCTCTAAACTGAACCGAAAGAGTGGAGATGAAACACATTGAATGGAAGTGGGGAGGCAGACTTTAGAGCTTCAAAGAAGAGTAGTTTGACCGTGGTGCTCCAGGAGAAGTCATCTGTCACAGCCTCCTGGCCTCGCTGTCACCAACCTGGGAAATCCAGTCTGCCCTGCTTCAGCACACATGGCTGTGTCTGCATTTTCAGGAACGTTCCCCAGAGCCAGCCCTTTTGGCTGAGTATACAAAAGACTTTATTCCGGTTGGAATAGCAGAAACGTTCACATTGACAACTGAGGCCAAAGTGACGTTAAAAAAAAGCCAACAGAGCAGCAGAAATTGCAGATGACAGCGAGAATTCCAGAGAATACTAAAATTCCCCCAGGAAGCACATGCAGATTCCCTGAACTCACCAGCGATGGAAGATTGCCTTAAGATACTGAACAGCTTGTATTTTTAGATCAAAAGAGAAGGCTGGAAGATGCTCCGATTTCTCAGAATGTTTTCTTGCTTCTGTGTAGCCTTTCTCGGCTCATCCGGATCCTGCGTCATGGCACAAAACCATGGGCAGATTTCACTTCTCTCCCCGTGACCTCACTGCTGCCTCAATCCACAGGCTGGCTAGGGCTCCACCAGATTTTATGTGCTCTGGAAATGCCAACAAATAATTAGCGCCAATTCTGTCTCTTTTCTCAAGGATGGAAAGAAAGAAAGCGTGTGTTTGTGCCATCAGCCCTCAGCCAACTCAGGCACATGAGTCTCTCTGTCTGCATCAAAGGTGGGAGCCAAAGCCAAAAGAGCCCAAGGTAGTGGCGCCACCCAGTCCCACCAATGGCACCAGGGAATGAGCAGCCCACCTACGAGCACCATCAGAACAGATCCAACTCACTACAAGGGTCGTATCCTCCACACTGACAGCACGGTACATTCTGGAAACAAGTTAGAAGCTGACAGTTCAGGGAGATTCAGCAGTTCATCTCCTAGCATGACCTGTCCCAACACTCAAGCTCAGCCTTTTGCATTTGCAGCCACTGCTCTACCACCAGCCCATTCTTCCTCCTGGAAGAACACAGTTCTCCTCTTGGACATCACCCGAGAAGCCAGCTGGAGCAGAAAAAGACCCCTTCAGAAATCCTGTCTTCCTGGTGCAGAGCAGGGGTGGCACGCAGGATTCTTGCTGCCAGCAACTGGCACCCAGCTCTTCCCTCTCGTTCACATCAGCCCAGCTTTACTCAGTACAGTAATTCTGAATGCTCTCTGGCAGGGCATCACATTTTATTGTTAATCTCCACGGTGAAAATAAAATCTGATTGCAAGAAATTGCTTGGCTTCAATTATAACATCAGCGTTAATTGCAAGTGCAACCGTAATTGCAGGGAAGGAAGGCACAGCAGCAGTGATGAGGATGCATACTAAGTTCTGGTGGGCGAGCTGACGTTTCCGAGCCCTCCCAAAGGAGAGAGCAGAGCTCTTCCCTCTGACCACAGGGACCAGAAAGAGCACAGATGAGCCAGTCTGCATGGCTCTCACTGCTCTGCTTGCTGGCATCTCCTGAAGGGATGAAACGGGGACAAGGAACAAACATACATGCTTAAAGCTGAATGTGGGGGAATCACCTACAGCAACAGCTAGAACAGGAGTGCTGGGGAAGGAGAAACATCTGAGCAGCAGAAGCATCACCTTGACCAGGGCACCTCAGAGCAGGGAGTTCTCTGCTGAGACTACAGCGAGATAAAGCACTGTGGTCAGTACCTGCTCCCCAACCAAAGCCTTGCCTGAACGTAGCCACTGCAAGACCCAAGAGCACTGCTCCCAGCACAGTGGCAGCAGAAGCGGCAGTGGAAGTTTTAATCAAATTTCTCCAATCCATAGCTGTGAAATGGAGACAGCATGTTCATCTCCTTCCTCTGGAGAAGTCCCAGAAGTACTGAGTACAGCCCAATTGGAGCCAGGATTCTTAGTTATAACCATCTGCATAGAGCTTCCGACACAATGGGAGCTTCTGTAAGCAAGCACAGCGTGCACAGACGTAGTTAACGACCAAAACCTGTACATACCGCAAAAGCCAGTAGATGGCACTCAAGAATATGCAAGTACTGAAATGTGCAAGCCCAATAAAACTTGCATCTGCAGTGCACACCAGCAACATGTGCCTCCTTGCACGGGTCACTCCCTACAAGGACTGAGGAGGCAGCGGTGATCCTGTGGAGCCCTCTGGGCACCACAGTGACTCTGTGTCATCAGCACAACGCCTTTCAGCTTCCCAGAGACAGGATGCTAGTGCAACAGCACTGACATGTCCCAAACACTTCCAAGGACAGCGTGAGAGTCCACCCCTTCCACAGAGCACAAGGTCATCATCCTTCCCTGCTCCCAGGCACCAGCAAGTCATATCGGCTTGTGAACCAGCAGCTGTGCGCCCAGGTATCAGGCAGACAGGGAGGCACATCCTAAAGATACGTGTTTCTGAGTATCTCCTGTCTCAAGACAGCAACAGACCATAGAAGTGCCAGTTTTTCAAGTCACGAGTTCTAGTAACATCCAGCAGACTGAAAGAAAAGGGTTTAAAATAGGTGACGGGTTCATCTTCTGTTTTGGTTTGTTGTGCTCCTGTATTTTCAGGCTACGTTATGTGCATCCACATCAGCCCCCTGATAGGGCTAGAAAGCACCTTTTTCCAAGCAGAATTCCAGACCCTCATGCAGAGAAAGGGACGTACCTTGGGCACAGTGCTGGGGTGTGCCACAGGGCAAGCCAGGGCTGCTTGATGGCTTGCACATGTCAGCTGCTGTGCTACCCAGCCAAAGCAGTCACCAGCTCATGGAAAATTTGGACACGAGTAATTTTATTGTCTTTGTTCAGCTTGGACTGAAACTAAATTCCAGGGAGGCACCGGATGGCCCTGAAAGCCTCTGTTTTACCCAGTTTAAGCACGCATGCCTTGAAAGATAACCCAGTTCCCAGCGCTCCCCAGGTGGTCTGGTTGCACTACCCAGAGCTGGTGGGGATCTCGCAGCTCTGTGTGTGGCACAAGGAGCAGTAACACCAGCTCCTAGTGTTAGTGCAGGAGGCAATGGGAACAGAGGAGTGCAGATAATCCTGAGTAAACACCCGACTGAGCCTCTGCTTGCCAGCTTTTTCCATTGTCTATTATGTACAGCTGGAAAAGTGTCAATAAATTACCAGCAGAAATGGGTTCTGCTGAGCATACAGTTTGGCTTCATCAGCTGTTTCCTAGGTGGCACCATAGCATTTCAGCTCTGCTTAGGTGAATCGAGAATCACCAAGTGGGCTCATCACCGAGCACTGTCTGTCCCAGTTAGGGATGTCTCTGGGGAAGGCAAAGGGGTCAGGAAAGCTTTGGTGAGTCCCTGGCAGCTGCCCACATCCACATGTGGGTTACACCTGAAGCTGGCAGCAGGAGCTCACTGTGCTCGTGTTCCCCTGTGGCTCGCCTGCAAGGCAGCAGGGGACGAGGCAATGCAATGCGATGGCTGGTGGAAGATCGCCGATGAGCTTACCAAGCGTGGGATGAGAAAGAAAACCACGTGTGGATCCACTAAGGGCTGCAGCTCTTCAGTTCACACCCTGTAATGCACAGAACCCCGCGTGGTACCGAGGGACACGGTTCGCATGCACATGGGCTGCTGGTCTGTGATCTTCAGCACCTTTTCCAACCTTTGCGATCCTACATCCTCACCAAACTTCACCACCGTGCAGCCCTACGTTTCACCAGCTGAGGCCACGTTCATTAACTCGAGCCGCAACAACCGCTGCCTTTGTCTGCCCCGACCCCAGCCTCGAGTCCCGCTCCCCCGGCTCCGAACAAAGCGGCTCCGTCCCCCACGCTCCCCGCCATGCCAGCCCGGCACCAGCTCTCGGCCGCACATCGCCCCTCAGGCCCCGCGGCCCCCGGCGCGTCGCCCTCCCTGGGGACAAAGGACGGCCCCTCCCGCCTTCGCACGTCTCTGCCCCCCCCCCCGGCCTCGGCTGCAGAAACGGACGGACGCGAGCGGGGAGCGCCCGCCGCCGCCCACAAAGACACCGCCGCCGCCCCACTCACCCCACAGCAGGGTGAGCAGCTGCGCCCGCGGCACCAGGCTGAGCGCGTACACGGCACCCAGGTGCAGCAGCCCCATCAGCACCACGTTGCGCCAGACGATGGCCTGCCCGCCGCCCGCCGCCATCTCGCCGCCGCTCTGAGGGGAGGGAGAGGACACAGAGAGAGGCGGCCCGGCTAGGGGACGCCTGGGGGCGGGCGGGCGGCCCGCTCCGCTGCCTCTCCTCTTCCACCTTCTCCTCCTCCTCCTCCTTCTTCGCCACGGCGCTCCCACACCGCGGCGGTGGGAGAGGAGAGGAGGGGACGGGAGCCCGCCGGCCCCGCATAGCGACAGCCAATGGCCGCCGCCGCCAGGCAGCGGTGCCGCCCCCGCCTCGCTGCCGGGGCCCAACCGGAGCGGCGGGTCCGCCACGGCCGTGGCGACGGGCGGGGGTCCTGCACGGAGGATGGTCGGGGCCCGGAGCATCTCCTGCTCCTCAAAGAACGCAGAGAGAGCTGAGGATGTTCAGCCCGGGGAAGAGAAGGCTGAGAGCGGATGTGATGAGTGCTTATCGCTATCTGGTGGCAGGAATCAGGTGGATGGGGCCAGGCTTTCTGTGGTGTGCAGCGATGGGGGCAGCGGGCACAAACTGCAACACAGCAATTCCGTACAGACACGAGGAAGAACTTTTCTGTGAGGGTGACAGAGCACTGGAACAGCTGCCCAGTGGGGTTCTGGGGTCTCCTGCTCTGGAGGCACTCAAGACCTGCATGGGCGCTTTGCTGTGCCGCCTCTATCAGGGAGTTGGGCTGCGGGATCTCCAGAGGTCCCATCCAAGCCGTCTGTTTCAGTGTGCATCTCCACAGCAGCATCCCCAGCGTTTGCCCTCGTTCTGTGTGGCCGTGAGCAGCGGCATGTGTAGAGCTGATGCTCTCAGAGCCCTCTGGCTACTCAGGGCCATGTGGCACACAGACCCGCTGAGTGCTGTTAGTGCGGAGCACACAGGGTGCTGCGCTAATTAATTACTAACAACACCTCCTGAGGCAGTCAGCAGAGAGAATATAATTAAAGCCCCCCCTACACACACCCCTTTTTTTCTTTTTTTTTCCTGATACATTTTAAACGTTCTTCTAGAATTCTCTACTGGAAAAAAGAAAGAGGACAGTGGCAATGAAAGGCAGCGAACAGTTCACAGGGATGCAGCCAGAGCCATTGGAGTGCTGCTGCTGCCCTACCAGCACACTTCTGCTACTCAAGATGTTGACAATATTGGCCTGATTTTTTTTTTTTCCCTAGCTGCCACCCAAAGGCACTCCCAGGGAAACTATTGCAATGAGACATCTAGCCAACTTGCAGCTCTGAAGCTTGTGGGAGCCTCAGTCAGTACACTCCTTTTTGAGCAAGGGTTGCATTAAGCACACCCATATCTCCCGCTTGGTGTTTGGGGAGATGCCTGTGCCCTGTAGGACCCTGAGCGACTATGGGCACCCAGCTTGGCATGCTGGGAGTTGGGGCTGGGAACTCAGTCCCACACTCTGCACATCTCACTGGGCACATCGAGACTGCTCCTGCTATCAGTGTGTGATCTATCATCTCCTTGGCTCTCGCTCAAGGACTCAGCCCAGCACCAGCAGCCCCAGCAGGGAGGGAGGAGATGCGGCCGCCCACATTGCCCGGCATAAATCTCTTCTCACCGAGATTAAAACTGGGCTATTTGGGGCCAAATTCCTTTAGCAGTGTAAATTGGCAGAGCTTCATTGCCTTCTGCAAACGAAGCCGGCCATTTGCATTTATAACATCAGATGGGCAGCTAATTGCTTGGCATTCCTTGAAGATAGGAACAGACGGCAGTAGCACCGGTGATCTGTTACTATTAATCTCAGCTGCTCTTGGGAGAGAAGCAGCAGATTTTTGCAGGCAGCCCTGTGCCGACCTCGGGCAGTGCAGGGAGATCCAGCCACAAAGTTGCAAAGGACAACCTGGCTTCACAAAGATTTATTTGGAGCACAGATGAATGAAACAGGGTACTTCCAATCCCTTCTGAAAAAGAGCTGCAGACAAACTACTTCAAGGACTGCTAAGAAACCTATACCCTACGCTTAAGGGGAATTAGTCCTGTGGCTTTTTAAGTTCCCGAAACAAAGTAACTCCAGTTCAGTGCTTCACATTCTCCAATCATAAAAGCTTAGGAGGCCAGCGAATACTGGAAAAGGAATAGGATTAAGCCATTTCCTCAGAGGAGCAGAGCTACTTTGCTTGACAAGTCTGTAACTCATAATCAGTTTAAAGTCACTGGAATCAGCCATGATTTGCCCTGTTATTTCTAATACTTTTTGCAGTATGCAATGTCAAAGCAGCACAGCCCAGACTTCACATTTTTTTAAATAGAAAATTGCTTCTCACAGGCATGCTGTTTCTTTTTTTCCTTTTAAGCTGACCAATTCCTCCAACTGTTCTTCCTGGTCTAGACATGAAGTGATACCACTGTACACTTGTTGGAAATTAATCTTAAAGCCAGCTCCTACCACGTGCTGAGAAACGCACCTGATCCAAGCAGCAAAGACTCACTTGCAGCCTCACAGCACAGCAGAGGCCACAGACTCCATGCTCAGAGGGACTGCAAGAAACAACTGGCACTTTGTTTGCAGACTGCACAGAATCTCTCTGGAAAGGTGGCTTAAACCACATTATTTCTGCTCTCAGCTTTTAATAAATGCATACAGATCTGTTCAGACTCCCTGCAAAACCCTTCCTTCAAATGTCAGTTTCTCAGTGTAAATATTAAATAGAGCTTTATCACAAGCAGCACAGAAAGATAAACACATCCTCACAGCTCAGGAGCTGCAGAAAGCTGCCCCGCTGTACTCCCAAGTTCAAAACATCTACGTTGCACTTCATCACGACACGTTTTAATAAATTAACATTTATTGAAAATACAACATTAGCCTTTATTTTGCTCATCTGTCCCAGTGCAAAATTAAGCTGTATGACATGTAAATTGTAACAACGGGATTGCAAGCAGTCCCATAAAATGAAAGACCAACTACACTCATGATGGGATCAGACTCTTTAATCTGGTGTCTAAAGAACAGTGAGCTGCAGGGTCTGATTCACATGTATCCGTTATTAAAAGCCACTGTTTAACAGTATAACATGCATCTAAAAATTGACAATACAGGGCGCCATCCCCATTAAATATGCTATTTGTAGACAAACCATCGGGGATGAGAAAATGGTTAAAAATGAAAAGAAAAGCACCAGGGCTCCAAGGCCCTCCTAGAATGATGGATTTTGCAGGGGGAGCGTAATGCCATTTGTCAGAGCTCTACTGCGACGTGCCGTGAGGACTAGCGTTTGGTCCGGCTCTTGCATGTTTGCTGTAGAAATGCACTTCTTTGGAAAAGCAGCTATCACAGGCTCAGCGAGCGCAGGGCCGCTTCAGACACCCAACTTATTGGCCTGGATGAGGACAACTTTCAGAACAGGCATGAAAGCGGAGGTCTCGCTGAAGTTGCTGGTGCTGACTATGTGCATGTGGATGTTCAGTCCTTCCACGTAGTTGCGGGTTTCGATGCTCTTCACGATGTTGTGCAACCCACTAATGATGGCTGGGGAGAGCTGCGAGGAAGCCAGATGAGGCAGGTCAGAGTTAAGCAAAACTAGCAGTGCCATCACAACAGAAGTCCTGAGTGTCACCCTGTGCTCTTGAGAAGGTGCTGGAAGTGGGTCCTTTACTTAAGGACAGCAACCTTCAGAAGTGCTGCAGGCTGAGCACAGCTGCTAACAGCAGACTTGAAGCAGAAGACAGATTCACTACGACCCCTGCCCTGCAAGCCCCCAATGGCTGCAATTTTCTGAGGAAGGAGACGTGCAGTGTGAGACCACGGTGACAGAAAAACCTAGTGAGCTTCATGTCTTTGGGGTGGAGTTAACTGGCCACTTAACTGAGGCAAAGTGTAAAAACAACACTTACTGTCTGTTCCCTAAGTTTGTCGTATAGAAATTCCAGGCGTTTATTTGCATCATCTAGTTTCCTCTTGGTTTGCTGCAAAGGAAAAACACAAAGGAAATGATGAGCAATAGCAATCACATTGCAAAGAGGTCCATGCAACACATGAAATGTCTTGGACAAAAAAAAAATTCCTCTTTTTTTCCTCTGTACTTTTCTCCCTTCATTTTGCTAGGAAAGGCCAGGTGGATTTTAGTTCTCCACATGCAACCTATGTAGTATTGTAATCATTAAAGGTACATCTGAAGGGTCATTTGCAAAACCCACTGGTACAGCTGACATGCAAAGTGGGACAGAAGTTGAGCAGGAGTCTTTTTGATAGCTTACTGGCAAAGCACTGCAATAGCTGAAGGAAGATATTACTGGAATTAAGTACCTAGTGATGTCACTGAGAACTTGAGGGCACATGCAAGTCATCATTTACAGCAAGTTCTAGCTACGTTTTTCATTGCATGACTAGTAAAGCCAGGAGTTGTGAACAGAGAAACTAACAGCCTAACCCAAACTGTTCTTAAAGATCCTTTCTGCTTCCCTGAGTTTATGTGGAATAAACCACCCACTGGAGTCTCTAGGATTACTTTAACACAAGGCTCTCTTCAAAATCATCTCGTTGTATTTCACAGCACTGCAGCTGCTAGGGAAAAGCATTTGAATCCACATGGTTTTTCAAACAGCTATGGAAATAAAATATTTTACTCCAAAATAACAAGGACACACTAGCAAAGCATCTAAATTACAATTACAAAAGCAAAAATAAGAAGGTTGTATTATAGCGTTATGATTCCTATCAGTGCACAAGTGTATTGGAGCCTACTCCTAAATCAGTACACATGCATCAATCCATCTTCATTTGGGATAGTGCCATCTCCCTGGTGACAGGAAAATTTTCCCTGGGTTAAGTAATTGCAGAGAGAGAAAATCAAAGCCTAAGGGAAGGCTCTAGCTCAGGTGTGTCTGCTCTGCCAGAAATTAGGGGAAGCTGTCTGGATAGCAAAGGGCATAGATGAGAACACTGGATGCAGATCTCTCATGCCATATGTAGAAGCACCTTCAGCAGCTGTCAAAGGGCAGGGCAGGTAAGGAAAAGAGCATGCCAGAGGAGCTGGTAAGAAATAGCGTTTTAGGCCTCATAACTCTCTTAGATACATGAGCTTTAGACAGCTGTTTCAAAACCTGTGAAAAGATCCACAAGCCAGCTGTCATTGCTAAGGCAAAGAGAAATCAAGCGTGTTCCATATACAGCCACAGGAAATTAGGCAGAAGTACAAGTTGTTTGTTCTCCAGTCCCTCTTCTGATCCAAGCCCTAAGCATTAATGCTCTTCATGTACCCGTTTTCCCCTTTGGCATGTAATAAAGGAGTGGTGCCTACATATATGCCGACAACATCTGATGCGTGCAGTCAGGGAAGCATTTCTGAGCACTGAGTGCCAGAAATGCTTGCTCTGCCTAAGAGCAGAGAGACTTAAGAAGCAAGAAATCAAATCGTGTTGGCAGAGCAGAAAAGCAATCCCCGGGTACTGATGTGAAGTGAATACTTTTGCCTTCAGTGTGTCTGGGAGAAGAGGGATGACTCTAAAAACGAAAGGTCTGAGGGCTTCTGCACTAAAGAATAATCTTAAAAAAAAAATAAATGGGATTTTGAGCAATCAAATGCTACTAAACATGACAGTGTCTGTCCAAAGCAACATTTATGGCCTCTAAAGGTTTCTCCATACAAGCAGGCAAGCCCACCACGAAACTGTTGCACTGAGACTCAACAGTGAAAGAAGGGGCAAGTCAAAACTACAGAGCCACCAGAAAAGGTGCAGCAGACCAACACAAGTGATACTAAATACTCAACTGACTCTGACATCCAGAGAGCTCGGATTGCTCAGTTCTCAGCAGCAGAAATGGGGGTGTGGGTCTGGGCTGCTGACCACTGCCATCCTATCTTATATCATCCACCTTCCAGCGTGCACAAGCCAAACAGTCAGCATCTGGGCTTGGTGTGCTATTCACTGGCTACTAGGAAGAAACGAGAAGCTGTGAGATGGATGGTTTGTTCAGAACGTAGCAAAAGCTATGGGACGTTCCTGCCTAGCTTTAGTGGTTATGTTAGAGCTCTTAGCCTTCCACTTCTCAGCTACCCGCTGCTTTTGTTTGAAACAAGTTTAACAGAAATCACAAACCACAGATGAGAACCCGAGGAACATACTCACAGATGAACATAATCCTCAGCTCTGACCTGGCTTAATACCAGCTGCTCCTCCTTGGGCAGCTGGACTTGTCAGCAGGGCCCTGCTCTGCTTACAAATCATCACACCACGTGTGCACATGGTGTTCCTACGCGCTGCTTGTGGCTGAAGATGCCACAGCATTCACCTGAACACATGGTTATTCTGGGGACATGGCAGAGACCTACCGGATCAGAGGCAGACAGCAGGCACCTCTGGATAAGGGCTTCAAATGTTGTCTTCAGAATAAGATGCTCCTCTGGGATTGGCTTCTTGGTTATCTTCTCTGTCGGCAGTGCCTGAACGTGCTAAGAAACAGCACAGGTGAGGCTCTCCAAGCCACCCTGCAACTCTGAGTCCTTTTTAACTAACCCTAGCCACACGACCAGCCACCAGGCTCTACTAATGCACAAACTCAAACCACACAACATTGATGTTACATTACCTGGATGGCATTGCCAATTGGGGCCCCAGGAGCTCCCTCTGTCCTGGGTTTGAAGGTGGTGGGAGGCACGGCGCACGGTCCCAGAGCCTGGGGCGCATAGGGGCCCAGTGGCGCCTGCTGCCCTGCAGGAAGCTGTGGGGGTTGGAAGCTGGGTGTGCCCACTGGGGCTGCTGGAAGCTGCTGCTGCATCTGTGCCTGCGGATCTGCCAGTGGGTTCATGATGGGTGAGGTGATGGGAACCGGGGGCATGAAGTTATCGGGGACCTGGGGAAAAACAAACAGCTCTTACACCACTGCTGCAAATAGAGGCAGCACCCGGCTCCCCACATCCCTGCTCACAGCACTTAGGAGCCCAGCCAGGCACAGAGCTGAGCCCCTGGGGTTGAGAAACAATGGAGGAAGGTGGAATTTCACTCGCCCCTTCCCTCTGGCAGTAGCTGCGTACAAAGAGCCTACACCTATATGCATTCTGATCATTACGATTAGATTTTTGTGGCTACTTTTTTGTCCATGCAGCACATAGGTCACAGCTAGAAGCACACACCAATAAAGCTTCTGAAAGGCTTTCAAGCTTCTGGCAAACGCGTTAGCGCTAAGACAGATTATGAACGCAGTTCAAATTCATCCCCGAGCATCTGCCAGTCTTTACACAGGGGTATTTTGGAAACATTTGGTAGAGAGAAGAGACAACAAAATGAGCTGTTGGCTTCTGCTACAAGGCAGACAAAAATCCAAACAAAATGAAGAGCTCCCGTGCCTATACACACATTTCTTCAGGGGCACGAAGAAAAATGAACTATTGAGGTCTGCTGAATGCAACCCTGACTGAATGATGCCAGAATTAAGCTGGTGGTATGGGACAGCAAGAAAAATACTCCTGTTACAGCACTGATGACAGTTACAAATGCAATGAACCACAACAGTAAACTTCTAAATGCCAGTCACTAAGTTATTAGTTTAGGGGAGAAATGGCTGCAAATTACACTGTGGCTTGATATGCAAGACTGTTCCTCTCTTTTACAATAATAACCCATGTAGTGAGTCATTTCATTACAAATTGAATCTCCCCCTCATGCAGTGGACGTAAGCAAAATAAGCATCTAAACAATTTTGACAGGTTTGTTTAATATTCAGCAGGACCATGGGACAAACATCACTCCTGCAGAGGGCAGCTGGCCCTCAAGCCCTCGCCATGGCAGAAACCGTGGCCACGATGCACACAGCAGAAGGGTTTTTGAGCCCACAGTTCTCACGACAACTCTACCCCTCCTGCCCAAGAGCCTGAAGCCCTGAAGGCATCACAGTGGCTGCAGGACACAGGTCCCAGCATGGGGGCAGCCAGGAACACACAATGTCCCCTCTTCCCCAGTGGCTTCCTAGCTTTGAGCAGAGACCAAAACCCAAGGGTCACGGGATATTGCTGCCCTCACTTTCACCCAGACCTTATCTTGCCAGTTCCAACTCTTCTTCCTCACCACAAGCAACTGACACGCTCCAGACTTGCCTCCTAAATGCACTGTGAGCAAGCTGACTGCTGTGGAGCATCAGGGGATGAAAAGGCTCACCCTGCTCTGTGCCAAGCATCCCCAGTTGTTTTGTCCTGCTGCAATCTTTTTTTTTTTTTTTTAACAGAACTGCACTATCTCTATCAGGAAAATTACATTACTTTTAGAAGATCTCTCAGGGTCAAACCCTTAATCAGGACAAATCACTTTCAGCTCCAAATCACTTTCAGCTTCAGCGTAGTCAATAATCTGTAACAATTTGCACAGCCTCATCGTTTCACCTTAAGTACTGTCTCTGGCAAAACTCAACTGCTTTTCTGCAGTGAAAACAGTCCAAAGTGTTTTATTCCTTCAAATAGGGATTCGTGTTGTTATTAACAACAACTCTAGGACAAAGCCACCATTCTCTTTAGAGGCATAAACATTTTGTGAGAGATAATGTACGCTGGAAAGGCATGAAGGCCATTTTCTGTTCACAAGATGTGGCTTTTGTTTGCAGCTAACCCTCTTTTGCATTCTCCTGCGAACAAGCTCCCCCAGAGCAGGTTAGGTTACTGCTTTTCAAGCGGTTAGCACTCAATCGTTTGAGGCAGGACTTCCTAGAATACCTTTTTCTTCTTGGCAGCTCTGTTCAGGGCAGGAGGGTCATTCCAGCCGTTCTGAGGCCCTGGGACAGAAAGAAAAACAGACTGTGAGTACCCTCAGAGGAGGGCAGTGATGCCTCTTGGAGCTCAGGTTGGCTCTCTGCCATGGTAGAGACTTTTTCCTTTTTTTTTTCCTGTTCTCCTAACTGGCATATCTTTTGCAGAATAACTACTTGAAACAGATGGGCCCTGTAAAAAGGCAGGCAGTTGCCTACCATGGCCAAAACATAGCTCAGACTGCATATGTTGAGATAACTTCACAGTTACCCAATAAAGGTTTCTCCTACCCATACAACATTAGGAATGAGCACTTTTTTCCCTATACACATTCCCCATCAGAACTAAATGGAAAGAGGAGCCAGAATAGGCAAGAGGAGCCTTCAACGACAAGGCAGATTCACCCAGCCACCTGGAAGATCCACCTGCAAGATCTGTACACCAAAGCTCACATTAGTGCATTAGAAATGGTTCCTATCTCACCCCAGAGCTGACATTTTCTGTCAGTGTTACCGCGGCCTTGCCAAGCAATCAGGATTTATTGCACAAAGCCACAAAAAGCTGAAACCAAATCCCTGCTCAATGGACTTTTTCACCACAGTGTTTTTCACTTAGCAAATGATCAATTCACCTCAGACAGCAGAGCGTAACGTCACTGCAGAATTTGCTCGAGTGGCCTGAAATTTCATTTTCTCCCGAGTTTTTGTTAAACAAGTTTCACATCCAGAGCACACTGATGGGGTAAATGCAAAACAAATTAAGCCCCTTTCACATCTGGCTTCTTGTGAACAAATGGAAAGCACTGCCATCGCCCCTAAGCCTCTGCTCCTCCCTATCCAGAAAATCCCTTCCCAGAGTATTTCTGATACAGGAAGTCCATCTTCTGCAGTGCTGACAGTGGAACACATTAGAAAGCCTCACACACTGCTGATAGTTTCCTGGAATAATTTGTTGGGAAATAAAAAAAGCACAACACCATTTGTTTCTGTGGTTAAAAACTCCAGATTTGTTGTTATTGGTTTTAATTAAGGAACTGTTAATTTGATTTGATTAAAGTCTAATCAGAAAACAGCATTGGACTTGATGTTCTCTGAGGAGCACATGCATTACTGATGTCTGTTCAATTAATTTCAGGCAGTGGCTGTAATCATTTTCAGCTGAGGAGGTACCTAGTTCACCTGCCAAGGGAGAGGCCTGGTCTTGAGCGGGTAGGTTTTCTGCAGATAAAAAGCAAAGAACTAAAAAAAAAAGGTTTTCCCTAAAAAATAATAAAGCATTTCTGCCTAGAGCTTTACATTCACACTTTAGCTCAGTAACTGTGAAGAGTCAGATGAAAAATGCCTAACCTAATTAAAATGCCAGCTGAGAGACAGGAGTCATTTGTCCAACCCACCCTGTGAAATTGTTTCTGTCTGCCTTCTCCCCAGACAACCCTGTTTCTCTTCCCATGCAGTAAATCAGTACTTCTTGCTTTGAATAAACACTGAGGAGTCCTGGCCCACTCTCTTATCTCTTCCAGCATTCATTTTCTATTCCTAACCACCAGCACAACTGGCAGACCATTACTCCTAGCAACGCTCTTCTCACCATTGTTTCATCATTCCAGAAAGCTCTTCAGATGTTTTAAGGACTTGATCTCAAGATGGATGCCAATCATTTGCCAGAGTCGAGGCTCTTACCTGCATCTAGCATGGCAAGAAGTCACTTCGATCCCATGTGGAAGGACAACAAACCCAAATGGCAGAATACAACCACTACACTGTTTACCATTGCAAAGAGAAGAGAAACATCAGGGTTAAACAACTGTCTCTGAGACCAGACTGATGTGTTTATAGCTCACAGCTTCTCTATTGCAACTCCAAAAAGGATGCAAGACCCTGAAGATTCCAACTCCCTTCAAAGCAGGATTCAAAGAGAGACAAGTTGAAAATGAAAATCAACAAGGGCTGTTGCTGACTGCAAGCATGGCTTAATACACTGTGGCTACATATACTTGCAAAAAAGGAGAGAAGACTGTTACAGAACCATTTCTTTTACAAGTGCATCTCTAAACCCAAGGCAGCTCAAAGGCCAGGTACTATTAAGACTCCACATTTCACACTGTCCCTCTCTCCCCTTAACCAAACACATTTGCAAAGTGAGACATCACGTTCCTGTGTCAGTTTATACTATAACTCAGCTCCACACTCTGCACCAGAATAGCCACAACCGTGGATTTACTTCTAGCTACAGATTTCTGCACTTCTGGGGGATCTCACACAAAGGCTCCTTCCACTAAGCAATGCAGCTACTAGGTTTTTTTCTCCAACTTACACGTTTCTTGAAAGGGATCATCTTTAAAAAAGAAATAATAACAATCAGATCTTAGGATACACCTCACTTTTCTTTATTTTATCCAGCTGCAGGCAGCAGCCACCGGTCCAGTGCACCTCACAGTGCCCTGTAATCCCCTCCACTGTTCAGCCCAAGTAGGGCATCTGCCAGCAGAAAACTGATGCCAGAATTTGGTTCCTGAAGGTCTGACACTTGGTTGCCCTCTCACTAGAGAAATGAAAACAGTGCTGGAAATTCCTAGAAATATTATAAAAAGCACAGCACAGACAGCCTTTAAGATTGAAAGGCAATCTGGCAAGGCAATGCTGATAAGGCTACCTCCATTCCCCTTCCATTAAAACAACCCAAGGAAGATGTGTTAGGTCACAGTCTATGTGAATTGCACGTTAATGCCCATAGCTTCTATCACTCAGAATGCAGAACTGCTTGAGCACACCATATGGATTACAGCACTTCACTCTTCACCCAAGAAATGCAGTGATCTCTGAGGTGCCTGCCAGTGATGCAAACGCAGTAGTAAAATGGATAAGAAAATGATTTTCTTGCTCCTTGCCTTTGTTTGGAGGTACAGAAGCAATGCTGCCTGCATAACAATGCTGCTCCACCTCCAAGGCCTGGATCCCTTTCCAACAATTCTACCCATTTTAATAATCCTGCTGAGTTAGAGTCACAAATCAGCCACGTCTTGCAACATGGGGTCAGGTGAGGTCCCAGTACAGTAACTCCAAGAATAAGACAAGATGTCTGGCTGTAGGATGGAGTAAAAGGCCTCTTCTCCCCCCACTACAGCTGCCCCATAATGGTCCTCTTTGTTTCTTGACAGAGCAAAAGACTTTTTTCTCCCCAGTTTCTGCACTGCATCACCACAGGGCTCCCTAGGGCCTAACAGCATCCCTCAAGACACCTCTCAGATGCTGCCTAGTGTTCCCTCTGCTCACAGACCTACTCCTCGACTCTCCACCTGGATGTGAAGCATGTTTAGGAAAGGACTGCTCCTGCCACCTGCACAGACTGACACATGCAAAGCTGCTGCTTCACAAGCTGCCAGCCAGGACGCAGCTTTGTTAGCCCCCAGCAAGCACACATACACTCAGGCAGTCCCAGGTGCCACCAGCAGGCATTGGTCCTCAGCTGGGTGCATGCTCTCACCACACCTGCTCAAACATGCTCCTAGGGGCCAGCCACACACATGCTCCTGATTAGCATTCAGGAAAGAGGCCACGTAAAAGCACTTCTAAATCACTTCTGATTACCTTTTAAGGCATACGCAGCTACACTAAAACCCACTGCACTAAGTGACTAGGGAAAGAAATGGTTGAAGTGAGCCGAAGCCACAGCAAATGCAATCTGAATTAAATATGCTGCCAATCCTGAGCTTGTCCGGTTGTTCGCAAAGTGGGGACACGATGACGTACTTGTTTTGCTCTGCAGCCACACAGCAGGTATTGGTGCCAGCCTCACCAGATCATCACTGTGCCACCATACATCCACTGCACGTGACAGCCCCACAACAAGGCGATGCCGCAGCATTGTGCCTGGGGCAAACCAAAAGCTGTGCGCAGGCAACTGATTTAGAAGTGCCTTGAGTTGGCCCAAGCAAACTTCACACAGAGCATTCACCACGAAGCATGCACAAGTAATAAGTGAGTTTGAAGTGAGATATCGAGCCAAACCCTCTACCCCCCACGCCTGCCCCTCCCCTTCCAAGCGCAGACCTGTTCTCTGGGATGCAGGAAGGTCACTGGCTGCAGGCAGAGTACCTGTTGGTCCAGTCGGTAATGCATAAGCCACAGAAGTTGCTGGAAGTCCTGGCCTGCCATGCTGAAAGGATGCACCAGAAGGAGGAAGAGGGAAGGAAGAGGCAGGATTCAGGTTCGTTGGGGAGGGCTGAGGCTGCCCAGGGTACAGCTGGGAGGGCACAGGGTGGGCAGCAGGCAGGTGGGGAGGGTTGGTGTTAGAGGCAGGGCTTGGGTAAGAGGCTGAAGCAGGGGCAGCAAGAGGCTGCTGGGGCTGATAGAGAGCTGCTTCCCCCGTTCCAAAAGAGTACTGCTGTGTGGCCTGATACACTACAAATGGAAAGAAGAAGAAATTCAGTCAGTAAGTTCAGATCACGTGAACAAGCTTCCTTCTTGCCCCTTCCCCTCAAACCACTTACCTGCACAACATCATCCCAAGCTCCCAGAACACTGTCAGTCACCTGAGAACCACTGCATAAAACCTCAGCATGCTTTAGGGAGCAGGGAGCCAGAAGGTCCTCATCCCCTGGAACGTCAGTAAGGGTGTCCCAGCCACAGGCAGATGGGGGTGGATCCCTCTTGGGGAACCCAGTGCTGCTTTTTTAAGACCCATCCCCGGGTCTCTGACCCCAGTACACCTATGGGAGGGCTGGTGGCCAAGGAGCAAGCTTAAGAGCTGTCTATAGATACCTCAGCAGAGAAGCCATCATCTGACAGAGTGCCTAAGTATGGGCCCCACAAAGAAGCGGAGGTCCTCAGATGTTGTTTCAGGAGCGTTGGACTGGCTTGGAATCCCTCTAACCCCAATGAAGGGGCTGATATTAAAATGGGGGCACCCCATTACCACTCGGCTGCTCCAGCAGGGTGGAAGGAAGGGGAGATGCAGCTACTCACTCTGTGGGTACGTTGGCCGGGTGCCTGCTTGAGAGTACATGCTGTAGCTTGGAGATGTGGCTTGCTGTGGCGGTGCACTGGGGTTAACAGCACCTGGCATGATAAAGCCTGGAGGAGGTGGCTTGTCTCCCTGTGAAAAAAGATAGCAGGAAAGAGTAGGGGGAAACAGGATTTCGTTGGTGATGGTAACATAACACCACAGTGCAGACCCACAACAAAATGATCAGTTGGCACTTCGAGGCCGGAAGCTACCTTTCTTGTTAGAGCCACCAGCAGCACAGGGGCAAGCACCTTTAAAGGACTAAGTATTAACTCTGATGCTTCTGATTTCCAAGGGAAAGAGGGGAAGGAAAAATATCATGCTTGAAATTTGAAGTATCCCAAGGACTGGGCTGAGGTCACATTGAGCTCCCACGCAAAGCTTTCCAGAGCCAATTGTTTTGGCAAAGGTGAAAAATACATTAAAAAAAACCAACAAAGGATGCAGAGGAGCAAAACCTGAATACATGTGGAAGCTGCTGCTCCTTCCACCTATCCATAATCAGACTGGGTCATGTGCAGACAAAGCACTAGGGGGACTTATCAGGGTGGAGCAAGGGCTCAGAGAGGAATAACGAAGGTTATACCTGTGTGTCAGAGGGACAGCCTGCAGGAGGATGGCTGGGAAGGGCAGTGGGAGTTTTGTTACTCCAGGTAGTGACAGTAGGGGCAATTCTAACCTGAATCGAACAAAGAAATACCAATCATGGAAAATAGAGCAATAAAAAAAGTCTAGAGGATTTCACAAAACGAGATGCAAAGAAGTGAACAGAGAAAGGTTTGCATGCTGGCACCTCCAAAACAGCAAAAAAAAAAAATCACAGGAAGAAAAGTGCATTCAAGACAGCCAAAATCACTGTGCACTGAAGTGAATCACAGAGTGAGGGTTAAGCACACAGAAGAGGCAGCTACAACAGCCTGTGAAGTGAGTGCAGTGTTACACGTGCCAGCAAGCCAGACTGGCCACAAAAAGGGCTTCATAGGAGTAATGTTATCACAGTTTGCTATTGCAGAAGTCCCCTTCAGGATACTGCATGGCACTGAGCATCACTAATTGCTGCTAGAAATCACAAGTCCTGGGTTAAATTCAAACATATTCACACAACGCAACTCACATCAAGCTTCAGATGCACTAAAAAGTTAAAATCTGAACTAAGCTCGTGCAAAGGCGCAAAGATTCACCTTAATGCCCCTCCTTCCTGAGTATAGGAAAGCTCAGACAACTCTGGTGTGTATTTAAACTCTGTGCTAATGTTGCCATCAGCAGTACAACAGCTGCTGTGAAGGTCTGCATCAAGTTTTTATCACTGAAGTTATCTGAAAGGTTTGTCTACTCCCTATCATTTATTATTATTTTCCAGATGAAAAGCAGTGTGAAATCATATGCCAAAAGGAAACTGAACACTAAAGGCATGTTCCTATCTGGGACAATAATTAAGAAAATGCTCCTTCAAAATGTAGCAAGTGAATGTATCTGCTTTCTTAAAAGCAAAAAAAAAAAAAAAAAAGAGGATAAGACTTGAATGTCATTTCTTTCTGTTCTGGTTCACCGAAGTGCCACTGGGCACCTTCCTGACATGGCTCTACCAGCTTGAAGTCCCTGCTGTAGCTTGAGCAGGGCACGAGCTCCTTGGGAAACCAAAAGTGTTGAGAGCAACTCACTCACAGTGTGCTCCTGGGGCTTATGATACTCCTGGCTTTTAATCACCTGCAGGGCTTTCTTAAATCATAGCTTTTCTGAGGTCATAGGAGAAATGGGAACAGTGTTTTGAAAATCACTGCTAAGCTCACGCCATCTAGAGGAAATGCACTGTTTTGCACAGTCAAATGAGAAACAGAATCTTACTTGTTACAAGAAGGAAGGTCAGACACACAGGAAAAAACAGCTAAATTAATTAGCAGCAGTGATGCAATCAAAACCAGATGCAATTGCATTATCAGGATAATACTGCACAAAAGAGTTGAAGGCTCTGTCCCTTCTGAAGCTGCCTTGTTAACAGCCTCAAAGAGAGGCAAAGGGACCCACAACCGTCAACATAAAGAGGAAGATAGCAAAACTCAGCTTCACATCACCCTGTTCAGCCCTTCTTCCATCCTGGTCCCATTTTTCTGACAGGCAGTGCTTGAATGGCAGCACTGGGAGACCTCCAATGCAGTTCTGCTCTCAGAAGAGCCCAGTCCAGAGCTCTCCTGCATGGAAAAGCCAGCTTGCTCCACCACTGTGCTGAGGTTCTTCCAGCATACACACAGCCAGAATGAATTGTCCACTGCACTGCACTCTGGCAATGGCTGATATTCTGCCTAGTAGCCTGGTGGAACACCATCCTCAGCCTGGAGCTAAAAAAAGAGCATCTGCCTCTTTTCTACTTGGTTCTCTCCTCTCTCTCTGCACAGCTTCCTTATTCCCATACTCACCAGGTCTCTCTCCTCTGGTACAGCTCATGCCCAGCCCTGTCCTGCAATTGCCCCACTCACTAGCCATGCAGCCTATGCTACGCTTACTGTTTGCTGAAAGGCTTTCAACCCAATCTTCAAACACAGGCTGCTTGGCAAGGTGTAAGAGATGTTTCCAGACAAGGAACAAATAATCTCTACTGATTGAAGAGAAGCACAAATGATTATCCCCATAAGGCGTTTGGTGGGTACATCTTACAGCCCCAGCTTGGACCAAGAGAAAGGAAAACAAAGTGCTCTTGTCATCATTTGCCAGAACCCAAGTGTGATGTCTTGCACTGAATGCCAAAATCCATTTACCTGTTGGTAGTACTGCTGTGCTGAAGCCTGAGGCCCTGGCACCTGTCCTGCCACAGGGCCAGCTCGATCTTTGGGCAGAGGCTGTCTCTCGTATGGTGCCTTGATGGCCTCCTGTCCTGCTGGCAGCTCCCCTTGGGCTCTGCAAAGCCTGTCACGTAATAGCACGATGTTTGGCTGCAAAAGAGACAGCAAACTCGCTGCATCCCAGCAAGCAACTGACCAGCCACACATCAACAAACTGTGTTACTTCAGAAGCCTGATCTGCTTTATTTGACTGGAGTAAGTCTTCCCTGCAGGAGAAACATGGCTGGCTTACAACAGCAACAACAACCTTGTCAGCAGACACTTTCTGCAATGACAACCCTGAGAAACTAAAAGGTAGAACATGGTCGTGTACTTGTACTATTGCCAGTTGAGCAAGGTTAACACCCCAAGGGGGAAAAGAGGCACCAGCACATTCTGAGGGGCTTTTCCAATGGTAGCTTTACAGGTTAACTGCACTACACAGAAATCTTTGCTTAAAGTGGGCCTATTAACAGAGAGAGGGAGTACCAAGCCTGAAGGCCACGTACCTGGTCAGTGTTTGCAGGCAGGAAAGTCAGAGCTGAAGCGATGCTGCCCTGAGCAGCCAGGAGGTTGGCATACTGGCTCATCTTCTCAGCCAAAAGGGCCCCCACAGCGTTAGGGTCTACGGCCTGGGTGAGCTGTACAGCCTTGCGCAGGATCACCACTTTTTCTATTAAATCCTGAGAAGAACAGGTCAAAGAAAACAGGGAAATAAGAACAGGGGGCAGGAGGCCCCAGCTAAGCTGTTCCTCAGTAGCCCTTCAGGACCTCTCTCCTTCACTGAGAAGCCCAAGCTTCTGCATTACATTAGAAGATACTGCAAACATTCATTTACCAACATTAACATTCAAACACTTATGGTAACAGATTTAAAGGAGTGCACCATGCAGGATTTCAACAATACTTCACTAATAAGGAGTGTATGCTGACTCTTTAGTAATACATTATCATATTACCGTGTTTTTCCCCAGCAAAGTAGTATGTCAAAAACGGAAAAAATCATCACAAAACCCACCAGCTGCTGGGACTGTCAGGAATTTCATAATTAACAGGTAGACCAATTAGGACTATTACTCAACTGTGCTGTCTGAGGCTGCAGAACAACACAATTAGCAAGCAAATTGGAAGAGAAGTGTCTAACAAAGCCATCATGCTCAAGAGATGGCTAAGACTTTCAAAAAGTTCCAAGTGGAGAAAAAAAATCAAGTAAAATTCAAATTATTCCATTCCCTTCAATTTTCTAAAAATAGAGAATTACAGTATGGTCAGGTAGCATTACTTTGAGTTCTCTCAAAAACCTGTCCTTCAAAGGCCCTCAAATAGATGGAAGAAACTAAGATTATACCATAAAATAAATTATTCAAGAATTGCTTTATCTCACTGTCATCAATCCTCCTATTCTCCCAAGATATTTGCTATATGCGATCTTTCACTGCCGGAAACCAAATCTCATACATGTAAACCCCTGGAGAAAACACTCATACAAACCCTCCCACAGCTTCTCTCTCCACTTAAATCATTTATTAGATTTCCCCTCCGTAATGTCTAAGCAATCTATTCCAAAAGCAGAAACGTCCAGGAGTGCATCTACCACAAAATATGTGAGCATTCAAAGTCGCTTCTTTACAAAAACACCAAGCCCTACAGCTAGCTACCTATGGGCCTCTTACACAGGAAGTATATTAGCATGACCACCAACAACAGAGCAGACCCTGGGGCTATTTTGTTTTACAATACACTTTCTGATATCCTATTACAAGTTATTTCTGCTAAAAGTACTCATTCCAGAATCAGAATGTTTGCATCTTGATATACACACAGCTACTGCCTCCAGGGAGGTGACAAAGTCACCATCCCTGGAGATGTGGCACTGAGGGATGTGGCTACTGGGCATGGCAGGGATGGGTTGGAGTTGGACTAGATCATCTCTGAGGTCTTTTCCATCTGGTATGATGCTATGAACCAAGTTCTATGCTCAGCCATTTGATTTAAGCACTATACGATCCCCGTGCACTACTTCCTACATCTTTCTTCGCACAAATACTGACCTGAAGAGACAAGGGGCTGTTTCCATCCTGAACTTTGCTCCAACAGGCAACAAGCTTTTCCACATTGCCGGCACAAATATAGCAGAGACAAGCCTGTGTCTGCAGCAGGCTGTCCCCCTCACTCTCCAGCCTGTTACCCAGCAGATCTAAAGAAAACACAAGTCAAAAACAATGCTGGTTAACCACGCTGCAGGGGAAAGCTCCCAACACTCGGTGCTTCTCTGCTCAGCACAGTGAAAAGAGATACTGCCTCTGGGCTCCATCAGCAAGGACACACTCCAGCTTCCAACACTGATCACCTCATTCACACTGCTATTGGCAGTAAGACTTTCCTAAGGATCAAACTAGTGCACAGCACACACAGGAGGGCAGGCGTGCTAACTGATCAGTGCCTGGTAAAGATGGCACCTCCTCCGAAATAAAAAAGCTGTTGGTAAAGTGTGAAGAGCTTTTCTAAAAATTTTCCACATGCACTTCATGCAGAAGTGCTGCATGAGACTGCTCCCTTGGCTGAGACATCTGTCACACCAACATCTGCCTGCTCAAAGGCATCCCCTGTGCGCAGAAAACCAGATAGCACACAGGAAAAGCAATGCTCCAGAGGTTGCTCTCCTCCTCTGCAACAGTACTGAAGAACTATATGACCCATCAAAGCTAGTAAGGCATTATAACCTGAAGGACGACAGTGGAAATGCACAGTTTTGCACTAGGCAGGGTAAATATCATCATCCAGTCTGTAATGTGTCCTTACCACAGAGGGCTGCAAACTCATCTGGCCTGGCATAAGTGAGCACAGCAGCCAAAGCCTCTCTCCAATTCTGCAGATCACAAGACTGCACGATCTCCTTCCAGTTCTTTGTTACGACTGCTGTGATGAGCTGGAGCAGAAGAACAGACCACAGTTAAGATCTTGGTAGGACTTCTTTCAATACAGCATAATCTAAATATTCAAGTGTAATGCAAGCATACTCATTCCCACTGCATCCAGGGTTGTGGCACATACAGTACTGCAATTTAAAAGCTCCACAATACTCAACTCTGCATTCAAAAGGGTTCACTGAGAGTCACAGAACAAACTTGAACAACACAGGGCAATTACTCTTGCTATAAAATGTGCAACTGAATACAAATAACTGCAAGCTGGGACTGCTGCAGATGGCCTTCCCTCAGCACTGTTTTTGTAGATGAAGATGACTTACACCAAGTATTAGAGCCATAAACCTTCTACACGATGCCCAGCAAGAAGCATTTGTTTGTCAAATTTACTCTTTTATTCAGCTTTAAGCTCTTGGCCTCAAGTGTGAGGCAGCTGAAACCCCTGCTCAAATCAAAGCAAGAAACAAATTATTAGCAATATCTCCAGACTGGCTCTAGTACACCCAAGCCTTCACATATGCACTCGGGCTGTCTCTTCATACTTCCCCAAAAGTGAAATTCCAGGTTCTTTCATCAAAAACTTTGCTTCCAGTGATGCTGCTTCTCACAGAAGGCAGACTCGGCAGCTGTGCTGCTACTCAGTGAACAAAGCCCTTGTCACGCCAAGAGTTTCAGCTCAGAAACAGCTGAACAAACAGCAGGCATGCCATTTGGGACCAGAAAAGAAACAAACACCTGAACAACAACTATAAGGTCATAACTACAAGGTCAACACTTACTTCTTAGCACAGACAACTGTTATACTCGCCATGAAAAAGGATGAACTGCAGTAAAGAACATATCCACCACCACATACAGAGTTGTCTTTAGTTTAGGACAAACATGGGAAAGAAGCTAAATGGGTGGAGAAATCCTGCAGAGATTTCCCTCTTTTCATTTATCCACTACTAGAAAGGCAAACTATTCCTATCTCAAAATGGATCACAGATGGTGACCAACACAGTTCTACCTCCGGGCTGCAGTCTGTGTAGCTGGGTGCTCTAACTCCTGAAATGACCATACCTGGCAGCAGTCATCCCTGCTCTCAGAAAGACTCCTGTCTCCGTACCAATAAACTGTATTAAAACATGATAAATACTTGTGCTCTGAGACTGTGTGGAAGACTTGAGCATAGATCATCGAGAAGCTGGTATATAAAATGGCAAGAAAAGTTGTGAGGTGGAAAAGGGGTTGCCAAAAGTTGATGTGCATGCTGGTTCTTAACAGAAATACATACCCTGGTAATTTTGCTCTGTATCTTAGAAAAGTACTTCTCCTGTGTCCTAGAAAGCAGCTCTTGTCCACCTGCTATGGCCAAGATAATGGCATCAGCCATGCGATTGTCATGCAAGCAGAGATCTACTGCACTCTCGAAGTTACCAGTCAGCAAAGCTTGGGTAATCAAACCGTCCACATCTGCAAGACAGCAGTGCATTTTCAAATGATGATATAAAGGTATTTTAAAAAGCAAGAACTGGTGATTCTGTCCAGCCCTGCAACACCACGTAAGTTTCTCTGCGTAGTAATTCGATGTAGGAAAGCTATAACCTCTACACAATTAAACGTAAGTCTAAATATATAATTTTACCTCCACTGACAGAGATATTAAAAGTCTCTCTTGCAGATCCCAAGTCTTCAGCTTCTTGTTTATTGTCCTTGGCCCTCTAAGAGAGAGGAAAAGCAAAACTGGACATCACGGATACACTTGGAATGCATACATGTATCTTTAAAAAACCTGGCTCTTGCACTACAAGTTAAGGCAGACCCTCAAACTGCCAGTTGCCTAAACGGTCATTCACTTACAAGAGCATTATTATCCCTGTCATGTTGCAATACCACTTCAGCACAGCACAACCAACTTCCCCCAGTGACTGCACAAAGTCACCGAGAAAATCCTGGATTTGTCAAAGGATTCCCAGTGTATGTAAATATGCTATTATACAAGCACTGTTTTAAGAGTGTGATTTTTTTATTTTTTTTAAACAACAGATGCCAGGGTGGGGGGAAAGCCCTGAAACAGCCAGATTTACTGTCATCAAAGGCTTATGCAAGCTGAAGCGCACCAGCCTACCAACCACAAATACCACCGAGCGGACACCTGGCTCCTGGGTACTGCATTGTACAGGTGTGCCCAGGCCCACAAACACATAAACCCCTCAAAGCAAAACAACCACAAGATCAGATAGCCTCCCTTCTCTTCTCTTTCACTTCCAACCTCCACCTAGAACAGTCTTCCACAGTGCTACCTAGGTTTCACTTTAGCCTTCCAGGTGCAAATAGGCTGGCACTGGGATGCCAGTGGGAGCAATGCTGAGAAGCAATATTCCCACTGTCACAACTACATCTCTGCAAAGGGTACTATCTAGAATCAGAGCAGTAATAAGCTGACTGCTTGGTAATTATTAACCTGAGGGAGAGAAGAAAGCAGTTAGGAAAGGCATTTAAAAAAAAAGGAGGGATTCATTAGAGTTGTGGCAGGAGATCATTTAGTACCTGTTAGGTAAATGTCAGAGTGAGAATTACAGCAGATGAAAGTCCTTGGCTCTGCTGCCAACTGGACTGTTACAAAATGAACTCGTCCGTCATTGCCACCTAAAATCTATTCAAGCAATGGCTGACACTGATAAAAAAAATCCCATGGAACTTAACAAGAGCCCACGTATTATTCATTCTCAATAACACTTGTATATCCACAGTTAGTACCAGAAAGAAGGCAAAAAGATGAAATGCTCTTAATAGTAGCAAAGTAAATACACAGGAGGTCAACAGGGTTAGCCTAGAGGATAATAGATACCTCTCCCAGGAAATACTCCTCTGCAGCCTGGCCTTCATCTCCTTCATTCAGTAAAGGCACATCAGATTCTGCGGGAGCCTTCAGCAAAGAGAAAATGTCAAAAAAAAAAAAAAAAAGACAGCTCAAGAGAAAGAAAAGTCATTTGCACTGCAGAGAATAGCCACCTTCCCACCAAAGTCAGAGCCAGTCTGCAGAGAAACTGCAGTATATGTGTGAGTACAATGAACACAGCGGAAGCCCTCTATTTCCTTGCTTTATGCTACTGCACAGTAACTTCTCATCTTAGTTGCTTAAAAATGTGCAGCAAATCTTGTCTTCAACATTAGGCAGCTACAGATGACATCCAGACTCTGTTAGGCACAAGCAACGCCTGCATCCTTTGAGTTAGTCAGGCAGGCAAGTGTTACAGAAGAACATTCTCAAACCAGCCTTGTTTTTTCCCCTTAAAGCCTGGGAAGGTGCTGCTCTTGACACCAGCCAGCAAGCAGCAAGGCTCTGCCCTACTTCACAGGCAGCAAAGTGCAACGGTGGGTTAAGCACAGACAGTAAAAGGCCAATCAGGAAGGATATCCAAGACCCCTAACCAAAGCTCAGGACTAACAGCCTGCTGCTAGAAAACATGGGGGTGTCTGAATGGAAAAAGTATTCCCGTTTTCCTATGTGTGGAGTGGAACATGCATTTGCTTACCTCTCCCAATTCACCATCCGCACAACATTCTTTATTCAGATTCAGAGCTGATGTAATCTGAGAAGAAACAAGATTTGTTAAGGAAGTGTGCTTTTCCTTTAGAGACAAACTACTCACTGGTCTCCCACACTGCACAGCTAGTAAATGCAGCTAGTACACTGTTTGCACAACAGTTAACATGAATCTAGAGCCATTTCCTTTCTCAGTCTGATGATGGAATTACTGCTAAGCCCCATACACCCCAAGCTCTGATGGAAACAAAAGCTGCTCTGTGTCTTTAAACCTTTTATTGTTAATTTGAGGGCCTCAAATGTCACTAGAACTGCTGGAAACCAGTCATAAAAGTAATATCATAGCATACATGAAAAAACCCTCTGTCTGCCCTGACTAGGGAAAATGAAGCAGCAACAAACTGGTCTGGAAATTGGTTTCAAACACAGCAGGCATGAGGCCTTGGAGTAGGATTTTCCAAGGTACATAAGAGTTAAAATTCCCAGCTTTTACCACTTTCAAAAGCAAATCATGACTCCAGATTCATTCTGGGGCCCTTGAAAATGCATTAAATTTAATGAACAGAATTTAAATATAGGCAGAAAATACATTCGTTGGAGCTGTTTATTTTCATTCTTTTCCATTTCTAATTTTACAGGTAAAACAAAGGCTAAGTGAAAAAGCTTAAACTGTCAAAAACATTATTTTGTCTGTAACCACAAAAGTTTAGCATTTAAATTCATAAACAGTGTCATTTTTACGGAGACACTCTTTCAAAACAAAATGTTAGTTTGATACAATGGAAATGAGTCAGGCATTCAAAACCCTTCCATCAGAACTGGGAAAGCATTAGACAGGTTGCTGGGTTCAGCACTGCTAGCAGCTAAGAGCCAAAATGTGCAGAAGTGCACCACCAAGATAATAATGTTCTTCCATCTCTACTTCCAAGAAGCAGAAATTGCTTCTTGGTAACTCAGATTTTGCTTTTCCAAATGTAGCCACGTGTGCTCTTGGTTTTCTTTTTTTCCTAATTGTGAGTGGCATCTTATACGAAAAATGACTATTCAAGGCTTGTTGTGTCTGACCTGCTAAGTTTAAAATTTTTGTTTAAGTTTTGCTACTTACATACATTAACTTCACATACATTAACTATATAATATATTTTATACGCAGCCCAAGACAATTCCTCCTCACTCAATATGGCCCAGGTAAAACAAAAGGTTGTGTACACACAGCTTACAAGTTCTTTAATCAGAAAGCTTAAAAATAGATCAGATCCCAGGGTAATACAAAATTAGGATGTCTTTTCAATCAAGTCACACAAACAAGTTGTACCAACAAATATCAAGCCTTCTGGATGGGGAAAAATTTCTTATCAGTAGGGGATTTCCCATCAGATGCAGATTAGACTGTGAAGTCTGTTGTCTGCTTAGAAATTCTCATTGTAGAACTGTATTCCAAGGTGACTAATAAAATGCCTAGAGCAAACTGCAATTGCCATAAAAATTCCAAAATTACCCAAGGTATTCAGTCCTCTCTGGTACAAAGGAATTCTACAAATAACACAGATACTCAAGTCAGCCACGTTTATACAGGAAATCCAGCAACACTGCTAACACTTGTACCTACAAGCTATTAGGAAAGTTGAGGCACTGACAAATACTGTCTGCTGGGAAACACACAAAAAAAGCATTACATAAAAAATGTATTGTTCTGGAATAGCCTGTGAATATTGCTAATGGCTTTTACTAAATCCCACACATAAATGATTATGTCGATTATATAAGGCTGTACTCGACAGACAAATCCATCAACAGTATTTAACACAAGCACAGCTCTCAGGCACACTTACCTTATTCCTCAGATCGTCTTTCCTGTAGCCCAACAGCTCAAGGTATTTAGCACGTGAATCTTCCTCAAAGTTCACCTTCCAAAAAAGGAGACTAGATTGCAACTCACCATTTCCATACACTCACCCACTGCCTTTTCACTTAACTGGAACAAACACCCAATGACTGACAAGAAAGAGTTGGAAAATAAAATAAAACAAATAAATAAAAGCCTGACAAGGTCTTTAGTGAGCTGAGCACCTGAGCAGGAAGGCAAGATTCCAATCTGATTATTGCAGGTAAAAACTCTGCACACCTATTTCACTTGGGAACATTTTGGGAACAAATGTTCATAGTGAACACTGAGAAGTACTTACAAAGATGTAGTAATAGGGAATGATAAAAACAGGATACCGTGCCCCGGTCCTGGCTGTTCCCATGACCACCTATGAACCCTACGAAGACCCCAGGCCCAAAGGACCCTCATTCTTCTGTTGGGCCATCTGTACTGAAAGAGCTTATGGGCACCAGTCAGGAACCGTAAGTGTGGACTCTGACATCTCTTCTTCTAAAACACTAAGGTGGAGAAGAAATCCTTACTGCAGTGGCTTTCCCCATCGATGAGGACCTCCTGGACTGCTCTCACTGTTACCTTTAAGAAGGCCCACACATTTTTCTCAAAGTCAGCCTGGGCCATGTCGATTTTCTTCTGGCAGTAGCTGACAAAGCCTTCGGACTGCACAGCCTCCTGCAGCTGGGTGGAGCGTGCCAGGAACTCCCTCTCTGTAACAACCTGGCTCACGTAGACATAGTGATGCTGCTGCTGCTGCTCGATGCCTGGCTGCTGCTGAGGCTTGGCATTCTCAAATGTAACCAGCTTGCCTCCAAACTGGAATGAAGAAATATGTGCAGCATGTAAAAATGCAAGTATACACTTGGGTGTATGTGAAAAAAACATGCATACATACACATGCATGCACATGTTTTCATTTGGTACATAAGAGCTCATCATTCCACAAACATTTCTAACTGATTTTTTTCCCAGCACCCCACACTGCCATGCAATAAAGCAGCTTGCTGGATAAGCACATGAGACTTGAGGAATGGCTTTGAGTATTTTGCGTTACAGTGGAGTTGTACAGGTTGAGGCTGCAGTTAACCTCCTTCATTGCAGCCCATGCACTGCTAGGCCTTGAATTTGTGATCAAAACAGAGCTGACACCACGCCCCTGTTTCAGCAGTTGCTAGATCACAGTTACACCATCAGTCTTCAGTTTCTCAACCTCCCCCTCCAGCAATGAGTGGAGGAAATGGGGGGACATTCTGAGTTAAGGCATTTCTCTTCCCAAGTACCCATTATGCATGATGAAGCCTGCTTCCTCAATGCCTAAACACCTGCACGCTAGTAGAAGAGGTGAATGAAATCCTCCCTCTCCTTTGCTTCCACATGCAGCTTTTGCTTTACCTATTAAACTGCCTTTATCTCAATTCATCAGTTTTCTCACTTCTGTCCTTCTGATTCTCTATCCCATTCCAATTGCACGACAGTCAGTGAGCAAGCAGATGAGGCTCAAGGGTTTGCTGGGGTTAACCCACAACACACTATAAGGCCCTACGCATCATTAAATAGACACTTAAGTATCCTGTGTACCTTACTTACAGCAGCTTGTTTGCAAATTCAAAGTACTGAGAGACAGACAGTGAGTTGAATCAACATTTAGAAAGAAATAAAAAAAGGAAAAAAAATCAAACAGTGCTTATAATATTATTTCATTTTATAGCTTAAAGTTAATGGAAAAAGGCCAGACCGAAGTGAGTATTTGAAAAAGCAAAAACCCTGGCCTACAGAAAGGCTGACAAGCTGGTTCCTGGAAAACCAGGACAAGGAAATAAACAGTGTTATAAAAGGACACAGCAGTCAGTGGCTAGGCAATATTGCTTCTATATGATGGGAGAAAAGCTGCATTTAATTTGTGGATGAGATGATGAATAAGCAGACAGACTGATGAAAACAAAGGCAGTATTTTGGCACAGGAATTCATTTCAAGTGGACTTCCTGCCTAAAAATCTTTAGTTCTCTTGGGAAACAGCTTCAGAGTCAAGACAGCAAGGCACTGGTAGAGCTGAAGAGCACGTGACTGTTCTCATGTAAAGGAAGGCCTTGCTTGCTTTTCATACAGCTTCTTTGCAACTCTGATGAGAGGAGCCTGGGACCGTGTGCTGCTCCAGGGGCTCCAGCTACCTTCCATCAGAGCTTACCTCGTTACCTTTCTCCACAATGAGTAACATAATGCCTACAAACTGCACTGAAACTTCAGCAAGTTGCCCAACTTGTCTCTTCCAATAATATATTTGTTTATTCAAAGTGAACACTACACAAATAAACACAAATAACTAAGTTCCAAAACAGAAAGAAGTTCTTTTGGCAACACAATCACTCCCCACTTCTTTCTCCAAGCATTTTTGTCATGCTGTTGCTGGCACGCTGTCCCAAATGCCCAGTCCAGATGCTGCTGTGAGCATCTCCCACCAGCAAACGGGGCACACTCTCATGAGGTGCAGCACAATGACAAACTCTTCCAGATGTGCTTTGCAGATGCCACCACTACCTATCTCCTTCCTGCCCAGCCAGCCATCCCAGCCACAATCCCTCCTCACCGAGAACGATGCTCCCACAGGTCGCCGGATCCATTTGGGGGGTTTCTTCAGGGGCAGAACGACACTCTGCGGGGCAGTCTGCTGGGGAAGCTGCAGGGGTGGGAGAGGCTGTCCTGTACCAAACGGGTCAAGGTTTCCAAATGAGGATGAAAGCTTGAAAAATAAAAGGGGGTGGAAAAAAAACTGGAGTAAGACATCATCTTCAATAAACTAAACTATTCCTCTTTTTCACAGCGGATTAGTACTCCTGCAAGCACATAATTCAAACATCCTCTGAAGGCTTCCCACAAACTCATGCTATTTCTGGCCATTTTCTTAGCTGCATGCTTCTCAATACCTGGTCAACGTGCTTCTGCCTCAAGCCGTCCGTGCTGCCTCCCATGATAGAGTAAATGCTGATCCGTCCATCAAATGAAGCTGCAGAGAGGATGGCAGGGTTTCTGGGACACCACTGGATATCAAAGCACCACTGCATGTTTGTGGGCAACTCATACAGCACCTGGTCAGCAAAAACAAATCCAGCACATCAGAGCTTTATGAAATATCATGAGCAGCAGCAACAACTTCCCTGTGTGCCCCAAGATGGGGCTGCTCTTCTTGCTCTCCAGAAGCCTCCACGTCACCCTCTACAAACTGACAGTGGGCAGGACACGACAATCCAACACCACACACCACTGCTTTATCTCCTATTTCCATTGTTTTTTCTGTTTATCCCACACGTGATCAGCTGTGCAGGCAGTGTATGTCTGTGCAGCATGTGCAGCTTTGACTTGGCTCTCTGTGCATCGTGATCAGGTGCTGGGACCCACACTAACTGATCCAGAAAACACGGGAATGCACCCAGGCTCCAAAGGCAGTTTGTTCTGGAGGATAACTGGAAAGTTAAAACCTCTGCTCTTAGTAGACAGTTCCCTCCTGCCCCGGAACAGACAAGTTTACCACTGCAAGAGGTACCAATGAAGTAAGAAATTTTTCTCTGCTCGTCTACTAAATTTTTCCTGAAGAGGCCAAGTAGTAGCTGTCTTGCTGTCTCCTTGGAAAATGCTTTTGTTTTAAATCAAAATATGCAGTATAAATCATCCAAACGCTCAGAACCCAGACTGGATCACACACAGCCTGCTTTGGCAGGGGCCTGGACTTGATGATCTCTAGAGGTCCCTTCCTACCCCTACAGTTCTGTGATTTGCCACTCCACCTTTCGCCTTCCACAGCTTTTGCACTTCTGCAATCATGTTTGAATTCTGGCAACACATCTCTCTCCCTGTCCTTCAGCATTATCTTGCCCACACAGCAGGCAAGAAGTCTTCATTGCAAGAATTGGTGAAATTGCTTGAAAAAAAAAAACTGTTCTTAAATTGCTACTTCACATAAGTAACCATGACACCTACAAACAAATAGTTTTTAGTAAGCAGCTTGCATACACTACCTCGCCTGTGTTAGGGTTTGAACACAGTATTTTAGCATCCTTCCCACAGCTAAGTAGCAGCTCTGAATCTGCCATACTCCAAGCAATGGCCAATATACCCCTGTGTGAGAAGTCACAACCAAGTAACAGATTAATATAAATGCAAAATGTTATCAAAGCATGTTTATAAGCAAGTTGCTATGGTAGCTGAACAAACTACCTCAAAATGCCCTCCCCACTCCTTCCTCTGTTAAAGACCAGGGTTTTCAATGTTATCAGCATTTGATACATCAGAAGAGATGCTTTCTATTTTTTTTTTTTTTGCATGAGTAGCTATAAAAGTGCAGCCACTATATATGAAAATCTAATTCAACACTTCTATACACAAATATGGACATCAATGCACTCAAATAATTTGATTACCTGTACCATCATTAATGCATCTTACACAAATCTATAGGTAGGAACAGTGACTATTAAGTCTGACAGCTTTTAAATAGCAGAAGACTCGTATCAGTTGAGTCAATGGCAGCAATTTGGGTGGTAGCTGCAACAGACTCATTGATGTTCTTTATGTAAACCAAGCTACTGCTAACCTTGCAATCCAGCTGCCTCTCAAACAGGATAAAAACAAGCCAGGAACTTTAATCTTTAAGGGGGAAGTTATTTTTAACGTGAGGCCTGTTCCCCTCCAACCAGCAGCACCTAACACTGCTTGCTGCTGGAAAGTGGCTCCAACTAAGTGAGCATTCCCAGGGAACTACACAAAGTGAGATGTACTGCTACAGTCATCAACAGTGTGAACGTTACAGAGCAGTGGGTTGCAAGAGTCATACCTTGTATGGCTTTCCAAAACACGCAGTGGTGAGGAGGTAAATCTAAGGTCCCACATCTGAATCACAGGTAACCTGTCATCCTCTGAAGCCAGAACCATCTGGGTAGCAACATCAGGGTGCCACGCCAGCCCCGAACAGTGCATCTGAGGGATAACATTGTACCACAAGACAGAGTAACAACACAGCGCTAAAGGACAGAAGGACAGCAGTCTAAATATATCTAAGTGCAAGGAAAACACAGTCTCAAGTAAGACACACATCTGCAGCAGTACTTCTGGACGTTGCTTCTGACTGCACTCAGATTGGGATACTGTTCTTAAGGCCCTTGTTCATAACTCTGTTTAATCCAAGAATAATGTAAAGGTATCTGTACAGAGTTTTTTCACTGCTCTAGTATTTATTGGTATTTCAATAAAAGCCATCATTAGGCAGAGGCTATCATCACATGAACACTTCATCACAACACCACAACTATATGATGAAACCAGCTTACAGTACTGCTACTACATCAAGGAACAGCTATGTAAAATCTGAAGTTAGGGAGCTTATCAGAACAAGAGTGCAGTGACTGAGCCACTATTTCAGAAGCGCACACACGTAAATTTTGTTCTGAACTCATTACATCTTCAGTGTTATTGTAGCAATACTCAATTATAAATATATCAAACCATAGAAGTATTTCCCTCTCCACAAACAGGCTCTTTTGTGCATTGACGGTGTGTGATGGCTTTAAGCATACAGGAGTAGGGCTCCCTGCAATCAGCTTATAGATAAAAATCTTCTGTGGCGTTTTCCATCACCAAGACCTATCCTTGCCAAGCTGTGCCTGTAACATGCAACTCATCAGCACTCTCTGTAAGTATCCGTGCCAGAGCTAACTCACCCGGTTGTTGTGGTCACTGACTTTGATGATGGGTTCATTCTTCCTGAGATCCCACACGGTGGCTCGTCCGCTGGGGCTGGCCGAGGCCAGGATGTGCTGGACTTGCTTGTTCCAGGCAATGCAGCTGATGTCCTCAAGAGGCTGACACACAAACAGAATAGCCCGTTGCACCCTTTCCAAAACCAGGTCTCAAAGAACTTGGTTTTACATACATGAATAGGAAAATATTTGTTTTACCACAAGGACTGCATCTAACACTGCCAGAAACGCAGCTCATTGCTAATTGCAATTAACTGCTACTGAAGTTTAAGTTTAATGTCCCCCCCAGACACCTTCAAAGCTGAAGGTTTTAATGAGCTCACAACCTAAGTAACACTCACATTTTTCATTAGTTTATTCTGCAGTATTTAATGAATATCAATCTAGTACCTGTGTCTTTGCTCCTGGAGTCATCGGTGTGGCAAAATTATTCAAGTCCCAGATATAGATTTCAGACTCATTAGCACCAGAGGCCACCAGATTAGTCTGTAAGACACATTAAAAGATGGTAAGAGTATTTTCAGCACCAGCTTTTGCAGTCTTAGCTGCTGGGAGGCATCAAATTGACAAGTCTGTGCCAATTTCTCATACAAGCTCAGGATACAGCCTTTGCTTCGCACAGAGCAGCTTAAGAGAAAAGCAGCAACACTGGAGACTGAAGATTATGCTGAGTAAGTAAAAGAACTCCCTACACCAAATCAGACCAAGAACAAGATTTCTGTTCAGTGACAAGAACAAGATTTCTGTTTTACTGAGTGTTCCTTCACTGCGTAGCAAACGTGTGAGGAGGCTGCAGCCACAGAGGGCCCTGTGTTGACATTGCTAGGATGGAGCAGACAAGGAAGCAGCACTACAGCTTCCCTGCCGCAGTGCTTTGCCCCAGGGCAAGGTTGGCTTGAGGGAACATGGCATTTGAGTCTCCAGCCCAATCCTGTGGCCAGGATGCAGAAGTCCAAGTGATGTGATGTGGGTCAGTGGCATCCAGCAGCCTTTAATTGCATCCTGTGGTTGATGACACGCAAGTCCTGACTTCTTAAGGGACAGAAAGAGAGGAAGCTCTTCAGAGAAAACATAGTGAACAAAGGATGGCCTTGCTAAAAGTAACTGTGCATAGACAGAAGTGCTATTTAGGAAAATAAATCAACTCAGTTCTCATGCAGCTGGTGGGTGCTGAGGGAAAACTGACCTGATGTATCTAGAAGGAACTTTCATCAGCAAGTGAGAAAAGCTTGTTGATTTTGAGCATTCTGCCTCAAGAGGCCACACCACAGTGCAATAGGAGCTCTGACTCCCCTTTCCATGTGACAGTAGTTAAACCTGCTGATGACCTTACCCACCCTACACAGGACATAAGCATCTAAAAAACAATGTCACCAGAGATGAGAGAAATTGCACAGAAATAACTTTGTGTGATAAGAACAATATAGGCACAGGATATGGGAACTAAAAATGGAGACTAACTAAAACAACATGGAAAACTACCTCTACATCAAAGCAGAGCTAGAGTCACACGATAAACTGAGAACTGATGCGGGAAAGCAATCATCTGGACATTTCCAAGTCTTTCACCCCTCATCCTGAGATGCTGGTAATAGGACAGATTTTTCCTAATAAATACACACACAAAGACCAGATTTAAGTCATCCTTGTCAGGAGCAGAGAAAGACACAGGTACATTTGTGGCACCAATCTGTTAAAACAGGCCTCTCATCCACGACCGTATGAGATAAACAACACCCGAAAACCTACCTGAAACATGTTGACATCAAGTGCTCTCACTGGACCCGTATGCTTGTCTTTCTGAGCAATTATTACTTCAGTGTCTCCAGCTATGATTTTGGCTGGGTCATACAGAATGACATTCCCATTCTCTCCCCCGGCGATCAGGACTCCGGAGACTCTCTCACCTGCAGTCATGCTGTGCGGCCCCCAGATCAGCTTATGGTACCTGCAAGACAGACACTCAAAAGCTACAGCCATCTACTGCCATAATATGAACCATAAACCTGGAGGGGAGCCCCTGCTATCTGTGAGCAGCTGTTTGTACAACAGAGAGAAAAAACAGATGGAGCTGGAAAAGAACTCCAAAACCTTTTCCTCACCAGTGCTCCTGAAGTGCAAATGTTTCATCTGTAGTACTACATGATCAGCAAATGACTTACATCAGATATCAAATCAGTATCAAATCAAATATTGACATCAAATATACTTCCAGAAACACTTGCAAGCCTCCGTGTCAGTGCAAAAAAGTCCAAACAAACAAAAAAAACCCTCCATACATACTTCCTCCAGATCAAACTTGCTGAATAAGCAAGACGGCATTCCTGTGTGTTCAACCATGTAAAGCATGGCTTTCATCTACGTACAACACCATACTATCACACCACAGGTGTTATGCAAGCAGAAAGCAAACCCACATTGACTGGAAAGTGCACCACACTTCATCTATGGTATCAGGCAGACCCTTTCTCTGGGTACCCTAATTTTTATAAGTCTGTGTGTAACTACGCAAGGGTAGAAGAAATGGAGTGATCAACAGGCTGTCAGTATTATACTGTCAGCAACACTCAGCAAGTCTTAAGTATCCTAAATGAAAGCAGAAAGGCTGAAGAACAAAAATGAATTAATCGTGCAACCACTTTGCTTTTGCCCTTTGCTCTTTCCAAGATACAGTTCTGTAACAGCAGCAAAAAATATTCCACAGGAGGACAACTAACAGAACCTCTTGCCAGATTTATCCTTTGTGTATTTCTTCACTCAGCTATTTTAACTTGTAACTCATTTCCTGGCAGCAAAGTCAAACATTCACCAAAGGAAACACTTTTAAAGGAGTCCATCACACTGGCCATAAGCGTGTTTTGAAATCAATAAAGCAAACGTTAGTTGGTGAGCTTTGAAAAGTCTCAGTTGTATTAAAAATGGGTTAGAAAAAGGCAAAATTCAAGGTTCAAACTCCTCACTTTGCTATCGGTGGTTCAGTAAAAAGCTTTAACATCAGCTCTGCCCACAGCTCAGGCCTTTAGGCACAGTCTGCGGCTCCGGTGGCTCTTCCTCACCTCCCCACATATTACAAAAGCACTGACTGCAGGGCACTGATGGGCAAGTCCCAGCAGCAGCCAGGGGAATTACAGCTATAAAGATGACACAGATCAAAGCCAGCAGCATAACACCTTGTGTTTCCTCCTGCAAAAGCCACTGCAACAGCTGCTTACCCAAATCAGGAAGGCACCTATGAACAGTGTGTACTGTGTACAAAAGCAGCCCTTGTTTCAATCCCTCCGGGTCTTCTCACAAAACTTCTACAAACCCAGGAAATTGCATTTGGTAAAACTGACTGATATTGTTAGGTCTTGAAATTACTGATGCAAAGTGGATAATGGAGGACGAAGCTGAAGCTACTTCCACTCGTATCAGAAGTGTGGGAGATGCCAATTGCTTTTCTGTGAATGCCAAGCAGTCACTTGGATGTACTGCAGAACTGCAGCTCCGCTCAGTTTCAAGTCACAACGATTGGTTATGCTGCCCCTTAAGCTCATACGAAAGAGCCACAGATCTGCTCCAGTGGCAATGAAAATTATCTCTTCTCCATTTATCCCATGCTTCCACTGTGACGTGTGGCAGCCACTGCTGTGACAACTAGAGAGCTATTACCAGCACCACGCAGGCAGACACGTGGCGCTCAGATGAGAGCAGCATCACTTCACAGGAGTGCAGAGTAAGGAGCTAAGAGCTACCCAAGGCTGTGCTGTAAGGAACATTGCTTCCCAGCTGCACAGCAACACATGACACTATACAGGTGATATGACAGGTGAATCTCCCCAAATCATCTACATGCAAAAGGGATGTACCAGTGTAGAAAACGGATTATTTCCACAATTACGTATTTTTCTGCTTTCTAGAGAATACCAGGGCTTCCCTGGGTTCAGAAGACATATCCACATCTCCCACTTAATATCACAGTAAGGTTTAGGGAAGATGCACAAGCTGCCTGCAGCACCTGAACATCCCAGTTTATTGCCTTCACAATAACACTTGGCCTGTCCCCAACAGTGAGAGCACCGAGGAGCCACTCCCCTAAACAACCACAGGCAAACACCACACACTGTCCTTCCAGCACATACCACATACAGCAGTCCATTACTGCTTGCTTACAGCCCCACTGCTACCTGTGAGAGGAAGAAAATGTGGCACATGTCTTCATATCCAGTGAAGGGTCCGATAAGTCCAACTCGAATATTTCCAGGGAAGCGTTTGTGCTGAAGGTTGCATCCAGCTGCTGGGCTGATGTGCCTGCAAAGAAATGTGATTAGCAATGAGAGACGCTGCACAGCAGGTCAGCACAAGAGGGACATTAAAAGTATCATCCTCGTGGAAAAGATCGTGAGATGGAATCAGTTTGTTGAATTATTTAGGTGTGCTTCTATGCAAATCCATCCACAGATTCCTGCAGGGAAGTTCCTTAACTAGAGTTTTAACTAGAGTTAAGTGGGGTGTCAGCCTTTCTGTGCCCCAGAGGAACCGTGCAATGATATCCTAACTAACCTCCAACCACGACCGCTTTGGGGTAGTCACCCAAAACTCACCAGTGGCCAAGTAAACGGGGTGCTGCTGCGCAGGACTCCATGCCTGCATGGCAGTACGGTCAATCTCCTTCAGCTTCATTTCGCTGGAAAGATAAAAACAACAATAAACCGCAGGAAGAGACGAGAAAGCACCCTTCTCCTCGGAACAGAGCCTTTCTCCTCAAAACGACCCTTCAGATGGCAGGTAGCCCCAAGCCCAATTAGCGAGGGGATACAAGCGGGCACGCACGCTTCATTTCAGACAACAACTAAGGCTAAAAACCGAGCAGACCGGAGCCCTACCCGCTGTCCAGCCCCGGCCCGGCGCCCGCCCGCTCCCGGCCCGCTCCAACGTGGCAGCCACGGCGCCGCCTCCCGCTTCCGGGCGCTCCCGGCGCCTTCCGGGCGGCAGCGGGCGGGGCTTCGCCTCCTCCAACGCGGCCACGGGGGTGAGGTGCTCCTGCAGGCTGCGCTCCAGGCCTAGGGAGAGGGGAGAGACAGGCGGTCAGGCGGGCCGAGGAGAAGCCCGGAGCCGCCGTATGAGGGGAGAGGGGCCGCCTGTCCTCAGCTCGACAGCGCTCGTCACGGCGTGTCAGGATGTGAACAGCACTGAGGCTCATCATCGGACGGGCGGCCCCGCGCCTCGCGCCGGGCCGGCGGGTCTCCCTTCCTGACGATTATTTTCTTACTTTATACTCTGAGGGGGCGCCGGCTGCGTGCCCCGCGCTGCTCAGCAGGCAAGCAGCGTGGTGGGAGGCGATGCCTCGGCCCTGCGCTGCTGCGGGACCGAGCGCCCGGAAAGCACGGCCCTGCCGCCCAGCATCGCTGAGCCGGACAGCACAGCAAACCCGCACTGCCGCACGGCGGGAAGAAGAGTCCCGCCTCCTCGCCCCGCAATATAAAGGAGCCGGGAGCGGCGCGGCTATTGGTCGCGAGCATCGCCGCTCGCCATTGGTTGCTTCTTCCCCACTGGCGCCGCTGATTGGTCCCCCTGCTGCGCGTCCGTCACACCGAGGCGGAAGTGCGGCGCGTCCGCTCCAGTTCCACTTCCGGGGGAGAAGCCAGACAGCCAATAGCGACGAGGAACAGGAGGGCGGGCGGGAAGCGACGCCCAATGAGCGCGGCGCGACGGCGTGCGGTCGGAGCGCCATGACGCGGAGCTGCTCGGCGCTCGGCTGCAGCGCCCGCGACAACGGGCGGAGCCGGGAGCGCGGCATCTCCTTCCACCAGTGAGTGCTGGCGGCGGGTCGCAGCCCCCGGCGCTTCCCGCCCTGCCGACCCCTCTCCGCCCGCAGGTTCCCGGTGGACGCCGCGCAGCGCCGCGAGTGGATCCGCGCCGTCAACCGGCTGGACCCGCGAAGCCGGCGGGCCTGGAGCCCCGGGCCCGGGGCCATCCTGTGCTCGCGGCACTTCGCCGAGGCCGACTTCGAGCGCTACGGGCTGCGGCGCAAGCTGCGGCGGGGGGCCGTGCCCTCCCGCTTCCCCCTGGCGGTGCGTGACGGAGAACGGTCGGAACGGATCCCGACCGCCGCTTAACGACCGCCGGCCGTCGCTAACGGCCGCCGTTCCGCCCTAGGAGCCGCCCCGCGGCCACCCGCGGAAAGTGCCGCTGCGGAGCGCGCCGCGGAGCCAGGACCACACGTACAGCCGCAGCGGGGCAGGGCCGGCCCCGCTCGCCGCCGGTCCCCGCCGCCTCCGCGGGCCCGTCCGGGAGCTGGCGGCACGCCGCGGGTTGCCGCGGGCCGTGCTGCGGCTGCTGCGGGCGCTGTTTCCAGGTAGGGCCCGGCCCTGCTCCCCGCTGCCCCCCCCACCCCACCCCAGCTCCTCGCTGCCCGCTCTCTCGGCGTTCGTGTCTGTGAGCAGATCTGCCCCGTGGAGCCCAGCACTGGAGGCGGCCCGCCGAGTACTGCCCTGCCATGAGACGGTTCGTCTGCCTGCTGCACCTCCGCCACCGCACCGCTTATGAGCAACTGAGGAAGGTCTTCCCCCTGCCGCATCCTGCCAGCCTGACCAAGCAAGTCTGCTCCCAGCCCTTCTGTGTGGGGTGTGACACAACCCCTGCCTGAGCAATTCCGGGGACTGCGCTGAGCTCCAAAGCATTCCCCCCTATCCCCCCCCCGCAGTGATGTGATAGAGGCTTAATTTAAGGACCTCAGGTGCTGTAGGGGATGATACAGCGTAGCAGAAACAAAGGACAACAAAAAGGCTGAGGTCCTCTCACCCCACTTTTGACAAATCTCTTCAGTCCATGCTCTTAGAATTCAGAGAGTAGACATGAGAGGAGGGATCTGCCACCTATAGGCAGAAAGAACTGTGAGTAATGGCACTTAAATAGAAGCAAGAGCTAAGCGAGCACCTGCTGTATTCCTCCAACAGCCCCAAGAGAGTTGGACAGGGTTGTGTCAACAGAAAGCAAAAAGCTTTAACATAAAAAATTGTGGACTAGTTTCTGGAAAATGGAAGAGACATGAAGAGAACTTGAGGAAGGAAAGGAGTTTAGGGATTTGATTTAGTAGTTGGGTAGGGATAGTGATAGGAGGATGGTTGGACTAGATGATCTTGTAGGTCCTTTCCAACCTTATGAACCTATGAGTGCACCAAGCAGACAGGCTGGAGGTTTGGGTTTCCTTACCTTGTCCCACAAAGATTGAGGGGAGTTGCTGAGTTATTTGGAAGTGTCTGATTCTATTTTATGGGAAGGAGGCATTTTCAAAACATACAACTGAATTGCCTAACTTCACGAGTAAGTGCGTGGGCTGAGAATCCATAACCTGAAGTGCTGCCAGAGGCATTAGCAAGGAGTGAAGTAACAGTGCACAGCATAAAAGTTGAAGAAAGTCCCTGGCTTCTCCATGGACCCTGCTCTAAGGGGAGCCAGGGGGTATGGTGGACTGAGCAGAGTAGGTTTAAGGTCCAAGATCTTCTCAGCCAAGTTAAAGTTTGCAGCATGGTGAAAGTGCATGCTGTGGAGAGAGGCCTGGCTTTGCTGGGCCACTGGGCCTCCTTTGTACTCTCTTCAATTTCTTTTTTCCGTAGTCCTCGTCTCCACTTTAGAGGCAGGAACCCACTTTGTTATTTCCACATTGAAAATTTTGTTTGACTTTCCATCACAGGGCTGTGAGAAACACACACGTTTCAGCTCACTGTGCGCTGGCTGGGTCTGCATTGCAGCTCTTGATGTGCCTGACAATTTTTTATAGTGTTAAACTGTGCTGGTTGTTGGCATCAGTTTTTTCAGAAGCACGTCTCCTGATCAGATGCTCCTTTTTTTTTTCCAGCTGGCTGTCTAATGATGCCGCTGCACCAGGCTTCAGCAATGACGTGTTCCTCCAGCTTCAAGAAAAGGTGGAGAGAGGGGAACAGGCCTATTGTTACTGCGCTCTGATGGTACAGGACGTGTCCCTGCAGAAGTGCCAAGAGTGGGACCTGCAGACCCAGCGTGTGACTGGCTTTGTTGACCTGGGAGCAGGCAGCCTCGATGCTGATGAAGCTCCGCTGGCATCAGAAGCAGTCGTTATCATGGCAGCTGGTATCTCAAGCCCTTGGAGGGCTCCCCTCGGCTACTTCTTTGTGAGCAGTGTGACTGGTTGCCTGCTGGCTCAGCTGCTTCGTCAGGCCATCAGTAAGCTTAACAACATTGGTGTCACAGTGCTGGCCGTGACATCGGGCACCACCGCCTGTGGGGCCGACACTGCAAGAGCTCTGGGAGTCAGGATCAACCCCCAAAAGATCCGCTGTGCTTTCCATCACCCGCCCAGCTCTGCTCACTGCATTGCATACTTCTTTGATGTTTGCCACGCTCTCCAGCTGATAAGGAACGCTCTGCAGTACTTCCAGAAGATACACTGGCTCAGTGACACTGTGCAGTGGCAGCATGTGGTGGAGCTGGCAACTTTACAGGAGGAAAAGCTCTTAGGGCCCAGGTCAGGCCAACCAGTGAGTGAGGAGACTTACCAGCTAAAGGTTAACCTTGCTGCCCAGTTGTTCAGTGAGGGTGTCGCTGATGCACTGGAGCACCTCCAGAAGCTGGGCCTGGCCTCATTCCAGAACTGTGGTGGTACTGTCAAGTTTCTGCGTACGATGAGCTGTCTGTGTGATGTATTTTGTGGTAGAGGCTCCTATGGCAGTGGACTGAAGGGGCCTTTGTTGGCTGGAAATTACAGCAAAATCAGCCCCCTCTTCCACGAGGCCAAAAGCTTCTTTGTTACCTTAACAGACTCCACGGGAAGATTCATTATTAAGAGCAAACGCAGACTGGGCTTTCTGAGTTTTTTGCTCAATGCTGAGAGCCTCAAATGGCTTTACAGCAACCCTGTGATTCAAGAGGGTGCTCCTTCCCACCGCCTCCTGACCTCTGCCTTCAGCCTTGACCCACTGGAGCGGTTTCTCCAGGCCCTCCAGCAAGCCTGTGGTGCCAGCAGTGGGAACCCCACCTGTGCCACGTTTCAGGCTGCCTACCACAAAGTGTTGGCTGGCTGCAGCCTGGCACCAGACTCCACGCACAGCACAGCAAGTCTAAGCAGCTTGGACCTGTCCCCGTCTCACAGGACAGACCTTACCCTTGGTGGCATTTGTTCTCAGTATAACCCAGCTCGTGGGAGGATGCTGGCAGCAGAGCTCCCCTGTTGTGCCGGCCTTCTTTTGCGTGACTCTCCTCTGAGCAGTGCACTTACAGACCTATCGCTGCACAAGCAGAGCATCACCTTTGCTGCAGGCTTAGTTGCTGAGCAGTTAGCCTCCAGCTTGCAATGTGAGGCTTGTGTTGCATCCCTCTTTGAGTCAGATGGGAGCATGCTAAGGTGTGGAGCGGTGCTCTACATCAAGAAGTTACATGGACTGAGCCTGCCCTCAGCAAGTGTGCGCCGTGTAGTAGACATTTCTGAACAAGTCCTGAGCAGGCACGCACAATTAGGAGATGACAAGAAGAACTCCAAGCTGTGGTATTTGTCTCTAGAACAGAAAATTTTCCATGAGCTTCTGGGACAAAATCACCTCTTCCCCACCCTTTCTGAGCATTTATTGGAGGGAGAATGGTGCATTGACAATCACTACACAATCTTAGTGAAGGCAATAGCAGAGTGTTACTTAAACATTAGAACCAACCAAGTCCCAAAATCAAACTTCCCTTACCACTGTGGCAGGCACAGATTGAAGAGACTGAAGGGAAAGCATTTGTTCCTACCACATCTGGGTAGCAGTTGGTCAAGCCAAACCCATGCGGGGTCATGAATGCTTATTGCTGTCCTCCACAGGCTCAGTTACGGCCAGATCCAGGCAGTAGGTGCAAGCAAAGCACATGGTGTCTTCCCACGATTTGCCAGGCAAACTTGGTGTTGACAAGCAATGACTTGTGACACTGTGAATGGTCTAACCCCAGTTTGAGTAGAAAAAGCAAGGAAGTCCGTCAAGCAACCCTGTGAAGCAGACACGTTTCATGAAACTCAGGGCAAATCAGGATAGGGAACAGGTACTTAAAATGCCTGGGGAGGTGGCAAGGGACAGCATGGTGTCTGCTCCTGATGCTGGGTAATGTAGCGGTGTGAGTGCTCTTGCTAGGAGAGAAGATGCATCCACATTTGCAGGGGGTAAGGGGAGTGGTGTGCTGCTAACTTGATTTTACTATTAGCAGATGTGTGATAAAATAAGCTGGAACTAAGAGACTTAAAAGGGAAAATGCTTAAAAATGAAATAAATAACGTGGAAACAAAATGGGACTGGAGTTGTACATAGCACTAATCTCTCCTGTAGATCTGATGGGCCAGGTACACGAGCTGTTCGAGTCCATAACTAGGCCCCATGAGACCCCGCCCCAGTTACTGTGCAGCACAGCCTTTCATGCCAGAGCTGGTGTTTCGTCTTGCTCTGTGCACTGGGCAGCGAGACATGTCAAAGGACAAGACAGACATTGTTTCCCTTGAGCAAAGCAATAGGCCAGGCTTCTTCAGTCAGTTCATTACTGTGGCAAGGAAGGTGCCCTGGCATGCTGCGTGTTGCCTCCAGCAGAGGAATTTAGTGTAACTGCCATTGCACTGCTCACTTCTTGATGCACAGAACAAGCATTGCATCCATGGAGATGGGAGAACTAGTACTTCCCACACGACTCTCTGGCTGTCCAGTCCAATTAGCCATGTAAAAAGCCATCACTGACTGCTATGGAACCATTTCAGCTAGAATAATACACTTGGCAGGAAACCATTTCCCCTCATATGCATTTTTTAGGCCAACTGGAAAAACACTGCCTGAATCCCTGTGACTGTTGAAGCTGCATGCTACTGCACTTGAGTTAGAACATTGCACTGCCTAAACCCCAGCCACGAGATGAGTCAGAGGGGAACAGGCACTTGCTGTGCATTCTTTGGTCTGGACAGATGCCTGCTACCTCTTCCTGTTTACATCTGAGCGAGTTCGTCTTGGTTGATGCAGGCTGTGCCTCCTCCCCAAGGGGGTGGTCGCAGACAAGAGGTGTGCACGGGGCTCTGACCCCCAGTGGTACCCATGACCAACATAGTTCGTCCATCCTTCCACGCTTCACTTAAACATTGATGAAAGACGTTTTAAAGCAATGCTGAAGTTTCTCAGAGTTTAGCAGACTTATGCTTGAGCCAGAAGTATATTATCGGATAACAAACAAGCAAACCAAGTTGCAGTTACCAGGTAAACTTAAGAGCCATCTGTCATTCAAAGAAAGCTTGACAGTCATGATAGGAGCTGTGTACCAATTTGCATTCACTTCCAAAAATACAGAGCAGCTGTTGCCCACCAGAAATGCTTTTGGCTGCTCTCACACCCCAGGAACTGCCAGGTTTCAGAGGAACTGCTCGGTATTTGCAATGCTGCCATTACCACCAGGCAATCTCCCCCACTGCTCCTGTTCACAGTCTCTCTTCTCAGCATTACATCTCCCTACACAGATGTTCACCATTTCAGAAGCACCCACACTTGTGCCAGCACTCTGCACTTCTGGGGCCCGTGCAAACTCACTCCCATCACTCATTAAGTTATTTCTTCTCTCAGTCTTCTATTGCGTCCTTGCTATCATATTTTCAAGTTAATACATTATCACATGAAACTGTGCTCCCTTTCCACGCTGCTCTGCCCATCTTCCTTTTTCTCCTTTTCTTCCCTCCTGCAGACGATGGCAATCTATGCTCACTGGAGCTGCTGCCACATCTCCAGGGCTGCCACATCTCCTGTAGCATGATGCCATCTCACAGTGCCAACAGCCAGAACTACTCAGGCTGTGTTGTTTCGTGCCATGTGTGGCTAAGCCTGCAAGTACACAAACAACCAATGGTTTCTCTCTGGTAGGATTCATGTATTGGAAAGTCAAGGCAGTACTAAACACTTACAGAATAGTATAAATGTTTATTTTCTTTGTGATTTATCTGAGTTTTATTTTTACAATATAGAAAAGTGTATTCTTTGAATAGGTCTAGTAAATATAAATTTAGTTTTTGTACTTTCAGATGTAAACAGAACTACAAAATGAACCCTTGTCCCATTCCCAATTATTTTCACACAACTGCATGAGCTTGACTGTCAATCTCGTCTAGCAGTTTGATGCAAATGGCTAAGGAAGTACAAAACCCAATCCGTACATATTACACCAGGGAGAAGGGAAGAATCCCAGCTTAATATTGGAGAAAGCTTGCTCAAAACAAAGTTGAAAAACTAAGAGCTTTTGATTGCACCTTCAAAGTCTTTAGAAGCAAAATATTCAAGCAATGCCATCATACATAATTACAGCTGTAATCTAAATTTCACAAATTTCTGCACACTGTATATAAATACACATCACAAAAGGTGCAATTTAGAGAAGGACACATAATATATACAAAATTAACACGGACTGAAGTCTAAACAAAAGAAGGCATATTGCAATCTGTTTGAAAAATAAGGTAAGTAGTTATTACTTTATTCACTTACACTAATTTACATTTATACAAATCTTAACTGGACGTACTACATCAGGTCACTAGAAGTAAACTGAATATCTGCACTATGTAGGTTGCTCTGACAGTAATGCCTCTTATTTATTTCCACATAAACTACAACAAAGAGCACAATAGCACTATTTGATAGAGCAAATCCTCAGCTACAACACACGCTTTTTCAGTCACATCAGTAGCTGCTCATTGCTGGTGAAAACGCACAAGAATCTGTGTGCCATGCTCGTAGAAAAAAAAACTGCACCAGCAGAGCTGACCCACTGTTGCTGTTGCCACTGCTAAAATGCACACCTACTGCCTCACTGTGCTCACATCCACTGGTTGGCCTCCATCAACATTCAGCAAGCACTGGTGAATGTCAATGGAAGCCATGGAGGAATCCAATGACACGCATTTGCCTCATACGCACTTCCACATCAGACACCATGCAACTTCCCCAGCAGAAATGCTGGCAGGATGGTTCAACCACTCCTGCCATGCCACCAACACCTGCCTCTGATGTCGTAGGCTAGCGTAAGAAAATAGGAGGCATTACTTTCAGAGGAGCCATTGTACATGTAAGAAGTTACTGTACTGACTTCTAATAAACCCAAGTCTTAATTATGGAAAAAAACAAAAACAAAACAGACACTTACTTACAGAAGAGATGGATGGATTCCCTTTTCAGAGATTTGCACTAATATACTTGCAGCTTACATTCAGGGAGATGTTACTACCAGACAAAGCCTTTCAGATAGTGACCAGCAGTCCAGATCTGGTCTCCAACAGCCATCCAATGGGCCTTCCGTTGCTGCTGGCCACCTTCCAGTCCTTTGTGCCCCCAAGTCATTTTAGGGGGTGCACCAGGAAAGCGTGGAAGAGCCTTATGCTCAGCATGCATGACCACGGGGTCCCATGAGTGGGAGCAGAAGCCTCCTTCCATCTTTTTGCCACCACACGTACATGTAGACATTTGGCTCTCCTAGACAACCTGGAGGAAGAGCTCTGCTGCATCTCTCTGCGTTTAGTTCTACATGAAGAATATAAAATCCTTTTAGGAAAAACCTAGCTACGTTGATCAGGGAGCAGAAAGACAGTTAATATAAATGCCTGCGATTAAACATGGTTATTGACATTCACATTTGTAAGTAACCTATCAGATTGATTCTGCAAATGCATTTCACTATCAAAAAAGTGATCTGAGACTGCCTGTAACAAATACTGGAAAATTCCCCTGCCCCACTGTACATACAGCTCTACATTGATTTGATTTGTGTTTTGTTGGTATTAGGGATTTTTTTTTTTTTCAGCCAAAGCATTCATATGTCTGTTTTAGCAGCAATCTTGATTCTGTGCTAGCATCCTCTCTGATCACTGCACTCTCCATCACTCTAAACAGCCCTCAAAAAAAACCAACCCAACAAATCCAAACAAAAAACCCAATGAACCACCACAATTTCAAGAAGTAGCACCACGAAGACCCACATCAGGCTGAATGCAATCTCCACCTGCATTTGCAGGTCAGTTTAGATTCAGATTGTCCTGAGTCCTCATTAAGACAACTGTAACACTCCTGTCTCCACTGACACTCAGCTTCTCAGGCTTAAAAACCTTCCTATGGAAACAGCTGAATCCTAGAAAACATAACAGCCTGCACAGCACTACCTGCAGAGAAAGATGAAGCTGCTGCAGAGCTCTGAACACCAAGCTTCACCCAAGCAACAGTGCCTGTCTGCTGCACAGGCAAAGTAGCATTACAGCATGGCTGTTGTTCCTCACTTTTAAGAGCATACCACTATATTAGCCTCTGAGTTCCATTAAAAAACAAACAAACAAAAAAACCAAAAAAAACCCCATTGAGCCCTCATCCGTGATCATATCAAAATCTTTCCGTTTATTCTATTACTTCAAAATTCCTTGGGGTCCACTCTAGTGAGGGTTTCAACCAGTTACTGAGAACAAACCTGCAAGCAGCCACTGCATACTTGCCTGCGTATTTCACACCGCTCTGTTCACTAAGGGATTATGCCATGTCAGGTCCCATGCACAGGTACTACCTTCCATTTAGACACTCGTTTTTACACATTTCCTTTCAGAAGTGACTTCAGCATAATAATTTATATATGCCCTTCAGGCAGTTATTTTTGGGGAAAGGGAAGAAAACGCCTACTCTCTTTTCTTTTAAGAAACCCAAGTTAAAAGCTGTACATCAGGAAGAAAAAAATGTCTTTTAGGAGTCATCTCATGTAGAAGAGAATTTAGCTAAGACTTAAAAGGCTCTAGATCTTGTTATAAAATATTTTCTTGTTTAATCTTCTGCAAGTCAATTAAAACAAGCACCAAATTAGCAAGTGTTACTAAATCCTCTATTCCAAACCAAAGTGTCCCTGTGCCTTAAGTGTTCTGTTCAGTTTGCTTTGTTGTGGCTCATGTGCATGTGTCAGCAGTTCATGGCACAAGGGTCACTTTTGGACTTCCCTGCAGAGTTAATAACTCTCATCAAACAGCGTCCAAACTCCTCCAGGATCATGCGCTCTGCAGCTGCTTTTGACTTGCCCATCTTCTCAGCTTGCTCTGCCTGCGCCAGGAGGCATTCACAGGTTGCATCAGCTACCTCCTTGGTTACAAATGTGAAGGGCAGCCTGAAACAAAATAAAATATCCACTCACTCCAGCAGGCAGCCAACAAGTCACAGTTTCAGACAAATGAACAGGAAGGCAATTTTGCTTTGTTCTTGCTGCCATCGAGGTAGATGCAAAACTGATTTTGAAATGCCCAGGTACACAGAACAATTATCAGCTGAATTATCACATTACTATATGAGCAGCTTGAAGTTTATCTACACTCAGTAATGGGATGTGTACTTCATGTTTTCTAGCAGCGTACAACAATGAAAAAACAATGCTTAGGACACGCTTGAATACAGCCAAGCTTTGCACACACTAGATTTCATGGAAGACAAAAGACTCCAGTCACCTGAGTACTCCTGATCCTACAGCTTATGCAGACAACATTCAAAGATGACAGGAACATACCTGTCATGTGCATCAGAAAATACGTTAGGACCAAGCAAAACTGAGGGCTGTGATAACTTACTTCCCTCCACCACTGCTGAGTGCTGGTGTTGGCCTTGTTAGGAGATCTGAGATCTGGGAAGATAACTTCGTCTTTGCAGCAGTCTGCTGCTGGACCCTAACTTCTGCAGCATCTGCTAAGTGCATCAACGTCTTTCTCTCTGGGCTTTCTTCAAAATTTTTACAGCCAACACATTTGCATATGGAAGAACACATTATTTTTGCCTGAAAGAAATAAAAAGAACATGAGAAACCCATCACAACTTAGACATTCTTTATGATTAACCACAAGACAGAAAGGAGGTCTTGTTTTAGTCTCTTATTAATTAGCCACTAGAAGAAAAATCTGTCCTCTCTTCAAATTCCGTTATTGAAGTGAGATGCCTTCCCAGAATTTATGCTTGGATTCACTACAAATCAGTTTCCCACTCATGCCCTTCTTTCCCAATTTGCTGTTTTCAGCAGAATTGGAGCAGTTAAACTACGACAGAGATCAGTCTGTCACAATCTCCACATCGACAAACTGATCAGTCTGCTGATGCAACAAACTTTTGCCTTTGGCTTCCACAGATGCACTCCATCCTGGACTGTCTGTGCAATGCTGTAATAACTAATAGAGCTCCTAGGGACATGGTGCTGTACGTTTCTTTATGTGTATTAGAGTTGCTACATATTTTAAACTGAAACTAAGGACAAGAGTGAACAACTCTGCAATGCATACAGCTTTCAAGATGTAAACTATCAGAAGGAAAAATTGACCAAAACTATTATGGGAATTTTAGCAAGAAGAAGAGACAAAGCACAGCAGAGAAGCTGCAGCACTGAATGAAAAAAGCTGAAGCCTTCAGGATGACACAGTGCTTCTTACCTCATAACACTCACAGTAGTTTTTGAGACATCCTGAACGTTTACAGTTACACCCTTTGCTGTGTCGCCGATCAGATTCTCCTTCCTTTCCTTTTCCTATTTTGGGTTTGAAGGCTTCAGGGTTTCTGTCAAGGCAAGCCTGTCAACGCAGACCCACAGGGTCAGTCACTGGCATACAGGGAGCAGAAATCAAAAGGTGCAATGCAACAGCTTACACACTGCACAGGTGGGAGATTAGGGTGTTAAACACACACCGGACATCAGAAGACACAAGCTACTTCTTACTTTCCAGCTATCTTTGGAGGTAAGCTACACAGCCAGCTTCCCTATCACAATTCCATTCAGAGACATGCTAAATTCTATACCAACAGAACATGCTCTTCACTTCAGTAACCTCAACAGTAGGAAAAAAAAAGAACTCTCACCTTTATTGCTTTTTGTCTATCATTTTCATGGTCCAGGTTGTTATAACAATTTGTACAGTTGCAGTTATTGCAGAATTCACCATTTGCAAAGCAATCACAATACCTGCAGTGGAAAATACAGAAAGCATTAACAAGCACAACCATTACCTTGTTGTAAGTACCAATGACCAGCCAGTTCAAAACAGCCTCCAGGAACTCCCATACAGCTGAAACAAAGAACTGACTGCAGTACCAAGTAAAAGGCAAACTAACGTAGGACACCACTAATACAATAATGAGTCTCTTTGATCTTCTGTGTGTTAATTTTGCCAATAAGCTGATTTCAGCTATGAAGTGATGCAGAGTGAGCAAAAGCAGGGATAGAAAATCAGCAAGTGGTACACCTCACAGGCTCCGAAGCACAGGTAACTATGGAAAGGATCCAAATGAGGACAAAACAGTAGTTATTGGAGACTTTTTAAAGGGTCAAGCATGTGAATAAGAAGCAGTGAAATACTGACTGGAACAACCTATCACATCCCTTTGATTCTTTTCTACCTGTGTGCTACCTTCTGCCAAAACCAAGATCCCACCAGGTACACCCCTCACAGGCCTGGTACGTGGAAGTACACCACATTCATTCTCACCTCAAGCATGATTTTGAGCCACTAGGAACTCTGATAGGTTTCTATCACAGTACCACTTCCAACAACAGCTGACAGAAATTGCTGATCCTACTCAGCTGATTTTCTAATTCTGCTGAGAGTCTGTGTTCATTATTCTCCCAGAGTTTCCAGAGCATTCAGGAGCCAGACTAAAATATGTTAGATCCCTGGAGTTATCCACACATCTGGCACCATGAAGGCAACAGGCATGTATGTTGTAAAAGAAATGGAAAACTAAACAACAGAACAGCTAGACCTCTTCTTGTTTATCCTGCCTTCTGTGCAGCAGACAATTTTAAGACTATAAAGTACAGGGGATACCCCCCCGATGCCACAGTGTGGAGTCTGTTACATGAAAACAAACCCAAAAAGAACAAGTTAAACAATCCTTAAAAGAGGTTCAGATACTATTGAATCTTTTTCCTTTGAGAAGCACGCCACTGACTTTTTTCTTCTTTGTCTAACTCTTATGGAAGCACAGATGAATATTTCCTCCTAACATTGTACAGAAATCTGAATACTGACTCTGCCTAGGTAAAAAACAAACAAACAAACAAAACAACAAAAGAAAAATCCAATTTCTAAACTTAAGATGTTTTGTGTCAACACTAAATGGAAGAGTAAAAAAAAACTCAAGAGGATGACCAAACCTTAGACTTAATAAGAATCGCTTGTCCATTTGAGTGTTTTAAAAACACTGCTTTCCCCTCCCAAAACATAATGAAACAGAAAAAACAACAAACCAAACAGCCCAATTTTGCTGTAGTACTTCATATCATGTACCATTATTCATGGGAGTTGCTGGAGTACAGCAGATGCCCACTGATTATGTTGTTGGATGTAACGTCACTGACAGCCAAAATGCTGAGCAGAATTGGCTCTACCATGCACAAGGGTTAGAAGTTTAGGACACGTGAGGGTCTATACAGCTCACATAAGCTGCACAATGGCACACGCATGGCAACATCCCCATCAACGTCAACAATAACTTCACATTAGAAGCCAGACGTAACATTTCTTAAATACCTAAAAACATTTTGATTCTTGGGATAAATACTATATATATATTAAAAAAAAAGAATTAAAAACAAACAAAATGTACTTACAATTTCAAACATAGAGACTTTGTACAATTGCAGGGCTTCCGGGGACGATTTGCAGATTCAGAAGGAATTATTCTGTAGGAAGGAAAAAATGTGTCTACTTATACACAATTTGATCAGTTTTTTCCTATTTTAAATTCAAGTAACCTGCTCATAGTACAAACTCCAAATAATCTTCACGTCCCCTTTCTGATAGGTTTTTGGCTGACTGTAACCAACCATCATATATAGTGCTTTTTCAATTTGGAAAGAGCTGGTTATTCACTTTATTCACTGTAAATCTGCCTGCACATCTTAAGTAGAAATAGGGCTTAAAGCTAGAGGATACACCATAACTGCAACGTGCAGTCACAAAAAGCTTCCTTAGAAATTCCCTACACAAAGGGGACTAGGTCCAAAAAACGTTCATAGAAGAGGATCATATCTTCACCTTCATACACACTGGAACAAAATAAAAAAAATAGAGTAAATCCAGAAACAATATGCAAGCAAGCCAAAACATTGCCTTAGGTTCAAAGATGAATTTTATATCAAATGCAGGCTTTAACTGCTCTTCAAAACTAGGATTTTGTGACATTAATCGCTTTTGATTCATTCAATCCCCATCCAGCAATTTCTGCACATTTCTGGAGATTAAACCAAACCCAATCATTTGAATAGCTGCAGCTGGATTAGGGATTAGTCTGCATCACAGTTTTGGTTGCAGCATCAAAAAGCACTTCAGTTTACATGGTTTCTAGCAAACAATAACACAAAAAACCACCAACAACTAAGGCAGTTGGCTCAGCACAGGGAAAATAATCCATGTTAGTTATTTTCATCTCTAGAAAAAGATACAAGACTGAAAAATAACTCTAAAGACTACTGCTAGGATTCTTTTGGGGCTTTAGTTGTATTTTGCTGCTCGGTAAGATTTCTGTGTGTGCTAAGCTAGATGCTCCTGAGAAATCTAAGCATTTCTCTCTAGCAATGTCAAGAAATAGCCTGCAGCTCCAAGGTACTGATACAAGATGAGGAACAAGCACCAGAGGAACCTTCAGGTCAGCTTTCTACTACAGGAACTGGGGGGCTGGAATGGCTTTATCAAGAGACTGGCTCAACTGTTAGCTAGATGGACGACTTTGAGTCAGAGATGGTAGCCTCAATGCAGTACACTTTATTTCTTTAGAAACCACACAAAATACAGAAAAAAACCCAACACCCCAATAGTGCTGAAAGAAGCAGTGAGTTCAGCAGCCTATACACAGCAGTACTGTTGTCTTCAAACCCCCTCCAATTTACAAAACACTCACCCATTGAATGGTAGCTGTGCTTGGGACTGGATACTGGATGTCCCAGTGAAGCCAGTGTTGCTTGCTATAGATACATATGATGATTGCTGTAGCTAACAGAACACAAAGGTTACACACGTTACACAAGGTAACATGAAATAAATTGAAGTATGCTCAATAGGATTTGTGGATGCTCTTTTAATTAGCTTTCCAGATACTGTTCTGAAAATAATATGATTGTAAACACAGATTTTGAAATTTGCAGGAGTTGGACCAGGCAGCAAGTTCTTGTCCTCATACCTGGCATAAAAGCCACTATTTTAGAGTATGTTTCTATTCTCTATCAGTGATTCTGAGGAGAAGTTTCCAAAAAAATTGTATCACTTACTTTAAGAGAAATGGATGGGAAAGACACAAGTACTAGTTTTTGTTCATTTGTTTATTTTTTAAAGGACAAACAATAGCTTTAACAAAACCAAAATGGAACTAAAGAATAAGGCTGCTACCAGTGATGCCACAGGCTGATAGAATCTTTGTTTGAACAGATTGGTTAATCAGCCTTGAGTAAAAGGTTTTACTTATTCTCCTTTTCAATTTTCAGTGTTTACTAGATTGCAAGAAAGAGTACAACTAATCCCTACACCTTCACTGAAGAGCAAGAACTTTCAAAAGGAAGGCAGTTTGTTCCATAACAGCACTGCTTTATTTATCTCGGGATTAAGACCATACCTGTGTAACATACTGAGCTGGAAGGACTGCATAGCCAACATTTCCTGTGCCAGGTGCTGGTGCCAATACAGTGCCTGGGGGCAGGTTGGTGAGGTTGGGCTGTATCTGTGGCAGTGGAGTGGCTGGCATAATTAGTCTTTGTTGGGGCTGACTAGTTGTAACTATCTGGGAAGTTGGGTTGATGGGTTTGGGCACCACCTAAAAACAAAGTAAGTTTTCATGAAAAAAAGAATTTTTTCAGAATACAACCCTATTAATAGAACATTTCAAGACAGTGCTGGAATTGGACTTATTTTCCCTTCCAGCTGAAACAAGTCAGTAACATACATTTATGCCAAGCTCACCTGTTTCACAGTCTGTGCTGGCACTATGGGAACAGACATCCGCACCGGGGTTGTATTCACCACCACTGGCTTTGCTGGTAATATAATATATTATATTAGACACACAATATAAGATTAACACACATTATTCACTCAGTCCGCAGTTGAGACGTTAAGACTTTCACGGGTACAGAACGTAAGGATACTTAATCTCTGCATAGTTACAGAACTAACTGACCAAACTCATAGTACCTAACACTTCTGTCTAAAAATCATCTATGTAAACAGTTATTCATAGAACTGTGCATGCATGTTTAATAGCAATAGTCTAAAAACCAGCTTGGATGCAGAGATCCTCTGGATTCTTTTTCCTTTTCCAAGAGGAAACTATAAAACCACAGCTTGTTTTGACATCTTCATTCCATAGCAGCTTCAAAAAGCGTGGACAGAAATCAGCAGATAAATGTGTCACTTCCAATGCATTTTATACTGAAGGATTTTAACACTGCAGCATTTTGCCTGGATGCACATGAACTGTCATGGCTTCACATTTTTAATATGAAAACTTTGTCACAGAGGGGCATTTCCACAGACAAAGCTGAGACAAGAGTAGGAAATGAAACCTTACAAAACCTACCACAAAACCAGGTACATCTGGTATTTTGGAAAGATTTCTTTTACACGACCATTTTAGTCCACAAAAGCCAAACTAGAAAAACTAAGAAAAAGTTTACATAACACATTAGCACCAGCACTTACCCTGCTGGAGAGGTTGCGTATTCGTACTGGGATTCTGACTGGCCGACTGGGTTGAGCTACTGGCTGTTGTGGCAGTAACAAGTCTGACATAATGGAACTTGCTTCCAGGTACCTGAATCTGCTGTACATTCGGAGCAGTTGCCAAGGGAATAATTGTCTTGAATTGAGATGTACCCACTCCTCCTACAGTAATGGCCTGTACTGCTGATTTCACAGCCTATTAAACCAACAAAAAGAGCATAAAGTTACTTTTACTAATGGAGAGAGAACACCAGCATATTTATTCCTCAATTTGTTAATGAGGAATTCTTCAATCCATTAGCATCCATGAGAACCAAGTCAGTTATTCCCCATTATTTTGCTTTCCAGAATAAGAACAACTAATAGATTCAATGCCACTCAAAACTTGGGGCAAAGCAAGCTCAGCTCCCTTTCCAATTCTTTACAGTAATCTCCTGAGTAAAGTAACATTTGCCTGAATATGGAAACTCCGTTTGCTTCCCAAGATGCAACACATGCTAAATCAGACATCAGCTGAAAGAGGACTCTGTAGTCAAAATCAAGCAGGGGACAAATAAAAAATATTTCTATTAATTAAAAAAAACCCCAACATGGTGACAACTCCTTGCAGAACTGTTTGTGCTAGACTGCACTGTGATTTACCTCTGTCTACAGATATGTCTTGTTGGACAGACTGTGATGAATACACACAAACCACTGTGCAGCCAACAATGTGGAAATGGAACTGAGTCCATATACTGATTGCTGAAGAGATGAGAAAGCTGGCAGGCTGCAAAACGAAAGAAGCAAGAACAATGAAGAGTAGCAAAACTGATTTTCTAAATAATAAAAGCAAGAAGGAGAAAGAATTGAATTTTTGGCAGACTTGCACTGCCCCACAGTCGAGATAACAGTGCATTTAGAATTCACAAGACTCCATCTTCCCAATTTCTCTCAAACTATAGATTGATGACAATCATTATGTTCATTATATTTGCACACACTGCATGAGCTTGGTAACAGCCTCTTTTAACCATCCTTTCTAGTAACCTCAAACATGGGTTCATTCCTCTTCCTTGTTCTCAGCTACAATGGATTTCAGCTATTTATTCTCAGTATCTACTAAAACTGATATGTATTAATATGATGTATTAATCACTGTCAATTCAGCTAAATTTTAGTGGTAAATGTGATTGATACTATGATATGACATTTTTAGAACCTTTTTCTAGCTCCCTAGCTGCTGGCGGCTACAGGGGTAAAATCTCAATTTATACATACTTCACTGGAAATACAAGCCCAGTGTTTTAGAGATTTTTTTTGGGGGGGAGGGGACACACACATACATATATATGTATCAAAATCTCAGCAACACAGAGTAACAGCAAATAAGCACTGTCTGCAAGCATAGTTACAGAATGTTATCACAGAGAGACCAGCTTGGGCGAAGCGCAGGAATCTAGCACATGAATTACTGATTGTCATCCAAGAACAACTGGGAGAATGCTAATGTTTAAGCAACAGCTCTCCAAAGGGTATGTTCTTGAGCCCTAAGAAGACAGGAGAAATCTTGTGTTTCAAATAGCTTTGGATCAGATCTCAATACGCATACTACAGAGGAATCTCAGATACGTCACTTAGTTTCCTTGTGTTAGAGTGAGTTTTTATTTTAACTACTTTAAATAGACAATCTCACCAATTTTATTCTGAAATACCAAATCAAATCACACTGGTGTTTACGTCCCCATGTCACCATCACTATTAACACATACAATACTAAGACTAGCAACATCTGCTGGAGCTTTGGGTCTTTTGCAGTGCATACAGCTGTTTCCACAACCTGCTATTTCCTTCTTCCTTATTTACATTTGCACACTGTCTCCTTCATGTTTATCAAAACAGGAATACAGACACTAAGACAGGAAAAGATTCCCCTAAGATGACAAAGGGGGAGGATAAAAGAACTCACACAACTGTAGTTTGTAAAACAGCTCAATTCTGTCTTCTTTCATTAACGCAAATCAACTTTTTTAAAAATTCACAGGGAGCATCTTGCTTTTTTCTAGTAATAAAATCACTGATTTATAATTCTGCAGGTGTCAGAGCACAGTTTTACTTATGTAGACTTTCACCACAAGAATATGAACTCCACTGTTGCAAGCCTCAGAAATACCCAGAAAGCAGCCCTGGTTGGTGGCACAGAAGCACTGCTCTTGGAGTAACTTATTCCTTTCTACTGACTAATTCTTCCTACTATGATAAGGTGCCAATAAGACAACGTGGGAAATATACAGAGACAAGAGTTAGCCCTAAGCGAGGCTTCCCCAGGCTGGACATCTGCTTTCTACGTGCACATCCTTGAGCAGGCTGGCAATAGTTGACAGCCCTCCATGGGAGGACCACCTGTTCCTTTGCCAACTTGAGCAAAAGCCTTGTGACTGCTCGCTGCCAGCCTGCAGATCAGCACCCTAGATTCCCCACAAGTGATGAGATGAGACGCAGACATGCTAGAAGTTAAACAAAAGTCAGTCTGTACCTGCGTGGTTGTGTGGTTGACTATGGCCTTCCCAGGGGAGGAGGGTGCTGACTGCTGCACTGTGAGGATCTGCTGTCCTAACGCTACATTCAGTGGGATGCCCACCGTCTTCTGGGGGGAGTTGGGAGGCTGGGAAGCCACTGACACCACTGTTAGCTGCTTGGCAAAACAAAGAAGCAGTTTACATTTCTGTGCAGTATGCAAGAACCTGTCCATATATGTCCCTCTAATTATGAGAGGTACAGTTCTCCCACAGTACATCAAGTTCTTCCTGTGAACAAGAAAGATGCATTCTAATCACAGCTCCTACTGCGCAACCTGGCTGTACAATCACAGCTTATACACAGGTTAGAAACTTCAAGGCAACGTCAGTTTCCAGCACAGACAGGCCCCTGCAGAAAGTCAGCACTGCTTCTGTTTAAGCTGGAAACTCTGCACACTGAATTCATAGCACTGTCAGGATGGATTTCTGGAATAACAGCTTTATAATTGGCACCATGACAGCTACGTGATCAATGACTATTTTTTTAAAGAATGGAAACAAAAAGACCACTGAAATGAAAAAGCCATCTTACTTGATGCTGTTAATTCAGCCCAAATACAAGAATTTGATCAGCATTTTCAAACAGTTTCCAGATTCCTATAAGATCCAGTTTTCTGCAGTGTATTGCTTGACTACTCTATTTTACATACTCATAACCTTCTGCTGCAGTTTCAGTGATAAAACCAAGACAACTTCCATGGCTGATCTTGTACCTATTGTTTCAAGCTTCCTACTCTAAGTTTTAAGAAAGATTCACAGGTTTTGCAACTACTTCAAAGATACTTAGAACTATTTGTCTACAGTAAACTCAGGAGGTAACTACAAGACTTTTTACTCCCACTCATCTGATAAATCTTAGAATAAGATTTATTTTACAGCTTCCCTGCATTGCTTTCCTCAGCAATAATTCTAAAACAAAAGTCCTTTGCTCCATTTGCATAGCTTTGCACATTTCATGGCTATTGCGTGTCCAAACTAAGAAAATCTTAATTCTCACATCAGTTTTCATACATTATACTTAGTTTGCATATGTTATACATCTCAGTTCTCACTCTAAGACTCATCCTTTTTCCAGCAATACTCCCCTCAAGGCAATTTTATCAGGTATGAGATACGAGCATCACTGCAATGCTCATCTGCAACACAACTTATAACGCACAAGTTACCTTCCTGTCAATTGTCTGCCTGTACCAACGTCTCACTCTGTCAAGGATCAATGCCAATCTCATTTATGTCAGCCAAGATTAAAGACGACTAAGTTACACATGGAACATCAGACTACGGTTGGTAAATGTTAACCTATTAAAAGTAACTGAGATCTCCTCTTAAAAAGCCTGCTGAATTTTTAGGAAGTTGTTAAAAAAAACCCACAAGTATTATTTGAGTATTTGGCAGCATTTGGCTAGATGAGAACAGCTGCTCTCAGAATAGATGCATAGGGAATGGCAAAAAGTGACAGGAATGGGAAATTAATGCAGTAATGCATACTGAAATCACATTAAAGGAGCTAGCTGACAAATCCAGCTTAGGCTACTAGTGCAGAGCGGAGCATAGTGACACACAATAGAGACTCTGGAATGGCAGATCACAGACAGTCTGCAGCAAAACTGAAACAGAGCTCCGTTCAGACCACTCTGCAGCAGAGACAAGAAGGCTGCAGCCAGTATAGGGTCCTTACCTTGTTAGGGGATTTGAGTGGTGAGATAGCTATCTTATTCGGTGTCTGTTGTGTTGTTGTACTCAAAGATGATCCAATAACTCCACTCTCAGAGATCGTTATTGTCTTTGGTGGTGTTCCTGGAGTAGATTGTGAAACAACCCTGCCTACAATCAAGAAAGGTATGGTCAGCTGAACTATCACCATTTGCAACTCGTAAAGCAGAAGTTTTCTCTGGTTAGCATGCAGCTGATCCTCACCTGAAGGTACACTGCCTAGCAGAAAGAACAGCAGAATTCTTTAGTTTCAGCAAGAGAATAATTTGCATTACTAAACATAAAAGACTGTTTATTTAGGCTTAAAAAAAGCTTAGAGTTATATTGATCTTTCTGTGACATTCAGTTGGTAAACCTACAGAACTAGCACAGCATCCCCAGGCACAAAACCCTCCAGTACTCCTGCCCTGCACACAAATACCCTGACAGCTGGCAGCTTGCTAGGAAGTCCCCAGACTGCTGCCAATGTGCAAGAAAGTGTGAACTGGGAAGGGGGGGGGTCGGTGGTGGGTGCTTCTTTTTACAGCTCTGCCAGCAGAAACTCTCTATATGACCATGAAAGTAGTGCTTAGCGTCACTCCACATTCAACTGCGACCTCTTTTTCCCTTCAGTTTGTGTTGGCGGTTGGCTTTTTCACTGCCTACAGAATAGATGACACTTGCGAAAATAAGGGTGGAGGTGTAACTCCACATAGAAGCTGCTTTTATGATAGCGAAGAAGCTTAAACATCAAAAGCTCCAAATCACAAAATCAGCCTCAGCAACACTGCGAAACTCCAAGAGCAGGGGTTTTTTGGTTTTTTTTCTTCTTTTTTTTTTAATGCTTTTAAACTTATTTCCAAAGAGTGCTTGACCACTGAGCTTTCCTCTGCTGCCCTTGGGCTGAGACTTATTTCTGTCATAGCTTCTCTTTTACACATAACCGTGTACTATGTATCAAAATCAAACAAGACAGATTAACTTTTTGATTCAAAACCACCTGGTGACACAATGTTAACTCAACCAGCAGCTATCACTCAACACTATCATCCCTGCAGAAAGCTGCCTTCCCCTTGAGATCAGTGTGCTCTAAGACATCCTTCACTTTTGTGCAGCCAAAGTAACAGCACACTTGGTTGCTAAAAACATGCAACCTGAAAAATATCACCCTCTGTAGTATTCAATACTTCTAAGCTGTTCCCCACTACTCTGCCATTGCGACAGTTTTTCCCTTCTTACTACATTCCCTCTGATGCCCTTGGCATCAGCTTCCTAAACAGAATCTGTCTCCTTACAATGACAATTCTTTCAAACACACCACTTGCACCTCAACTGGTAGAAATTTCCAAGCAATTAAAAATGCCTATCAGACCAAGAAAAACACATAAGCAAATCAGAGTACAATGCAATCTCCATATACAAGCCTCCCTGAGCTGGCAAACTGTACTGGTGGTTGAGGTGGAAAGAGGGAAGGAAGATTTCCCTTCTCACTTACAAAAGCACCTTCACCTCCCAGCAATGCCTCTTGCAAGATCAGGGAAAAGTACTTTGTATTCTCCAGGATATTCATATTAAAGGTATAAGTTTATTTCTTTTGTAATGTATTTGTTTTGTCAACACTGCACAGATACATTGTGGGCCATGTGTTTACTTTCACTCTGGAGGCAGCAGAATTTAGGAACAATGAAACAAGACACTTGTAGAAACAATTTCTGCTGTGGCTCCTTTGTTCCTTTTTGTTTGTCAATTTTCACATAACACCAGATGGAAATGTAATGCTTCTCAAAGTGGCCTTTTTTTCCTCCCAAAGTTTAAAAAATAAAAACACAAATAGCTTTATTCAGGTGTGTATCAATGCAGTAAAGAAATCTTATTATTTATAGGTCTGAATGTTTAGTGGAGAACCATTTGAGGAAAAGGAGTAAGCAGCAAGTGGGAACTGGGACATCCAGTTTCACAGGCAACACCAAACTGGGCTTAGGCCAGTCTGATGGCACAAGGAAACGATTATGACTCAAATATGCACCAATCACTGGTCACAGTGGAGGTGATGAGTACAGGAGACAGCTGCTTTTGTTTTCAACCAGCTCAAGTCCCAGCTCTATGAAGACTTAACACACTCATTTAAACCCTTAAGGGGTTTAAAAAACCTTCAGAGCTCTTAAAGCAACTCCAGGTCTCCACATTTGTCCTTTTGAGATAATTCATGTGCATTTTTATCAAGGGACACATGAGCCCCACTGCCAAAATGAACAAAGCAAACACTGGGGACAGTTCATCTCTCAGAACTGTTTCTCTTGTTATTTGCAAGTATTACATTTAGGTCTATCGTAAGTAGATTATAGCAACGTAAGAGCATTCGCCTCCTTTTCCACTTTTTTATTTCTATAAATTATCCATAAATATTTTATCAAGATGCCTTTCCTCAGGCTGAGGTGTTTCTCTCTTTTCCCCAAAAATCCTGGAAGTTAAAATATTTTGCAGGAAAATGAAAACAATACAAATCTACAGCCATGTAACTGAGCAAAGTAAGAGGGAATCAACCACTCCCCATGCCTGCTTCTACCTACCAAAATCTTGGTGGATTGTTTTCTCCCCAGTTACTTGAGGAATCTATAACAAAAATTAATTAAAAAAAAAATTCTACCACTGCCACCTCTTTTGAGTAGCCTTAAAAAAAAACTGTAAAGGAAAACAAGTTAAGTAAGTACAACCTGCAATGACCGGTGACACTTGAGTGGTCTGCCCTGTAACAGCTTTGCTATTGATTGGCTTTGCAAAGATCAGCTTGGTGATCACTGGGCCTGAAGTTGCGGTTCTTGTCTTCTTTGCAATCTGAAATATGGATAAAAGAAGAGCTCAAGTAACTTGAGTGTTTTGGATGTGAATGGTTATACTGTTATGTATATCATATGAGGGCAACATTCACACACAGAAGCAGAGAGAAATTGTTCAACTCATACTCTACCTCGATTTCTCATTGGTTATCATCTGTGCCACTTGAGAGAGCAAGCCAAAGCACGGCAGCTAAATTCCTTACAGTCATCCTATAAGGTCTCTGTACAAACATGGCTTGATTTCAAGATACCGTTATTAGCGTCCTGAAAATAAACCTCACGTATAATCTGTCTATATCAAAACATCCAGTTAAAAGCACAGTCTTAAAATTTGAAGTTAAAAAAGTCACCTGAAAATGCAACCAGGACATAACTTGCTCCTCAAACTATCTCAACAAGACAACTACTGCTCTGAAATAGCTCTTCACCAGTGCTGACATAGCAGCGCGCTTCTGCCCTACAAAAGGGAGAAAAACTAAGTGGGAAACTCCCAGAAGTCTTGGGCATTGGTTAACTAGCAGAAAATCAATTGGCTACATCTAGGTCTACTGTATAGGTTTCACAGCAGATCCTGTCTCCAGAAGTACTGTTGCACCAGGAACAAGCATGTGCAATTTGATGAGACATTGTTTCACCTTGAAGATTTTTTGTTTAAAAAGGGTTTGGTAACAAAGACTTCCCTGCTCTCTCCCCCCAACTTTTCCATACTGAAGGGTCTGCTACTAGATGCATTTATCCTAACCATTTCTATAACCTTGGCATCCAGACGGTGAAGAATTCAAGAGGTGACTTCTTCTTCAGTATGTAGTACTGATCCATGGGGCTGTCTCGCATCCCACCAGCCACCAACTCTAGCCATGTCACAGACCCATGACATGGCATCCACATGGGGAGCCACGTACCAAATTGCAGATTTGGCTTTGCAACTGAAGCAGTTAACCAGAGAAACCTCACACACATACTAAAATATAGACATAACAGCTGCTTTCAACAGCCTGAGAAAGTTGTGATTGCTTAAATGGAGCAATTGAGTAGGCTGGATGTTGTGGTTTCCCCATACACAGACTAATTTCTAGCATTTGCTGACTAAGAACACCTCCTTCACAGTAGAGTAACACTGAAGCATTCTAAACATTCTGCATCACATAATGAATTCAGCAGTCTTTGCACAAAGATCAAGTGTGAAGCTGTTCCGAACTGCCAGCAGCATGCTTGCAGGACGGCTGGGGCAGCCAGAGCTCCACCTGCGATGGGTTCAAACCCTCTGGCCTCCCACAGAAGGGCTATGTCTCTGTGTGTTTGAGCTGTGCCCAGCCAAGGGAAAGGGGCACCTGTCAGCTCCAACACTACACAGCACCAGAGGACAAATCATGTTTAGAGGATGCCTTGTGTTCCTCTGCATTTAGACCAGAGTGCTCTTTGGAGGAAACTTTCACCCTAAAATGAAACAGCAAGGAAATCCCCCCACTCTTTTTGAAATATATATTTTTTCACAGAAAGATGTTTCATTCACAGCACACTTTATAAATGTAACTTGAAGACATTTAAACATCTCAAGAATTCGATTCTCTTTACACATATACAGGGGATGGATGAACACAGTCTAGTAGTATTTTACAAGCCAAACTGCACACATTCTAGTTTCTGATAAATTTCCCACATTTTACCTGTTGGATTAGCAATTTCCATTCTGCTGAAGTTAATCCTAACACTGCCACAGGTTTCAGACCAACTCAACTGCTATTACTTTTAGTCTTTGAAGGAAGGGCAAAATCTGACTCTGAACTTGACCACCACCTACCAGAACACAAGCACTGAACAGCAGCTGTTTCCCACCAATAGTCATTAACCTTGCTTAAATTACTTGAGTAAACACTTGTAAAATACCAGCTAACAACATGAAAAATCTCAGAGAAAAGTAAAAATCCCAATACAATAGCCAGTTAACACAAGTAGCCCTGCTCCCTACAGGCTCAGCTTACAATACGCTCCTGTTGGTCTAGTAGGTAGTTTAACAACTTCTAAGAAAAGATGGAATCCCTTCAGGCTTTTGGAGACATAGCAAAACCCCACCACAGTTCCCTTGGTCCTTAGAAAGAGGCCTCATGCACCCAGCCAGCTGGCTTACCCCTGGCAGCAAGCCTTTCTGAGAGCTCTGCTGCAGGAGCTGATAGTCCAAGTGCTTCAGTGGGAAACTCATTACCCACTTCAGTATGACTGGAGAAGCCAGAGGAAATAATGAAAATGACAGACTGCCCATTCGATGCTTAAGCAAGAGCAAGTACTCCAGAGCTCTCTGTCACTGCCTACACTAATCACAGGAAGTTAATATTATTCCTCTTGCATACATAAGCTAAGCATGCTCTCCACAAGTTACTTCGAATTAGACTGCAAAAGTACTTCCCATGGCAACAAGCTTTTCAATTAGGAAATTATTAATTTAAGAAGCACTCTCCAGTCTTCTCCTCTGTGAAGAGAAAGATTAACATGCAAGCATCTCTACTTCAAGGGTTAATTTGTGTCTGTAAGTACTTCCCACTAACCAAGATTAACAAGCACACTTCTGCAACCAGACTCTGACTTCAGCTGTCAAACGATGTAATAGTGACATAGAAAAAGGAACACGCACACCTTGAACTTACTGCTGGATACAGAACACTACTACCACAAAGAAGCTAACATACTATAAATCCACTCCCTAGATGACCTCACAGGAGGTCGCCCATGTGTAGCCACACCCTATGTAATTTATACTTGGTATAACAGAAAAAAAACAAACACAGAGACTTGAAAAAGATGATAACAACATGCTCCAGAAAAGTTAATAAGGATACTGCATTAGGAACAGATTTTCTGTGGGGTTAGTGAGTACACGACATTATTTTTCCACCATGAGACACAGCCACAATGCTGGCTTAGCAGTTGTTTTGCCGTGGTAGCAATTGTGCTACAGACACATAGATTTAACTGCTGAAACACACAGCCAGTTACCACACCAAGCCAAGTTCAAGTCAAACCAGTCTAGTGACAGCTGTGGTGGTGGGTCTAGACCTCTGGTTGAGTCACCTGCAAGGCTAAACTGCTTTGCACTGAAGTGCCAGCTAATATACTAGCACATGGTGATTTTTAAGCTTGCATGCAAGCAGGAACCCCAGCCTAAGAGCTGAAGCATTTGCCAAATAGTTTTTTCCACATTCAGGGTAGTGATTTCAACTATATTGTGACAAGCCACCCAGGTCTACAGAAGGGAAAGCAGTAAGAGCTTCTCTTGGTATGGAAGAATCTTAAGGTCATACTACATTTTATGCTGCATAGTCTAACAACTCTCAACATTGCAGAGAGGGAACAAGATCACAGGGCATATTCTGCTGGAATTCACATCAACTGCCCTTTCTCAAGTGCTGAGATATCAAGTGTTACAAATATGTAAGACTAATTTTCTTAATCTGAGAAGTTACTAGTATAGTGATAATATAAGGAGAATTGTACAGAGGCTCTTAGTTATCCAAGTCTAGTCTTTTATCAATTCATTTTTCAGGAACAAATCCAAATGACAGGTCCCTGTGCATTTGAAAACAATTGAACCACATGAGTTAAGTTACACATAAGCGTTGGGAAGCAGGGAGGCATTCATGGCTTTTCCACTCAGAAGGTGCCAAGAAGACACTGGAAGTTTAGGGTTTCACTGCAGATCGTAGGGTAAACGCATGACTTCATTTTCAAAGCCAGAAGCTTGAAGCACGGGTTACCTCCCTGTCATACATAGTAAAAGTAGACTGAATATCTCATCTAGCCTCATATAACCCTTTGATAAAGTAATTTTCTGCAGGGATAAGTGCTGTCTGGGAGCTGCTCATGTAGCTGTCTTTCCTGCAGTATCAGGCAGTTCCAACAAACTGAACACTGTCATTATGCTTTTCATTTCTACTTCTACTTCCTACTTTCCTTACAGGTTAAAAAAGCAAACAAGTAACTTGAATTAACAATTCAATCCATTTGCAAAAGGAAGCAAAGATTTGATAACAAGATAAGAGGTCGCAACAAACTTAACTGCAGTCAGACATTAATTTTAAGCCCATTTGTATGGGCTTAAAATTTGCTTATATTAAGGAACCTGTAGAATTCCTAATGACAAACAGTAGAGGTCAATCATTGATTCACATGTAACCTCAGACAAGCAAAAGCTCATCACATGGAAGTTACTTTCTTCTCAGTTTCTTATATTTGCCAGTTAGCATTAACTGAAGTGAACAGGAACTGATCCACTCTTACATGTTCCTGTACTGACACACAAGCAATGACTTTAAAAAGCTGTAATGTCAACAGCATCATTAACAATGAAGGTGCAAAAACAAAAGCCACATATAAAATAGATGTATTTAAAACAGTCAATTATTAAACACTTTTTCGTGCAGATATAATGTAGCAACAAAGGAGGAAAAAGCAGAAATAGGTGCAAGGATCATCTACTGATTTAAAACAAACTATCACAGTGACAGCTGTTCATGCTTGCTTATCATGAAATACTAGCTGTAGAATGTATCACTGCTCATGGTATGCTTAACAGTTAGTCATTTCACATGTGTGGGAAATTTGTTTTCTCATTTTACTCAACTGTAAAAACTATTATTTTCCACCATAACTTCCACTGAGTTCCAGCTTTCCGTCCATGATTTTCTGATTTGTGTCTCACCTCCATTTAAAACAAAATCACTCACATTCAGTTCTGCAACATATCAGATGACATTCAGACCTTTTTGGCTAACAGCCCACATCTTTTCAAGATATTTTCAGATTCCCTTCAGATTCTCTCTACTCCCAGTTATCTCAAGATCTGTACTTGAGTCAGGAAATAGAACTTAGTGTTCACCTTACAATATCATCTAGTTGATCAAAACATACCGATAAGCTTAAGCAGATTTAAGGCAGACAAGATGCACCATTTTTTTTCCTTCTCCAATGCATTATGTTCTTTGGAGACTTTACTTGTAACAAGCTAAATTTAAGAAGCTAGTTTCTCTTAAAAGAGGACAGCAGCGTATACTTGGAATTAAGAATGGTAGTCATCAAGAGTTCAATTCAACCTCATGAAAGCATATAGAGTTTATTTTAAAAAAATGAAAACAATGGGAAAATTCAATATAATGAATTTTGATAGTTAACTTTCTCTAAGGCAAACTCCCAAGATTCAAGACTGTAGCTGGAGATAAAAGGCATACAATTGTAAACGCATTCACAGATGAAAGAGTGGGCTAAGAGCAGCATTGTACTTTCATACAAGGAAAAGAAAGGCTGAAAGCAACCTTTCAGTGTGTCAGCCAGTGAAGGAAGTAGACAATAGTCGCACCAACAGAATCATTTTAAAGAGGTTTCATCAGCATAACTCACTTTACCTGTACTGTTTTTAATTGCTGGGTCTGCAAAACTGAAGGCTGGGCAGCAGTATTTATCAGCTGACTTCCTTGTGTTAAAGCTGAGACACCAACAACAGGTTTCACTTCTGACCGACCTCCAATAACAACTTTGATCTGCTGGCCTTGTACTTTGGAGTCTCCACCTTGGGTTTGGGACACAGACTTCTGTGACTGTGGGAGCTGGCAGCGGGGTAATGCTAAAACAATGGGTTGGCCAGTCTTGCCCAAAGTCGTTACAATTAGCTTTTGCCCATCTGGTTTAATACTCTGACTGCCTATTTTAAGGTCAGTGGTCTTATTCAGAATAATCTGATTGGATGATATAGTGACTGGGGTCTGAGCACCAAGTTTATGGAGACCACTTTGAAAGGCAGGCTTTACGACTGAATTTCCTTCAGTTTTTATAGTTGTGGTGTTTGCAGTCACATCGCCCGAGTGATTACTGGGTGCAGTAACCGGTTCTGTGGTGACTGTGGCTGCAGTTGTAACTGAAGAGTCACTGGTGGAGCTTATGTTCACTATTTCTTCCAGTTCTGTTTCCATGGGAATAGAATCTCCCATCGGTGAAGACACGATAACTGCCTCAATGCTGTCATCTTCCACCAGAGTTATACCAGTGTCCATTATTTCCTCAGGGAGCAAGCTGTTCACTTCTGCTGGAACCACCTCCATTTTAGCAGTCGTGGCAGTGATGACTGTAGCAGGTACTGCAACAGAAGTAAAAATAATAAGTTAGTGGTTTCCAAAGAATAGACATTTTGCAAAGCTTTATGAATAACATTATCAAAAGAAAATGGACAATAGCAGAAAAGACTGAAAGTATTCTGCACACACAAAGGAAGAAAAAGAAAAAGCTGTCAGATCCTAACACATTCTGATGATTTTACTTGGAATAAGAATTTACACCAAAGCCCTTCAACAACATCCATTAAAATAAAATACAGGCACTGACTTGCTGCAGAAAGTCCACTTTTGGCAATTTAGTACACATAAAGAAGTGTTCCCCCTAAAATGGGTACCTTGTTCACACAGATATTTAGGCTTACTGAGATACAGAGCAAAAGGTAAAAAGCTTTACAAATGCAAGAGATGACGATCCATTTTGTCATACGTGTAGACCCCTACTAGCAAGGTGCCTTGCCTCAGAAACTTGTTTTCCATTCCAGATGCAGCAGGGGCTCGCTGCTGTCTCCTTATTTCAGAAATCTCATGCAAGCAAACAGCTGTCTGGCAACGGGCTTTGTCTGCCCCAGAGGCTCTATCTATGCTGGGATCAAGGCAAACCTTTGCCCTTCCACCACAAGGTGAATGGTAATTACTCTCTGTTGGCAGAGAAAAGTGCATCTCAGCTGTCATATTCATACAAGCAAGACAATATACGTTCCCAACTCACGATCAACACATAAAATTATCTAAAAGCAAAACAAACATCATCCTGATTGAAAGATAGCAGGGTTTTTCTGTTTTTTTTTTTTTTTTTTTTTTTTGAGTGGATTAGTATGAATACACACCTTATCCACAATAAGTTTTACATGACAAACCTTAAAGGCCTTGTTGGAGGCAGCTGCACTTAACACTCCCACTAAAATTGTATCACTATCAGACTGAAAACAGATGAACTTACTACACCATTTCCTTAATTTGCTGACTCCATCAGCATGTTTGGGCACTACCTGGGCGAGGCATGGATACACACACTCCACATGCTCGAATACTTCTGGTAAGTGCAAGAGGACAAGATCCTCACAAATCCAGTTTCCTCCTTTCTAGGAAAAGCAGACAAGTTGCATGTACCTAGGTAACGTACACAGTTAAGGAATTATGCTGTCAAAAAACACACACCAAACGCTGGGTGACAACTGACTCATCTGGGATCATCATGATTAGACTTTGCAGAGAGGAAAGTAACCACAGAAAAGCTGCATTTCATCAATGAAGTACAGGGATGAGGGAAAACCAACCTGCTACAGTCTACCTTGTTTACATGTTGAGCTTAGAAGGCCACAATGGACAAGTCACTGGGCCCTACTGATCCCAGTAGGTATATCCTAATTCCACTAAGCTATGGAGTACAAGCTATATCACACTGCTGCCTATATTCAAGCATGCTCAGCTGTGTAAGAACTTGTTCAGATGACTTGCAGACAAACTTGCATACAGCTCACTTATTGGCAGACATTTTAACGTCTGTTTTCTGATGTCACTGCCAGAAATACCTCCTCTTAGAGAGCATTTATCCCAAAGCAATGCCAGATCAATGCCACAAAAAAAAAAAAAAAAAAAAAAAAAAGATGCCAGCCCTCATAACTAGTACTACACTACACCTTACTCCTATGGACACATTAATAACGTTATAGCATCAAGTTGCCATCTTGGAGTCAAAGTGGTTAACTGCATACAAGGTAACAGAAAAACTGGAATACAAGAAGTGGACTGTTTTTGCATATGCCAAGACCACTAACACTTTTTTGTGTTATGTTGTTTTATTTTCTCCTCATACTTCCCCATCATCCTGATCAAGATTGTGCCTAAAACCTGACAATTCAGAGCTATTCTGTATATATATATAGAAAAAAAAAAAAAAAAAAGCATCATACTGTTCTTGTCCTGAAAGGAAGAAAGGCCTCAGATCCAGATGCTAGACTTATAAGGTCAACCACAACCCAAAAAATTATTGCTCTTATGTTTGAAAATAAGAGAGTCATCTAAATCAGGCAGTGGAAAAATCAATTCAGTAACAACATACTATTTCAAATGATTTAATTCTAGAATGCACACTTATGTGCTGTTCCCTAAAAGAAAGGTTGGTCTTAGTATTGTTTAGTAATAATGATAATAGATAATAATGATAATGATTTAGATATCTAAGAAGCTATACAGATAAACAAACTCATTTCTTATACTCTTTGACACAAGGTGGTAAATGGTTGTTAAACATCTTTATTTTGTTCAATGAAAACTTAAATAGAAATGCAACAATTTCAAACAGCACTGACTTCTAACCTCCTGCCTTTCAAAATGCAGACAGAAAGTAAATGCACTGCTTCAAGATTGAAACTTAAATGTGGTAAGCTGAAAGATAAGAAACATTACATGCTTTTTGAACATCTTATAGACATCAACAACAGGGTTTTCTTGAAGTATTTGGTCTCATCATTTTACAGATGGCTTTCACTACTGTATATAGACTAGTGTCATCAATGACAGCAAGAAAAGCACCAAGCAACTTACTTGTTCTATTTCTTCATTGTTCACACAACTGAAATAGAACCATAAAATGAAATGAAGAAATCTTATCCTATCCATATGAGAAGTTGCTGTCATCAAAAGCTGCCTCAACACCCAAGATTTTTATTTTACTTCTAGGTATTTATCCAGGTTTTGTCAACAATTCACCTGTTTTTTTCAAATTCATTCATAACAAATATATTGTTCACATTGTTCGCTCCTCTACTAAAATGATTTCCAATAATAAAACGTGCCAAACTTCTGAAGTAATCATTACTAAGTACTCACACACATTCAATTGAATACCTTAAGAGAATTGTCTAAACCAAATGAGTGTATAAACACACTGTGAGATTAGCTAACTCTACAAAGATTACACAAACATCTTTATTAATAGATCATTTTAGCCCAAAGAACAAGGCAGCCAATGCAACAAATTAAAAGTTCCTGAAAAAAAAGTATATAATGAAGATTTGTTCATTAAGACTCCATCCCAGCACAGGACATGAGATTACCTAAACGCATCTAAAAAACTATCAGGGACTGAAGCTTATTGTCAGCAAGATCTGGTAGTAATGGATTTTCAAAATTACTTTGTCACCTTCATTTGAGAATGGAGACTGCAGCTAAGAGATGAGCGACAAATGTTCATCCTGAGCGGCCCACTTGTGCCCATCCTACTGACAGCAGACCTATATTTGATAATCATAAAACAGAAGTTAGGAAAGGAATGACTTGAAATTTGCTGTTGCTTAACATAATATTTCAATGCTTTGCAAGATGCCTTTTTTTTCTTGATATGTTTCTCCATTTGTTTGATTTTAGTTACACTACAAATAAAAAAACTGAGGAGCAAAAACTGAACACTCTATTTGGAACCAATATAACTTCATGAAGATTAAAGCAGATACTATAGATAGGAGGATAAAATGCAATGATAATTGGTCAAACAAAATGGAGATAAGGCTTCTGACAGATACCCACGTACTTGGATCAAGGGTCTCTTCACACTATTTGTACCTCCTGCTTTTCACTGTCTTTTCAGGCTTGACAGCACTCAGCCTCAAGAAAACTTCTGCGTAACTCCACAGGTTCAAGATTGACCAGGCCTGCCTGAAGTTGTTGGCAATGCTACTTATAAACCAATTTCAGAAATATTATTTCACCAGTAAAGGAGATGGAACGAGAAACACCTCCTATATCAGCACCCGCCATGAAGTACAAAAACCCAAAACAAAGAAAATTAAAATCCAAACGCTTCATAAATGTATCAAGTACAACAGAGCCATAAAGAACTGAGATTGCCTTGGGATGAACAGAAGCACTGCCAGTTGGCAAACAGACAGAAGTGCAACCAGGTATATTTGCCAGATACAGGAAGAAGCAGGTATTTAAAGGAGGGATAGAGGGGCACCCTTAGGTACTACATTATTAAGAGACAGCAAGGGCAAATGAGTTGAAATTGTTGAGCTATCCCTAGTCTGATGAGGTCATACCCAACACAACTGTAGAAGGACGGACTGCATAGAGATGTCTAGGACACATAAAACTAGCTCCTTCATCTCCAACCACCAGCAGATACAAATATTACCATACAATCAGCACTACAATTTTCTTCCTGAGGGGTGAAAAACGGGAAAGAGTTTTGCAGGTCCCAGAAAACAGAAAATAAACTGCTCAGAATCTTTGCAGAAATGTAGTTACAAGCTGTTCCATACACCCTTGGTGCTGTCTTTTCCATAGATCAATGAAGCCAGGAAAAGGTGATCAGCTTTTAAGATAATCCAGGCAGATGCCCATTAATTTGTGAAGTGGAAGGCATAACATCAGTATAGCTCTAGTTTTTTTCTCTCAAGGGGTATGTGGATGTGAGGGAAAATAGGACTGGATACTAGAGTTGTATCAATAGTAGAGAAATAATCACTGAATTGTAGGGTTGAAAGGGACCTCAGGAGACCATCTAGTCCAACTCCCTGCCAAAGCAAGCTCCCTACAGCAAGTTGCACAGGAAAGTGTCTGGGCAGGTCTTAAGTATCTCCAGAGAAGGAGACTCCACCACCTCCCCGGGCAGCCTGTTTCAGTGCTCTTTCACCCTCACAGAAAATTAGTTCCAACCAAGCTGGGAATTGTTCACTGCAGGAAAAATGGACTCAAAAAGTCAACTGGAAAAAGGCAAAATAAAATTGTATCAACGGTTCACTGATTCAACAGGGGCAACATTTAGAAGCTTTTTTTGAGCCACCATTTATGATGAAGTAGACACAAGGACTGTCTACAGGCTCAGATTTGGGTATTTTATAACTCATAAATCCCTGCAATATTCGTATGAAGTTACAATAATAAGATCAGCATATATTCCTGGTCTTCTTACTGATTAATGGTTAAAAGAAACGTTCATTTATTCTTGTGTTTTTTTACTGGCAGGCACCTGAACACTGCACAGCCTTTCACTCTCAACCTCCCCCCCCCCCCACCATAGTGGGCCAGGGAAGAGAATCAGAAAAATTAAAAAAATTAGAATAAAAAAAGAAGCGGAACTTGTGGGTTGAGATTAAAACTAAGACAGAAAAAGAAGAGAGAAATTAACAGCAATACAAACACCAAACAAGTGATGCACAACACAATTGCTCACCACCCACTGACTGATGCTCAGCCAGCCCCAGAGCAGCAGCTGCCCCTCTGTCAGTGGTTTGTGGAACAGTGACAACTGAGGCAGGGGACGCATGGGCCCACGCCCCGGGGAAGAGGAAAAGGGAAATGGAAAAAAAGGAGAAGGGCCTAGGAAAAAAACAGTGGCAACGATCTGAGGAGGAAAGCTAATTTACTAAATAAGATATAAGAAAGTAAAATAACACAATATAATACAAAATAACTGGAGTTGAAGCTAATGAATCAAATAAAGTAAGGAAGAGAGAGAGTGTCCGATAAACCGAAGGCCTTACGCTAACGCTGAAGGCGGACGGCAGCGAGCACCCACTGCTGAGCTCCATCCCGAAGGGAAGAGAGAGTCCCGTGACCGCAGACAGTTTTTATCTTTCCCTCTGAGCGGAAACACGTAAAAATGCAAAGCATCACACAGTGCTCTGGGGAGTGTAGTTCTCTTCTGAGACAGGCATATCTGTAACTATCGATGATCCACGCAGCTGGAGCATTAACCCTTTAACTCCCAATACACTACATGATGTTATGATGTGGAATATCAATAATATAACAGAAATCATAAAACCATGACACCCCTCAACCAACTCACCACTGTTTTATGTATATATTTTTTCACATAATGTCACGTGGCATGAAATATGACAGTTCAGGTCAGCTGTCCTGGTTCTGTCCCGTCCCAGCAAATTGTGCTCCCCCCACCCTCTCACTGGCAGGATAAGAAGCTGGAAAACTGAGACGTCCTTGGCTTGGTACAGCACTGCTCAGCAATGACTGAAACATCACTGTAGTATCAACATTTTCTCCTACAGCCACAACATAGCATCATACCAGACACTATGAAGAAAATTGGTTCCATCCCAGTTGAAACCAGAACAATTTCTAAATCCACTGAACGAAATAGAGGCAAAAGCAAGAGAAAGCAGGGGAAAACACAAACCAGATCCTTGATGATTATGATTTGCTTTCGTTTACTTAAGTTGTTCACCTAGAAAATCTGAGATATTTTCAGCCACGTGCAATGGAAGTTTAGGTGCTCTCAACCTTCCTGATCTTTTAGGTTTTGCTCACCTGCACTAATAGTAGCAGTGTACATATTCCACAAGGCTGTCTAGCAGAAAAAAAAACAAAAACCAAAGAAAACAAAACAATTTTTTGCCTTAACACTTCTGAGATTAAGCAGTTTAAAACTGCTCAACAGCAACTATTTGGAAGATGCTTCCCCCAAAAAAGATGAGATCCAAGTACTGCTCAGTAGGAAAAACTGTAGCAATTAATTCACTTGTTACCATTCCCCTTCCTAATCTTCGAGCATCTGGAACACAAAAAGAAAGCATCTTGCAATTCTTCAACCTTGGAACAATTACTAAGCTTTCCATACTGCGGTCACTGACATAAATACTACAAAAGAGCAAGGACAGTTAAAGCACAGTTAACCAAAAAGCGCCCAGAGGAACAGAAATTGTTCTTTCATTGACCTCCTTAAAACAAACAAACAAGCATCTTTTGTTGAAGTTTAGCAGAAATGTTTCATTTAGCCTTGTAACAGGTACACCGTATCAACATAAAGATACGAAATATCACTGCCTTAACCATGAAGTCTTTAGCCTAAGAAGTGATGCATGCAACATGACCACACGGTCAATCCTTCACCACAATCCCTCTGATACAAACATGCTGCAACATTCAACAATCCCGTGACCTGCTACTGTTTTCTTCACAGCAGAATGAATTATCATGCACAAGGAATCACAGTGTGCTACCACAGAAATTACATTATACACAGAGCACAAAAGGAGACCTCACAATAGAAGTAAAAGTCCTTAAATATAGTACATGACCAAAAATCCCCATGAGTCAGAAAACCTTTCATGTGAAACAGAAGCTCAAAGGAAAGAGAGGAAAAACAGAAGTAAGCTTTTCACGAAAGCAGTATGTCATACAACTCATCAGTAGCTGAATTACATTACACATATATGTGAGTGACTTGCTTACTAGAAAACCATCCTCCCAGAACATATCTAATCTAGTCTGGCCAATCCCCTTTTCACCACAAGAACCACTAGTACATCACCCAAATTTACTATTAAGTATGAAACAAGATTAGCAAGACATTTCTCTCACTGTTGACTACAAAAAGCTACTGAGAAGCATTACTAAAAAAACAAAACCAAACCAACAAAAAACAAAAACCATCCCAGACACTTTCCCAGAATGACTAGTATCTAAAAAACTGGAACACTTCAAGATACTTTTCTATGCATAGCTCACAGCTATTACCCAGCTTTCACATAGTAATTAATGTTCATCAAAAAGGTAGCAAAGCCATGCCATATTAGTAATATTAGTCTGCATTTCGTGACATATCTACATTTCAAACTTCACGTATCTGTAGTTTTTCAAGCGGTCAATACTTTCCTTGTTTGCTAGTTGTAGCTTGTAGCAAATGGAAAACTTGCACTTCTGCTTGGTTCTGAAGATTAACCAAGATCAGCCAAGGATTGCTCCTTGAGGGCAACTTTGTGCCCTTTGAGGGTCTGTTCCTCGTTGGTGCCAAGAAAATTCTGGCTTGCGCTTAACAGAAAAGCTATTACTGTCATGGGAATGCTGCCTGTCAATCTAACAGCATCCCATTCTGCATGTACATTGATATGTGCATATTTGAGAAATGACTGGCATGTCCAAATGAAGTAGGCAGAAACAAAAATTAAGTAGTTAGGATATCCACGTATGCTCCGATTACAAACAAATAAAAGTCTGCATAAAGTAGACTTCATACATACCTCCAAGTTCTCCTTTTCTCTTAGAAAGGAGTGGTGTAGCAATAAGGTCTAGTACTGCATGCTCTGAGCACATCCTCCTATAGCAACCTTCCAGGAAAGATGTGGATGTACGGAATATTCATTGCAGCAGAACACTACCAAGTGTCTCAGTTTGCTTCCTGTAACTGCAAACAACGATCTGCTTCCAAACAAACCTTCACTGCAAACTAAAAGACAGAAACTAAAAAAAAATCGGAATACTTCCCTTTTCTCTCCTTTGGCTTGCACTGCCAATTGTCCTCCTTTTCACGATAATACAACAGCACAAACTCTTAAGAAAAAAAAATCATGTTTTTAAGATCATTAAATACATTCTGCAGGTGTCTGTTACCATAAATAATCCAAGTTTCGAGTCTGTAGATTTTGTATATTTAATGAAGCATTTCTTACCTTCGGTTCTATGCAAACTTTGTGGTGAGACCAAAAGAAATGCCCATACAATAACATCAATGTATAATTTCTGGAGTATTGAGGAAGCTAAAAGTGTTAGTAATCCGATGTGAAGATGAGTATAGATGTAGAAAACTTAGCTCGACTGAAAAGCCAACAGAATGGTAAAAGCTATAAGCCCAAGAAACACAAAAAAGTGCTTCTTTCCAGTCTTTTAAACATAGCTTGAAATAAAGGTTTTGCTTTCCAAGCTGAGGATGTCTCCCTACAGAAGTTGGACCACATAGCGCTATCGCCCCAAACACACACACTGGAAAACAGCACAGAAGCTGCCATTACAGGCTTGATATCCCCACAGACTGCTAACAGGTGTTATCATACCATGCACCTTTTAAGGTTAGGCTTGCTGCCAACCATTTCTGCAAGAGTGCATTTAGGTCTTGTATTTACGAGCAAAGGTTCATCTCAACAGCGCTGTAAACCATCTACTTCACTGAAGCTTGGCAAGTCCAGAAGCACAATTGTTTCACAGTGCATTACATGCGTACTTCAGCACCACTGCCCCACCAGGATGCAAAACACATCACCCAGGTTACTCTTATTGAGACAAAAACCCATGCAACACTGATTACAGCATGGTATTTCACTTCCAAAAATACATTACAATGTCGCACAGGAAAGCATCTTTTATTAACAACTCAAGTCCTTACGTGCCTTAAGCAACTGCTTGAGACTTTTAATCTCTAATATCTTTTAACTTTTACAAGTAGATAGAAATCTCAGATCGAAACTTTAATGCTTTCAGGAGAGTGTTGTCAGGATTCAGAGAGCAGTGAAAGTTGTTGTAGCCTCTTTTGCTTATCTTATCAGTGTGAGTTGCCTTTCTTTGGTTTTGAGTCCAATTGAGCAATAGAAGAATGACAACAACACCTCTTTGAAAAGTCGGGTTGCACGAATTTGCCAGAATCCTGCATATCCAGCTTCAGATCTCAGCAGCTCTACCAGCCCTTAACACAACAACAGTTCACAAGTGCAGAAGTATATCTGCTTGCAGGACTAAGCTGAAGATAAACAGCTCGCCTGCAGGCAAATCGTGATTTGGCTTTGATGCCAAGAACATCATTATTCCTCCCTTACACTTGAATCTCTAGATAAAGGACCTTCATACTGCTTTTGAAACAAAGTTATTAGAATAACCACAATGTGCAGCATCTGATTTGCTTTTGTGGAACCCAATTCCACTGAAGATTTTGAGATAAGATACCAATTCAATAGAAAATAGAAATTTCACTGAAATCTTGGTTTGCTCCAAAAGTAAACTTCTGGAGCCACTTCAAATTCAAGCTTCTCAGATCTCTGAGAACAGTAACACAAATGGTTGAAGAACACCTGGGCATAAAACATACAACTAGCGGTGAGTTTTCCTCAAGAGTTCCTAAGAAATCTGTTAAGTTTTTCAGAGAAAAACTTGAAAAACATCTTATACACAGTGGACTAGCCAGAGAGGCTCGATACACACAGCATATCTGATAGCACTGACATTCTGCAGATGTTTTATTCCACACAACACACAAAAGATTCTTGTAAGGAAGAGCTCTTCCTCTCAGAAAGTCCAACGAAGTCCAGCTCAGCACGTGTACTGAACACACACCAAATCAAGTTTTATTTAAGCCAACACCCAACTGCATCTATAGAACCTACAAGCAACTATGGAACACATTTGTGCAAAACTGTACAGCACCTGCATTACTGAGGGTAGCTCAGGTTCTTATATGAACAACTCAGAATTGTTCTAATCTAAAGAAATAGCTGATTTTACAGCTATAAACAAATTACATGAATAAACAAAAGAGAATAACTCATGAGGACAATGCCACAAAAACTTGATTTGAGGATGCAGGAAGTCAAAGCTTTTTCATTCAGCCTACATATTTTTCTAGATGCAACACCCAAACTCATCTGCCCCTCCAACAGAGGAGAGGAGCTTGTATTTGTCCCCCTGCAGTTCCTGTAGCCATCCATTGTGAAAAAACACCTGCAGTCTCTCTCTTCCAAGTTTTCTGCTCCTCTCTGGGAGAGTCCACACCTCACATCCAATTGTTATTTTCTTCTTCACAGGTAACAAAGCAACAGCCTTTCCTCTATGACTGTAGTCCTCCAATTGACTACAGCTTTGTTAGTCCCCAAGGTTGCAGCCAGTTTGTAGCACTAACACCAAACTATTCTGTGCAGGAGGAAAAATAAACATCGCTATGTGGTTTAATGCTCCAGAAATTAACTCAGCAAACACAATAATTTTAGTTTAAGAAAATCTTGACTTAACTACATAAAAATACAGGCATTGTAGTTCCCACAGATTCTTATCTTCTATCTAGTGCAGGTGACACAATACCTGCCCATGCAATGCAGAATCAAGCTACAGGTCAGAAAGAGAAGTGAAGATAACTTGATGAAAGAAGCTGGGGAAAAAAAAAATTAAGAAAGAAGCCTTGGAGAAATAATTTGATCTGGTCATTTTATTCAACAACAACAACAAAAAATACCTCATTTTGTTTGCTGTGCTTTCCCAAGTCTTTTTGCCAAGTTCATACAGGCACATGTCAAACATCCCAGGGAACTGAAACTCACAAAGATCAATGGTGTAGAAGGTCTGAAAACAATTCTAAAGAAAGCCTTCACAGTCAATGTTTCATTTGGCAGGAAAGCCTTCACAAAAGCACAGGCATATCCAAGGTTTGTTCAGGACTATCAGCATATTATCAAATTTAAGATCACAATCATGTGCAGGCCATCAGTGTACTACAATTTTCCTAATTAATTACCATCTTTCTGTTTTACTACTATTTCAATAACGGGAAAAGCAATGCCCCTCATTTCATGTATTCCCTACTTCCTCAGTCTCCTTTGTGCTTCACGTTTTGTCTTGAAAATTACAGGGTTTGTTTTGTCATAAAGCAAAGAATTACAAAATCACTCAGCAGAGCATTTCTTCCAACAGAGAGTCTTTTGTTTAAGCTTACTGAGCTAGAGATGGCCTTAAAAATACGGTCACAAAAATAAACCAAAAATGTTAACTCTTAAGAAAGCTATGATTAACAAAGGTCAGGGGAAAAATTAATAAACTAAGCTCACAAACTCACTATGTTTGTGTATGTAACAGTTAAGTGAATGCAAATCATTATGACATGATTAGAAAAATTCTGCATGTGAAACAAAATCATTTCCATTCTCTCACAAGGTAAGATACGGAGGGAGCCCATCCATTTCTCAGAAGGCTGCAGTTCTAGATTATCAAATTAAATAAAAAAGCAAATTGTTGCTGCAAGGAAGGAAACAACCTTACTCCTTACCAAATGCTGAGTACAGAACTCAAGTGAATAAAGGCTTTTTTTTCTTTTCAATCTGTGAAAAGGAATACTAAGAAGAACCATCAAGTGCTCTACCTAAAGAGACATTTTATGCTCTTTTCATAAATTCATCTGGCTATAGTTACAAAAATTAAAACAGTTCCCAAGGCAACCATAATTTGCTCAAGGTGCAGCATCCTCTTGCCGTTACTCCATGCGAGTACAATGAGCAAGCTATCTCTATTAGCAGCCTCTATGGATTTAAAGTAAGTTATCACATGCAAGGTACAGGATAGCTCTACGTCACCCAAGAAGTATTTCAGTTTCTCTTTAATGGGTGAAAACATTAGACTGATGTCACTTCTGCCATGTTCATTACAGAAGTGCTAGCCATTTTCTTAAGAATGGCTGAAAGAAAAAAAACCACTAAATAAAACAAAAGAAAATCCTCTTGCCCACAAGCCAGTTATGAAGAAAAACTCCCTTGTCAAGTAATGGATAATTTAAGTTTTAATTATAATTTTGAGAAGAACACCAGTAGAGAAACAATCTTAGCTATCAAGAACCTGGCTATTACATACTAACAAAATAAGCACTTGCTACAATTTTTGGGTAGGTAACAGTGCAAAAGAGAGGAATATTTATCTTTTCACTATTTCAGATAGCACTTACTGCATTCACGTTATCAGCAGTATTACTGTCTTGTACTCAAATATTCCAGAAGTACTCAGTAGGCACTATTGCAAAAGCTCTCCTGATTTCCTTTGGCATCTAACTATTTCCATCCAACATGTTCTTTCCTCCCTGTGCTAGCAAACATTTGTGTAGCTGCAGGGGTGGAACAAATCAAGGAATGAAGCTGGGTTACACCCATTTGGTTAGGGTACCAGGGACCTCCCTCCCAGCTGGGCATTAATGCTCCTTGCACAGCTTCAGCCTGCAAACAGAGCTACTTCAGCTCAGCAAAAGCTTTGAGAAAATCAGAAAGACAGTTCAAAGCAAGCAACAGGAGCAGAAGATGGGAGCAGAACCAATGCACAAGGGTGGCAGGCCACCAGACTACATCAGGCCATCTGATGAAGATTCACTCCAGCTTAAGAGCAAAACCCATATTAGTATTAACAGATGAGTCTTTCACTATGTGGACTATGCAGAGCTGTCTATGTGTTTAGGCACAATATAAGAGAAGGGGAAGCATGAAAGAGGAAGGAACAGAATCAATATCAAGAAACCAGCAAGAAGTGCTCGTGGGATCAGAGAGATGCTTAGCTACATTTTTTCTAAGTCTTCCAAATAAAAGGGACAGCAACACTTAGGGAAAAAAAAAAGGCTAAGTGCAATTAAAAAAACTGCAAAAACTAGCAAGAAATCTCTGAATGTACATATATGGAACTCATGTGATGGATCAGAACATGACCCAAAGGCACAAACATTACCCAAAGCTGGGGAAGCAACATATTTGATGGCAGAAGCATGGCTTACGAGGGAGAGCTACACACAGGTCAGAGAAGCTGAGGAGCTGCTAGTCTTTGTCCGGATCTGGAACATGAGAAACGTGACCCCCTCACACTGTGTACCTGTGTGACATCATTATCAAACAAGAGGTTATTCCTGAAGTCTCCTTTCCCACACAAGACAAACTCATGTTTTCTAATGTTATAATGCTAGCAAGATGACTCATAGGCTGTGCTGAGAACTCTATGCTGCTTCACAGATTTTCTGAGTGATAAACAAAGCTACTCAAGACAAGCCCTAGAAGCAAGTTTTCTAGAACCCTTTATCAGCTTGTCTTTAGGTGGTCCTGAAGCTAATAGGGATAAAACCAAGAGTTTATCTCCTACGCACTTGTAGAGGATCCCAAAACCGCAGCACACAAATTCTTTTGGACATCACGTGCATTTCTAACCAGGTGTGAAGGTGTTGCACCACTGCAACATCACAGGGAGGGGACAGAAGCAATTAACAGTTTGCTGCAGAAACAGAAACTAACAGCCCATCATAGTTTGCCTTGTTTCACTTCTCACAAGATATTTTTCTGGCAGGAGAAAGGGATATGAATTCAAGGGACTTGGAGCAATTGCCTCTTAAAATCTAAAATTAAAAAATAGGTATGAGGTATAAGCATCTCTGAGCCTGAAATCCCACAGCACTCTCCACACTTTTAGTTTACCTACAGTTAGCAGATACATGATCTGAAACCAGTTAGTTACAGCTTCTTCTGAGAAAACAAGCTGAACCGTTCAGAGCCTTCAGTGATAGACCATGTGAGTTGGGCTGCACGCAGTGGAATAAGCAAAACAAACAGCAGATAGCTGTGATATGTAATCTGAACAATTAACCTCGCATAATGAACTGATCAAACTAATGACTCCACAGCCAACACAGAGCGTGTTTTCAACTCACAGGATTAGCTAGGCCCTGCTTGCTAGCACGCACTCCCAGTTAGCCTTTGGGAGTGCTTTGCTCGTGGAGCAATACACGCATACATTTGTTGGTTAATGCAAATGAGTGCAAGGCACGCAACAACATCATTCCTCACCAAGCACACATCAGCTGGATGTTTTAGGGAACAAAACAAGATGGCTAATGCATTTTGTGAGGGAATTCCTCTGCCAGAGAAAGCACTTAGCTGATAACTCACTGTCCTTGCCTTCACTAAGCCAGAAAGCTACCATGAAAAAGGTAACCACATGTAGAAGGCTTTGCTGTTATTACCAGTTTTATGAAAACACTGCAAAATGCACTCAAACTGATTCTGCCACGTTCACCATTTGCTGCAAAAACTGTGCAGTGGTTCAGAAGGATGGACCCGTGAGCGGTCACCTCGCTGCCTGCCCTTTCTTGATCGCAGAACTCCATCCTCGAGCATTCCCCAAGCACGAGTTACATCCTGACAGGCGATCCCTTACGCTTCGGAACCCAAAGCCCTCATACAGAACGTTACGTAATTAGCAGACGATGTGCTGACAAGCCAAGGCCACAAATAATTAACGCCACACTCCGACCGCCAGCACGGGCGACTCCGGGGGTATCCGGGACCCCTCGAGCAGGTGCTCGAGCCCGAGGGGCGCGGGGTCAGGTACCGCCCTCTCACCCGCGCTGCGGGAGCACGGAGCCGGGCTGCTCCCTCCTCCCCGGGGCCGGCATCCCGCAGACAAAGGGCAGCCGCGCTCCGGGAGCTCGGGGCTCTCCTTCCCGCTCCGCGACCGGGCGCTGCGGTTCCGCCAGGCCCCGCCGCCCGCAGGCCCGGCCCGAGCCCCGCCGCCCTCCGCGCGCGGGCGCCCCCTCCCCTCCACGACCTCTCCGCTCCGTTCCGTTCCCCCCGGGGCCTCCTCTTAGCGGCGGCGGCGCGGGGGCGGCCGGGAGCCGCCGGCCCTATTTCGAAAGATCCGCCATTTTCACCCCGTCACCGCCGCCCGCCCGCCCCCGCCGCACCTGCCCTCGGCACCCGTCCGCCCGCTCCGGTACCGAAGGACCGCCGCGCCTCACAGCGGAGGATAGAGTGCGGCGCTCCCCCGCAGCCTGCCGCGTAGTCCCGCGGCGGGTCGGGCCTGCGGCCTGCCGCCGGCTGTCAGCGCCCCGCCGCTCCCGGCCGCCGCTCCTTCCCTCCCGCCGCCGCTTTCCCGCCCCTCAGCACTCACCGGACGGGCGGGCGCTCTGCTGCCGCCGCCTCCACTTCCTCGCTCCGTGCCGCGCTCCAGTGCCGCGCCCGGCGGCAGCGGCGGCGGCGGTGCCCGCGAGGAGCAGCCGCGTTTGTTCAAAATCACGCGCCCCGCGCCGTTCCCCCGCCGCATCCCATAATACTGCGCCGCGGCGCCCTGGCAACCGCCGGCGCAGCGCTTCCCCCCCCACCTCCCGCTTCGCTGAGCTTCCGGTTCCGCCCCCCCTCACCGCGCGGCCGCTCTAGCTCGCCGCCGCCGCCGCCGCCGCCGCTCTATGGTAGCCGAGAAGATGGCGGCGGCGGTGCGACAGGAGCTGGCGCAGCTGATGAACTCTAGCGGATCCCATAAGGACTTGGCGGGAAAGTGAGTGCTAACGGTGGTCTTCCTTCGGTGGGGAGGCGGATAGTGCCGAGCTTTTGGGGTGGGGGAGCACTCTGGGTGGCTACGGCCCAAGGGCCATGCTTCTGAAGCGTTAATTTTAATAGAGGAGGAGAAAACAGGGATTGACCTCGTGATTTTGCTTACTTTTAATCTCTGGGGAAGGCCTTGAGGCCGCCGCATCGTTCCTGGGGCCCGGGTGGTGGCAGGCCCTGTACTGCTGTGGTGATCCTAAAACCTTCCTCAACATTTTTCTTCTTTAACTTACACGCCTGTTTTTGATATTGCATCTTAAGGTGCAGTGTAATGTGTCACAGAGGTTTTTTTTCCCTTCCTCGAGGGCAGTGTCTGACGCTAATGGAATTGGAATTCCTAGAGTCCCAATTCTCAGTTCTCTAGAAGAATGTCTTTGCTTTTAAAGTTTCTGCTTTAAAGAAAAAAACTGCAAACGTGATCGTATTCAGCCTGACTTTTGAGGGGAACGTTTCAAAAATAATTTCCTTCGTTACTATGCACCCTGAGATTATGGCCCACAGTTGTCCCAACTCTTACAAAGCATGAAATTGGGATGGCTTGTGGGGAGTAGCTGAGAGAACTGGGATTGTTCCAGCAGAGGAAAGTTCAGGAGAGACCTTATCTGTCTCTACAACTGCCTGAAAAGAAATCATACTGAGGTCAGGGTTGGCCTCTTCTTTCAGCTGATAGTGATGGGATGAGAAGTAACGGCCTTCAGTTGCACCAAGGGAGGTTCAGGTTGGATATCAGGAAACATTTCCTCTCCAAAAGAGCAGTGAGGCGCTAGCACAGCTTGCCCAGGGATTTGGTAGAGTCTCTGTCCCTGGAGGTGTTCAAGAACCGTAGAGATCTGACAGTGAGGGACACTGTTAGTGGGGCTAGGTTTGGGTTGGATTTAGTGATCTTAAGAGGACTTTTCCAGCTTAAATGCTTTTATGATCATTGTTTTCACTGAATGTGACAGCTTGAATCTTTCTCTAATTTAAGTAGTCCTCATCCACAGGATGTTATTGCTTTTTCTCTGGCACCTATGTATGGTAGAAGAGAACTGCCCTATTGTAGGGATGATGTTATTTTTAAACATCAATTGCACAAACATTACAAGGTAACAAAATGAGCTGTTATCTGATAGTCTAGTTCTGATACTTAAAAAGAGCCAAGTATGCATTTTAGATGAGCGTTCCAGGCATTTTTTAGCACAAACATGTTGGAAAACTTCCATCTCAAAGGTAGAAGAAAATATAAGCAGAAGAAAAACTCAGGGGTGGTAAATAAACAAAGAAGCAGCAATGGTGACTGGAAATGCTATCTCACAGCTATAGATTTTTTATTTTATTTTTCTCTTATGGACAGATATCGTCAAATACTGGAAAAAGCAATTCAGCTGTCGGGTGCACAACAACTTGAAGCTTTGAAAGCTTTTGTAGAAGCAAGTAAGTGCATTTTATGTAGTTGATTGCATACTGAGTGTAAGCCCAAGATCCATGAGACTGAAGTTCATTACATCTACAAGAAGCTAAGTAAATATACAGTATTTTTGGTCCTATTGGAACTTAAGACTAAAAGGGAAACCACACCATATTCAGAAGGTACAGGAAAATGGATTTTGTGGGCTTTCTAACAATATAACTTTCTAGCTCATCTGTGTGACAGCATCTGAATATTGTAAAGTCATTAGTTGAATGCTAAAACTGATACTGAATCTTTAGCAGTCTTTAAACTAAGAATTCCCTTCTTTCTCAGTCTCTGCTTAGTTTGGAAAAATGACCAAAAAGAAATGATCATGTGTTTTTTGTATTATGTTGTATATTTGGCCTATTATAGGTCAAATAGAAATCATATCTTTTTTTTTGGTAGAATTAATGAAACTCAGCCTAATGGTTTATTTTGTCCAAGGTATTTTAGCAACCAAGAACTATGATTCAGAATTGAAACATGTTTGTAAGTCAGAATGAGAAATACTTAATTATTTATCAGGTTTTAGAACTCTAGTGACCTCTAGTGTAAACAGGTTCTGAGGGAATAAAACTAATCTGTAGAAAAAGTAAGGCACCTTGACTGAAATTTAAACATTTGTATTACTTAAATGTAATATAAAAGCAGATGATTGACTGGCAAGGGATCACTTACACCGAAGGCGCTGACAAACATTGCATCCATCTTGTGCTTTTCTTCTGTGTGTCTCTGACCTAGTGGTGAACGAGAATGTCAGCCTAGTGATATCACGTCAGCTGCTGACTGATTTCTGTACGCATCTTCCAAGTCTTCCTGACAGCACGGCCAAAGAAATATACCACTTCACCCTGGAAAAGATACAGCCTAGAGTCATTTCATTTGAAGAGCAGGTGAGAGATCAGTGACAAGGGGTTTTGGTCTGCACGTGTTTTCGTTATTATTTTTCAGAAATTCTGGTCAAAATGGATGTTCTTGCTTTGAGCCAATTCTGCCATACTGTTCATATGAAACAAGCTAAATGCAGTGAGCGTTTAGAACCATGCAAACAGTACATTCATCAGAATGCTGGGCATGTTGTTTCCTTGCTGCCAGAAAGTGGCTTCCTACAATGCAACTGGAGGCACTGTATAAGATGACCTGGGGCTGACTGTATTGCACTTACCCAATAGAGGGAGCAGGCTGGTGATCTAAGGACAGAATCATTTTGTCAAATAGCTGTTTTTTAATTAAAAAAACACATCCCTGTGTGGATATGTATGCTTATATATGTATTTATTGATACATATTTAGGATAAAATCATTTACTTGGGGGAAAAAGTAATGAAATTCAAATTCTGCAGTTACTCGCTGAATGTACTGCTTTGTTTTGAATTCAGTTGATTTTCTTCAATGATTATTCATTATTGTTTGTGAATAGTTAAAGTATGTAACAAGCCAACAGTGATGTAGTACTAGAAAAAGCAGTTTGTGTCATAATCTATATTTGTCTGTTTATCTTTTGTCTTTTTAAGCAGCTTTCACTCTAAATCCAAACTGAACACACTTACCCATATGTTACAGTAATTATGCATAAATTAAATACTCAATGCCAGATGCTTTATTTTTCTAACCACACTTTTTCTTACAACACCCAGACTGTACTAATTTTTTTTTTTTTTTTTTTACCTTCTGGCAGCTGTTTCAGAATTCAGACCTAGTCATGGTTTACCCCCATTTGTATCCCAGAGGCTCTGGTTTAACTGCAAGGAAGGGCTTGTGAATCTTGGTGTTGCAGTTCTCAGAAACATTGTTTCATAACAGGTCGCTACTTAAGCATTCCCTGAAGACCAGTTCCTTCTATCTAGCTGTAAGCCTATTGGGAAATAGTTTAAATTGCTCATATTTAAAAAGCTTAGTCTTAAGGCTCTACTGAGGGTTTAAAACCTTCATGCAGGAAGAATTGTGTGCGTATATATTGCTGTGTCTGTGAAGCTGCTGTATCACTTGGGGGCTAGTGTACAAGAAGGGTAAAGTAAATACTTAGAAGTTGAATGGTTTTGTGTTTTAATGTTTCCTAGTGACTTTATTATTGTCTAGGTTGCTTCAATAAGGCAACATCTTGCATCCATCTATGAGAAAGAAGAAGACTGGAGAAATGCAGCACAAGTACTGGTGGGGATCCCTTTGGAAACAGGGCAAAAGTAAGTAATGTGCTAGACACTGACCTGCATTGTGTAACATGCTTGCTACTTCCTTAGTTAAGTGGACCAGAGAGTGGAAAATTCGGGGGTGCTTATTAGCCAGACTGTGCAAGTGTAGGATGAATACCCTGAATGAATAGTACCCACACAACATAGAAAAGATTAGCAGTATATTTTTTGGATGGATTATCCAGATGGTATAAAGATACCCAATGAATTAGGAAGCACTTACCTGTCACCAAAGGTTGAGGCTTACCTGAAACTCCACACAGGAAGGATCTTTAACAAGAGATCCTCCCCTGCTGGTGGTCAGCCCTTAAATGAGATCTGGGAGAGGTGGAGCCAAACTGTACCCCTTCCAGTCATACAGGTGAATTGCCTTCACCTGTGCTCCTGTGGCTGACTCAGTGCTCTCCTCAGGTGATCAACCAGTGGTTCAGGCTGTGATTCAACAGTTCCCATGCAGCAGGTATAATTTGGTGACTGTTCCTTACAGAAAACATTCTAGTCTCATCTAAATGCTGTGTTGGAAGATTTTTGCTGTTTATTAGTCAAATGTATTGACAGTGTTTCTGAAAGTTCTTCTAGGTGTTGATTTTTATAGTTCAAAATCAAGACATAGTTTGAAATTTGATGTTAATTTTTTGTTGTTGTCTAAGTATAAAACCTTTGCTGATATTTTCTAGGTCTTTCCTTTTTAATCTTTTTCTCAGTATGTGTATAGAAGTTGTTGAACGTAAGCTTTACCCTATTTAGCTCCTGTTTGTTTTACTGCAAGTTTGCCTTTTGCTCCTGTTTTCTTGTTTTTGGCAATTTTTCAACCAGTTAGAAGCCCATTTCTCCTTGTGTTTGTACGAGTAAATTTTAATTTTTCCTTTCTCTCTTTTTTTTTTCTGTTTAGTTCTAAAGAAAGTGGGGTAAAAAAAAAAAGTTGCCATGTGCTTAAGCAGCAGGATGTTTAGAACAGGAAAGAGCAAATGCAATAGTGGAACATCTCTGAATTCTTGCTTATGTTTCTTTACAGACAGTACAATGTAGATTATAAACTGGAGACCTACCTGAAAATTGCCAGGCTGTATCTGGAGGATGATGACCCTGTTCAAGCAGAAGCCTACATTAATCGAGCTTCCCTGCTTCAGAATGAATCAACAAATGAGCAGCTACAAATCCATTACAAGGTACTCTAATGTGGATTTCCTCTTTCTGAATTTAAATGCTTCCACTATTAGATGGTTTTCATACAGTGCAGCCAAAACTTTCGTAATGCTGAAAAAGGCAAAGAGAAAAGCTTTGAAATGGTCTTGGGAACTTCAGAGCTGCATCTTAGCAATAATTAGGCGGCTAATTGCTTAGAATTTGGAGAGAAACTTGCTAAGGTTCCTTGTATGCTAGCTTTACTGGCTCAGAATAGCTGAATTTTACTTAAAATGCTGTCTTTGTAAATCTAAAAGGAAAAAAAACATATGTCCAATATTAGAGACTATTAGAGGGTTTTTGTTGTTTTTTTTTTTTTTTTTGCCTAGCAGCAATTTAATTCCAAATACCATCCATGAATGTAGTGTTAAGTCCAGATCATTAAATTAATTGACCTTTTTGGTTATTGGTTAGTATACTGTGCATATAGTTTGGACACTAATTTTTAAAATTTTAGTTGCGGATGCTGATACAGCTTTTGAGAAAAAAACAATCATTTGAAAAATAGAAATTACTACTTAAGTGCTGGTTGTTGATGTCACTACCAAGAGGGCAGATTAATCACGGTACAATATTCCACTTGCTGTCTTTAAATTAAGACAAGGGCAGTATTTGACATGTGAATATAGCTGGGAAAGGCCCTTTCAATTATGCTATGGCACTTCAGCCAGATTTTTACAAGCCAAGCTGATTGTTTGATGACACAGATTTGCTGAGGATGCAGTAAAGAAATGCCTATTGGAGCTCCAGGTTGATTGTGTAGGAGTTAATGCACACCTGTACTATGCAACCATGTCTACTTGCTTTCCTTTACCCAGACATTTTCTTTCTAGGTTTGTTATGCTCGAGTTCTTGATTATAGAAGAAAGTTCATCGAGGCTGCCCAGAGATACAATGAGCTGTCCTATAAGAGCATAGTTCATGAAAGTGAGCGACTGGAGGCACTGAAGCATGCTTTGCATTGTACCATACTGGCATCAGCAGGTAAAATATGATATGTTTTTGTGTAAGAGGCCATACACGCATATTTCTGAAGCAAATCAACTTGTATATTACTGGGAGAAGGAGCTGAAGAGTCCAGAATTGCAAACAGAGCATCAGTAGTCTGTTGGCGTAGAGTTAATCCAGAGCTGGAGTACTTGTTTATTTGCCAGTGATGAGGGGCCATCTAAAGATGTAGAATAAAGTCAGTCGCAAGCAGTGCTTTGGAACTGAATGCAACCAAGTCTTCTCAGGAAGACCTTTGTTAACTGCATCTATTAGAAGGAGAGAGATGTTTGTTTATCTGTCAATACTCACCTATTTGGTGGCAGTTTATGAGGATTCTTCTTGGTTCTCCTAGGACAGCAGCGTTCTCGCATGCTAGCTACGCTTTTCAAGGATGAGAGATGCCAGCAGCTTGCAGCCTATGGGATCTTGGAGAAAATGTATCTTGACAGAATTATTCGTGGAAACCAACTGCAAGAGTTTGCAGCTATGCTAATGCCTCACCAGAAAGCAACTACAGCTGATGGTATGTATATCTCTAAAGCCTCATAGTGCTGCTTGTTCATCCCGTTTTGCCCTTTGTAGTCCCCAAGGATGACAGAAAAGAGCATAGCATAATTCATGTGATTATTTAAAGTTATTTCCCAGAATGATAAATAAAAGGTTTGAAGCTAATTGTATAAAAAATTAAAATAAAAAAAACAAAACTGTGGGAAATCTTCTTTTTGTTCGCTTTCTTTTTCTGTAGCATTGTGATGCCATGCAACAATATGCACCTGTACCTTCTGCTTGTATAATTTTAGAAGAAACACTTTACATTTGTTCTACAGCATAAATCAGATATTTCATTTATATTAATGAGTTGTCTCATTCAACCCATAAAGGTTCCAGTATCCTGGACAGAGCTGTTATTGAACACAATTTACTGTCTGCAAGCAAACTTTACAACAATATTACCTTTGAAGAGCTTGGAGCATTACTAGAGATCCCTGCAGCTAAGGTAACTGCTTTCTACACCTTCTGTTTAAAAAAGTAAAAAGCAGCAGAGTAACAAGAGTAGCGCTAGTAAATATTAGGAAAATTAGTTTACTAATAGGAAATTATTAAATATTCAGAACTGGACACATGACAAAAGTTAAGCATTTAGCACATTTTATGAGAGGGAAAGGTATACGGTATGGAATGGACTGTAGCATATTTTTATGCCATTGATTATGTCAATTGGTGCATGGTTAGATGTTTTCAGTTCTGCCTCTATCTCCATGTAGATGAAAAACATATAAGGACTATTGAACCTGTGTTTGTTTTTCATTTCTTTTGAAATGGATCAAATACCTAACATCATTCTCTCTCCCTTATTTCAGGCAGAGAAGATAGCTTCTCAGATGATAACTGAGGGGCGCATGAATGGATTCATTGATCAGATTGATGGAATTGTTCATTTTGAGAGTAAGTTTGGATGTTTAGGGTTTTCTTTACCTTTTATTTGTTTTGCACCATTCAGAATTGTTTTTTTGAGTTGCTGTCTAGCAACACAAGCAAATTATTTACAACTGCTGTAATGGCTTTGCAGTATGCTGCTGTGGCCAGCAGGTGGCAGAATTTTCCATAGAATGGCTTGAGTTGGAAGGGACCTCGAAGATCATCAAATTCCAACCCTGCTGCTATAGGCAGGTATCTGCTAGATCAAGTACTAGATTAGGTTGCTGAGGGCTCCATCCAACCTGGCTGTGAAAATCTCAAAAGAATGGGGCATCCTCAACCTCTCTGGGCAGCCTTTTCCAGTACCTCACCACCCCCTCAGTGAAAAACTTCCCTGACATCTAATCTAAATCTCCCCTTCTTTAGTTTAAACCATTCCTCTTTGTCCTATTGCTATCTACCCATTTAAGAAGTTGATTTATCTCCTGTTTATAAACTCTCTTTAAATATTGGAAGGCTGTAATGCGGTGTTTCTACAGCCTTCTCTTCTCCAGACTAAACAAGCCCAGCTTCTTCACCCAGTCTTTGCAGAAGTGCTCCAGCCCTCTGGTCATCTTTGTGGCCCTTCTCTGGACCCTGTCCAAAAGCTCTGTATCTTTCCTGTGTTGAGGACCCCAGACTTGGACACAGTACTCCAGCTGGGGCCTTGTGAGGGCAGAGTAACAAGGGAAAATTCTCCCTCACCTGCTGGCCACCCCTCTTCTGATGCAGCCCAGGATGCCATTGGCCTTCTGGCCTGCAGACACCCTCTTCTAAGGGAAATAACGTTGTGGTGGATTGCCAAGACTATGCTTTGTTTTCTGTGGTTTCCTTTTGCAGCTCGTGAAGCTTTGCCAACTTGGGATAAGCAGATTCAGTCCCTGTGTTTCCAGGTGAACAACCTGCTGGAGAAGATAAGTCAGACAGCCCCAGAATGGACAGCCCAGGCAATGGAGGCTCAGATGGCTCAGTGACTGCACAGCCATGTTCTTCTGTGCTGGAGGGAAGGAAACTGAGCAGGACTGTTAGCTGAATGAATAATCCACCTTTTTGTCCACACCTTTTGCTTTCACTCTGCCTTAGGACACATTAGGTGATACTATGTTTGTTGTGAGAGTTCCACTGTTCTCTGGGTGTAGGATGATGGTGTTGCTGCCTTTGTGTCGTGCTTTGCTGTCCTGAAAGCTGTGGGTTCTGCATAGAAGAATCTGTCACGTATGAACAAGCTAGGGTTTTGGTTTATTTAATGTCATTTGGCTTTCCACTGTATTACTATAGCTTTGCAGCCCACTACTTCCTAAGGTGTTTATCCCACTGTGAAAAATGGAAGTGCCATGTTTCTTCTACTTGCAGTTATTCTAATAAAAGCTGCAGTAAGACACTTGTTTTAAATGTTGGAGGTACCTGTTTGCTTCCCCCCCTCTCCCTGAGGCTGCAACATGAAATAATTCAAGACTTTGAAATGTCTGTTTCACCCCCTGAAAAAGTAATCTGAGAAGACAGCTCCTCAGTTCTTCTGTGTCCTGCTTCTCTTTCTGAGAAGTGGAACTCTTAAATCCTACTTGAAGAAAATATTGACAGTTCTACTACATTGGTGCAGCAGGGCACACAACTATTGGTATTCTATGGGTTAGAAGTGGCCATGGAAAATAGGTGGGGTAAGGACAGGTGTTGTGGTTGATTAGAACATAACACAAATATTGGAAAGCAAGCACGCAGTGTTTTCTTCTCTAGGTCAGCAGAAGTTGATAGTTCAGCAAAACATAGTGTTTATGAAACAGGAGCTGTAGCAGCAGCTTTTAAAGTAGGGATTCTGCATTGCAGAGCAGAAATGCTCCTAGCAAAGAAGAATCAAACTAAGTGAAATGCTTATGAATTATGTGATATCTGCAAGGCTATTTCTGCTGCAGAAACTTTTCTTGCTGCGCTTACTGAATTGCAAAAGGCAAGATTCTGTGGCCTAGCTTTCAGAGCTTGTAGTGATACAGTATAATAAAGTTAAGTAACTTTTAACCTTTCTGCTCCATACCAGATTTCTGTCTCGAGTGCTTCAGCTGAAGTGGTGTTGTAATTTTCCCTCACATCTGTGGCCCCTGTGGGATTCTTCCTGACCTGCTGTATCACTGAGCTTGTAGCGTGGCAATAGAGAATGCTTTAGCCAATGTCTTACAGGCCAAGGAGTATGGCTATTTAATAGCTCTTCTGATGTTATTTGGTAGTTGTGCATGCTTCATATCCAGATAGTCTGCTCAATGCACGAGTCCTACTGTGTAGTCTGCTGGCTAGATTTTGACAGGGCTGTTATGACTGGAGAGCCAAGACTCAGGGATCATGTACTGATAAAACTAGCAACTAGCTAGAGTTTGGGTTTTAATCTGAGATGTTGCAGTCAAAAGTTTTTGCAAAATTTGCAACTGTAATGCATTGGATTTTCTTTTGAATTCTTTGGCAAATTCACTGATAGAGCATCCTGCATAATCTCCAATGCTGTAGGTTATTTAAATAACGTATGTGCTACAGGAAAGATGCTGGGTACTTCAGTAGATGGCAGTAGAAGACAAGCTGAGCGAGAATGAACCCTGACTGTACCACATGCAGCTTTGCTGTGCTACTTTCTCCTAGTCAGCAGCATCAAAACTTAAAGCTGACTTCGGCTAATCATTGGATAAATGATTTTATCTCCAGTTTACCTTTAAGGTGTCTCTTCAAAAACATTCCCAATTATTTTGAAGCCTATTACAGTAGGAAAAAAAAAGTTACATAGCGTAAGACCCATACAGAGTGTCAACAGAAAAAAGTGCTCTTAAAAAATTGTGATCAAGTTTTTGCTCAGTTTAATAAAGTTCAGGGATTTATTTTAGGCCTGAGGTCTGAACTACCGAGTTATGTTGTAAGTTCAATTCCTTAACCACACGTATCATTACAGCTTGAAATTTTCAGCATAACCTGTTAACAACTACTCTGGAGAGGGGGTCAGACGTCACTGCCTCATTGCTCTAAAGTGATTCACTGTTTGCAAAACTTATCCATGCAGATTGCTTATGTTTGTGTTTGATTCCATTTATGTTCTCGTTGGCCCTTCAGTACTCTGGTAACCCACACAATGTATGTTTTTTTATGGCCCCAGAGCTCACTTAGATGCACAAGCTATTGTCTGCTGAATCCTCCTACAAGGAGAATGATTTGTGCTTTTGCAGTAACAGGAATTTAGCCTTGTTGCAACACATTTTTTTTTTTTTTGCCAGGATTTCACTCATTTCACAGTTCCCCTCTGGGGAAAAAAAATACAAAACAAAACAAAAAGCAATTTCAGGAACATTTGAATTTAAAAGGAACAGTTGTACAGAGATACTGTTTCCAAAACAAAGATAAACACAGAGGACTTGCTTGGCTCTGGAACTGTTAGAAAAGATAGTAGCTGGAAAAATTTGTATTTGCTAATAGTAAATACATAACTTCTAGCAGAGTGACGCTGTGATATGGGTATGCACAAAATGTTAGTAGACTTGACTAACCTTTATCCATTTCAAACATTGGTGTTTAAACCTTGAATCTGCAGAGGCTTTTGTGCTTGCTTCTCCATTCTATTGGGAATTACATTCAATCATTGGTTTACCTTCTTAACTTGGGTCTGTTCCAAATCATTAGCTATCTACAGAAGCAAAGCAGAGCTGGGAGTCAGGTCCACTAGAGCATGGGACCAAATAGACCTAGCAAGCCAGCACTGAGAGCAGCACTAGCTGTAGCCATGATTGACCTTGCAGAGGTTCTGTTAGACCCACGAGCACAGGCAGTTCTGTTTGCAAAATGTAGTTCACTTCGCTGTAAACTGCCCTCATAATGAAATGCATTGCATTGCAAGTTACCAGCCTGAAATTTTGGGGCAAACATGCAATAAGAAAGGGAGTTAACAAGGTTTCAGGATATCAAGGCCAGGCTGACAGCACATCTGTACTTTCCCAATTTCAAAGCAGTGAGTACTTGCTATCAAATCAGATTCCATGATAGAGGAAAGAACGAAGAAAGTGCTTGCTAAATGAATAATTACATGCATCCAGATTTTTCTGGAGATGTGGCTCGCTTCAAGGCACCTTTCTACCTTAACTTGAATGAGAAGCAATCATTTGCCTTTAGACCCAACTACAGGTTTGTTCTTTCCCACGCAATCATTCTTGCACATCTTAGTCAACTGCTTCAGCAAAGCAAAATCACATGAATGACACAAGTGGATGCCCGTTTTCAACAGAAGGAGAGAGAGTATTTTGATCACCTATTTTCAAGAGAAATTATTTCTGACTGTTGAAAGTGGTACTAGCTGAGAATTCTGTCTCAAGTTACAGAGCTGTGAGTATGGTCACCAGTGCCTCTGGTGTTGGTTTCTGCTTGTTTCACATATTTTTTTTTTTTGGCAAAGGAAGCTACGCTGACTTCTGCCCACAGCTGTTTTCTTGGGAGCACATCTCCAACGTAGAAATGGTTTGCCCTGCATATAAGTGCCAGTTTAGGACATTTTCTGATAAGAGAGAAAATACCTTTAAAAAAAAACATGAAAAGATGTGTTCAAGAGTAGTTTGTCAAATATCTTCTCTCCATATGTGCCAGGAGTGACTTGTAGAAAGTAAGAGGTAGGTGTACTGAAACAGCTGAAATGTATTTGACAGAAGGGCCAGGTGAACAGCTCTGGCTTGAAAGCAGAAATGATCTTTAATGATCAAATAGCAGCATCTTAACAGGGGCAATGCTGATCCCTGTGAGCTCATTCTGCACTGCTGACAGAGGTATCCTTCCTACTTTAGGCACAGCCTACCCTGACACAGCCAAACCCATCAGCTCCCCTCTAGATGGAAACCTTGGCACACATAACTGCTGCGTAGTCCCCAGGCTTTTCTGGAGACATCCTAGCACGTTGCCAGTTTCATATTATGGTTAAACCGTGTTCTTCCTTTGCAACCACAGAAGAAAAGAAATATCATCAACCTTCAAGCTCTTAGATTTCTGAGCCTTTACATGCATTCAGATCATGCTACAGAGCATACCTCCTCCACATATAGGTGATGCTAGATGAAAGAGGCAAAAGGACAGGAATGAATATCAAGGAACAGATATCCTACTGAGCTTTGTAGACTGATAAAAGGTAACGTGTAACATGCTTTCCAAATGCAGTGACTACTTGGGGCTCCTAATATCTTGCCGGTGATAAGCTGTTCTCCAGCAAAAGCTTAGTGCTCCTAGTCACGCAGATCTGGTAGAAACAACTTCTAAAAAGGCTATTCAAAATGATGCAAAATACATATGAGGAAGACAAGACCTGTACAAATCACTTTATTTGTACGTTTTTAAAAAGCTTAGAGATCTCTTCTAGCACAATACACAGTTACATTTTTATTCTCAGTAACTGAAACTCAAATCTTTACTACATAAAGCACTTTGTAAGAAAATGAAACCATGCTTACTAGATTAAAGAGACTAGACCAGAATATGGTCTGTCAGCCTTAATTGATTGTTAATAACCATTCAACATTCATATAATTATAACAGTAAGAAGTTGAAACTATACCTGTTTCTCAAAATGCTTCTAAAATGCAGAGTTTTTACTCTGTAAAAAACAGCCTGTAGAATACAGCCTAGGTAACTAAACTGATACCAGCTTTCTCTATTGCTCTACTTGTAAAATTTCTATGGCCTGAGAAACCAATAGCTACTTCCATCATCCTCACAGAAAATGCTCTTTTTAGAGGAAAAAGTAAGCATATTCAGACAGTTTACAGCTTCACTACTAGCTATTATTTCATTTATCTTCTCTTCAAGAACTCTGAGGCATCCAACAAGTAAAAACTGACAATGAAACATCACTAAAGTTTGACTACATAGTATAACTATTTTTATATATTACATGGCAATAAATCAGGAGCTATTATACTTATGCTCCTCTCTCTCATGTCCTATCAAGTATTAATCTAGATTAAGTGATTATTAGTAACCTGTACAATTTATATAAACTGAGTCTTTTGATATCAGCTGTTTAATAAAAAGAAAAGTACGCTACACCAACCTTAACAGTACTCTGCTGCTCAAAAAAAAACGGTGCTTTTTTCAACGTTTTTCTGATATTAAAATATAACTAAATTGCTACTCACCTCTTCAAATCCTAAGAAACAGTAATATAGCCTAAAGAGCCTTATTTTAGGTAAATTATTATTATTTAACAAATTCAGTGTTTACATCTGAAGCAGAAATGCTGAGTCACATCCTGACCCAGTGATTGAGCACCTGGTGAGAAGGCAGTGCCAATCCAAGGGAGCACAGGTGCATTCAATGTACCTGAGTGACCAAAAAGGAGGGAGCCAGGATCTACCCCTTCCCAGACCTCATTTTAGGATTGGTAGTAGAGGTGAGAGTATTTCAGTAGAGAACGTTGCTTGTCTGAGGTCTTACAAAGGTAAGCAAGTTTGTATGTTGTATTTGGGTTTGTTCTCATTTGCTGCAGTTGAAGACTTTGCTACCCTGCTATTATTGTACTTTCCATCACAGTGTAGTGTTGCTGCATCTTTGTAGTTTAATTAGATCAAAATCTGTGCTTAGTCGTACCTCCTTGCTAGGGAAAAAGCTAAATTATTGGTTTTTGTGGTTACTCCTATGGCAATTTTAGCTTCCATTTTCCAGGAAGGATTAGGTTGTTAGTATATTCATTATGGGCTAAGCGAGAAGTATTTTTTAACTTTCTTTTGTTTGCTACTATTCTAGTAGCTGTGTGATGGACTAAGTATGTTACTGAACAGAGTGAGTGGGAATTTTCTGGCAAGTGACCAAAAGAGAGGTTTGGTCTGGCTATGTTGTATTTCACTTAAAAGTGAGCCTCATCTTCTGACTGGCATCCATTTTTTTTGTCTGATTTGTTGAAATAATTTCAAAAATGGGTAGGTGGTTAAAAGAAGAATGAACTATGAGAAAGAAATTATCATCCTTCATGCAGGAGACCAGGTGGTATAGAGCAAGACTTGCACTGTAAGTGGCTGTTGGCCCTTGTGAGAGTAATCAGACAGTTTCATGAAGCACAGCTCAGCTTTGTAGACAGTTGTCTCTTAACTCATGGCAGGTAGGGAACTGCTACTGTGAGTTTCCCAGCAGTATGTACAGCTATAAGGAGGCCCTAAATGGAGTCCTGAAAGTGTCAGGTGTAACTCAGCCTTTATTACTAAGGGATGGTCTTTGAGAAGTAGAGAGCTCTTCTCAAATTTAGTGGAGTTGTAGTAGTAGAAACTGGTGCTTCTTGCAAAGATACTGTATTTCAGCACAGCTTCCACAGAAGGATGCCTAATTTTGTGTGAGTAATTTCTCAGAGAAATGTAATATAAAATGTATGTAGTGGAAGCTACTTAAGAAATTGAGTGCAAATCTTCTGTTGGATTAACTAGCAATACGAAGGTATACAGCAAAATGGCATTTTTTCTGGTACCTAAAATGTTCTCTGATCAGCATCTTCTTAAGAAGTTACTCTTTAAACTGGCTAGTTATTTTGGTGTGTGCTTTTATGGAATGAAAAAAACAAGCAGTATTGCTTTATGCTTGTGATAGAGTTGTTCTTTACTGCTGTGCACGGAATATGTTTTATTCATGTTTTCCGCTCTGTTTGTTTTTATTTCCTGGAAATGGTTGTTTTGCATGGTGACCCAGGGAGCTACCTAAACTATAAACTCTAGCTCCACAAGTGCGAGGGTGAAATAACTGGGTACTTAAAGAGCAGCTAGATCCCACTGTGGAAGTTTCCAGTGCTGAGGGAAGGCTGTGGTTGTGGGACACAGCAAGCAGTGCTTGTGCTGTTGGACTGCCATGGGAACTGTGAACAGAACAAGGCAGGAAGTTGTGCTGCCCCTCACTGCAAGACAGCTTCTTGTTGTTTTTTGCCTTGTTAGACAGTCAGTTGGAAGAATGGGGATTTATTTCAAGCTTATGTTCACCTGCAGCATCTGTGCTGTATAACAGACGCGTGTAAACTATTCTGCAAGGAGAAATAGGACCAAAATAACACCGAATTCTAAGCTGTTGCACCTAACTCAGTTCAGCACTGTTAAGACTAGCACTTGTATCATTTCACTGTGACATAGTCTGTGCATGGCTTACAGGAACTTTAATTGCTTTGAAATATATGAGCTGCCTTCTCCTAGGGTACATGTGGCCTTATGGCAGTCAGCTAGTTAAGGGCTGAATCAGGACAGTCCAAGTGTTTCTAAAATCACCATGAACAGCACCCAGCATAGGGAAAAGTGCTGCAGAGTAGATGAAAACTTCTCTAGAAATCATTGTGACTGCATTCAAGCTTTTACCTTGCTGCATTGCTTTCTGTCAGCAGCAGCTTGTGAGACTTGCAGGAGCTGAATGCGTTTCCCTTTAGAGACAGTGGGAATCACCTTTTAGGGTACTCTTGAGGTCACCCTTACTCTCAACTTGTTTAAAAATACTGTACATTTTCTCTTTTACCACAAAATCTGAGTGCCATAGCGGTTCAACACTGCTGATTCTCAGTCTTTTGCCACTTAATCATGTGGGTCATTATTAGTGTTCCCTGCTGTTGGTCCCTTTTGCTTTTTCTTTTCTGAAACACTCAGAGTTCCTAGGGACACAAGCATTCACATTGGTGCTAGCTTGTTTTCAGCATTCGTGCAGGAGGGATCATCTTGCTGAGCACAAGATGACCTTCCAGGTGAATGCATTAGAGAGTCTTGGGAAGATGTTGCTGAGCAGAGACTACCTGAAAAAAGGCTTTTTTTAACATAATAAAGAGCTTTTCTTCAAAATCTAATTTCACCTCTATTGAACATCTTCCTGGTGGTTTCTGAAAATGTTCATGTAGATGTTAGCCAGTCATTTGTGTTAGATGGAAAATGCCCTGCAGGAATCTCTCTAGCAGTGGAGGGAGAACTGTTGAATTATGCTGCTCCCTGATGGCACCTTCTGGGCTTAAAACTTCTCTGAGGAAGACTTGAGAGGAGGCTCAGCATGAATATTTTGTTCCAATACCTGGAGGCAGGAATTAGTCTTGGCTCTTCTATTGGTTTCTCTTTAGAAAAGAATAAGCAGCAGTGTACTTCTAAGATCTGTTTAGACAAGAAAAAAATTAGACAACGCAGTTGAGATTTATGTACGCGTTTAGAATCCCTTAGGGGTTTGAATTTTTCAGGCTCACTAGACTTGAGATGGCTTGGAAGGAGGGGCTGGTAGCTGTGATGAGGGGCTGCATGAAGCCCTTGCTTGTCCAGGCAAATAGGTCTGATCATGGTTCTCAGAGGGAGATTACAGCTTTGTTCAAAGCCTCTTAAGGTGTGGGTCTTGCCCAAGAGAGGACATGGACCCAATCTTGATGTTTTACTTAACAAATGTAGGAAGTTCATGTTGATCCACCTTAATTAGGGTGGAGTTTTCTGCTTTCCAGGGAGGCAAACCAGAATGTGTTGTTGCAGATCATCTTAGTGTGTCCTGCACAGTAGTTAGGAAGCAAGATGTAGTATTACCTGTTGCACTGCAAGGAGAACTATAGTCATCCAGTTTCTTGCAGCTAAGAGGCACCAGTGGGTCGTTCCCTTCCCAAGGTGTGTGAGATGCTTCATACGTGGGCAAGCACCACTGTTCTTAATTAAACTCTGGAGGGAGAGTTTGATTGGGTTTTATGCACTTAAGCCATTAGAGGCTGGTAGACAGGAATGATGGTGTTCATAGCACTACCCACTCCTATTGCCACAACAGATTCAGCTGTGCGCTCCCAAGGGTTAATAGTTCCTCTGAGAATTAGTCATGCTCCAGATTTGGGGATGATATTCAGATCGCCCCCAACTAGTTATACTCCTTTGTGGGGTTTTCTAAATGCGCTACAGATGTGATTAAATGAATGGAAGACATGCTTGTGTTGGTGGTAACGGAATTACTGTAATGTTTTGTTAGTGCTGGCACTTCAAACTACAGTGAAAAAAACTAGCTTGTGTGTGTCGAAGTAGAGTCAATAGGACAAAGTTTCATTTCTTTTTTCTCAGAGTTTGTTTCTGCATATGAATCATTTTCTGAGTCTGTTACAGCCATTACTTTTAACTTGTGAGTGATAAAAATGTTTTTAAGAATGCTTGCCTTGTTATTGGAGCTTGTACACTGATGGCTTGAAAATTGCCTTTTCATCTTTTACAGCCAGCTGACCTACTGGAATAAATGCACTTCAGCCAATTAGTCATTGTGGTTTCCCTTCTCTTACTTGAGGTGGCTAGCTCTTGGGAGTGATTTTTTTTTTTCCCTTTCTATGCAGCAGTTAAATTAGTAAAAAGCAGTTCTGTGTCATGAAGTCTTAGTAAGAGAGAGAGCACAGCAAGGGAAGTGAGCTTCTGTGAGCCTGTGGGGTATGTGTACCTTTCTGGATTGTGCAGCTGTGGAAGCAGCTGTGTTACCAGCTACTGATTCTCAGGCTTTGCTTCAGGTTCTGTTCCTCCTTTTCAGCCTTCTGTTGCATGTGAACAACAGGTATATTCCTAATGCTACGTAAGTGGTAAGAGAAGTGTTTTTTTCTTTCAGGACGTGCTGTTTTATAAATCATGTGTGCATTAACTTCATAGTCAGCAAGAGAGAAGTTCTTTTGGCTCATGTGTGCAATAAACACCATATTGAGAAAGCAGGATCACTGGTGCTCAGTTATTCTCAGGGATGTTTTAGCTCAAGTAATTTTTTTCTGAGGACTTGTTGTCCTTCCAGATGACATAAATATCTTCCCTCCCCTCCTGTGTCATGTGTGAGAATTTGACTAGAGCAGCGTCAGACTTGAGAAGTCCTGCCTTACAAGGCAATTTTTGAGGCAGCAATATATAAAATCAAGTCTAGCCTGAATCAGGAGCTCATTTTCAGTGGAGTCCTTGTCAAAGGGAAGATGGGAGATGCATAGCATGTTTTAATTCGTGACTATGCCCTGAGCAGCCGGGAAGTGTTAACCCTGGGTAACTAGAGAGTGATAAAAGAAAACATGTTCTCTGTTCATTGGAATATAGACTTCCCTTGGGTCCATGGAGTAATGGGTAACAGAGCTGAGGGCAACTGTAACGAAAGTAAAAGAATTGATTGCTTAGGGTTTCACATTGATTTTGTTAGCAAACATTATCTTGTGCCTATGGCTGGAGGAACTGTTATTTCTTCTGATGTGTCCTGCAATTAGTATCCGGCTGAGGAGTTATGTCCCTGTCATGGAGTGGTAGCCCTGAAAAAGATGGATATGCAGAAACTGTTCCTTCTTATGTTCTTTCCATGATGCATACTACTGGCTTAGAAACCATATAGCTCCATGCCCAGGGCTACAATAGGCTGTACTGGAGCTGAGGCTGTACAGAATGATTGAGTGTATGCTCAACACTTGCCTAGTCTGTAGTGGATAGATGAGATAAAGGCAAATTGTGATTCTGAGCATAAGGATTTTGCAGCTGCGGGTTAGAGTGAATAAATTCAGACAAGTGATAATATTTACTGGGTTGGTACTAATGAATTAGTGTTAAGAAATGGTACCATTTGCCTGCACTATTCTTCTGCTTACACAAAAACTATTTACTATGATGTTTTCTCAACTTGCCTGCATGTGGCTGAATAGCAACTGTCTCTGCTCCTTAAAATGGCTACAAATCTGACAGACTGCACACATGATGGATCTAAATATACATTTAGGTAAAATATATAACACAGCTGCTAGGCAATTCATTTTCACTAGTAGGAAGATATTTCAAGGCAGTGGTGAACTGTTAAGTGAATTATGTAGTTTATCCTCTTACTTGTGGAAAATAAATAGTACGTTGTATAGTGTGAATTAGACTGGTTCTCAATTGTGTACTGTTTGTCTTTGATTTACTTGTCAAGTTATCTGTAGACCAAAAGACTAGCAGATTTACCCTAGTCATTATCAAATGGGATGACTTAGAGGGCAAACATTAGACAGAGTATTTCATTTTTAACAAGCTATCATGGTTCCTTGCTAGACTTTAATCTTCTGCTCATGAGATTTAACTCTTTTATGGATTAGTATCAGCTTCTCCTTTCTGTTTTGTTTTCACTGTTGATTGTCAGCCCTGTAGAATCTGCATATAGCTTACTCTCATAGGCTTGTGGGGAAACAGGTATACCTTGAACTTATCTGTGCAGGGATTTCAGCTAATTGACTGCACTGTGGAGATCTGAGACTAGTGATATAGACCAGAGGTGTGTGCTTAGTCCTTTAAAATATGTGCATCTCCATGCATGGGCAGTAGTTTGCAGTCTGTGGCTGGTGGCCATGTGCCTGTGAAATCCTCATTAAGTCCTGCGCCTACCATGGATTAAAATCAAAACTGGGAGATCTGCTGCTCCAGAGCATCAGCTTGTGTGATGATGATGGTAGACTGAAGTTCTTGTGACTGCTGCCCATGCACAGGCAATTTGGGTGCCAAAGGTCTAGGCAGTCCTTCTGTTGGAGGTGCACCTCATCCTCTGGGGCTGTGCAATCTGGTGAGGGGCTGGGATTTTGAATAAGGGCATCTGGAATGGAGATGCAACTAGAAACCAAATGGCAACTGTTTACATGGAGCCTTACATCTCCTGGAACAGCTCTGGTAAGTAGCACATGGTGGGAGATGTTGGCTCTAACCTCTTGCTACTGATGGTAACACTGGAGTGTAGTCTTCCAGAGCATGGTATGTACCATTCAAAACCATGTAAGATTTCACCCTTTTTCTCTGCTCTCGTGCTGGAGTTTAGTGTTCAGACAAATTGTTTTCTTGACACATCCCAGTACTGCTAAGCTAGCTCATGTTCCTCAGTGGGTTATGTAATTTAACTGATTTGTTCACTTTAAGTTAAGCGACTAGCATTACAGAATCAGAGTAAGTTTAAAATAGTCATAGGTCATAATTTTACTTACTTACAAAACTTGCAAAAAGGGAATTTGGAAAATTACTTAAGTGGAAACTCAGTTATTTCATAACAGTACTCTAATTTTTGCTTCTCTGGGAGGGTTGAATTGTAAGCATAGATTACTGTAATTTCTGTGTGTGAAATGAATTAACACTGCTTGTTATTTCTGCCTAGAGTGAGTAAGTCTATGGTCTGTCTCTGTTTCTGACTAAAGCAAAAATTATATCTATCAAAGCTATCACTTGTGTTCCACATATCCTCATGTGCTTTCGACCTTGTGTTCTTAGTAATCAGAAAGGAAAGTTCAGGTGCAGTCAAGTAATGACTTGGAATGTATGTTTGAGAGAAACTGTCCAAATGTGTTAAGACCTTTGCTTTCACCCTGTGCTTTTCAGTTACCGTAAGGAGGGCACGGTAGATGCATCTGTTCAGTTTGTGATCACAGCTGCAAAGCTGGAATGCTTCCTTGTTTGAGTCAAGGTCAGTGGAGCAGTTTATTTTCCCTATCAATTTTAATGGTTCACCAAAGCCATAAGAGGTATGTATTTATAGCCATAGGAAGAGCCTGTTACAGCCGGAACCAAAAAGTATCATGAAAGAGATTGAAGCACTCGGCCTTCCCTGTGAGTAAAACCTATCTGTGTGGGAAGAAATTGCACTGTGTTTTGAGCAGGTGCTAGGAATACCTGGCTTGCAGATATGCTGGGGTATGCGGTTTAGATAACCATAAGGATATATTGTGGTTTTACCTGGTGTTCACCTTGTTCATCAGGTTTTGTTTTCTTTCTTGTAGCTTCACAGTTAGTCTCCTGCTAAAGCAATATACGACCTAACTACACTTGACATTGCAGTCAAGTCAGTTGAGAAGACTGCTTTGCGTTTCTATCTTCCTATGCAGGAGGCACCAGGAGATTTCCTTTGTTGTGAAAGCTGCAGCTGGTCCTGAAAGACATCCTAAGGTATGCCCTGGAGTGTCTGATGAATGAGAGCGATTGTGGGTCACCTCTGCTGGTGCAGATTTTTGTTCCCAGCATGCAGGCTTTTGTTCATCAATGTGAAAATGCCAGTGGTGATCACTCTGGAAAACTGTGTTCTGTAACTGAGAATTTGCTCTATCAAATAGTGTTGTTGTGCTCTCTGCATCTGCTGTAGCTTCCACAGAAGCAAAGGAAGTGTTACTTTCAGAGCAACCCATGTAACATGGAAGCAATTGTTATGAGAAGTGCTGATGGAGCATTGGAGTAGGAGCTGGGCAGCTGAATCATTTGGAATAGTTTCTGATTCACATGCTTGGGCATGTGCCTAGCCCCAAGCTGTACTTGCTAGTTGTCTGCAATAAGGGATAGAACAGCACCCACCTCGAAGATGCTGATAAATGTTTTTTAACTCAAGGAAAAAAAGTTTGGCCCTATTCCACAAACGTTTTCCTTTCTAAGGTCAGATGTTGTTGCTTTAAAGAAGCTTCAGGATGAACAAAGTGGAGTGGAACTCTTCCTTCTCCAGCATTATGTTGCCCAGTGGGGTTAAGTACTGTGCATATGGACTAACCCTACCAAAAGAATTACCAGTGCTTCTGCTGATCAGTCTGGAGGAAAGACCCTACTTTCCTCTCTTTTCATGCAGTTAGCATGCACTGGCAAGGCTGAGGAGGCGCTGATGTATGTATGTTGGAAGCCAGGTAGTGTTTTAAGCTGAATTATTTCCCAGATCTAGAGCTGCATTCAGTGTTTTTTTTCCTAATGGTTAAATTGTTATTGCATACACTTCCATACACCAATGTAACTTGTGGATATCCTCCAGGGAGATGCATGTTGCAGAACAGCTGCTAGATGTAGCACATTGTAAATGGTGTGTTTTGTCTGTTAGGTATGTCAATATACTTTTTTTTGGTGCCTATTTGTAATATATATATACACAGCTATAGAAATAGATCATCTTTTATCTTCCCAAAAATCTTTTGGGACAAAGAAAACCCCTGCAAGTTGAGAAATGCAGCTTTCACCACCAAGATACAATGCTGTGCTGAGTACCTCAACAGCCAGGTACTTTAGAAAGAGCGTATTGGTGATGGTGGTTGTTTGCTGCTAGAGCTCTGTGTGTAACTACTCTTTAGGCAAATTAGAACCAGATACAGACAGATGGTTGCGCTTCTCAAAAAAGGAGGAAATAGCAATAGGGCATCTAATTGAAGTGGTGATCTTGTCATGTGAAGGCAAGGGCAAGGAAATGCTCTGAAAGGTGAAGTATAAAGATCTGGTTGTGGGTGACAGAAGTAGTGAAATAGAGCTGCATTTGCCTTCTAAACATCAGCTGCAGTTGTCTGTGTAATACTACACTGACTGTGGTCTGACAATCACCATTTGTATCGAGGCAGTCTATTTCTCTCCTGGCACTTATCCTTCTTAAGTAATTCTGAGTGAGTATGTCTGTTTACATCATTAACTTATTTTCTCACAGTATCTAAGGCAAGCTTGTGGGCCATGTCAAAGAAAAGCAGATGGACAGGAGGAAGTGAAAAGTTTTTTTATAGAGAGCCATCTTGTGAAGAAGCAATTAGTTTTGTAAGTTGTGAATGCTTCAGTGGTGTAACTTGCATTTCCTTTTTTTTGTTTCATGTCTGTGCCCACTAGTTTTCCTGGGCATAACTGTATTAATTAAAAAGTAGCATGTAGCTTTTACAGCAAATAGCATTACTTAACTGAGATTTTACACTTGTTAAGCTTTGAAGTCAGAATTTTCTTTTGGTCCCAGCAGGGTCAGATATTCATGTATGCAGTGTGGCTTTGTTCTTTGCTTGAGACTAGATATCAGAATTAATCAGATACTGAGAGTGACTAGCAGTTCTGTCCTTGTACACAAAATATAAAATTAGGTGCTTTGTTTTTCCAATAGATATAATATAGGAAATCAGGTAGCATGGTCAGATCAGCTTCTTTTAGACCTGAAATCAATGAATTACAGTGATGGAAATATTTAATCTGTTCAACAGTGTGTGGATTATAAATGTATATTCAAGATACAATACACAAATGTAGCTATCAAAATTCTCCGTTCGATGACCACAATTTTGAGTTTTTAACATCCATTAATCTGAATGCAATTTAAGGGGTCTCAGTAAACAACTGAGAATCAAGCTGTGTCTGAAACCTTAGTGTAACCTTGGGAGGGGGGAAAAGGAAACCAGCCAGTCTGTGTTTAGCTGTATTTTAAAAAACTTTCTAATATTTATAGTGCATTATGTAGAATAGCAGTGTTGTGAAGCTGTTGGTTATGTGGCTGTTCCTTTTACACCCCCATAAACAGGTGGGTTGTGTTCTACTGGTGCTTCCATTAAACTTCATTTGATAGTGTAGCATCTTGGCAAAATAGTCTTGAAAAACTGCATTACTTAGCAGGCAACCTAAACACATGCCTTTAATCTGATTCTTTTGTGTCTTGTTGGGTAACATCAGTACAGTATGGCTCTTGTCTCTTAAATGAAGAGAACTGGTGGTGATTTCTCCTAGCTCTTTCAAAAAGTGTGAAAAATGGAGAACTTTGTGAAGAATGAATCCTCATCTTGGTCATGCTCCTGGAAGATATTCCAGAGTGGTAAGGGGTTTGCAGTAAAAGTTGTCCAATCACAGTGAGAAGACAAGCTCAAGGCTGTTAAGTCCAGGATCTGTAGGCATACCACAGGTAGAGATTGGATTCTATCTTTTAAGTGCTACATCTTGCATAATTGTATGAGTGTCCTTACAAATGTTTTATGTTGCAAGGATGTAGGCTTTTCTAACCCATATGTATGGCAACCACTAATCAGGAGCTTTTCAAGAAGGGTTCCAGTTTAGTCTTAATTCAAAGCTCTTTTCTGAAGATTTGAGCCAAACAAAACATTTTGGCTTTCTGGGACAGATTCTAGAATAGCACCAAAACACTTATTTCAGTAGCAAAATCCTTTAGAAAGGAAGTAGATTTTTCTGTTAAAAACCTGACTTTCACAAAATGTCAGGAAGTCATAAAATTTAAGAAAAATTGAATTTCATCTCAAGTTGATACACAAGGAGCTAAGCTTGAGCCTTCATTATGCTCATGTACTGAATTAAAATGCTTACAAAAATACATCTGCAGTGGAGATCTGGTAAAACATTGTCTTCAGTTGGTTCATAAAATGTGGGAGAAGTAAATTCTTAGCTAAAATAAATGTAAAATATTTGATGTTGTAGTATCAATGGTTTTATGGGCTGGTTCAGCCTGGTTCTGTGATGGACTGGGGCAGGGGACCCATGGACCCATGCCCTGGGGGAGGGGGAAGAGGAACATGGGCCTAAAAATTAAGCAGTGGCAGTGATCTGAGGAGGAAAGTTAATTTACTAAATAAGATATCGGAATGCAAAATAACATAATTGAGATTGAAGCTAATGAATCAAATAAAATGAGCAAGAGTGTGTCTGGTAAAACCGAAGGCCTTATGCTAAATGCTGAAGGTGAGACAGCTAGTGTGTACCTGCTGCTGGGTCGATCTGGAAGGAAGGAGCCTGTGTCTCGTGACACACAGTTTATCTTTCCCTCTGAGTGGAAAATGGAAAAATGCAAAGCAAATTCCTTTGGGGTATGTAGTTCTTATTCTCTTCTGAGACAGATGTACCCGGGGCTATCAACGATCCACGGAGCTGGAGCATTAACTCTTTAATTCCCAATGCACTATATGATGTTATGATGTGGAATACCAATAACAAATCATAAAACATAGTTCATAGCTATAGTAGGGCCACCTCTAACAATGTCTTCTTCTGTAGACTTGTTTGTTCTTCTTGACTGAGACATCTGCAGTACTGTTGTGGCTTGAGAATATATAGCTAAGAGCAACTTTACTAGTAGTGATTCTGTGGGTTGATACTGACTTGGTATATTCTATGGTAAAACAACAAGATGCACTGTTTATAGTATCTGCAGTTCTAATGTAAACTTGACTGCAAGCTGTGGTTTTGTAACTATACATGCCCTTTGCTTTCATGTATGTATTTGCAGTGAGTTCAGGTTGGACTAGGTAATGTCTACAGGTGCCATCTAACCCCTATAATTTTGTGATACTTATTATTTTTCTTTAGCAGTGAAATCTCTGCAACAAATATTTGGGCTTTCCTCTCTCTCATACAGCACAAGGTTATTTCTAGGAGATTTAAATGTTTGAGTATGCAGGTGTGAATTCATGGATTTCCCATCAGAATGATGCATCTGCTCCCACTGGAGCAGTCAGGTTGTGCAATCAATTTCAATTTCTGTAAGGAGTTGTTGCTGTACCAATGGTGTTTTTTTTTTTTTAAGGAACAGAGAAACAGCAAATAGCATCATGGAGTTTTCATTCTGTTTCTTCGGATGTGGAGTCCAGAGACTTGAGAGAAAATTTGGAGAGGCAGGTCACAATCCAGATAGCTGCACTAACGGTGCTTTTGTACTCAGCTTCTATACTTTCCTCAGTGATGTCTTCTCTTAGTAATTCTAAGCATGTGTCGAAATAGAAAGCTCTGTATTTTGGAAACAATTTAGATTGTACCTTTTTCATTTACGGAGTGTGGTATGAGTCAAAAGAAATGTTTAAAATATCTCATTCTGATTCCCTGACATGGGCAGGAACAAATCTCACTAGATCAGGCTGCCCATAGCCCCACATTATTAAAATTAACTCATGTCAAAAATGTACTCATCTGCATTATTGGTGTATTGCTACTTACGCTTGCCTACTTATGTTTTCATTTGTAAAACTATTTTTGACTAGAAGAGCTTACTCTTTATTTATGGCTGCATCAAGTGATGAAAAATTATAACTTGGTTTATAATTGCACAAGGATGCATTCCATTCCAACCCATTCCTTAGAAGAGTGTGACCTGCTAGATGTTTTGTGAGGTTAAGAACACTTGGAGAGAAAAGGAACACCAAGTATTTAGTTGCTATAAATGACCAGAATGTGAACTTGCCACTTCACAGGAGAAACTACAGGCTGCACCACAGTAAGGTTCTTGCATGATCGAGGAGCAAGCTAGAGTATTCTGCAAACTTCAGCCCCATTGCTTTTCAGTAATGATCAGACAGTTAGGAGTAAAATTTGAAGTGTAACTGCACCAATAAAGCTTGCTCTGGGAAAAAACTGTTTTAGAGCAGCTAAATGGTTAAATTTGACAGATTTAATCTTTGTTGGTAAGATTTCATCCTCACATCTTTGAACTTCACTTCATTCAAGCAGGCTTAATGCAGAAGATGTCAGTTAACAAAGGATTAGCACTTCTATCTGTCACTAGCATGTGACAGCAATTGCCCAGTGCTGACAACTGTGCAGTAACTGATAGTCATCTAGGGTGTCAATAATACTGTGAAGCTAGAGGAGCTTGAATACTGGCACTTGCTGACACTCAGGCTGCATATTTTTGAATGGCTGCACGGCACTCTGTTAAAATATATTGATACATCTCATTTTTTCCATACATGATAGGATAACAAGTTGTCAAGTTTTTGCTTTCTACCTAATTGCTCTGCAGGATGGATGCAACACCTGCCTTCCTTTTCTTGCTATTGGAGTTGTCACTTCAGCCCCTGGACTTGGCAGTAGAGGTCAGTGGCTGGTGGTGGTTGGTGTCACTCCCTGTTTTGTCTGTCAGCTTCCATTTTAGGAGGCACTTGGCTACCAGCCAGTTACTACTGATGTCCAATCCTAGTGAGGGAAAGCAATGTCTTGAGCTGGCCAGAATGCAGACAGTTGCAGACAGCTGTAAGCATATTTTTCAGTCACTGGACTTAGCTGTTCATGTCCTGAACCATGAAAATTACTCAGTAATTTAGGAAAAGCTTCAGCTCAGACTTGGTTTTCTAGTCTGACCATGGGCCAGTAATTATTAAAGACCAGAAACTGACTGTGAAGAACAATTATTATCCCTTCTGCTGATTGTCAGCTGTTAGTACTCTTGAACCCCCATCCCTTAATGTGTGTTGGACAGTTCATGGGACTTTGGAACAGAGTTCTTCAGTGAGGGGGCTATAGGAACAGGGAGAGTGAATTTGAACTGTTCTATGCTGGAACTAGGAGGGAGCCTATAGATACTGAGAGCTGGAAAGACTGCTTAGAAGCACTGAAAGAAAAATGTACGCAAGTCTGAGCTATCTCAGGCATTTATTTGTTCAGACTGAGCTAGGGCTTGGTTTACTGCTGCTTTATCTGTTGGATGTCAAAGCACTCTCACCTTTAAATGCCCTGTGCTTTCCATTTGCTCTTCATATGTCTCAGACAAGTCACTGAGGCAAGTCCTTTGATGTGAACCATAGACCTTGAGAAAGCTGTCTGCTTTCAGGCCTTTTCATTTTTTTCCTTTTAAAAAGCAAAAAAAGCTCCTACGCTTTTAAGGAATGCAGCAGTTGCTAGGTAGGGCTACCAAATTTATTTCTGTATGCCTTGAATTTGTTGGCATCCTAATGTGTCTGGCATGAAGTTGGAGGATAAAGCACAGTGATAGGATCTGTAGTACTAGAAGCCCTTGTGCCTGAAATGCTACCTGGTGAAAGCTGTTCATTTATGAAGAATGGAAGATGAAAATGTAGTTTCACAGCTGAAACTGTAATTGGCTTTCCTGGAAAACCCATCTTTTTCCACCTGATAGTGGTCATTCTTAGGAAAATCCCTAAGATTAGACAGGTAGATCCTTATGTTTCATTTTCCCATGTCTGGCAGCAATGCAGTTCCTTGGTCACAAAGGACATCTTGATCTGAACGTTTGTGCAGCACTGTGTTTAACTCAACAGGGAGAAACTGAAGGTGGCTAAGAAAAAGTGATAAGTGAAGGAGAGGTGAGTTCTAAGGTTGTGTGCACCACTTTGGCAAATGCTTGCCTCTGTGCAGAAGATGTGAGGTGGGCAAGAACTAAAACTTGGAGGTGGGATTGTTTCTTTTACTCTATTGCAGCAAGCACAGCTCAGTACTGGGGATGATGTAGGGTGGATGCAGTAAGTGGTAGAGGTGCCCAGGTGCTGAGGGGTCCCCAAGGACTAGTGTAGACTCTCCCTCAAATAAAACTATTTTTGTGCTGAAATCTCAGCTGAACCATGGTCAGAACAGTGTGCAGGAGGAGAAAGGGTCATCTAAGGGAAAGGCTTCTACCCTGCTAGCTGCCAGGGGAAGGTGGGTCAGGTGATTTTTGACAATTCCAGGTATTTGCAAAGGGAACAAATGACAGAAGGAATGCATTCGGAAAGGTAACAGTCACACAGTTCATGTTCCTGCTACAACAAGTTTCTATTGTTTTGCTTATTTAAGCCATTTCTTAGGTGGGCTGGGAAAGCATGCAGGCGAAAATGTTGATGCCTAAGGGTGTTTGCCCAGTGATTTTTTTTTCCCTTGGGTTGTATCTTGTTCTGATGAAGATTAATCTTAGTGAATCATTCAGTATAGGACATGACTGAAATGACCTAGTGAGAGTTGATTTAAATGCTGTTGTTACTTTCTCAGATGTCCACTGTAAGACTCAAATATTAGGAAGTTGACTGTTAATATTTTATGTAAGCCTTTCTGTTCTGTTTGGTGAGAGACTTTTCCTCTGTAGTGTTAGCTAGAATGCCCTTCAAGGGCTTTGCTGATCCTAAAGGTGTTTAAATTTGGAGCAAGCATGCATATCCAGCAGGAAGAGCCTCATAGGGAGGGTGGAGGGTATGTCGTGTGCATATGTTCTTTGTAATGCCTTATATATGCTGGAGTTCTGCTCTTGGCATAACTGTGCCCAGAATGGGGCTCATGAGATGGTAACTGCCCACTTTCTCCTAATGTTCTTGAGCTGTGGGGGAGAACATGGCATAACTAGTACAAATAGGCAGAGGAAGTATGATGTCTCCTGGCACTCTGACAACTGCTGTTGCCTCATTCCTTAAAACACAAATCCTTGGAAGCTTACTGTCTGGAATTAAGGAGGTCTGCAGTCAGGTTAGTACTAACAACTCTGGCCTGTGCAAAGCAACAGCAATCCTGTTTTCTGCTGTTAAGAATCTTTCTTGAGGAAAGTATACTCCTTTCTTTGAAGGAGGTGAGGTTCACTGCTGGAGAGGGTGAGCAAAAATTACTGTGCTATGCTGCTAAAGTGAATTACAGGTTTCATGTTGTTTCCTTTTGGAATTGATATTTATTCATCTGAGTGGAGCAGTTATGAAATTGGAGATCTGTTCAGGCAACACTTGCCCTCAGCTGAGTGATAATAAAAGGAAAAATGCTAGTTTGTACTGTGTGAGGAGCAGTGCCACTTTGAGATGCTTCAGTAGACTTGTCTGTCTTAAGTGCAGCCTTCCATGTGTTACCTCTGACTACCCTCACTTAGCTGCAGCCTCCACCTTTTTGACTTGTTTGGCTATTCTTCTCTTTGAAGGGATTTATTTTTTTCCCCCCCTGTATGAATTGGCTGAGATCCACTTCAAGGGCTTATTGATCACAGTGAAAGCTTGGAGCAAGACTGGGATGAGGTGTGATTGTAAGGTGCCTCCTACAGTTTATGGTCTGCAAATCATAACTTTCTTATATCTATTCCCTTGGTAAACTTGCTGTGGCCAGGTTTCTCAGTTTCAGCTTGTTCTTGTAGCTCCTGCAGTGTGAGGGTGTAGTGTGCCCTGTCCCCTCTTGTGGGTGACAAGCAACTGCATAGCAGGGATTCTTGTTTTACCAAGAGATCTACTAAATTCCCCAGTATGTGTTAATTCTGGAAACTGCACAGAAATGCCACTTGACAAAAACTGTGCCAGTACTAAGCTCAGATTGGTTAATTTAAGTTTCTTCTTTTCCTAAATAACGTGAAAAGGCGAGTCTCTGTTTCTATTGCCCCTTGTTAATTTTCAGAGAGATTTATCCAATTTCACAGTTAAGAGAAACTTGTTTGCTTTAGTAGGAGTTTAAGGAATTGTGACATGCAGTGGCAAATCCCAATCTTGAAGTCATGTACTTTCTTGTTGGAAGGAAGACTGGTTTTGTGGTATGCACTCAGAGGCCACTATGCCTGAAATCAATGCTCTAGAGCCTGTGGGATGTGGTTGTGCTCACATTCTGGTGAGAGTGGCATGCATTGGCACTGCTGTCAGGGCAAAGCATCCTCTGTGTCCTCACAAGCCTCCTTGTTGCCAATGTCTGATCACCATGATGAAGCTTGTTGATGTTTCCAAAAAAACAAGCAAGGCTGGAGCAGTCTCACACCATGTAGGATGGTGTCATTTTTTTATTTTTTGTCCCCATCTCTGCTGGGGATGGGAAGTTGTGAGGCAATGGTCACAGAGCCCATAATTGCATGAGAATGCTGACTGACCTTAAAATATTTATCCCTGTTTAGGTCACAGCTAGGCTTCTGTTCTCTGGAAGTGACAGTGCTGGAGTCCTGGAGGTACAAAGAATCAGATCTTTGATTTGCAGCAGATGACTCACTTGTGATGAGTTGAGAAGGCATGGGTTTTCCCAGCCAGGATAAATGAGGACACTGATGTGTTGCTGTGCTGGGATCTTCTCTGATGCAGTGTGCCTGAGTGACACGTGCTTAGATGGAAAAATGAAGTGCCATAAGAGATGAGGTCACCCCTTTCTTGGCATGGCTCATATCTTGCTGCTAAATAGAATATTCATGGTTTCAATAATGGCAAGTCTTTAAATTTTGTTTCTTTTCATTACTTTACATATTGGCAAAGACTTAAGCGTTCTGTGAAAAAATGACTAGATAATCCTATCTGTTGAATACCTGAGTTTTTACTGTTTCTATTTTATTTTATTACTTGGCTTGCTTAATGGGACTTTTTCTGTACCACTTTTAAGATTTAACTTATGCTATTGAGAACTAAGCTATATTGCTGTCTTTATGCTTATTTTTGTGTATTAGGTGGAATCACTAATATTTCATAATGGTTTTTCTGAAAGTCACTTCTCTGTTCTCTGCTTTCTGGGAGCATAGCAGACTTCATCTTCATGAACAGCACCCAGTAGCTGCTGTAGTTGTATTACTGGGCTTTCCTGTACAGTTTCTTTTCACTTGTTGAACAGAATCAATTCTTAGTGCATTGAAATGTCCTGTAAGTCTGAGTTGGGCCATGATGTCTTTGGGACTGAAAGAGAAAGCAGTGCAGGTTCCCCTGCCCAAGGTTGGGATGTTGTTCTTTGGTTTGTATTCTTCACAGGGTTCATCAGTTTGATTTCATGCTTGGCTATGGCAGCATCGTAATGAGTTTTGATTCAATATATAGTTGACAGTTACATTTGTAACACTGCTTTCTTGTTGACTCTGAAGGGTTCCCTACTTCCACTCCTACTAGTTCCTTTCTCTGCCTATATGATATTTGATATGTCTGTGATGTGTTGCACTAATTTGTGTGCTGTAGACATGTATTTCTGTGTGTGAATGGAAACACATGTCCAGCAGCAGCAGACTGCTTTGAGACACTGCTTTTGAACTACAGCACCATCTGTTCAGCTTTTCATTGTTTGGAAACAAGCATGCAGCAGCATACTGGCATGTCCTCTGCTTGCCTGGGGCTTCAGGCATCACCATGTACCACCTTCAGTACCACTTTGAGTGCTGTTCTCAGGGAGAACAAGGAGAGAAGGGAACATGAGTATTGCTTCAGCAGTTTCTGAATTTGGCGATAAATGCATCTCGGATGTTCAGAATCAAGAGTTGGTGGGATTGCAGAGCTTGTGTCGCATTAGTGTTAGTGCTGTCACTGAGGACAAACTCACTAGAGCTAGCTGGCTTGATGCATGGCAGAAACACGTTGTCCTGCTGGCAATTAGCAGCTATTAAATACTTCCTAAAGTTTTCATGCCACTCATCATCCAAGTCCATCCACAGCATGTGCCTTGACTGTGGGTCAACTTGCATCTTACCCTTATATTTCTTCTTTGTGAAGAAGAAAAGTGTTATCCTTGCTTTAGAGGTATGCATGAGTTAAAAAAAAAAAACTTAAAAATGCATTTTTAAAAGTTTAATGTGTTAGCAGGGTGTTATAAAACATGCTTTGAAGTGCTTGGCTGTTGCAATCAACACTTGAGAAGAAGCCTTATGCAAGTGTGAAGATGGTTTTTATTTTCTGGTAATGCTGTGGAACTTGTTATGAGGTTCTTGCACAGATTTGATGCTGTGGTTGTATGGGAACTGCTGAGTCACAGCCTGAACCACTGATTGAGCACCTGAAGGAAAGATGTGGTCAGTGCTGGGAGCATAGGTGAAGGCAATTCACCTGTGTGGCCTCTTAGACCTCATTTAAGAGCTGAATGCTGCTGAGGAAGGATCTTTGGAGATACCTCCTTTTGGTATTCTTTCTCTGTGAGCCTAGATCCTCAGAGACAGGTGGGCCTTCATTCACACTTCTTTTGTAATGTGACCTTGTTTGCGCTGGTCCCTTGGCCTTTACAGTGGCCCCACTTTAGCTTTGTGTGTAGAACATGCAGTGCTAGAATACCCACCCATATTTATTTGCAGATGAGTGTCTGGAGATTTGCTCTTCCTGTTTTTCAAAGACTAAGTTAATTAGGGGATTTGAATTTCTAGTGGCTGCGTACTACTGTAAAATCATTGCCTCTCTTTAGGATTCTCTAGTTTTGAGTATACGTGGCTTAAGACGTTGAGGTGAGATGGTGAAAGAAGTCATACAGCTCATTGTTCTGTTTTTTTTTTTTATGAAGCCAGAGAATGTGGCTGGTGAGGGGCCTGGAGCACAAGTCTTATGAGGAGCGGCTGAGGGAGCTGGGATTGTTTAGTCTGGAGAAGAGGAGGCTCAGAGGAGACCTTATAGCACTCTACCACTTCCTGAAGGGGGGTTGTGGTGAGGAGGGGGTAGGCCTCTTCTCCCTGATAAGTAATGACAGGACGAGAGGGAATGGCCACAAGTTGCGCCAGGGAAGATTTAGATTAGACCTCAGGAAGCATTTCTTTTCTGAAAGAGTGGTCAGGCACTGGAATGGCCTGCCTAGGGAGGTGGTTGAGGCACCATCCCTAGCGCTGTTCAAGAAGCGTTTAGATGAGGTGCTTAAGGACTTAATTTAGTAGTTGGGTAGAGATAGTGATAGGAGGATGGTTGGACTAGATGATCTTATAGGTCCTTTCCAACCTTATGAACTTATGAACTTATGAATGATTACTGTTTTAAAATAAAGACTATCTTGTTTGTTTTTCTTTTTTAACTGGTATTTTTATCTTTTCTAATGAGAGATGCATTTCTATCACCTCTCATCAGAGGTGATGCTTGCTATCTACTGCTGTAATATGTAATCTGAGTGTGGAGTGAATAACCAGGAATGGGTGGCAATGTAAGATTACTTAGGTTATTTAACATCAGTGAGAACTGCATCGAAGAAGGGGAGATGTTGCAGTAAAATGCAGTACAGAAAAGTTCTGTTTGTACTTATACTGTCACTTTTTTTGGATAGCAAAGAGATTTCCCTTAATATATGCTTAATATAAATATGCTTAATATAAAAACTGCTTTAGTAAAGCAATATTAATTTGCACACAAATCTGTCTGTTGCTTGTGCCAAGACGACCTTTCCCCTTTGTGCAACTTTATGAAGCCTTTACCAGCTTACTGCAAAGGAGCAGTAAGTGCCTTTTAATCCTGATGGGTGTTCTTTTGCCTTTTGCAATGGGCAAGGTTTCACTAAGCATGTGTTGGGAATACTTCTGGCAATGCCATTTAAAAATAAAAGGGAGAAAAGGTAGCTATATACACGGGGTTTCCTGTGTGTAAGGTAGCTATGTCTCATGGCAGCGTTAGCTGAGGTGATTCCAAATACACATGACCAGACTTTCACTCGATGTTTCAGTGGCGGATGCAGCCTTTGCTGTATTGTATTTTCCCACCATTGTTTCTGCTTGGCTAAAGGCAGATTAAAGTCTGAGAAGTAACAGGGAAATTGGGGACAGCTGAAAGGAGACCACAAAAAAGGAGGAGTTCCTTGGGCAGTGCCTGTGGGGTGATGTCTGGATAGCAAGTTGCTGCAAGTGTGGTGGGGCTGGGCCTGGATGTGGTGAGTGGGAACAGTGGCGCTTCTGTTTCCCAGTAGCAAGGGGAAAACAGGCATTCAAGATGTGGACTGCAGCAACCCTTATCAACCATCACACTGCAGCAGAGCAGGGCTAAGTCAGTCAGCATGGGCTCGTCCTGTGCAATGAATGAGGTCCTTAGAAAATAGAGTTCTGTTGCACCTGTATATGAATGGTTTAAAATGATCTCTCCTACCTAAAGGTAGGATATAATTCTGCTAATGAGATTGGACAGTAGTAGAAAGAACCATCTTGTGAGATCAGATCAACAACATGGTAATTGTTTCTTTTGCCAGTTTTGTGGGACGCTGACAAATGAATTGCATATGTTATCTATCTGAGGCACTTGGACTCGGACTTGCTTAAAGCATTTCATATTACATAATTGCAACGTTTGTCAGGTATAAATTGAATGGTTTCAGTGGGGAAAAAATATACTAGTGCCGGGACTCACATTTTAGTGTAGCAATTTTCTAAGCAGCTTGAAATGAAGTCTTAACACTGGAAACAGAAGTGTTAAGGGTGAACTGCACTTCTCATGCATGTGATGCCTGACACGCTGAAGATGCAACTATGGTTCTGTCAGGACTTTTATAATCATGGAATCACATAGATTGGGGAAGGCCTGTAGGATCAATCTGTCCATCCCATTTCTACCATGCCTGCTAACTGTACCTGTCAGCACTACATCTCCAGGGTTCTTAAACACTTTCAGGTATGATGATTCCATTATCTCCCTGAGCAGCTTGTGCCAATGCCTTGTATTCTTACTTGACCCCGGTTTCTGTCTAGTTACTCATCCAACCTCATCTGTTGGATTGTTCTGAGGTAAAGGTGGAATGTCCTGTGAAGCATCACATGATGTATTGAGTTCTGGTTTCATTGCTAGCAACAGAAATACTGTTGCAGCATTAGTCATGTTCAATTAATTCTTCAGTTCCATAATTCCTCCTTCTGTCTTTGTTATGTGATTGGCTTTTGATCTGTTTCTTTAGTGTTTGCTGTCTCGTTACAGCTCTGAGATTTATGGAAGCTTTCCTTCTTTCCATGTCAAGTATAAGGTAAAAGTTCAAACAAAGAGGATAATTTTTGAAGCACATAAATCCTGTATGCTATATTTGCTTTGTATTTAAGCAGATATCCTGTTGATATTCCAGTTTTGCCTAAGTAGTGTTATGGAATTTTTTTTATTGCCGGTGCCAAATGATGAAAAATCTTGGGTAGCATGACCCAGGGAACAATGTTCTCACAGATCTGAAAATAGGGAGCAAAAAAAAATCAACCCACTAAATTAGGGGTTTATTAATTATCTTCAGGTAAAAATAAACTGCTCATATCAAAAGAGCAGAGAAGCCAATTTGTCCGAAGTTGCTAAAGTTGTCGTGCTTCAGCTTTCTTACTTAAGTAGCTGCTGATCTTAGACAGTCATATCTGAAGGGATGCACTCACATAATGTAATTTAATGGGGTTTTATATCTAGTACTTCTGTTTTATTTAGTTCTTCTATCTGACAAACCATAGATAACACTACATGGTATCCTCTGTATCTTACCCAATCTAGTTTAAACATTGTGTGTGGGATTATGTCCTATTACACATGCATGTGACTTCCTCTCAGTGTGTAGGGAGACTCCAGGGATGTTTTGAACTCTTGCCATTGGTTGAAAAATGCAGGGCTGCTTAGGATATTCTTGCTTCTCTGTAGCCTGTCCATTACTTTTACTTGTTCTTAGTGGTACAGTTGTGTTAGCAGTATGTGAGTGTCCTTAAGACTATTAGAATGCATTCACTACCCGTCTTTAAAGTATTTGTCCTCTGTTTTGTGGAAATGTGTTGCATTTCTCTGTAATATAGAGGAACAATGTAGGCAGCTAAACTTTCCTCTTTTGGAAACCCTTCTGAGTAAAATCAGTGTTATCGTTGATTCAGTGGGTATGAAAACAAAGGAGCTAGATTGCTCTTGTGTCTTGTACCTACAAAAGGGCAAAAAAACTAAGGCCAAAAAATGGTCAGATGCCACAACAGGTTGCCCAGAGAGCCTGTGGGATGTCCATCCCTGGGCATACCCAAAACATGACTGAAGTCATTGTGGTGAGCCTGAAGTTTTCGTTTTTTTTTTTTTTTGCAGAAACTCTGATTTCCTGCTATACCCCATAAAATGTGAAGGAATTCTAGAATTATATTATTCCCTGCTCATTAAGAATAATAAAATATGGACTTTTTTATGCACACACGAAAAAGAAGTCTATTGAACATGGTAGTGATGTCCTATGGACTGAATTGTGATGTATTGACTTGGTCTGAAGTTTTTAACTTGTCCTTTCAGTATCTTTCTACTTTGGCAGTACTGTTAAAATACACATATGGGCAGGTGCAATGCTGGGCTTAACATAAGAGTTATAGCGACATAGCTTTTAAAATGCAGCCTCAGCTAAACCCTATAGGTTGCCTTAGGAGAAAGCTGACACCCTTTAATGTCACACCTTTTTCTTTATATAACAGCTGTATAAAATCAGGGTACTTTACAGGAGGGAAGGCCAAACTATTTCAGACATGCTTTGTGTTACTTGTTACGGACTATTTATTATATCCTTTCACCTGTAAAACCATGTGCCCTATACTTGAATAATCAAATGATGTACGCAACAGAGGAAAAGTGGGTGTGAAGTACATAAAACATTTTCTCAGGTCATGAAAATCTGACATCTTTAGTTTTAGGATGTAATAATACTGAAAGTCTACTTTTGACAGTGGCAGGGGGAGTAGAAATCTATCAGTTCATATCTTCTTTCATCCTTTGTGCAATGTAAAACCTAGCCTTCAGGCATCTTAACGTGAGCAGATGTGACAAAATGTACATGGCTTGGTTTGTAGCTCAGGAGTGTGTGGAAGGGAGCGGGAAGAAAGCTGCTGCTTAGGAATAAATTGTGATAAATTCTGGCAGTTTGGTTGGTAGTGAACAAGCTGAGTGATGCAATACTGAAGGAGGTTTAAGAGTAAACTGCTCTTGCAAGTAGTTTCATTTGCACCTGTGGTAAGAATGCAACCAAATGTGCTAAGACTTCAGTAGGGCTGATGGCTTTATCTGAAAATTCCCCTAATGCAACTGAAACTTTATCTAAAGCTGGTCTGCAGGTTGCTTTACTTAATCTGTTTCTGGGCTTTAATGCCAAGTGGCAAAATAATCTTTGGTAGGTCTTGTGTTTAATTTGCATTGCATGTTGGTGTTAGAGATGCTTTGGCTTTGAGTGTGCTTTTAACTGATTTGGTAAATTAATGAAATAAGCAAGTGAGAGCAATTAAATTACCATACTTTTGTTAGAGACCAAACCATCTGAGATTCAGTGTCTGAGGGCTGGAGTTGTTCCTTAGTGCAACCAAAACCAACTTTCCCCCTCACAGAGAACTGTGTGGAGCTCTCCTTCCCTGTAGAAATGCCTCCTGCTGTGAGTTCTACTTTGGCAGGGAACTTGTAATTAATGTAATGTGCTACAGTAACGGGCTATGGTGAGGTTCAATTAAGGGTGCTCTGGCAGCAGCGGCACACAATTTTCTGCTTCTCTGAGTTCATTTTATAACTTCAAAATGTTATTCTAAGTGTGTTGCCTTTATGGTTAAATTACTATGTTAAAGTTCAATATCTGGGGGTATTTTTAGTGTCCAGCTGCAGAATAGCATGTGATGTCAGAAAATATCCTAAACTGCAAGGTTTTGAGAAGTCAGTAGGAGGCCTTTTTGGGAAATAGACCAACTTTTTTAATGAAAACAGCAGTAAAGTATCACAAGTCTTGCCATAAGCAGTCCAACATGTATACAAGACTAAGTTGCCATGATTTTCAAGGAAAATTCCATGGAATGGTTTGAAAGATTTTGTAGAGTTAGAATATTAGAATACCCAATTCTGTTTTGAAAGGAGGAATGAAACTGTTCAGCAAAATTAAATCTGTTATGAGTAACTCATGCATTGACTGCAAAATATAAACTGAAAGCATGGTTGCAAGGAATTTCTCTTTCCAACAAAAGAGTGATGAAATGAACAGGGTTTGACATGGGTAAGATGAGGGAGAAGAGACTTGAATCAAGCGCTGAGTGTATTTACTGGTGCCTGGTTTGCTACAGCTACCTTATTCTGAGGCCCTACCTAATATTTTAAGAGTTGCAGGCAGCAGGAGAAAACATGCAATGAAGACCCAGAAGTTGCTCACATTGCATGTTGTGGAGAGCTTGGCAATGTTTCAAGGGGTCTGATGTAGCTTAGTGTTAAGAAAGTCAGTGCGAAAAATTCAGTCACATGAAAGAAGATTGAAACTGAATCTCAGCTTTTGCTTCTGTCCCGTATATCCTCAAAGTCTGTGAGAATTGTGGCTGTCAAGAATCCTTGCTGCTTTTTGCAGAGTTGAAAACGTGACTGTCTGCAGGAGCTGCACTTCATGTTTAGATGCCTACATCAATGAAGTGGAATGCTCTTCTTCGGAACTGAAAGTACTGGACCTTCCTTAAATGTGAGCTTTGGTATGGTCTGATGTGACAGGTACTGCTGCTGGGGAAATAAAACCCTTAAACAAGTCCTCTCAAACCTGGAATTAGCAAAGGCATGAGTCAGAAAACCAGCTGGGGTATCCTGTTCTGTTCAGGAACTTCCATTCAGAATGCTCTAGGTATTCCCTTTGAATTGCCTATCAATGTATGTTTATGAGCATTGAAGACATGCTCTTCTGTCAGGCAGCGGAAGAGGAAAGCACGCTGTTAATTACAGCTTTTTAATATCTAAGGTACCTGTCCTCAGTCTTTGAAACCCAGAACCTTGGAGGATGATTCACTCCTATACCATTCCTTCTGTTGAATTGTTGGTCCTACACTGCTTTGAGTGATTGTCAGGTGAGGTGCCAGCTGAGCTAGCAGATATTTCTCTGTGATTTCTGCCTGATTTCTGCTGATCTGGTCTGTCTGTTTTATCTTGCTACAGATGGGCTGTTAAGGCAGCTGGAATAAATGTTTGAAATGAAATTTAGAAAAACAGAATTCCTGGTAAGTGAAGCCCTATGTTAGCTTACTCTCCTGCTAAGTCTGATGACAGGTGTTCTTTATTGGTCTTCTGCTTCAGTGATATATAAGGTTTATGATGGGTAGTAAAGTTCCTGCAGTTGCCTGAAGTTACTTGTCCTATTTGCTCTTTCCTCTCTCTGTCATAGTTATCAAAGTTACAATTATCTCATTCCTTTCATCATAAATAAGGATTCGGAGCACTTTTTGTTACAGTATTTGTGACATCTTTAGAAATGGTCTGTCTGGCTGCAGAGGTTGGGATTTTAGTCCTGTTTTTCCAGCCAGGGAGCATGATTCACATTTTGTCTGGCCTTAGATTGCTGTGCTTATGTGTTGGAACTGCAAATCTTAACCAAGTTGCATGCTGATAATCAGTTACCAAGAGAAGGGAGTGAAAGGTCTGAGAAATAGAAATGCAGGAACAGTTGCAGCATTTGATGTTTATTGTAAGGATAAGATCCATCATTTCAGCTTGAAGTTCTTTTGAATTTGGGATCATAATAGCCTTTATTTTTGACTGGTCTCAGCACAGCTAAGCGGTCTGTTCTGGCATCCATTCTCCAGAGACCTTCCTGTTGGAAAATAATATTTTATGGTGATTGCAGCCTTAAGCTTCTAACGCTTAGAATTTGATTACAAGTAGTAGCTGGTTGGTTTTGAATGCCTTCAGTTAACCGCTTTCAAGTATTCTAAGCTTCTTACATAGAGGTCAGTAAATTGAATGCCAAGCCTAGCCAACAGCTCTGCTTGCAGTTACTGGCTCACTAATTGTGCTCTTCAGTGGATTTTTGTGGAGTCTTCAGATTATTACTTCAGTGCTGATATTATGAACTACTGTCTTAACAGGATGTTAGAGCAGAGAACTTAACCAAGGAAGGAAAACCATCACAAAAGCTATGTTCTGTAGCAAAGTAAAGGATTGCTAGCAAGGTTTGCCTGGAAAAGGTTGCAGTATAGCACAGGTGGTAGTGCTATCTTGTCTGAATCAGCATACACAAACTGAGACAGTAAGTGCTGTCTGGGTAGGATCCAACCTCTGAGCTCTGACACAACCAGGCCAGGAGAATTTTAGGCTAGATGAACTTTGAGAAGTTGACTTGTTAACTTTTTTCCTGAATGCTTATTGTGAGGGCTGAAGAGTGTGCATAAGGGTGGCATGTTCAACCCTAACTAAAAAGGCAGTGGGACCAGGAAGGTAATTATGGGTAGTACCTGAGGGTTTCAGTTTTTAATCAGTTTTCTTAGTTTCTGTATTCCAAATGTAGTTCTTTAAAACTGCTTGAAGCAGTAGCTGTTCAGGGAAGGACAAACTCTTTTTTTGCACTCTTGCTGAGTGAGAGGTTCACCAGGCTGGTTTTCAGTGGTTTCTGGGTGCAGGATATGGATTGCTGATGGGAAAGGACAGCACATCTGTCTTCTGTTGACATTAACTCTTTTGTTTGTTTTCAGTGCAGTGAGACTGCAGGCAGGTCAAATCTGTTTGGTTTCCCAGAGCACAGGAGAGAAATCTCACTGGTACAATGACATTGAGATTTGTGGGTTTTCATAGAATACTTTGTACTGCTTCTGTTGCCATGTGACACTCCAGTGATTGATGAAATCTAATTCACATTGTATGTGCTTAGTCAAGTCCTAAACTGGGACTGCAGGGGTTACATCTTGTAAGGAAGATGCTGATGGAGTTTCTCATGCTCTTTCCCCATACAGTGTGTTTTGAAGGCTGGTGCTGGAATAACAGCTTTTTTCTTTTTCCTGTTGCTTCAGAAGGATTTGCTGCACTCTCCCTCCTAAAGAGAGGTCAGACAGTGAAATGTATAGTGATAATTAATATCTTCTAAGAGAGGAAGAGAACAGAGGAGGCAGAACAACACAAAGTCCTCTTACATGGACTGTGTCAGCCTGATGAGTGAACTGGTCAGTTATGTTCCAGGAGGTTGAATAACATGTAGCCACTCCAGAAAACTGAAACATCACACAGATGCTGTAGAACTGACCTCTGTCTGAACAGGGAGACCATGTGAAATCATAGCCCAAATACAGGAATTATCTCTGGATCTGGTGGTAAGTAGTTTTCAGGACTTCAAGCTGCTGAACTTCTCAGATGGAAGAGGAGTTAGAGGATTGGAGATAACTGCCATCCCCAGTGCTTCGTTTTCATCTTTGACACTGCGTTTCAAATGTCGGGTGGGGGCTTGGAAGCTGACAATTCTCTTTAGCTGTACTGATGCAAAACTCTTCCTTTGCTTCCGTTTGTGTAAGAAAGTGTGCTGTGTACCAATCCTGAGTGTAGTTAGTGGCTGGTGTTCTGAAACTGCTTGCTTGGAAGTGACATGCCCTGAAGGAAGGGAAGGGAAATGATGTACTGTGTACTTCAGGTTCTGGTGCGTTTCTGAGGTGAGTTAGAGCAGGGCTGTACAAGGGAAGCAAGGAGATTTAAGGTGAGGTGACTTCAGGTTATTCAGCCACCTCTAGGTTAAATGACTTATGTTTTTGTACAAAATTAAAGCATCACTTTTTTAACTATTAATAGCTGAATTCTCTTTATCTGTTGTGTTTTATAATTCAGGCATCAGTTCAGAGATAAGGTTTATTTGCAGGCTTATGTTTGCTGTGTCATAATTTTCATACAGTTCTAGGAATTATTTGATAATTCCTATGTAATTATTTTTCTTCCCTGCGACTATCATTTTCATTGCAAACATTTTTCAGGTGGGTCTGCACTGGGAACTGTTCCGAGTGTTTTGGAAGATAGATTGAATGTACTTTCATGTTACTGGAAGAGAAGTGTATCTCATTGCACAAGAAGGCCTGCAGAAATGCAAACTATTTACCTAACTGTATGAAATGCTGGTAAACAACACTCCTCCCTAAGAATTTCCTGGGGATGAGTCTTAAGCTGTAGTACATTTTTACCTGTTTTTATAGGGAAATTGTTAGGACTTGCTTCAGTGACCAGGATATGTATGTACTTCTCGGGGTCTTGTGCATTTCCAAATCATAGCTTGAATTGCAATTGTTTAGTAACTTACGAAGTTTGGTATCGATTTTCTTGGGGGATGAAACAGTTTCTGCAAGTTAAGTTACCTGCCACCTTTGTTATTGCAACACTGTTTTGGTGGTATTGAGTGTATATTTGTCTATATCCAAACATTTCCAGCTTTTCTGTTCTTTTGTTTTCAGTTTGTCAGATAATTCCATTGCATTGAGTAAAACTGTATTTTGTCAGGGATGCTGAGTGCATATTTTTCCTCTTTGTTTTTGACCTCAGGACTGCAGGAGGTCACTGGGGGGGATAAAGACTGGGAACAAATGAAAATTTGCTTGTATGGGGAGCTCTAATGCCACATTGAGCATCTGTTGCTTGGGTGTGGATGTTTCCCATTCTGGGAGATGGGACATGGGTTGTTATGAGCTCCTTTCCCTGGTTATTTCAGAAACAGAGCAGCTGGCAAGGTCTAGAGCACATTTAACTCTAGTGGCTTCCAAGAGAGTGCTACTTTAAGCATGCATCTAAAAAGCATTTTTTCTTTCCTTATGTAATCTATGATTGACCTAAACGTTAAATCCCTTGGTGAACATCCAAATGGCTTTTGGAGTGCGAGACGTGAAAATGGAACACGAAAAACTACAGAAGATTCTGGTGGACATGGGTGGCTGTTTTTGAAACAGATGTGTTGAGCAGCACTGAGCACTGATGTGATCTGTTTATCCAGAGTTGACATGACAGTATCACCAGACAATAACTGCCCTTTTGATGACCTAAAGGATGTATGGAGCCAATGTTTCATCTGTCATCCTTGTGCTATTCAGACAGATAATTTGAGGTTATAGCTTACCATACTTCCTACAAAAGCTTTGCTGTCTAACCAGGCACTTGCAGGTAATAAATTGGAGACTATCATCTTTCTTCCATTAGATTTGATTTGAGCTGCTTTGCTTTTTGGTAAGAGAGCTTAGACTCAATATTGTGAAATAATAGCAAAAGTATTACTCGCATGGAAAACCAAATTCCACTGCTGCTTAACATGCTGTTACATCTATCTCTCTATGATTCAGATGTGGTTTTACGATTAGTTTTAGGAAGCCTGCAGTGTGAGGGTTATGGAGGTAGATGCAGTGAACCACAATAAGAAATAGTGGCAAGTAGTGTTTTTCTTGTCCTCTTAAAACCTTTTGCGTGGTAGCGGCTTTAAAGGCTATGACCACTCATGCAAAATAACTTTGAGAATAGTTTAAGAATGGCCACAGCAGAACTCAGTTCTCCTGTGATTCACCTTATTGCCCTCCTCCTAGAGGCATCTCTGTACCTGATGGAGGGGCTTTGATCCCATTGTCCTTCTGTTTCCTTGTGTCTTACTGGAGTTCTGCATTACAGTAAGAAGTGTGGGAATATATGTTGCAAATAACTGTTCAGTAGTGTTGCTAGTTTTCCACACTTAATTTTTCTAGAGGTAAGTTCCTGTTAATGGTGTATATATAAAAATAATGTGCTCATTTTATGTCAGGAGCTTGTTCTCAACTAAGTGCCTTTGCTTTTCACTGAGCCATGGGGAATCAGCCCCATATCAGCAACAAGTTGAAAGCATAAATCGAATTTCTCAAGTTCAAGCTATGGTTTCTAAGAGTAACTTAAACCTGCTGAGCTTTCTCTGTTGGTATCTGTAGGTTTATTTGTTGCTGTTTTTACTGCTGTAGGCTGCTTCTCTGCTCTGAAGCCTAATGGATTTTCTGCAAGTATTTTTCCATGAATAAATTGTAGGTTTGGGAAAAAAAACATAGGTGAAATGTTGTTGTTGGTTTTCATTCTGCCCCTGCCAAAAGGGAAATAAAAGAGAAATGCACATTTTCATGTCAAATGTGGCAATTGTATGCCTATAGTGTCCAGCCCTGCTGACAATAGGCAGCTTTAAGTTCTTTGGCCTTGTGTTTTCCCTCAAGATATCTCTGGGCTCCCTTGCCAGACTGAAACCAGTTAGGTGCATGTGTTCTGTGTAGATGTTTTGATATTGGCAATTCTCCCTTAATCTAGAGCAAAAGCAAATGCTGGGATATTGATGTGTTTTAGAAAAAAATTGTTTTACTTATTTCCATGCTTATTGATACAGATACTGTTACCTGCATGTCTCCCATAGTTGAAAAACAGTGTGAAACTGTGTATTTTAGTTGATTTTTCTCCTTATAAACATGGAATGAAAGGGGAGGTTTTTCTTGGTAATGGTCAGATGGTTTAAAAAGGTTACACTGCTTTTAGGGGATTCTTGCACACATGCACTTTCACTGCATCAGATGTGGGTGGCCTGCTCTGATTCAAAACTTTAGAAGGCTGCTTGTGGAGTTAGCAGTAAACAGATAAAGTACTGTTTAAAAATGACTTAAGGCAGTCACGTAGCATCTTCTACTTAATATATTGCCAAATCTTTGTTAGTTGTGCTTCAATTATCTGCTTGTTCTTACCTTTCTGCTCTATCTCTGAAATGTTCTTGAGGAAAAAATACCATTTTTTTTATTTTTAAATAATACCTGAAGTGTTAGGTGTTTATCTTAACTCTTCCTTTCATCTTGTTTTGAAAAGCTTGACTTGTCCTCGCTTTAAATAGGCAGCATGAGCCAAGCTAGCAGGATGCTAACACAGTTCTTCCCCTCAATACCTTGAGATTGTTTGCTTCATGGATGTGAGCATTTGGAGTGTGGAGCTCTCAGTGTAACGTGGCTGCATACTTGGGGCCCCCTGGATGTACAGCTAGCATTTTATTCATCTTAGCTTCCAAGTCTGCCAGCAAGTTGACCAGACTTTTGGGGTCTCTGTCTGCTGTGAGACTCCGTTCCTGCTTTCATAGAACCATCATGGAATTATTTGAGTTGGAAGGGACCCTTAATGGCCACCTAGTCCAACTGCTCTGCAATGAATAGGGATAGCACCAGCTACATCAGGTGCTCAGATCTCCTCAAGCCTGATACATCCACCACCTCTCTGTGCAATGTGTTCCAGTGACTCACCACACTTAGAGTAAAAAAAACCTTTTTCCTTATCTAGTCTAAATCTCCCCTACTTCAATTTGAAACCATTTCCTCATCTCCTATTAAAACAGACCCTGCTAAAGAGTTGGTCCCCTTCTTTCCTATTACTTCCCTTTAGACACTGAAAGGAATTTTTCCCATAGTTTTTTGTTCTCTGCATAGTGTGTTTTTACTTGCTATTTGGTTTTAGCTACAGCCCTGTATTCCTTTTCCTAAGGGAAAAAACAAAACAATGAAAAACATTTTTCGAGCTGTGTCGGTAATCTGCTCCTCCATAGTGGTAGTAAAGTGTAGGTAAAGGAAGAAAGCATAACTTTTCCTTCTTGGTACATAAGCTAATTCAGTACGTGCTTAAATGACTGGAATGTTTTGCTTGGTCCACCTCAGTTTGACATCTCAGTTGCTGCATTTGGGCAAGAACAGTTGCTACTGATTAATAGCAGTGAATACAAAGCTTTGTGAAATTCTCATTCTGAGGCTTCTAATTAGAGTACCAGTTTGTGAGAAAGTAACTGAATTCTTTACCAGTTCTCTCATCTGTTTTTTTATTTTTCATGTTACATTTCAGACAAAAGTATTTTTCAATTTTTTTTAGAAAGTCAGCAGTTAATATTTGACAAATGGTGACTCAAATCCATTAGATGTTGTACATTAAATGGAGGAGTACCTCTCTAAGCTACTGTCTTGATTACTCTGGAGTCCTTTGAGTAGGCTTTTTTTTTAGTCTGTTTTATTTGTACATGTTAAAATCCTATATTATATGGCTAAGGGGGAAAAATGATACTTTTGAAAGTAAAGTTGCTCAAGAAACAGGACAAATATTTTGCCCAGATTTCTTCTGGAGCAGCGTTAGTCCAGGTCACATAAACCACACTGCTTTTCTATTTCCTGTAGTGGTTGCCTAAGGGTAGATCTAATAATGGGCTGCTAGTTCAGGACAGTGTATGTCCTGCTTATTTTGTAACGCATCTCTAGGAATTACACATCTTAATATCATTTACCAGTTTGTGTATTATGCTCACAACTCTAGCAAGTGCTACTACTGCAACTAAGCTTTGCTGGAAGATTACACACCACATACGTGCCTACATGTTACAATGTGTGTATGTATGCAAACATCCTTATACTATGCATGTAGATAAATACGTAGTATCTGTAGTTATTTGATTGGCAGGGATACTACAGAACACTTTTATTTAAGGAATCCCTATGTATCTAGAAACTTAATAAGAAAAAATTCAGTATTCATTTACCTAGTTTTGTATATAATGTGGCAGAATTGATTGATGCTCAGGACTGTTTTAAAACACATGTCCAGAGACAAGGTTTGAATTTGAAGCAGGGCGTTGTATCTGTTTTTAGGTTTGAGTGACACTTGTGACATTTAATGCAATTTTCTGCATGTAATCTTACAAGACAAAGCATGCCTTGTTTCATGTACAGTGGTGTAGGAGTTAGCAATGAGTACAAATGTAGAAGTTAATGTGTAAAATTTAGCATGGAGTGAAGTATACTTGCAAAATCTGTATACCTGTTGGAAGTAAGAGTTATCCAGCATAGAGCTCTTGATAACCTGTGTTCAGATAGACTTTTCTGAAAGTCGCTGGGATCCAGGCATAACTTAGGATGTATTTTAGCATCTTATCAAGGTATTGTTGGGACGCTTCATTAGATTAAGTAGTCTAAGCGTAGTCCCATCTTGGCATAATTGAAGATGCAAGTGCTCTGTACTTGAGGGATGAGTGGTGAGTTGGCACCGAAGAAGGGTTTTGGGGGGGGCAAAATACCACTTTTGTGCCTGTTAACAGCTTGGTTTGTAACCCTTGGTGTTCTGTACTCTCCTTTCTGCTCTTCACCCACAGAATGCTCTCTTTGTTGGTTCTTACCTGAATGTCTTAACTGGCGCAGACCTTTCATGTCTGAAGGACAAGTTTGTATAAGAACTTAGCTTAGAAATGGGTCAAGGAGAGGATGCTTGAATTCATGCTTGGGGATGGTCAACTGTCTACCACCTGCTGGGGAGTCGAAGCACTGTTAAAAGAGAGCCTGCTTTGCGGGAAGGGTAGTGAATCTTTTCTGCTTCTTTGCCTCTCTGATGGACTTAAATATGGCTCAGTGACAGCTACTTAACTTATGTTTCTTACTCATACATCCCCTCTGAGCTTGGCTAAATAAGGTTGCCCTTTCTGTCGTAGCTTGCAACCTAAGCTCCAGATTTGACAGTAAAAAGAAAAACAACTGAACAAGCAAATGATGGATCCTGAGATGAGATCATCGCACAAAACAATGAACACATCTTTTCAGAGATGAAATACTCTCTAATTCCAGTGATGTTCTGGCTATCATAATTGAGTTAGTACTGCCCTGGAGGTTTGTAGTCAGCCTTCTGGAGTTCAGTCTCATGTCTGCTGAAACACCCCAGTAAGAGACCAAGCTGTTAGTCTCATTCATTATATGCCTACATCCACCTTAGACAGAGAGATAACAGGGTTAGGGCAGTTCTCTGAGCCAGTGGTGGTTAGGCAGTGCAGTAAGTTAATGTTAACAGAGGGAGAGAGAGGTAAGTGGAAGGGTCAGAAGCCTTCTCTCAGGAGTCTGACTGAACAGCAGTGCAGGGTGTGGAAGGGATCTCAGTGTTGAAGCCTCCACTTTCACATATGCCTGCTTGTATGTCAGTGCTAAATCAAGTCCTAGATAACCAGGCTCTCAAGGAATATGCTGCCTTTATTGCACTGTGGTGGCTGCTGTTGACAGCAGAAGTTCAGTAACATTGCAGCTCATTGATTTTTAAGTGTTTTGAGAAGTTTAGCGGTTCCTACAGAGTCTGCTAGGCTCTACTGCCTGGTGCACCTGCTGCAGTCTCTCTTCTTCCTTGAGCAGCTGCTCTTGTAACTATGTATTTGGGAGGGAGATGTTTTTTAAATGCAGCTTTAACTCATGCAAACATCTGTTTGGATGTTTGCTTCATGACTTTGTCTAGGAATACTGGGCACCTCTGGTATTATGGAATCCATTAAAGCTGTTTATACTAAGCATCAGTGAAAATCAGATGAGTCTTTGCTTGAAATGCTCATTTTCCAAGGAACCAGTGTTTCATGTACCTTGTTTTTAAACTCTGTGCTTATGCTTTGGTGCTTTGGTGTGTCATAACTAAAGTCCTTGATAACAAAGAATCATAGACTAGGTTGGCTTAGATTGGAGAGGACCTTGAAAGCCACCCAATTCCCTAAAGTAGCAATCAATATGTGTATGTATATATATAAATTGAAGAAAGTTTGATTAATAATCTTGGAAATAATGAGAAGGAATAAGTTGAAAACAACTTTGCTCTACTATTGGAGTTGCTGTATTTTTCTATACCAATGGAATGATGGACAGTCAGGGCTCTGTTGAATAGAATGGTATGCTTTAAAGGGGCTACTCTAGCAAGTTTCCAAAGAAATTATTATTTTTTTGACAGGGCAGTAGTGTCCCCCAATGAAATGTGTGTGGCTGACAACCCGCTCTGTTTTACAGACCAAGTTATTCCATTCCAGTGGGATTTAGTCATCACCCCCACAGAGGGTGTGACAATCTCTACATTGTATTTTACCTCTTCAAGAGCTGTTGATGATTAAGCCCATGCCTGCAATTGCACTGATGCGCATGTGCTACTAATAGATGTCCATATATTGCTGTGATATTGGCACCACTGCCTAGAAAGACTTTCAGAATGATGCTGAACTACAGGCTTGTGTGAAAAGATTTATCTTTCTCCTTGCTTAAGAGAGGTTAAATGTTACCTCTTTAGAGAAGGTGATTGCAAGTTGATTCAAGGTGTCTGCAACTCTCATGGTCAGTTTACTGTGATTTTCACTGTAAATATAGATAGCAGATGTATGGCATTAATTACAGTTATGTACACGCTAGCAGCATGACTGAAATACCAGTTATCTGTGCTGATTCTGGAGGTACACTTTGTGATAGCTGTTTGAGGAGGCTTTCTTCTTATAGAAGTAGCTCATAGGAATTACATGTCAGCTGGTAGGGAAGCTATCTGCAGAAGCTCTATGCTGGGCTGAGTAATGCTTAATAACACTGGTAAAATATTACCATTGATTTTTAAGAAATAAAGTGGCTTCAAGGCTGATCTAGTAGATATTTGTGTAGTCATTTTAATAAGTCATTTATCAACAAGAGAAGCTGCAAAAATATAGGTGGGAGAGATACCCAGCATGTGGCCCAGGATTGGGATACTGATTTGCATGTATGGATGGAGTGTAGCCGAATTAGCAAGTACAGGATGTACATACAGTATGCTAGTGCGACCCTTTCATGTAAAGGAAACTACAGACACCTGACTTTGTTTTTTACCTAATAAGACAAAGCTAATTTTGAGCTATTGTCTTGCTAATGCCCATAAAAGCTAAGACAAAAGACAAAAAGAAGCCAAAGAATAAAAATTAAAAATGAAATGTGGAAGTTTTGCCAATGGTCTCTGCTGGAGAAAGGAGATATATCACACTTTTTTTGCTAAGGGACTGGCTGCCATATTTTGGGTAGGAGTAATATTAACTATAATTTTCCATCAAATGTGGTTTGAAATGGAGTAGAAAAGAAAAGGGAGAGTGGTAACATAAATGAATTTAGGCCATACAGACAGCAAACTTTAGCTTTTCACCAACTTAACAGAAATTATTATTCAATATTGCTAAGCTGTTTTTATTTTCAATTTCTGCCAAGCGTCAGCATGATTGGTCAACTCATCTTTACCTGCTATGCTTGACAAAAGCCTCTGGAAGAAAGGGTAAACCTAAAGGAAAACGTAAATTCTCTTCAGGAGTTAGAGTTTTCAAACATTGTTAAAAATAAGTTATAGGTAACTACTTTATGTCAGTTGTTGGAGTAGTCTACTGCGGTATTCCCACAACCAAGGTAATTTCTTGTAGCAATCCACATTCCTCAGGGCAAAAGTACTTCGCTTTCTTCTACTTTGGAGATTGATAAGAAGTATATACATGGTTAAGAAATATCCTCTTCCTCTTTACAAGGATCTAAAAAGCAGAAAAATGAAGCAGTCTTAAAGATTGGGGTCGTATTTATAGTAGCTTTTTTGTTTACTTTTCTCTGGCAGTTCAGCAGAAAATACATGGCCTCTATTGATGAGGTGGTTGTAACATTTGGGAGGAATGTTGAACCCCATTGTTTATATAAGTGAGTAATGTCTTGAAACAACCTGCCTTGATGGTCTTCCACTTTCCCAGGCAGATTTATAAACATCTAGTATTTGTGCACCTCCTTTTAGCACTTAAAGTGTCAGCTTCTGTTTTGTTGCTGTTAATACATATTACTAATTTACTGCACTGAGGCTGTTGCTGCGAACATGGTGCACATGTCCACCACAAAGGTTACAAAGTTTTGACAGATGTTTTGCTGTTAACATTCCTAAGATTTATCAGTACACTAAAAAGTGTATTTCTGATCCCTTAAAGAAATGTGTAAATCTTTAAGGTTCTGTAACAATATAGTTTGATTTGTTACCAGTATATATACTTAATTTTTACACGCAATGTAGACAGAATTTCTGGAAGAAAAATAGTTTTTCATGCTACGAAGCTGGCTTTTTGAAATTAACCATACTCTGTGTACTGTCCTCTGTCATTAACTGTCTTAAGCTCCTTTAAGTATACTCCGTACCTAAGGACCTGAATATAATTGCTATTCTCATTCGCAATACTTTTCTCCTTTCTGAAATATTTCTTCTGAGAAACCTGTGTGAACCTTTGAGCCAAAACTTTAGAAATGACAAAGGAAATGGGGGGGGACATTAAGATGTGTCTTACACAAGGATATTTGTTCTTTGTGCATGCATTCATCACTCTGCTGGCAGAAAATGCCAGTCTGAAATTAGTAATGCTTTAGAGATGCAGGAGATGTAGAGAGAGAGGAGTAAGGAATAAGAAGGAGAGGAATAAGAAAGAGAGCTAGTCTAGAGAAAAATAAGTGATACAGCCCACTAGTAGCTGCTGTCTACTTTATTTCAGTGTACTATGGGCTGTGGAGGTCTTTGTAGTTGCACAGGAATGCAAGAATGCTGGTTAGCTCACCAGTGTGTACCCGAATCTGTGATGATAATGTTTTGTATTTTGTAGTGAAGATGAGGTGCAGAGGCTAGTGCAGGATATATGCTAGGTGGAGAATACCTCACAGTTGTGTGTAGATGCAAAAGACAAAGATCCCAGGATAAAATAAGACTGTATATTTTTATTTTATTACGGAGGCATACCTCTGCTTTTATGTGTGGCTTAACTTAAACACCCTTCAACATTAACGATTTGCACAGCTTCTGGGTCTGTGAGATTTGCTTCCTTCTGGAGTTTGGCAGGACTTAGGTTTGTGACAGAAGGGAAAACTCCAGCGTGAGGTTTTTCAGCACCTCAGGCTGTAACTGTCACCAGTATGTATTCTTGGTTAATGAGGCCTTCAGTGCTTTATCACAGAAATGGAAAATGCATTGCTTGCATGATGTAGATAATCGTTGAACGTGTTTGTGCTTGACTGTTGAAAGCTAACCAGCAATGACCTGTCTTGATGAAGAAATTTACTGGCCTTGTTTGAGATTCTGGGGGAAAAAAATTGTTTTCTAGTATCAGAAGGAATTGTCTGAGTTTTGGAAACATACTGGAGGATGTGAAGTAGTCATTTTGATTCAGGACTGACAGGCATTAGGACTTGTTCAAACCTCAGAATTGGGTTTGTCCTCTTGTGAGGATGACACAAATAGAAAATAACTCAACTGCGCTCTAGGTAACGGTACAAATTTTGGCTTCAGCCCATCTTCAGTGGTTTGTCCTTCTTGTTTAGTGACCAAATGGCTTTTTGGAGGCAGAAATGGTAAAATACTGGTTGAAAAGTGAGGCTACAAGAATTTCAGGCTGAACTGCAAATGCAAAGCAGTCTGAGTAAGGCAGGAGTGGATTGTTCTGGTTGCTCTTTGTTGGCCATCTGTGGAGATCGTGTGCATGTCATTGCTCTGTCATTAGGAGTCTACAAGGGGATGCAGTACTGCAGATTTTCTTTCTCTATTTGAGGAATATATCACCCTACTACTTTGCCTTCCATTTCTGGTTAGAAGTACTGCCATGAATGTATAGATCAGTGTATAATGTTGTCTCAGTGTGCACTTGTCATTTGTCACCATATGGAGGAACGTTAGTCGTGTTTAAATATATTTATTTTCCAGACTGGGAGGTAAATCTGAGTAAGGAGTATAGCCACGTTAATTCCAGACCAGTTAGGGCACAGAAGATTTTCATGCATTTGGAGAAGCTGTAGGTATGTGAATTGTAGCAGTGCATTCTGTGGTTTCCTGGAAATGCAGCAGTTTCAATCCAGCAAATTGTAATTTCAGTAGAGAATAATGGTGCAGTGGGAGAATACCAGAGAGGACTGTAGAAAAATGCAAGGAAATAAGAAGTAAAATATTCCTGGTAAGTTTGAGTGTTTTATCATGCCACTAAAGCCTCTTGTTTCCTCATGCTCATGTTTTCATTTCTATTACATAGATTAAAAACATTTGACTTTGCAGTGTTCCTGAAAATATCAGGAGTTCTTGTCCAATATTGATGTAATTTTGTTTTTCTGGTCTTGACAAACACCTCCAATCCCTGCTCCCCAAGCCACTGGTGTATTTGCATCCTACTCTTGTCAGAGAAATAAAATCCATTTGTTGGATGGAAAAGCTGTGAAGTAAAAGCACCAGAGGCAAATCAATTCTTCCAAAACATTCTGCAAATAAAATGGAATAGGACATAAAAACACAACTTATTATTGAATTGTGGCCATTCTGCATATACAATAAAGTCAATTACATTTTATTTAGAAACAAGTAAAATGAAAATGTTTACGTCCAGCTCATCTCTTTCCTGTTGGTTGTGTTCTATGACCCAGCTCCATGTCATTCAATCAATTCTCATCTCAAAACTTAATCTCAAATGTGGGAAGTAGATACAAAAGGTGTTTGAATTGTCAATATAAACCAGAGAAAAAAAAATGCTTGCATTTTATCCATAAAGGATAGAGACAATATTTGAAAATATTCACAAAAAGGGCCTCAATACATTACTAAGCTCTGTTTGGGTCCTCAAAGAACACCTGCGAAATACTTGCAAAATGAGACTAGGGACTCAGATTTGTCACTGAATACTAAAAAGCAGAGGTAGAGTAAGCTGTGTATGTGGTCTGTTACAGTTTTTTCTGTTGACTGCTTCTGGTGATATGAATGCTAATGGTTCATTCTTCACTTCTGAGAAGGGCAAGAGTTTTCCTGTCATTCTGCTATGTAGATTTTCTACTCTGGTAATGATGGTTTCATTATCTTTATATTTTTAGGTTTTGTTTTTGCGTGAAAGTCCAGTTGATTAATTTAAATGTTTTACTAAAACCAAATGTGTCTACCTGTAGTGGAATCTGCTTTACTACTTCATCATCAGATGCCAAGCTTATCTTTCTCTGCCCAGCTTACTCTCTTTACAAGTCATGTTTTCTTAATCCTCGTGATGCCATATTAATGCTGTCCTCGTTGGAAACATTTCCTGATATAGAGAGAGGCCTACAGCTGGCGAAAAGCATTTTCCCTTTTGGTTTCCATAAAACTGCAATGATGGGTAAGGTGATTTAAAATATTCCTAAAAATGTGACTTAGTCAGGAGCAGTGAAGAGTGGTTTGACAGGAGGTGTCCTAGTCCTACCCAGCACTATGTATGCAGCTGTGGAATATAGAAATAAAAGGCAAAATGAGAAGAATCAATCATGAAGTCAGTATTATAGATTACCAGGGACTGAATCAAATGACAAAGGAAATGTTCAACTGTTTTTTTTCCAGAGCTTGTCTGGAGTGCATGAATGCAATGAGATTGTGTTGTGGGATGGATGGGATGGATCCCACTTAAAAATGTTCCCCACCTCCCTGGAGGCAGCTGCCTGTATGGTGAGGCTCCTTCCATATGGTGAGTGATGCTCACCAGTGGTGGCACTGGGATGTTAGTGATGTTCTGTGGCCTGTAATAACCACCTTCGTATTATGCTGTGTGTTTCAGCTGTGTACATCCCCATGTGCTTTCAGCTTCTGTTCTGTGTGCCTCAAAGCTGCTTTTACCTGATGGAGGGATTTATCTTTGGCCCATCTGTCTGTTATGCACAATTTGGTACATAGCTAACTTGGATCTTTAACTTCCCAATGTCCTTATTCCAGTTTTTGTTTTGCACTCTTGTTGCCTGGGGATCGTATGCAGTTATTCACTGTAGGTAGCTATGGCACCTATGGAAATATGGGAACCAGTATACTGGAAGGAAGCATATCTTAATTTGATGTTACTTAACTAACAGGTTTAGATGTTGCTTGTCTGAATGACTTAAACAATATTAGGTGTTGTAAACTCTTAAAGTTATTTCCTTTCTCTCTGTAATAAGAGTATAGCATGTCATCAGATAGCAAGGATTGAGTTTCACAAATACTATTGACAAGGCAATATTGACAAGTAAATGCTTAGTATACTTTCTGTAAATGACATTAGGTACATCTACTTATCTGACAAAATGGGTTTTACAATTTAAGTTCCTTCATCCTTCCATTGCAGTGAGCAGGTGACTTCATCTGTTCCTCTATATCATTAAACAGAAAATATTGTGCCAGAATCTCTAAGAAATGGGCTGGGATATTGAGCAGCCACCTTAGGCATATAAGGTTTTTGTTGCTTCCTAATGAAGGCACAACATGTTGGGCACTGTAGCAACAGAGAGTCATTGTCTTGGAGTGCTTAACTTGAAACAGATGTGTTAAAAGTGGGGGAGGAGGAAGAAAGACAGAATAGCAGCATGGATTGCCCAGATTTGCTTGGCTGGCAGAAACTTGGATGCAAATTCAAGTCTCATGGCCCCTAGCTCATTGCTTTTCTTGGGCTGGATTCTGTTCTCTGCTTAGATCATTCACAGCATGTTTCTTTACTGAGAATTGCCAGGTAGGTGCTTGAGAAGAAGTTAATGGGACATATTGCAACTCCGGTAAAAATATCCAGAAGCTCTTATTGCCACAGATACGTTTTTGGAAAGGGAAAGTAACAGTGGGTTTCTTTTTTAACATCAACAATTGCTGAATTATCCTGGTTACAAGTCTGACTTGAGCATACTTTTTGTGAAAAGAATAGCTTAACAGTCTGGAACACGCTATCTGCCTTTCTGAGCTCCATAGTCATGTTAGTGCGACTATGTGCTGCCATTTGGATCTTCATGCCATGCTTTTGTAGTTGTGTAGATGGGCTGGGAAATGAGTGTGACCCTAGAAACAAAAAAAAACCCATCAAAAAAAAAAAAAAACACCTGCCTTGACAAACAAATGCGTTTATTTAAAAGAAAATTTATTGGTGTAATGCATAACAGGGCAGATGCCAGAAGGGTATTGTTATAATGGAAATCATAAAGAGGTCTCCATGTATGTTTGATCAGAAGAGTATCAGCAGGGTGACACACTATGGCTTTTGAGTTATGAAGATGAAAGCCTTATTTTGCTTTACTGTTGAAATTAAATGGCTCAAGAGCTATAGGTAGTGTTTTAGAGTAAGTGTGACTGTCTGAGGTACAACAGACAATCCTGTATCTCTGGATGTGTACAGTAGAACTTAAGAGAAAGGGGTGACATAGCACTGATTTCTTCCTGTAACACTGAATCTATTGCTAGAGCTATCTGTCATTTGAATCTCTTATTGGAATGTGAGGAGCTCAACTGGGTGATTCTGACAGCTCACAAAACAAAGAGTGGAGCGGAGTAAATGTAGAGCAGCTGTCAGTGTTGAACAATTCCATCAGCTCTCCGGATGGAGTAGGGAGCTGTAGCTGTTTGAGCTCTCATTGCAGCACTGTAACACAGCAAAGTTTGGTGATGCTCTGAGAGTTTCTAGCTGGCCTGCTACAGGGTGGTAGTGAGGATTGTGTGCAGTCTGTTTCATTTAAATCCATATGGTTTTGCTAGTTTGTCTTTTTTGCTGTTTTCACAGATGGAAGAAGTCCAAACTAGCAACCAGCAAACATTAGTGGAATCTCATCTGCTGTTTTTTTCTGACTTTCTTTCCTGCTAGTTTAATTCTGCATTCTGTGATGAGGACAATAAGACCTGATTATTGTATACTGAGAAATAACATACATGTTAAAACTGAAGTGCAGCAGTAGCTGTTAGTGAGACTTGATATAAAGAACCTAGAGAGGAATGCATGTGAAAAGGTGAGATGTGTGTGATTTGACAAATGCTGTGCTTGGTTTTCAGGGACTGTGAAAGTCTTGATAGCAGCAGTCTTGACACAGTGACACTCTTGGATGAAATGAAGGCTTTTTAGCAGTCCTCTTTGGTGATTCATTCCTTAAAATAATCTTTCAGTAACATGAAACTAAGCTATGTCTCCATCATTCTTGCCTATTTTGGCAAGATCATCACACATGCTCACTGGAGATGGCTGTGAAATACAGATGCAGTGATGCTTCTATAGCTTCACTGAGGATGCTTTACTGAACTCCTTGCCTGTTGGCATAACTATGCTAAATTCATCCCTTCTTATGCTCTTATTCCTGCAGCTAGGTCTCTAGGGATGCTGTTTTTCCCTTGTAAATTTAGTACTGTTTTGCAGGGTGGGTGTTTCTGTTTTTCCATCTAGTCTATTGGGAGGTGTGATGTAAATGAAGCTTCTGTTTGCTGTTGGTGTACGTAAGAACATCTATCTTCCTAGGGAATTGAGAAGATGGCCAGGCTAGGATCATAACTGTGCTATTGATTTTTACCTGTGAGCTTGCACACATTTTAAATGCATCAGCAAAATAAATCTTTACCTGTAGTTTTCATTTTACTGTTGAATATCAGGGTATAGTAGCATAATACTTGCATTGCAACAGATGCTGAAATATAGTACAATATCACTGTGAGAAGACAATCTTTGTTAATGGTTGTTCTGCAAGTGGAATGTTATACTTTCTTAGACTGGTTGCTCAAAGATAAAGGAGATGCTAATGGACTCATCTGAGAAGAAAAAATCCATGAGTTTATAATCAGATAAAAATGGTAATAATGAAGTTAAAATTATTTTAATGGATCTTTTGGATTTGGACCACTGAACAGTGCATTTCATCCTTCTTTCAGATTCTACATATTACATATTGTCTTTAACTGAAGGCACAGTTCGTGACTTGTTTATCTCCAGACTCCAAAATACTTGTCTGGAAAGATGAGACTAAATAGTTTTAATCCATGCTGAAATCATTCATGTTGACGATACAACTTTCCTGATAAACAAACAGATTTAACTAAGGAAGTTAGGCCTCCATGTTTTTAACTTCAATTTCTTGTTATCAAGTAACAGAAACGATGGTGTTCAAGCTGCCTGTGTAATTTGAAGGCATAAAATACCTAGAATTTGCTGCATGAGGCTGAGAGAGCAAATAATGTGGAAGAGGAGGAGAGTAAAACTTAAATACAAAGTGTTGTGAGGGTGCTGGGGAAGTGATTGAGGTGAAAATGGTTAGGACTGTGTTGGCAGGGGTCAGCTCTGTGTTACGGCTTGGGGCTGACATTCCTGCCAGTTTGATGTGGGATTTGTTGAAACCATGGTGCTTTCTGGTTCAACTTACATGATATCACTCCCCATAAAATGAACTGCACAAACATTGTGCACCAAGCATTTTCTATTGTGACAGTCTATTTCAATGCTAGGCTGCTGTAGCTGCAAAATGGACAGCTGAAGAGTTTTATGGAATGTGTAGCAGAGTAGAAGTGCTGCAGTATGGGTCTCTCACTTTTCAAAGTGAAGAAATATTTTTTTGTGCATCAGTGTTCCCAGTGTGGATGGGGGAAAAATGATTTCTGCTTGTAAGAGAATTTCAGCTTCTAGGAAGATTCCCCTCTTTCTGTGACTTTTACTTACAAATTAAGTAATTTTTATTTCAGGGCACAGAGGGCTGGCTCTGTGAGATGCTTTTTGGCCACTTAAGAATGCATTTCCACACGTTGCCTAGATCAAAAGGTTTTTATCCTTTACAGAAACAGAAGTAAAATGTTCAGGGGTAAAATGTTCTGTGCAAACAGGCTGAGAATTGCTTTGATTTGTTACTTTGAGCGCTAAATCAAGTTTCACCGTTGGAATGGTGATGCTGGAGAGTTTTCTTTATTTTGACTCCTTCCTCCGTGCTGTCATTCTTCATAGGGACGCATGTCCTCCTGTTCTGTACTTCTGACCAAAGGCACAGGGTCAGTTACCCTTCTGCCTGCCCAGTAAGCCCAAATTTGCTTTATGGCTGAGAAAGCATAGTCTGATTTTGCTAGTAAGGGCTGATTCCAAAGTAATCTGAAAGCAGTATTGGAAGAAGTTGAGGAAATTAAAGCCAAGTGTTGTAAAAGCAGTTATCAACTGAGATGCTGGCAGCAGCCTTGTGAAAGACTCAAATCTTGCAGCTGCTGGGGTCTGAAACAAGAATTAGTTGAAAAGGTTTTTTTTTAAGATATCTGACCTGTTGTCTTGTTTCCCTGTTTGTGTTGGTCTGGTAAATTCTCACTGTATCTATTAAAGCTTTACTCTGTGGCTCCTGACAGCTTTCCAGTTCTAAGGACAGTGCTAATAGGACTTGGCACACTCATACATGCCTGACCATCAGTCAGACCGTGGTTGAATCAGCTTCCTTCTGTGTGTCCAGTACAATCTCATCTGTTATTCATAATGTTTTGAGTACAACTCTAGACTCAACAGCTCAGACTTGAAGGAAGTAGGCTAGATAAAAAAAAGTGTTTGGGCTCTTACAGAAGTAGGAGACATTCCCTGATGAATACTGGAATCCAAACTAAACACTGCATTATTCTGAGCACATGTACAGAAGGGAAGGAAAATAAAAGCTTTATTTGAAGGGAAATATTATGGATCTTCTCTCTTACTTGCTCTGTAAAGTGTACGTCTTGAGTTCTACGTTAATCCCAGCTACATAAAGCAGAACATGTAGTTAGGAAATGCAGTGATGTTGAGTACAGCTACAAGTTGTACTGGAAATTCAGTTGCTCAGAATTGAAGGTGGAAAAGGTTGTAATTTCAGCCATCAGATCCATTATGAATAACCAGGCTTCTGGATACACTTCTATGTTAGAAGCAGAAGCTGCACCATAATGGTGGAATTCCTGCTGCAAACTGTAGTTTATTGCTCATTGTAGTACATAAATATTCATAACTAATCTACTGAAAATTTTCCTAGTCCTGTGAAACTTCTTAGAAAACTGCTTTCCTTAAAAAGGCTACAACTAATTTCTGTAGTAGCTGGGGTTTTTTTTTTTGGTGCTGCTCTGCTGGGAGTGGGGGAGTTGGTGGTGGAACCAGCAGAATTGTGAGATATGAGTAGCAGGAGGGAAGTCTGTGTGGCTGTCCAGGTCTGTCCAAGTTGCACGTGCAGCAGTGTGGAAATCTGGAGTTGAGTACAACTTTTAGTTATTTCTGAACTTGTTGGTTTCATTCAGCAGCCCTCTCCCCAACCTATGCCTGCCATGTGACTGGAAGTGAGCCAGGCTTTTCCATCGGTGTGTGGGGTCTGTGGACTTCTGTTTCAGCTTTGGAAGTGTCATGCTGTGCTCTTTAAAAGTCCTGTGATCAGTAAATTCTTCGGAGTCAGTTAACCCTGCATAGAATGCACGCTGTCTTGGGTGTAGCAGTCTGAAGAGACCCCGGTCTGGTCTATGTGGGGCGAAGCTCTTGTTCTGTAACTCAGAGCTGCAGGCTGCCCGGCGCAGGTGGCTCACAGCCACTGAAGCATGTCTAGCTAGCTAGAGGGACTGCACGCGGAAAAAACCCTTGGGGTGGGAGGGGAACAAATTTGCCTAGGGTGATGGTGTTCGGCATCCGTCGCTTGCCGTCTTCCACGCGTGTCACGAGAGAGGGTCCCCCTGTGAGCCAGGCAGCAGAGAGTTGTGCAGCGGCGGTGAGTAGCTCCGGCATCGTCCGAGCCGGTGCAGGGGAATGCTAGCGGTGGGATGCGGCACGTCCAGTGATGTGCGGGCAGGCGGCTGGCTTCCTCCAGAGCTGCCAATGAAACGTGAAACCCAGGGCTGCGTCTGAGGGCCGGCCCTGGGAGGCTGCTCCAACCTCTGGGCTGTGCGTGCACGCGTCCGCGGCACAGTCGCTCTTCCCAACTTCTTGGGCTGCTTCGTTAGGGACGGCCTGCGGGAGCCGTCTCCGAGCGCTGCCGAGAAGGGGAAAGGAAGGCAACTTGGAAGTGCAAGCGGGCTAAACCCAGCTGTCACGGCTCCCGAATTTGCCTCGGGAAGCTTATGGGGGAGAGCATCGACCCCGCTTGCGGAAGGTAGGAGCCCTCGGGCAGCGGCTGCGTTTTCCGTCGCGGTGCAAAACGGAGTGGTGCAGCATGCAGGGATCCGGCAGCTGTTGGTGCGTCCTCGACTGCTCTGCCTTACCGAGGGCTGCTGCGTTCCGTGCGGCTGTGCGCTGCCCTTAGCCTTCCCGAGGAGCCGACAGCAGCACGCTTTTGTTGCTTTCAGGGATGCAAGCGAAGGATGTGCGATCCGGCTACTTGTGGGACTCGGTATCAAAAGAAGCCCTTTGTGCGTTCTTTCATCCCCTCGCTAATGGTCTTTGGATTGACGATGCTCGTCTTAATATCTTTTTTTCTTCTTTGTAAACGTGTGTGTAGTAGGCTTTCATTGATAGCAAACTCAGTGGGGCAAACTTAAAATGAGCACTTAAATTGTAATTGCCTACGAGGGGATCTTCAGTGGATTTTAGAGTTACCAAGCAGGTTCCTTTTCAGGTTAAGGCAGCAGTTGTCTATATGTTTTTTTTCTTCTCGGTATTTGAGATGTGCAGAAAGTTTTTCTATTCTCAGTAACATGCATGCAGGCTGTCAAATGAGGGGTGGGGGTGTTCTTTCAGCAGCAAATAAATTGTGTGTGATGATAGAAACTTTTCACAACAGAACTGGAGATAAGCTGCGTGGTTGTTTTTAGTTAGGTGCCCTTGTCCTGCATAGGTAGAAACAAGAAGCTAAACTAATTCCTTGTGCAAGTAAAGAGATAATGCTCTGAATCTGTCTAATATTTGTAGAATATCAGGCAGAAGAGAATAACTCTTCATAAATCTACTGTATTATGAAACCATTAAATGCTTCAGTGGTGGTGTAGTTCTATACGTGTCCGGCGACTCTCTCTTGCTATGTGTCCAGGAGTTAGGTTCCCGCTGGGTAAAGAGTTAAGGGAGGGCATGTTACCTACGTAAGGGACAAGGCTTAGTGCCAGAAATCCTCCCTACAGGAAAGCTGGGGAGGGACTTCTTATAAGGGCATGTAGCAACATGACAAGGGGAAATGATTTTAAACTGAAGGAAGGTAGATTTAGACTAGGTATTGGGAAGAAATTCATTACTGTAAGGGTGGTGAGAACAGGTTGCTCAGTGTGGTTGTGGATGCCCCTTCCCTGGGGCCAGACTGGATGAGGCTGCAACTTGGTCTAGAGGCAGGTGTCCCTGCCTGCTGCAGGGGGTTGGAACTAGGTGACCTTAAAGGTCCCTTCCAACCTGAACCATTCTATGAAATCAGCTACGTGGTGTGCTGTACTCACAAAGGCACACAGAGTTGCAGGCAGGAGAGGAAAAGCAGAGTGAAGTTTGATCTCCCATCCCCATGAAATTCTTGTGTTGTGGCAGGCTTTGTTATTGTGAAAAGCATCATCCACTATGTGACACTGTGGGCTGTGTTAAAAATAATTGTGCTGAAAACTTGTCTTTGTGATGTCTAAAGTTATGTCTACTGTGCCTTTGATTTGCTGCCTTGTCTCCCATCTGTGTTTTTCTTTGTTTGGTCTTTTCTCTGCTTCCATTCTGAAATGAGATAAAGTAGGGTTAATTTTAGAATTAAGTACATTTATACATGAAAGACTAAACGTGTGATGGTGGCTTTAACTCCTGATCCTGAAGCTGGGTTCAGTTCTCTGAAAATAGGGTTCAGAGAGCGAGAAATGAAGATCTGGTTGCCTCCTGAGTAATAAGTTGGACTCCTAATGAGGTAGTGTCTTGAAGTAACAAGAAACAGAAGTCCCCTGTGAGCTCCCGGTGCAGCTATGGCACGCAGCAGCTCTCAGGACCTCTTTGGCTCCTGTTGCTTGATTCAGTATATGATTTTTAAAACACACCAGGGAAAAATAGAGTTATAATTCACAGTGGGTAGCTTGAAGTGATTTGCATCCTATTACACTTAGCTGTCTTCGCTGCAGGCTGCTTGGTGTTTATGGTGACCTGGTGGCCTATAGAAATATGCTTTTTTCCTGGAGCTGTTGCTACTTTGCTTTATACGTGTTTGGTAGGGGAGTGCTTGACCTGAGTGTCTTTTAAAAAATTCTTAGTGCAGACTGTGGCAGTTAAATACCATCCCAGTGCTACCGTTTGTGGACTCTTCTGTGGGTGAACAGACTGTAAGTTAGCAGTCAGACCTGAAGAAAAGTGAAGGATGTATTCTCTTCAAATTCTCAGGCACATAAAACAGTGGCAGAACGTGGGTCTTCTACCTTCACTTGCTGGTGTGTCCTATTTTTACTAACAGTTGACAATCTCAGCCCAGTGTTCTGCAGTGTTGTCATCGTCAGTCTTTACAGTATGTGCTATACTTCTTCTGTTTGTCTTTAGCTACCAGTCCTGTTAGCTCTGGTTCTTACTTGGATTTTTGTATGTTTGATAGCCTTTTCTTTTCATGTTTCTGCTCCCTGTGGAGTTACTATCTTCCCCTTTTTTTCCTTTTTCTCTTAGAAGTGGAAAACCCAGTTCCATCAATACATTCTCCTGTTCTTTATTCTCCACTTGAAATAGTTTCCAGTTCTCTGAAACTCCTAAATGTTTGAATATTCTCACTGGAGGTAATATTTCAGGTGCAGTCCTGCTGCAGTATAAAGATATAGCTTTCTCTGTCCTCATTAAATCATCTGGGGGTGATGCTGGTGACAGAATGGTTATACTGAGCAGACCCTCATAACTCTTGGATATTGTCTGTTCTTTGCCACTCGTGCATCTGTTAAACAGGAATGCACAGACTGGTGGCTGTCAGCCGCCTTTCCTGTTTGTCTCTAGCAGCTTCCCTGCTTCTTGTCACTTGCACAGTTCTTATTTCTACTTCTATGTCACAGGCTAAGCAGTGAAAAAAGCAAGTTCCCCAGAGAATGCAAACCTTCTGCACTAAGATTGCAGACCATGACTGCAAATGAGAAGCTATTTACCTGTTAACTCTTTTGAATTTGTCCTGTTTGTCCAGCCCATCTCTGGTTTTGTTAGCCCTTTCTGATCAAAATGCTAGGCTGGGTTCATTGAAGGAGCACAGTGCTCTTAACTTTAACAAACTTGTGCTGTTTGCTGTACTACTACTTCATTTAGAAGGGTTTCTGTGTGCCATGGCCCAACAAGACAAACTTCAGCAACTTGTGTTGAATTCCTTGGCAGGGTTTATGTAGCTGCTTGTGATTTTTTTTTTCATTTATCTATGTTTTGTGCAGTTAAGTGTTATGTCAGTAAAGAAGAGTGCATCTTTAGAAGAGACTATTTTGTGCATCTTTCACTCTCAAGGATTAACTGGTTTATCCTGTCCTTTTCTTACCTTTGCTGTCATTTCTAGAGTGGATTGGAAATCTAACTGTATTGCTGATATCTGCCTGTCAAACTGAACAGATGCTAAGTGCTATAGAAGCTAAAAAGCTTGATTGGCTTGAGAAGGGTGAGCAGAGATGGTTTCCTAGGATAATAGAGTCATGGAATTATTGAAGTTGGAAAAGATCATCCAGTGCAACCCACCCCACCATACTTTCTAGCTGAGTCCTTTAGTGCCACCTCTTCATAGTTCCTGAACACCTTCAGGGATTTCACGTGACTCCACCACCTCTCTAAGCAGCCTGTGCCAACCACCACTCCTTCTGAGAAGATATTCTTCCTGATATCTAATCTGAACCTCCCCTGGTGCAACTTAAAGGCTGTTACCTCTCATCCTATCACTGCTGACCTGAGAGAAAGGACAACTTTTCTTCTAGCACAGTGGCCCTGAGAAGAACATATTTAAGAGCAGGAGTGGTGGATTCACAGCAAATGGAACGAGGTAGGACTGTGTCCTAGTAAGACTTAAATAAGGTTTAATTAAGTTGTGGTTAGTAAGAAACTTAGATTTAAGGGTGTGGCTAGTTAAGAGCGACATCCTGTGCTTGTGTTGGTTCTGCTTGTTACTTAGACCTAAACTTTAGTCTGAGTTAGCATGCTGGGCTGCAAGGATGACTTTGGCCCATCACAGTTGTCTGTTGTCACAATTCTGTTCTGTTTGGATGTTTGTTAACTGGGAGAAAAATAACCTGATATTTTTACCTCATGTTTGAAGAAGCTGAATGATTGCAGCAGACAGCTTGGCATAGGCCCTTGCTGTCCTGGAATGGTTGTGTACTTCAGTGGGAAATGCGTGGGCATTAGGATGGGTAGGAACTAGTGACTTGAAGCATCTTGAGTAAAAAGTTAATGTGAATCTCTGAGCCTTAAGGAACTTTGCTTGCTATGATAATTCCGAGGACTGTCCACAAGAAATCACAGCAAGGAGTGTATTTATTCTATAACCTTTTATGTCTGGGAGTTTTCCCCTAAGGCTTTTGGTGTTCAGCTGTTCTCTAGGCACACAGTTCTGAGTGTTTCTCCTTCTGGTGTGTGGAGATTTTTGCACCACAGCTGAGATCAAAACCCTGTGTCACATGCATGGGAAGTTGCTGTGGTTATCTGCTGCTGAGTGTATTGCACAACACAAAACATGAAATCTGGATGCTGGAGAGTAGCTCTGTCTCTGGCAGCTGCAGTATTTGTGCAGCTGCTCCCACAGACTTTTTTTCTCCTCTAGTTTCTCCTAAACTTTAAGATAAGGTGACCTGTCTGGGGCTTGGAGATAGTGATGCACCTGTTTCTTTTTTTTCTAAGGATGGGGAGTTCCTAGGCTCACAAGTGAAAAGCCTGCTTAGGTTCTGCATCTAGCAAAGCTGAAAGGAATCTCCTAGAATGTGAGATTTGCTGATGGACTTGGTGTTACATTGCTCCCTGTTGTAACTGGGAAACTTTTTCATCATCATTGCTGGAGCCCATGGTGTTTTGAACTGAGTAACTTTGTTGTGAAACTTCTTGAGTGTAGAAGTGAACAGGAAAAGTCCTGGTTAGAAAGCCTAATTCAATAAGAGGTCTGCAGCTTGGCCAAAAATCAAGTTTTGGGAAGAGAACGTAGTAGTAAGGCTGCCTTATAAATAACTGTTGCAAAGCTAGGAAGTAATTTTCTTCATTTGTATGGGAAAATACCCTTCAGCATTTGCTGTACGACAGGTCTACTTGCAGTGCCATTTGTTCTATAACATTTTGTGTGCTTTATTATGTTTAAAAATAATTTTGTTGTAAGGCAGTCTGAAGACTTGAAAGTTACATTTAAAATACAGTTTAGGTAAAAATCAATTTATTCACCTGAAAGTAAGCGATTATTAACATGGAGAAGGACTTCCAACTGTTACAAAACATGTCCTCATTACTGCAGGACTTGAGAAGCTTGAAGCCCAAACTTCTGAAGTAATTATGTGCAAGAGATGCCAGCTTGCTTTAGTTTGTAGCAGCTGTGGACTTAAATGCTGAACCCTGAATGTTTAAAAAAAAAAAATTAAAGGGACAGGGGGAAGTAAATGGAGAGTGGTAATCAAAACCATGTGATTTCAAGTGAGTTTAATGGCTCACATGCTTGCACTCTGGGCAGGAGCATGGTTCAGGGGAGATAGCCGTAAAGTATGAGTCAAAAAAGTTTTACACTTAAAAGAATAGTTCAGTTGTACCAGAAACTCTTCATCCCATGATAGTACAGCACTCAAAATGGAGTCACTTCATCCTTCAGAAATGTGTGAGAAATCACATTTAAAAGCACATATTTGTATAAGAGACGTGTAGGTCTTATGCTAACAGGCTTTCCTAGCCTGGGTTTTTCTGTCAAGGGATGACTGAATGAACAGCAAGAAGCTGCAAGAAGGCACTATCGCGAGTCGTGGTTTCAAATACTGAAAGCTGAAGGAATAACACCATTTATCTGTTTGTAAGCAAAAGGGATTAGGTGCTTTTGGATTGCTCAGTTATCTGTACAAGCTTGCCTGTCTGAGGAAATCAGAACGTGCTTTGTGCAAGTTAGTGAAAGTGGGAAGGCACTTAGTTTAGGTGGGAATGCAGGAGTAAATGGGTATAGGTTGTCCATGAGTGAGCTGCAATGCAAAACAAAGGTTTCTTGCAGTCAGGAATTCCTGACTGGGGAGTTGCAATGTGCGGAAATATTACAACAGCTGTTTTAACAGTGCTTTTTTTTATGCTGGAAGTAACCATGGGGCTGGCTTCAGAAGCTGTGTTAAATGATTTGGAAGGTTCTGCTCTATATGTGTGAGCTCACGTGAAAGAGCAGAGTAGTCCCTTACTGCAGGAATACTTCATATGTGTTACATGATGTTCCAGTATGAGAATCCAATCAGCAGCAAACCCACATCTTGCTCGTGGTAGGATCCTTTTTGTTGTTTTCCCTCTGAGGGTTCTTTTCTGTAGCGAGTCAATCATGAGTTTGCATCTGGAAAGCTGACTAGAATTTACTATATCCCAAAATTCATGTTGCAAACAGTTCTGCTTGCATGCTGTGGCAATTCAACTCTGATCTGGTCAGCTGCTACTTAGGCTTTACTACAAGCAGCATCAGCTGTGGTGCTGCCCTTTGCTGTGTGGGACTCACATGGGGAAGGGACTGAAGCAGCCAGTTGGATGTGTGCCACATGGCACGTTCAGTGTCAAGACTATTTATCACATAACGAGATTAAACCTTTGTGCAGCAGAGCTGTACAATGTAGGCTTGCAGCTCTGAATACCTGCCCTTGGCAACTGGAGAACTGCAGACCAGGAGTTCAGCATCAGTGATCCTCTGCTAGCATCAGGTAAAAGAACTCTAAATGCCGAGGCTCCCGTCAGATGTCTGTACCTTATTTGATGCTGTCACTCCTGGGACACTGCTTCGGAGGTATTCATCACCCAGTGTCAGCAGAAAGGCTTTGAAACGTGAGTTTTTTTTCCTTTCTTTCTTTTCTTCAATAATAATAGAAAATGGTGTCATTTTTAGTCAGAAGGACACATTCATTATTGTTGCGCTGCAAATGTCCAGTAAGTAAAATGACAAAATCGCGTAAAATACCTAATGGAAGTAGCCAGTAAAGGACTAGTCTATGCTATTATAGCAAATGCTGAAGGAGCCCAGGACAAGGAAACAATAATGGGAAGGTCATGCTGCTACAGCAGCAAGAGGGAAAACTGGTAGATTGGGCTGTGAGTAGTGCTGCTGAGTGATATCAGCAGACAAGCCTGCATGGTGTTTCAGCTTCTTTTCCGAGGATCTGAAAAACAGACAGGTGTCAGGGAGGCATTGCTGTGCACAGGTAGGACAAGCAGTGAGTGGATCTGATTGTGCTTGCAGGCTGATAGTGCTACTGGACTGCTGAACTGCAGGCAGGGGAGTCTAGTGCTGATAGATGTGGAAGTTGAGGTGTGAGAAGCTGAGCTGAAATTTATGTCCTGTGAGCTCTGGTAGCTCTGCTCACCTTTGTGGAAGTGCCAGGAGTCATTAAGAATCAGAATTCTCTTGGGTTTTCAGCTTGGTATCCTGGCTAGGCTGGTGGCACTGAGCATGGATGAAATGAGACTTTGTTTTGGGTCTGTCATACCACTCCTTTATGAAGATACTTGAGGCTTTGTAATACTACTCTTCTTATACCAGAAATTACATAACATATCACAGTACAGCGTGACTCTTGAGGTGGGGTATGGGGTGAGTATGATATCTGCAGTGACGTTTTACCATGGAGTGGTTTGATTTCATTTCTTTTAATTTTTTTGTACTTCTTCCTTGTAGAAAAAGTTCAGCTTGTTATGAAGCTTGGGGGTGCCACATGATGGACTTCACTGTCTGACAGACCAGTGAGCTATTCAGTTTCTTCTGCCATGTTGTATTAAATAGAATTCTAACATGAATATATTCAAGTTGCATACTTTACTGATTCATGGCCTTGTTGTTCCTTTCATCCTTAGCTGGAGATTAGAGGTCCCTTGTGAGGTATGGTTTATGTGCATCTTAGTTAACATAGTCTTGAAGCACTCAAAGTACTGTGATAATTCCCGTTAAATCTAAACCTCTGTATCCTGAGAAACTTCTGTTTGCATGCTACCAAACTTTATGAAGTCTCTTTCTGTAGTAAACCTGGCACACACCTCCTCTTCATCTTGAAAGATGATTGATTTCCACTGTTGGTTCTTTAAGTGTGGGGTGAAATTGAAGATGTGTTATTTTTCTTTTCCCCTATCTCAACAGTTTTCCTTATAGAATCATCTCTTCTTGTTCATTTAATTCCTGTGGCATGCTCACAGGAAAAAAACACTGGGATTTATTAGCCACACCTTCTGATGAAGGAATTTCTAGGCTAGTCAGACAATGAACTGTGTAAGTTAAGTTGGCCTGGGATTTCCAACAAGAACTGCTTTTTTGACTATCTATAGAAAAACTTCCTGACCTGATACAGCAGAACTTTAGGATGCTGTAGGTGAAATTGTCATGTCAGCTATTCTGCCTGTGTGGAAAGTATGCTGTTCAGAAACTGACATATAGCTGCATTTGAAAAGCCTGGATTTACCCACCCAGTGCTCTTGAGGGTAGGTCAATAGGTAAGATAGAGTAGGTTTTGTTTTATGTCAGTATATAAAGTTATTCTCACCTGTGATCCATCTTCTCATTATTTCAGGGGATGAAGTGTTGCACACTTGTGAGTAAAGGATGTATTGTGGAATTGCCTAGAAAGATGTGAGCCAAATAGCACGTCTAAAACCCTTTTCTGAGGAAACTGCTGACAGCTTCAGCTAGCCCTTGTTCAACACTGGCTGTGTTGTAAGAGTGCAGCTAAAAGGATTTGTGCAGACTAAGGGATGCAAGCTCAGAAAATACTGAGTTGTAGCAAGGTCTTTTTTAGGTCAGCGTGAAGTTCATGGCTAGGCTTAAATATATGCAGAGGAGCTCAGAAACAAGCTGAGAGTGCTGCTAGGAATCTGGAAAACATAGATGGTTTGCTGTGGGTTTAGAAGCAGGCAGGAGCACAGCTTTTTTGGCATCAAGTGTAGAGGACTAACAATGAAAGTGCTGAAATCTTATCACAAAACTGAAAAGATGACTTATTGGAAAAAAGAAATAAATCAGTGGCAAACAGGCCTGTTAAACAAGCTTTCTGGATATATTTAAAAGCCAGGAGGTTTGAATGGCTCTCATAGCTGTGCAGCCTGGATGCCTAGACACAGTGCTTGGAAACTGATAGGAGCAAACTGTCTGCTCTGGGACTTGCTGACAGCGGAACAAAAAGAAGCTTTTGGGGTTTTTGGCTGGTTTGCCATTTGCACAATTTTTTTTTTCAAAACTCTTAAGGTAGGAAAAAGTAAAATATGTGGAAATCATGAGATGATTCTGTGATCTCTTCCCCCTTTAATCAGCCTATTAAAATTTTACGGAGCTCTTTAGGGAGTATTTTTAAACTGCAACCTGTGGTATTTTTAGTGGTGCTGAAAGATCTCTCAAGAAAGAGACTGTTTTTGCTGGAAGTGAATATGAGAAGGGACTGTTTCTGCCCAGGTTTCTGTCAGAAGTGTGTTGGTTTCCAGCAGGAAGGAAGGCAATTCCCTGTCCTGGGATGACAACACATGCGAAGGTGCTTGGTGCTCCATTGTAACACTGGGTTGTTCTAGCTGTGTGTGTTGTGAAGACGGAAGTGCAGGTGCAGAAGATGGGTAAGTTTCATGAGATAGAGGCCACAAAACTATCCAGCAGGCTGAAGTTGCATTGGACAGCAGGAAGTGGGAAGAGAAGCCTCAGTCTTAACACAGAGGCCTGCACAAGACAGTGTTGAATTCACCTGATAAGCAGGTGTTCCTTAGCCAAGGAGCCCCACCAGAAGGAAACAGATTGCCCCCCCCCCCACACACATTAATTCTTGTTACTTTGGTAACAAAAGCTAATTTGACTTGGAGATCTTGGAACTGTTACCTTGGATCTGTTGCTATTTGGCTTCTGCTGGTAGCTTCCAGGCTTAACTTTTGCAGTGTGAGTTAATTACTGCTTCTTTATTAATGTTTTCAAATCTTCAGATGTAGGTTGATTGATTTATGATACTGTAATGCAGTGTGTTTAGCAACAGGTACCTCTTGATAGTTTATAGAGAAACTTTTTCTAGAGCTTTACTGTTTATTTTCTGCCCACATATCTTCTGTCACCCTCTGGTCTGTCCTCTGTTGCTGAGAAAACCCTGTGGAACTCCCCTGGTTGGAAGGAGATGAGTGGAAGTGGTTGTTTGTGATGTATAGACTAGAGATCTATCAACTTGGCTGCTGCCAGTAGGCTGTGGGATGTGAGAAAGATATTACAGAAAGAGCTGGGTACTGAATCAGTGCCTCTTGGGGAAGTGCTCTGAACTGTTTAGACATATTATTCTCAGTGTCTGTACAGATGGGATGTGTAAATAGGATGATGTCATTGGCAGGGCTGGGGGAAAAGTAAGTCTCTGTGGAAGAAAAAGAGTAATTGCTATGGCTCTCCTGGCTTTCAAACCCCCTCAGTTTACCCAAGCTGCACGTCTTCAGTGTGTTTGCCTGCTGCTAATAGCTGTGCTGTGTTGTTTGGCAGTGCAAGTGCCTGTCTGCACAGCTGTTTAACTTTGTGAGGCATTTTTAGGAAGGAGGTGATAAATGTGAGCAGTCTGCAAGTGAATGATTGCAAGAAAATTAATTCTATCAGTCTGTTAACAGACACAGGATCGTGTTATTGATCACAAACATCAAGCACAAGCAAGAGCCACTCTGGATTTTATTTGACGGTAGAATTCAAGAAATCTGTTGAATAGCTCAGGGTGGCACTTCACAAAAATGCTGCATTGGGTGGGGGAACAAAGTGAAATGAATTGATTACAGATGCTCCCTGCTGCAGTGCCTTGTGGATTGTCTTCAATGTAATGGTGATCTGCTGAACTTGAAACTGCCAGTTCTTCTGAGCAGTGCTTAAAATGAAGCCCTCTTTTCAGCTGGCTGTCTTTAATTTCCTGTTCCCATTTTGTATATGTTGGAGTGCTTTAAAAACCATGCAAATAGGCTTACACATAGCAAGTTATGAAGTGTACTGTGTCTCACTCCTTATTCAGTTAGTAATTAATTCAGAGCTAAGGTCTTCAGGATAACTCGTGCTTTTTTGCATAGTTATGCTAGTGCTCCTATTGTTTTCTGTTGCTAATTCAGAGAAGCTATTCTTCAGAAATGTTTCATTGTTATTGAGACACAAACTCTTGCAAGGTTTTGTGATGGCTGAATACAAGTGCTATTATAAGAGCTAATTTTTATCATTCCTCTGGAGAGCCAGATTTTCACTGGTCCTTTTGTGACTGTGCAGGGTTGGCAAATTATGAGTAAATAAGTAAAAGAAGTCATTTTGAGATATCAGAAGACAAAGAAGCTTCCAAGTGTCCGTGTGTTCGTAGGCTACCTGCAAGCTGGTGCTCATTGCAGCCCCTGCCTACAATGGACCAGTATAAATTGTGTGCCCTTATTCAGGGAGTGCAGTGGTTTGGGATGAGCTCCATGATCCTCAGCACTTTGTCAGAGCTGTTGAACATCTTTCTTTCATAGTAGTTCGAAGCATGGGGCTTAGAGCAATTGCCCTATGTATGGCTGGTGATGTCTTGGCAGACTGCTTGTGGCAGGGATTGGGTTCAGCACCTGAAGATGTTGTAGGTTTTTGGTAGATCTCATTTTTCTCCAAATGAGAAATGTTTTGTGTGCGGTGTGTCCTGGTACACAATAGAAATACAGAAGTGGGACTGAGGCAAAATACAGCATGTACAAAGATAATGGGAAGCAGGAAAGTGCAATGTAAATGTTAAGCCAATGGTGAGCTGAAAAACATTGGAGCATGCTCTTGTGTCTCTAGAATGGTTAATCCAGCTGTTTATGTCAATCTACAGACTGAAAGAGAAACTTGCTGCAAATTGTGCAAATAAATATGAAATTCTATGTAGTTCATGGAATCTTCTTCTCAGGAGATATTCAAGACCTGCCTGGATGCCTACCTGTGTGACCTGGTGTAGGGAACCTGCTTTGGCAGGGGGGTTGGACTCGATCTCTTGAGGTCCCTTCCAACCCCTTTGATTCTATGAATAAAAGTCATCTGAACAGCTCAAAGGCATAAAGTGCCCATTATTACTACAATTTGGTCCATCGCTATTTTTCATGTGTTTGTGTACTTAAGTACGTAGTTTTAACCTGTGCAGGTTTGCTGCTGTGTTTTTACATAAAGTATAAAAACAGTTTTGACTTTTGTTTTTTTAACTAGGCAATAGAAATAATTAGCAGTGAGGAGCCCTAAGATGCTTTGACCTAAACTGTTGTTTTTGTAACACTGGAACCACATTTAAAACTGTGATCTTGATGAGAAACTATTCAAACATCTGGGAAACTTAAACAATCTGTAGCAATACTGGAAAATAGTTTGGTAAACAGTACAGTAATTCCATTTTCAGAATATAGACATTGTTTGTTTATGTATGGGACCACCACAAAGGTGTTAGGTTTATGGTACTGTAGTTGTCTGGATCCTGAAGTTGTGTGACGTGATCCAGAGCATTTTTTGAGTATTGTACACGGTTGGATAAGGAACCTGGAAAAGGTAACCATGCTTATGCCCATAAGTGCCTTTGTTTCTTGCTCAGAAGCAAGAGCAATAGACATTTAGGAAGGCTTTTGCTGGGATGTGGGAGCATGGTTATTATTTCTGCTACCTAAACAAGGGAGCACTTGCTTGCTCACACTTGCTGTGGGAAGATGACTCCACTGGTCTGTAGACCTGCAATGGTCATGGCTGAGGTTCTTAATGTGCCACTGCCTTGCCTGTCTCAGTGTGTCGATGTTTGTCATCTTTCCCTTTAAGTTGTTGTTTTCTCCTTGCTGTTGCACCCTTTAAATATCTGTGGAATGTTCTGTATTCTTTTCTTGGCTGTCATGGCGTCAGTCAAACCAAATGCTCATCTTCATTCCTCTGCCCTGAATACCTTCTGTGCTGTCTCTGTCTCCTGTGGAAAAAAAATCAAACACCAAAATAAGTTGCTAATATGTTGGTATGATTTATTATTTTTCAGATTGAACTGGAGAGCAAGTTTGGAAGTAATTTGTTACATATTACTGCTCTTAGGAAACAGTAATGAAGAGAGAGATCTATGTCATCTTTGTATTCCTTTCAAGCTATTTTAATTACAGAAGACGTGTTTTCAAAATGTGGTTTTCTTGCAAGAAACAGGCTGAAATAAATGTGTCCTTTGTTCTTTGACTATCAAAAGTGATTTCTGCACTTCTCTTGAGGATCAAATCATCTTTTACATCCTGAAGTTACACTTCTATTCAAGAGCAACCATTTCCTTAGGCTTGAAAGGAAAACTCTGGAGTAGCTTGGACTGAGTTTCAGTTGTGTAAAATGTTTCATCACTTCCAAATGACTGTACTGAAGCTTTTTCTTTAGGGATGCCAAGACAGCTTGCTAAGGCTTTGCTTTGCAGACTGAAGCTTTAAATGTTTGCATGGAAAAATGTTTATTACTGGGCTGCTTGAATGAAAATTGGGACCCTGAGGCGCGTTCTGGCTTTGCTCCCCAAAGCTCAGATGTGAGATTTCTGCTGGGGTACCCCAGGCTCCACAGCAGTCTCTCAGGAGGTGTTATACTGCTGTGAGAGTTGCTTGTCCCCTTCCTTTTTGCAAGTAAAACTGTACACTGAACTGTGTGAAAGATACTAAAGCAGCTTTGTTATGGAACATAGTATTAATCTGTTTCTTTTCAAACTTTTTTTCCCCATGTGTTATGCTGTTTATCATGGGCTTTTTTGTTTTCACCAGCAAAAGCATGCCTGTTCTTGTGGCTATTTTGTATTTCTAAACTGTAATTCAAATAACCTGGGATTAGATTTTAGCATATACAATACACATTTGCCAGAGAGAAGAATGGAATGTCATGTTGAAAGTATGTTGCTTTCATAACATCCAGATGTATCTAGATCTCCTTTTGTCTGTCCACTGTGGTGACATCTTCTCAGTTTCCTTCAATTTCTTTGTCTTTGTGCGGTTCTCAGTTGAGTAATAGAAGGGATAAACTGTGACTTAGTCCTTCATATTAAGTGTGACACGGGTACAGGGTCAGATTTCTGCCAGCATGTTCCAAGTATAAGGGTGTTGTTCTGTCTGCATAGAAGATGCATTATTGAAACTGTTTGTCACCTTTTAATGCTGTTGGTTTCCTGTTTCTAGGAGCTGTGCAATGTTCCTTTGAGTGCTGTATACAGCAGGACTGTTCAACCACTTTCCCAAAGACTTTATCACCAGAAAACACTATTGTAATTGTGACCATTACTGGGGTGTATCTATATATCTTCTGAGTTTTAAGTTAAAATGACTTTGCTTGTTTTTCTGTATGTATTGTGAAATGGTATCTGATGTAAGTACTAATACTTCGCATTGAGTTTTCATGTGTTAGAATGTTTTTGAAATCACCAATATTAATGAAAACAGGACTTGAAATCATGCTTGGATATATTAAAAGGTGTTGGGTTTGGAATGTGAAGCCCAAACTTCAGTCTGGATTGATTGGGATATGGTTGTAATTGTGCTTTAACAACCTTAAAATGATACTATTCATCTTCTCAGGAACTGTTACGTGTAGTTGAGCTTATACATGAATTTGGCAGTAAATCACACAAAAAGATTTACTGCCAAGTATCAACATCGAGTAATCAACATGATAGATATCTACTTTGTTTATATTCATTTAAAATCCTATATAAAAATTGCCTCTGTAATACCATGGAAGAGCTTTCTGGTCTTTTTTTTTTCCTTATTTCCTATCACTCTCATTCTCTTCTAGGCTGATAGAGCTGGCTGTGATGTTTTCTCCAGGCTTTGGATCACCTCCTGTGATTTTTGTGTAATGATGAACAGCTGGTAGATTCTGGATGTGTAGAGCCAGTATTACAATGATTGTTAGACTCATTCTGTTCTCCTGGCAAAAGTGTATCTCTTCAGAGAAGACTCCATCCTTGTTCTGTGATGGATTCAGGGATGAACAGACAACTATCTGGCTTTAAAATTGTTGTCTGTAGTTTGTTTTTCAGTTCTTTTTTGTACTTGTGGTTCTATCTTGCAGAATTTGTTGTCTGGAGCAAATGTCACAGGGAAAGTTGTTTCTCTTGAGTACCTTTTTCAGACTCCTCCTAAATGGTTCATAAATGCTTTAGTGTTGGAAAAACAATTTAAAACAGAGGGGCTGTACATCTTTGTTCACTTGTCCTGTGCATTATTTCTCAGTGACAAGTCTACTAAAGAAATTTTCTGATGTTGATCCACTTATTGTGTCCACTTCTGCAAAGACTTGTGCAGTTGTGACGGTGGTGGTATTGGCAACGTTACTACAGGGTGGCAAATCAAAATGCCCTCTGGGTATAGCAGACAAATCTAGACTGCCAGATAGGTTTCTTCTTAGCTCATTCAGTGTCTTCGTTGAGAAAAACACATGATTTTAGTGTGGACAGGAGGACACTATATTACACCATCCTTTATGGTGCCCAGTTCTATGTCTAAACCAGATAGCTGAAAGGTAGTCTTTTGTTCATAGACGAAAATTCCACCTGTGGTAAAACTATTGAGAAGCATACTTTGGAAACTGCCTGTGAAAACTCAGTTTAGAGTGCTGTTCTCCCTCCAGAACAAAAGGCTCAAGCTTCTCTTGCAGAGGGCCATCTGCTTACAGTGTGTGTGCACTGGCAGACTATAACAGGAAGACTTTGCTAACATTCAACATATTTGGTGTATATATAGGAATTATGTCATTGTGAGAAGAGCTCAGTATGACTACATAGTAACTGATCCTAGTCCTGCTTATCATAGTCTGGTCAGTACTCCTAGTGAAGTGCTTGGTTTTGTGGACATCTTGTGGTAACCACTCATCTTTTAGCCCATTCACAGAACTTCTGTGGTGCTTGCACTGGAAATGGGTGCTGCTTTGAGAATGTTTCAGGTGTTTCCTGCAAACCCCATCCTGTGGTGTTGATAGGTGGTTTTGAAACATTCAGAAAATAGCAGAGAAAAGATATAGCATGCAGAATTTGCTTTCTACTTTGGAAACTCCCGAGTGTTGAAGCTGCATTCTGCAGCAATAACAGGAATTTATCTTAGCTGTGTGTGTGTGTAGAATTCATGCTTCTGTGCTGTGTTTATTCAAATAATTAAATGAGTGAAGATTATAAACTAGTGGCAGAAGTAGAGTGCAAGAGCTTGTGCATTCAGTTGCTCTTGGTTAAATATCTTGTAGGCTTTGGTGTGTCTTGAGTGCTGGGAAATTGATGGATATGGCCCTTTGGTCTTGGGATTCCTGGGGCTGCCAGCACTTAGGTGTACATTCTTTCCCCTTTTGTCTAATTTCCTCCCTTTGAAGTGGAGATCAGGCTTCCATTGAAAGCAGAAGTTGTCCAGATACATGATGGAAAGACATCTGACTTTGAGGGCACTTGAAAGGCTTCTATTACTTTCAATGTTTCAGTCTCATAATATCATCCAAAATCACAGTACAGACCTAAAGCACGGTAGTAGCCTCCTAGATCCCCTTTGTGCTGTAGAAAGCTTAATGCTGTATGTACAGGATCTCTCAAGGCCTAGCCGAGATTTCAGCTGCATTGTCTTCCATATGTTTGGAAAAGTTCTCCATCATCTGTGTCTAATTTAGCAGAGAGCTGGAATGCCGGAAATCTTGATGAAATATAGCTGCGAGTTCACTGTGAATGGAAGCACTGCATTGGAGTTTTTCCTCTGTCTGTGCAGCAGAGGATTTCCACGGTGTAGCTTCTTTTATCTATTTATGGGTTATGTCCACATCTCTTCAGTGTGGGCTGACATCAGAGCTGTGGTTCTGCTCAGCCTGTGTAGTGCAGGGAGAGCCTGCTACTGCTGGGCTTTCACATGCAGGTCATCCTGCATGATGACCTGAAGTTTATGATCCCTTACATCTAGTGAAAAGGCACTTGATATAGTATGTTATCTTTATATTCTGTGTTTTGACTCTTAGGCTGACCTTGACTGAATAGGTAAGCAACCTAGATGATATGGCTGTGATAGAATCCTAGTCACAAATAGCAACCTAGTTAATTTCATTGCTGTTTTGCTGAAGCATGTGGCAAATTTCACAAATTTCAAAATACTAAGAAGCAAACTTCTCCAACACGAACTTTTAAGATTTCAGAATAGTTGGTGCTGCCAAGCATTGCTGTGATTTCATGTGCATTTCTTCCAACTTTGCCTTTCCTTTACCAGCTTCTTGCCAGCTTGTAGTTGAACACAGTCATAAAAATAAATCTGACATCCATCAGCTATGCTTTACTGTTTTACAGCCTGCTGAATCTGAAAATTTTATGTCTAAAGCTGTTCTCGAAACTTCAGAAACTTTCTAGGTACTTGAATGTTTTGTCAAGAAATGCAGAGTCTAACATTTGTTGCTGTTTCTTCTTAGTATTGAAATGGCATCAGTAATCATGTCTCCAAAGAGGCAGAGACCATAGAAATAATGAAAATAGAAATGCAGAGAAAAAGTAAAGGACACCTGTTCTGCAAACTCCAAAATACAAATGCCTTTTTCTGGAGAATGCAACTGTTGATGCAACGTTTTCCACTATTTTCACCAGTTGGTCTAGTTTCTTAAAAAGTCAGTTATGTTTTTGCGTTCATAGAAGTTGAAGTACAGTCTTGAACTAATGTGTCTTACTGGGAGATGTACTGAAAATCTTACTTAAACTTCAATCTGCTCTGATCAAACTTGGTTCTTAAATTTACATAGGGGATGAATCAAGCTGGTGTAAGCAAGACAATTTTTGTAAGCAGAGTAGTCTCCTACAGTCTTGCTACCAGGATAATTTACCTTCTAACTTGGGGGGACAGCTGTATGAAAAAATTATGATGTATTCAGAGTTGAAAATGGTAGCTAACGATCTGTTATCAGTAAGACTGGATTGCTTTGTAATATGTAGTATTTTTTTTCACTAGAGCAATTTTTTAATGAAGTGTAAGAAGATGCATTCCAGGTATTTGATACTTAAAGCAATTGCTAGCCTGGAGAGTTTAAGACCCCCCTGAAATGACTTCAGACCTGCTTTGTGTGCCCACATGTCCACAATTGGTGTACCTTCCTTCCTTCTCTGGTGTTCTCACTGAAATCATGAGCCTACCATGGTCCAGTGGCCACAGAATGCTGCTCAGGTTGCAGATGCAGAGAAAAGCCACGGATGAGGTTACTTGAGTTAAAGGACTTTAGCATTTGTTTTCTACTCTAAAGGTTGGTAAAGCTTCACTATTTTAAACCATAAGTTACGTACAATTTTTCCCATGAAAGTCACACCTGGAACTTTTACCCTAACTCTGCTGAGCTACATTTGTTTATGGAATAATCTGTGGTACTGATGACTGCATGTAGCAGCCACCTCACAGAACTCATACTTTCCGGAATGCATTGTTTTACAAAAATAAATTCTGTGTTTAGGCGAGTAAGGGAGCTGCTTGAATTCACAGGGTACTGATTTAAACTTCTGGTATTCTGCACTGATAAACACATTACTTTTGAAGGGCAGGATGGCATTGGCAAGGTTAGAGATAGCTTAAGGTGTTAAAAGTGATATTTTTCAAAAAATAAATATTTATGCAGTAATTTTCTCATTTGTGATAGATGAGAGAGGGAAAACCTCAGGAATTTGACTTAGTCCTGTTTTCAGTGATCATCGTTGAAGAAAGATGGGAAAGATGAGACAGTGACTACACACGCACTGCTGAGAGCTGCCGAAAATCCTGGAGTACTGTGGCTCTGCAGTGAGAGCAGGGATGTTAGGTTGCTGGTTTCTTTAACTACAGCAGTGCAAAATAGCAAGGCCCTCTGGGAGTGCTTGGTAACTTCCTTCCCTTTGGGCACGCTGCTACTCTGCTCTGCAGATCAAGGCATACAAGTACAGGCTCTTCCTGCTGTGAAGGGAGTTGGTAGAAGGTAGATCATGCTGGTTTATGCCGAATGTTATTTTATGCTGTTAATGAGCTGTCATTCTCGGTAGGAGGGAGCTTATATCCCCCAGACACCTTACTTCTCTTAAAACAGGTGCTGAACAAATTTAAACTATATGAACACGAATGTCTTCAGTCCATTTCGGCAGGTTCAGGACCTACCATGTTTGCGTTGCTGTTCTTTTGTGGCTGTTTGGGTGTTAAGCTCTTCTTTTGCAGCCTATTTGCATGGTTTTTGCTCTGTTACATGTTGAAGAGAACCTGTTGATTGCTGAAAATGCTCTTGACTTGAGTTCTGTTTTTTCCTCAGTCTGCATTGCAGACAAACATGAGGAGGAATGATGCCCACAATGTGTAGTTGAGTTGTTAAAGGGAGTTCACCTTCCAGTTGAGGGTCATAGTAATAGAGCCTGAAGGTTGTGGGTACGGTATAGCAGAGAGCACCACTTTTGGCTTTAATAATAGTTCCTTAGGTACAAGCTAGAAGAGCAGATGTTGCTTTCTCTATGCGGATGGACCCTGTAAAGAAGAAGGTCTGCTTGAATTCATACAGATCCTACGTGTGAATGATTTTGGGAGTCAAGAGTGCGTGTCCTTAGGCTGGCTTAGGAATCACAAAATCAGTCAGGTTGTAAGAGGACTCTAAGGTCATTGTCCAGATGTTAATGAAGATGGGGTTACTGTGAGCAGGGAGCTTTACTGGAAAGGGCACTGCTGCAATAGCTTAACTAACAGAGGTACTGCATCATTTTTCTCTTTTACAGAAACATTTAGGATGGGGTGGGAGTCAGTACTGCTTTCTGCAATATATGAGGTATTTTGGACTCTTTTTCTACTGCAAATTTGGTTTTAAAGAAGTGCAATGTTAACTCTGTAAGTATGAATTAATGCTTTCCTGGGCTGAAGATGGAAATACCAACTAAAAAGTAATGGTGCTTGTTTTGCATTGGCTCACACCATGGAAAGACATACATATGCCTTTAAAAATGTTGACTGTATTATCTCCAGTTCTGTAGTGTGGAAATTCATCTGTATGGTTAATGTTTTCAAGTGACAGAGGCAATTACCATTTACATAAAACATTTCTGAAAAACGTTAGAGCAGTTCCTGCTCAAAAGTAAACCTATTTTAAGTTTAGGTCCTGCTGGGGCTGGCATGCAGGAATAACAAACATTGGCTCTGCTGCTGAGGTGAGTAGGAACGGGAGGGGCTGTACTCCACAGTGCACCAAGCCTGAGCCTTTGGTTCTGACTTCCCTCATCTTGTTGTCCGAAGACTATGCTACAAAAGAGGGCAGGTGCTTGCTACCTGCATACAGTCTGTGGTGGCTTCTCTGCTGTCAGCATGCTTACTTCCAGGCACACTGCACATGATGTACCTGCACATGTGTGCCCTTAGAGCTGCCCCTGGGATTCTGTCAATGTGCTGCTGGTGCAGGCCCTAAGGGGACCTGGTGATTACAGGGGGATTTTTTATCTACTCTGTTTCTTCATGGATTGTTATTCACCTTTTGCATGAAGTATGCTCCACATTTACTTATTCTCCTGCTTTTTTGTTAAGTAGCAAGTGTGTTAAAAGCATTGAGGAAGCAGTTAATTGTAGCAGGTCTGGGAGGAGGCTGCTTGTGCTATTAACAAAATAAACCATGCATTCTTTTCTCCTGCTTGCATAGAGAATGTAACTTGCCACATCTTAATTCTCTTGGTCATTTTATAAGAAACACAGGAAGATTGAACTGCTCTGAGAACTGAAGGACAGCATGGAAAGTTGTGTTGGATTTCCTACCAGAGCATGCAGCTGAGTTGCTGTCTGAGAGCTTGCTGACTTCTGTACCCAGATGCTTCTGGCCATCAGTCTTTGAGAATAAAGAGTAGTGCCAGAAATTTTTTTATACTTTGAAGGATTATGTACTGAAATCATGCTTGGACCAATCTCTTAATCAATTCCTTTTTGTAAGTCGATGTTGTAAATGCTGAAGTATTTGCCAGTGGCATGTGTGTGAATTATGTTGTTTTTAAGCTGTCCTTGTAATCACTCTCTCCATGTGAAGTATGAAGCTGTAAACAGGATTTGGGGTTTCTCAGTGTCATATGCTTGGAGGCAGTGTAGCTCATTAGTTGGGAGTGACATCTGGGAGCTGGAAGATCTTTTTGCTCTTCCAGATGCTGCCTTTGACTTGCTCTCTGACCTTTTTTTGCTGCTCAACATTTCAGCCTGAGACTTGCCAACTGTTCTGCATTTCTCTGCCTGTCTTGCATCACTTGACCCTTCAGCTACTAGAGGCTCTTTATCTAGTGTTGTTTTGTCTGCTTTTCCAGACTGTTACAGCTGATTCCTTGCTGTATTCTCACGTCTTTTGTAGATGGAGCTCATCTTAACTCAGAAATAGTCAGCTGGATTAGGAGGTGTGGTGGAAAGAATAGTCACTCATGGTTGTCAGAGGAATGTAATAGACAAAGGACTTTTAGCTGTGCAACTTCATTATGCCTGCTGCAACAGCAGTAGAAGGATAAATATTGTCTATCTGAAGATTATGTTTAAACAGTAGAAATTAACCCTGGAACAAGTGGCCAAAGTACTATGTTGTAGTCACTGAGCTACAACAATTGTTTTGCTGTGTGTAGCAGGAACCAACAGATTCTGGGGATGCCTGGAAAGACATAATCAAATTACCAAATTATGCTCTCTATCAATGAAACCAATATGATTTTGCTGCTCTATGTAGTAGAAACACACTTTGGTGAGTAGAGAGATTATACATGTAGGAGTGATTCAGAGCTCCCTTCAGTGCTGGCTGCAGAAAGGACATAAAATGAGTGGCAAGAGGTTCTGATTCATCAGACCCTCATTTACCATAATTTTCTATCAAAGGCTACACTTGATATCTAGGTACTACCTTTGCATTGCTATTTCAGCAGCAACTGTAGATCATCTGGAGCAGTCAAGCTTCCTATCCACCAGCTTGCACTGAGTGCTGTCCTGAGTGTATCATGGCACATGCTGCTTGAGATTCTGATTCATGATTCCTGTAAGGTGGCTTTGTTTGATATAGCTCAGTGACTAGATTCACATAGGAGTGGATGCTGCTGGTACCCTGGATGGTAATAAAGAGAAGCTTTCTGGTATCCAGTCCTCATTTGTGTGTCAAATACTGCATGTCTAAGCCAATGCTTTCTATAACCACAGAAATGTGTACACCAAAATTTGTTTTCCGGCATTATTCCTCTAAGAATCCAAGAGAATTTGGAAACTGGTATTGATCATTATTTGGTAAGATTTGAATACGTTCAGATCTTATTTTAAAATCCTCTAGTGCCATTTTATTTGTGCTTTTTTTTGTGTGCTTGAATTTGTGTAAGTAAACTGCATACTTATAAAAGTTTGCTGTACACTGAATTTAACCCAGGTACTGAAGTGTAATATTTGATTATGAGCTTGATGTCTTTGCAATTGTATTGGCTCTTGGGTTTTGGAACTGATCCCTGAATGCAGTGAGAAATAATGCCTTTCCATTGGCTTCGCAGGGCTGTGAATCAGGCCTTCTTAATCTGACTGATACAGCTTTAATGATTTTTTTCATGCCTAGTAATTAATTATGTAGGCCTTGGAAGTGAATTATTTCAAGCAAAATATCTTAAGCCTGTCCCTGATAGGACAAGCAGAAGAATGGGGAATTCAGAGCGGCCAGATGTGTCTGTGATTAGGGCTGCTACTGCCAGTAGCACAAAAGGCTTCTCAGATGTCTCAGGAAGCCTACTGGATAAAAGTATGTGTATTCCAAAGGCATTTGGTGGAGAGCCACTGGCAAGTGCATGGCCGCAGCTTTTGAATTAAGAACAAGGCAGGAATGCTTCAAAATCTGTCCTTACTGTAACACAACTTGAGAGACTCTCCTTGCAATGTGAAAATGGTTGCTAAGCACTAGTCGAATGTCAGCTCTTCTCTGTATTTCTTTAACTTTTTTGATGTGTTTTTTTTTCCTTTGGTGTACGCAACTGATGAGTGCTGCCTGGCTTGAAGTGCCCTGGTAGAGAGAAGTAGGACAGTTTTTGCCTCCTGCAGCAGCTGCTCACTAATATGTCCCATGCTGCAACAGAGATTCAGGTGTCTTCAGATCTAGTGCAGGATAACTGCTGACAATGACTTCACTAAACAGTATTAAAAAGTCTTTATTCAGCCAGACTAAATGAAGAAGAATCAAAAGGAAATTCTTTGCTTGGAGGCAGCACTCTGTACCTGAAAGAAGCTAAGAACCTTAAGCTTAGGCCGTCAGTTTGTATAGCTCATGGGAAATAAGCAGAAAGGAACCCAAAATTAGACATTGCTTGGAAAATGAGCTATATTTCATTTAAATTAAAGTCTAATTGTGTATAGCACCCATGTGTCATAAAGATTTGCAATTCTGGCATACAAATGTATGTTATTTAGATGACAGATAGTATTCATCAAAAGAACAAGTTTGCTGTTGATGGAAAATGAGCCTTTTGCAGAGTATCTCTCAGTACCCTTGGCATGGGGAAGTAACTTTTGTGCAGACTTCTGGTGTTTGCCAGCAGGAGAGAAAGGGGAGCTGAGCTGTGTTAGGCCAGAGGAAGTGGTTGGGACCAGTGCTCTGGGGCTTCTTACCTTGATTTGATTCAGGCAAGACTGACCCTGGTTTGTCAAGAATATGGTATGGTGTGTGAGGGATGGCAAGGATGGAGATGGGTTACTGGAAGCAGAAGCTGGTGCAGCTTTGCTTGCTGGAAATGTGTTCTCTAAGCCATGAGAAATTTCAGAGAGAATAAAATCATACAGCAAACCATCAGGGTTTCCTGCCAAACATATCTTGTTTCAGTCCTGTGACTATTCAGTATAACTGGATTTGTTGTGCTTTAATGACTTTTTCCAATGCTTTCCTGGCAAAGGGCTGAGACTTGATGGGAGTTGCCCTTGTTTCAAGTATCAGGTGATCAGTAGCTGAAGAGAAATGCTTCCCTGCTCTGTGAGCATGGCATCAGCACAACCTTTCTGCTTCAGCAGGGTTAGTGTCAGTGCTGTTATTAATCTTTGAGCCAGAGCAGTGAGGAAGGGCTGAGGCTGGAACGTTCCTTGTACTTTTCTTTGTTTTCCCAGTGTCCAGGCAAGCCTGGGAGAGTTGTTCACAGCCAGCCACAAGTGAATGGACTGCATAGGATTTCCTTGACTCTGCTTATTACCTAAGCTGTATGCAGGCCAAGTCAGTAGAGTTTACTCTGGCAGAAAGTACGAGTTGCATTTTCTGCTCAGAAGATGAGTACTGAGGAATATGCTCATTCAGTGTTTGAAAGCATGTGGCTTTCTGCCACATCTCGAGTGCGAGAGGGCTTGGAGTATGTTGGTATAATTCTGCACTTTGTCATTTGTTATTTGCATACTGTTTGCACCTTGTTGTTATCTGCATTGGTGCCAGCACCCTGATATTACTGCCGTTTATTTTTATGATCTTAGTGTTGAAGCAGCTGTAAAAACAACTAGTGAAAATGAGCAAGCTGCTGGAATTCCAGATTCAGTCTGTCTGGTAGCAGGCAGACTCTGAAAGGAAAGAAGAGATGGAAAATAAATAAACTGAGTCACATGTCTAAACATAATTATAACATAAATTGTACTGGGTGGCTGGAACTAGCTGCTGAGGGGAATCAGATCACTGATAAAAGAAATAATGTGATCACTTGTACAGAAAGTGTTAAATAGAATATCACCTTAAATTAAAGGAAATCTTACTCCCACATGTGAGAACTTAGTGCTTGTAGAAAGTCATCTCTCCTGCATCTCATTTGCTTTAGTAGTACAGAAAGTCTGATATATTTAATCAGCAAGGAGATACAGATCGATTAACACTTAGCCTGTCTAGCTAAAATACAAATAGTTAGCTTGTGTACTGATGTCAGCACCAGTGCAATCTCTTTGTAAAATGAAACAGAAAATAGCCTTTCACCCAAGTTGTAAGTTGGTTGTGACTTTGGTGGTCAGATTCCCATTCATGGTCCAAGGGGACCTGATTTCCTAAACACCGCACTAAGTAATTACTGTGCCTGAATTTTTCCTTTGGTCCTGTTTGGCTGCTGGCCAGAGTGGCAGCAATGGGTCAGACTAGCTGAAGCTGGGCTTGGACTTTCTGCAGGGATGTAGAAAGGAGCAGTGTATAGCCCAATATGATTATTTTGGTAGTGCTAGGATAATGATTGGACTTGATCATCTTAGAGATCTCTTCTAACCTAAGTGATTCTGTGATTTTAATCTATGGCAAATTCCAGTTAGGGATTGATTATATGATGTGATATCTGATTATCTACTGTCCCTCATACCAGAAGATTAACTTTATTACCTTAATTTTTTAAAAAAGCTGGATTAGCTGGTGGAGTGCAGCCTGTCAAATAATGTTGAATGGGGAATGGGTAGTGGGAAGCATTCTGTCTTCCTTAGCGTGAAGATGTACTGTCAATTCATTGCTTCTTACTGCCTGTAATCTGGTAGCACTAACCTAGAGAGAAATGCTGATGTTGTCTTTAGTGCCAGTGGTGATATCTTACACTGTAGAAAAAATACTTCTGCCTCATTCCTGATTTTTAACAACTAATTTCATCATTATTACAGTCTCTTGTAGGTGAGTAGTATTCACTCAGCTGATGGTGCCAGTATGAGAATAAGCAGGCAGGGAGTAAACTATTTTCTAGCATACTTCGGTAGTCAGAATTTGGTTTTTCTTTAATTCTATTGAAAATAACAGGTTATTGCTTGACTTGTGATCTGACTTTTTTTTTGCCTTTTCCTCTTCTGGGCAGGAGAGTTGCTCAGACTCAGTATGGACGAACACAATGGCTCTGCAGAAATGCCCCCAGCGAGTCAAGGGCGGCACGGCACCATCAAGTGTGGATGGCTGCGAAAGCAAGGAGGCTTTGTCAAGACCTGGCACACGCGTTGGTTTGTTCTCAAGGGGGACCAGCTTTATTATTTCAAAGATGAAGATGAAATCAAGCCACTGGTAAGTCACTGTCCTAGCTTAATATAAGCAGAATTGCTTCACATTTTAAGAATCCTCTCCATCTCTCTGTAGAACTTGAGATTTTGTTTACTGTGAAGGCAGACCCAAGATAGGCCTTGGCAGTTATATAGTTCCTCATACGATCTCTAAAGTATCCTTTTCCAGGTCAGGTTCTCTCATCACCTTGTTTTTAAGGGAGAGCAGTCCAAATGAATTTCAAGTGGCAAAAATCAGTCTGATTTACTTAGCTGAGGCAGATGGATAAACTATCTTTTTAAAGGTGCTGGTTACTTTTTTTTTTGCTATGTAAAATGTTTTAGTATTTCTACTTTGCCTTTACAGATAGGAAATCCCCTAAGATTGTAGCCTGAATACTTAGCCATCTGTAGTGTGGGTTAGACTTATGTTTGCTGCCTGGTTCTGTTGTAGTAATTTACTGTTCCTTAATGTTCATCTACTTTCTTACTTATTTAGCCTTTCTGACAGGTGTGCTTTAGGGCTGTGTAGCTCTAGAGTGCCATGAGAACAGAGTAAATAACTTTTGCCTCTTAGCCCAGGGTAAGTCTGAGCCTCACTGATAATAAGTTGAGAAATCTTGTGCTAGCACCTTCAGGAGTGTGGTTGTTATAGGTGTTGATCATCCCCATGTGTGTCTTCAGAAAATCTCTGAATTCGCTGTGCGGATATTCTAATATGTAATTGCACATCTTTGTTTTTTGATGCTTTTTGTGGATTTTAACAGTGACTTGAAAGATGTAGAAACTATTAATCCATTTTCCTGCATGGCATAGACCATAGCAATTTGTCAAGCTTATGGCATGCATTATACTGCGTGTGTTAAGGAAATATTCAGCCTTGAAGTAATTGTTCCCAAAGAAAGTTCTTGTTTATGCTGCTTTCAAAGCAGAATTTTCACATGATAGCCTTGGTAGTAGTACCTGTTAAAACACTGCCAGTCAGTACAGGTTAATTAATTTGTGACTTATTAACACGTGTATGTATCAGTGTTTTATGAAATAACCAATTTCTGGGAAGTTCAATATATCTCTTATGATTTTGATAATCAAGAGTTGGAAAAGCAGCTATCAAAACAAGTGTTTATGAGCTGGAGCCTGGATTTCTGGATGTACAGCTCTTCTTCCTAGCACTTGGCATCTTACAGTATGTTTGCAGGTAAGGATGTCGTTGGGAGGTGACAAAAAGCTATTGCATGGAGCATTGTATAGGACTATGGAGCACTATCTTTATCTTTTTGCCAAGGTGCTATCACCTTTACTACATCCCTTTTGCAAGATAGAGGTTGATATTCTCACCTTCTGATTTTAACTTTAGTAGCTGTTGATATCAATAGGTAAGAGTTTGCTTGAGTTAATCACTGAAGTATGTAGTAGTTCATGGAGAGACTAAAAAATAATAATAATAATAAAAAATTTGTTTCTGGTTGGCTTAAAAAATGAATGAACCAACCCAAATCATGCTTAGTCAATATCTCAAAGTGTACGAGTACTGGTTGTTGAAATATATCCCAAGTTTAACACCATGTATCAAAGTGATGTTTTCCCTCTAAGTACGTAGAAGAATCTGATGTGTTAAATTCAACAAGAAAATTACTGTGACTTTCTGGAACGTTGTTGTACTTTCAGTGGAGAGCTGAAGTCAAGTGATAGAATAAATTTCCAGTGTATGAAGGTGACTGGGGTAGAGAGCACCATTATGTCATTATTATACTAGCAGCATACTATTGGATTTGTGTTCAGGACTAATAATAGTTTATTCATTACTAGATATGATTAATTTAGACAGTAATGTAATGGAAAATGGAAGAGTTCATGAGGTGTGTGATTTTGTTTTTCCCCCTCAAACTGAGTTGTTAGTATTTTTCTTACTGGTTGGCTGTGCTAGGAAACAGACAGTATTCCTCAAGATGAGGAACATATCTCTGTGTGCATTTATAGAAGAACCTGAGCAGGAGTGGACAGGATGAGCTAATGAGTTTATCTTCCTAGCCCTAATGTGAATTTGGGAAATACAGGTAACAGTTTATGGTGTGAATTCAGTAGATCCTTGAAGAAAGAGTCTGCTGTGTTTGGGGCTTGGGTTTTGTCAAGTCTGTACTAAAAAAATTACGCAGTGGCATTTGTATGTTTGAAGTTGGAGTTGTGAATAGAAGTGAATCTGAGAAAAACGGGATGTCAGATTTTAAACTGAGTGACTGTATGGAAGGAGTCAACAAAAGGTATGACATCTAATCGTCTAAACAGTAAATACTCCTGACTTTCTGAAATATGCTGTTAGTACTACAAGCAGCTACAACATTTACTAAAGTGTGTGTACATTGACTGGAACTTTGGTACTGGCCTGTTAAATTCAAGTCCTCAACTATCATTGTGCGCGTGAGGTGAGCTCTCTGCCAACTTATATCAACTGCTTACTGGCACATAGCACTTGTGCATGAGAGCAAAGGAAAAACAATACACAGCTATCGCAGTCAAAATCAGTGACTTTTCATTGATTCCCTATTATCATCAAACACAATCTTGCCCTTGTAATATCTTACTGATAAAGAAGAACATCTGTCTTTTGCTCTGTTATCTGTGAAATATCTCAGGGGATCTGACAAACTTGGCATATCTGTTTATTGGATATGCAGATGTGGATAGTAGTAGATGTCTCCTGGAACTAAAACAAAGGAGTGAGCAAGTCCATAACAAATGAAGACATCTGATTTCTAATCATTCCATATAGTTTTTGCCTCTTAGAGATTATACAGAATTTTACCTTGTTGTTTTTACCTGTTGCCTCTGGTAGTCACTTTATTCCTGACAGCTTGATGTGTTTTAGAAAGCCAATATTAAGCTAGATCTAAAGATCAGCTATCTAGCTTGGCATGTGGATGAAATCAGCATTTAGTATTCCTCATAGTACAGCTGTTGTTTATGTGCAGCTGATGAAAATGAGTTTCTTGCTTTCTCTTCTGCTCATGGTTAACTTCTGTGGTTAGAGAGAAGCATGAGGGAGCTTCCAGGTATAACTTTATTGTAGCTCTCAATCTTACTTAAGGAAATGTTTCTGGAAGCAAACCTGTATGGATAGAGCATCACTTAAATGTGACTGTGAATGAATAAAAATAGGCAAGTTTGCCCAGAGTAGTCAATGTTTGTGGCTTAGGCACCTGTTTATTTGCCAGCCTACAGCAGTGGCCTGTGTTTGTAGACTTGAATTTGAGGTGTGTGAAGATATCTTAAAGATCTACAACTGACATCCTGAAAAACCTTGGTGTATGCCTGAAAATAGTTGTTAATTTTATTCAGCCTGTATACCACCCTGAGATTCCTGGCTTTTAGTGTTTGTCTTCTAGATAAAAAGAAGTGGAGTCACTGTCCCTAGAGGTGTCCAAGAGCTGTGGAGTTGCAGCACTGAGGGGTGTGGTGGGGATGGGTTAGTGGTTGGACTTCGTGATCCTAGTGGTCTTTTCCAGCCTTAATGATTCTGTGAGTTAGTCTTTGAAATGAAATAACTGTCTGCTGGAATCTTAAGTACAAGTAACCACTATCTGTAAGGGAAAAATTCTTTCTGATGTACAGACAGAATACTTTAAAGCACTGCTTTCCAGCAAAGTATGTGCTTTTCATCTAATCCAATTTGTGTAGAGGAAAAAAAATTAAATTGGAAGCATGTTCTACTTAATTACATTAATAGGAAGCAGCCAACAAGTTTCAGTTGCGATTTTTAAAAATTAAAGCTCCTTGTGAATGTATTAAATAGAAATTAATACTATATGGACAGATGCATTCAAGATTTCTGTAATTAAGAGAAACCTGTGAATACTGGATATGATGAAAAGATTGAACATCATGCTTTTTTATAATTTATAAAGAAACAGGTAACATTTATAGGCATGCAGAGGAATTTAATTGTATGTGCGTATTAGAATTGCATCTCAAGAAATGACCATCTGTGCTTGTAATCTAGAGGATTTTCAATAAGGAAAAAGTTTTATTTACCATGATCCTTGCCAATGGAAATATGTGGGAAACATCTTTTGTGTAAATATGAAGAGCAGCACAGTGGGCCAGAACAGTTCTCCATAGATACTGCTTGGAGCATAGCTGTAACTCCCCTGATTGTGACTGGGGAGGATGATGTGGAGCAATACCTCTGTGTGCTTGGTTGGCCTTGTGTGCCTTGCTAAAAGACCTCTTGCCATCTCTTAAGGAGAAATTAATCGTACGAATGGAGTGATGTGCAAGGAGATCCAGTTGAATCCTACATGAGACTTTTAAAAAAGACAGGTGACCTGGAGTTCTGAGAGAATATAGTCAGCTGCTAGCAGCTGCATGTAACATAGTTTGAAGCAGTCCTGACGGAAGGCTGCCAGCTTACCTTCTTGAGTTTTGCCTAAAATAGGAAGGAATAGACAAGGACTCCATTTCCAAATGTCTGAATGGGTCTTGTTGCAACTGGCTCTGCCCCTACTCCATTGTGTTCTGCCCATTGACAACTTGCTTCTGGATACATCTCTGCTGAGGGTTGCAGCAGAGCAGCTGCTATTGCTGAGCTCCTTGCAGCCACCACCTGGTTGTTCCTGCTATCCCATTGCTATTCTGTTGTCCAGAGTGTGAACTCTTCTGTATTTCCTTTCCCTTCACTGCTTTCAACTTTGAAGAAAGGTGCCTGCTCATTTTAGATTTGCATGCATCATACAAACTTGAAACAGATTTTGGGTTAGCCATGTGTTCCTGATGCATTCACATTTCCTTTGAAGCACGTAGTTGACGGAAGAGAAGCTTCTCTGTAACACATCCTTCTATTTAGGGCAAGTGCATTTTTTTTCCTTTCTTATCATTGGACTCCATTCAGTGGTCATAAGGTCTCTCAAGTTTTAAATCAAAAAATTAACTTAATACTATGACTGAATGAGTGCCAGATCAGTTAAGAGTTGCATCCTTGCATGTGATCTGAGCGGTAGAATCTCCTGTATTCCTGTGCTTGTTTTCTGCTTGGGAAAACCAGGTCTGACCTGGTATGGCAGCTGTTAAAACTATCCAAACAGCAGTCTCTTTCACACCACATTGGCTGTTTAATGTTGAAAGTGCAGTGAGAGCTCAAAAACTGCTTGGGATCTTTTTCTTTTTTATATGTTTTCTGGGAATGGCTTCACAAGTTTATGGATATAGCAGGCTCTTGCAAATTTGGCAGTGAAACTTTTGGAATGCAAAGGTGGCTATTGATGGATAAGTCTTAGCAGAGAGTAGAGAGTTCTGCCATGTCTAATACTTGTCTCTTGAAGTTTATAGGTCTTTTATTGCTGCAGGTTTCAGCAATTTACTTGGACATGTGCTTTTCGCTGTGATGACTTGAATCGGTGCAATTAAAGGTGTAATGTATTCTTGTCAGTAGATACTCATGGGAATTTTGTACAAAAGAATTTACTGTGGTAAGATCCTGTATTTTGAAACCAGGGCATTTCTGATGCCATTACTGTTATTTGGGGAAGGTTTCTCACATCTGCAGGATTGAATTTCTGTGCTTGGCCTGAGACAAATATTCACAAACCCGTTCACTGAGGTGTTCAGCTTGGAGGTGATCAGATTCCAGCTTTAATCCAGTCTTCTGCTTATTTCAGACAAAAAATGTGAAGCCGAATTTTCAATAGCTGTTCTTTGTTCTATTTTATTACTTTGAAAAACTCTTGAGGCCTTAGGTTTGACCCAGTAGGAGTCTTAAAAACTTTAACAGGGAGGAAAATGGTGTCTCATCCAGCAGTAAGCCCCATGTTAATTAGAGATATATCACTAATAAGTGCTGCACAGAGGTACATATTTTGTGCCAAATTCAGGCAGCTCTTGCTTAGTGCTTAGCCCTGGATGGTGCTGATAGAAATTCACTTCTTACTTGAAGATCTCATAGGATTGAGTGCAACTCAGAGTATTCAGTCCCGTACTTTGTACAGAGCTGTTGTTTACTGTTACCTAAAAGTTGGTGAGTGCTTCATCAGCCTTCTCTGTGCTTTTATTTTTGAACACATTTTAGGCATTCTGATAGAACTCTGAAAGCCAGGAGAACAATGGAGAGGAGCCTGACTGCTTATGTGCTGAGCATTGTGGCTCCAGTTCCTTTTCCACAGCATTTTGGGGAACCAAATACATGTTTCTAAACTTCCAAAATTTTACTCAGTCCAAGCTGGGAAATTCGTTTTCAGTAAATACTTTTGGAATAGAACAGAACTTAATGCTCTCATAGCAATGATGGAGGGTGCTAGCACCATTGACCTATGTATGCATTCAGAGCTAAAGCTCTCAAGTATACTACCACGTGTTGTACAAACTGTTCAGTTAAACTCAGCCAGCAACTGCTGCTAGATTGGAAAAGAGAGGCATTAAACAATATGTAAACTAGCCAACTGCCTAATTTAATTTCTTGGTGGCCAATCAATCTGCTTATCCCAAATGTTCACTGCCCTGCTTCTCGCACCAGGGTATAAAATCCCATGAGCTCTGAAGCAAAATTTAACCTTTGTGTTCTTCAGTACTTTTCATGGGCAAGCTGGGACAAAGCTGCTTTTGTCCTAGGATACTAGGATCAGGTTTGGGGGAGCTGACGTGTCTGTATCTGCCTCTCTAATCTTGCATGCACCATCTTGGCCTCTACTTTTTTTTCTCAGCTCCTGCCAAGTGGCAGGGTCTGCAGCAAGAGAAGGGAGTTTTTCTTTCCACATCACTCTGTTGCCTGCTTCTGGTGGATGCTAAGGAGTATGTATTTAACAGGTTAATGGGGTTGTGTGGAGAGGAGTAAGGGGGGCTCATGGCTTCAGCTGGTTAAAAGTACACCTGAGCTTATGCTGTGGTCATTGTTGCTGATTATCTTCTTACCACCAACTTCTCTTCTCAAAGATGGCTGGTCTAAACTGTTAATCATGCCAGTGGTTATTGCAAGCTCCCATACAGTACATGCCTTCTGTCATTCATTAGGACACCAGTGATATGGTCTAGAGGTTTCATCTGCTAGGAGGAGTGGAGCAGAAGAAGCTATGATCTTGACTAAGGAGAACACTTAAGATAATGACTCAATGTGTTTTGAAATCTGCCTCATCAGATTCAGGGACATTTGATTACCTCCAAACCTGGAGCTGGTATAGTTAGATTCTAACTCAGCGAGCTCAATATGTGTAAAAGTTTTATTTGTACTGTGTTATCTTGTGCATACCATATTTCAAGGAATTCTGGGTTCTTGCTCATTTTCTCACAGCTGTTGCTGTAGTAACCAAGGACTGAGTCTAGAAAATTTTTTTAGCAGCATTCATTCACATCCTCTGATCTCAAACTTGTGCAGCTGGAATTTGTAAATGCACTTCTTGCATGTATGTGATGAAAAGTGAACTGGATCCTGTACACACTCAAACACACTGAAATGGTGGATGAAGGTGCAATGTGTAATGTCCATGCTTTGGGGGGAAAAAAGGGTCCCAAGTGTGTTGCTCTTAGGACCTCTGGGTTGCCATGTGCTACCCTTACGAGATGAGACATGTTTAAATCCCTTCGTACAGAACAAATTCCTGAGAATGGCCAACCCAGGTGGTATTTGTGTTGGCAGCCTCAGAACAGGGGCTGAGGGCTGAATGCTAACAGAAGCAGCTAAAATTAACATCCAGTGCTGGAGGGACATCCTTTTTAGCAGACTTACAGCACAAAAGTTGAACTAACAAAAGCGCTCTCTGTTACTGCTTGAGCTGCAGAATAAAGCCCATTAAAATCCTTCATTGCCTCTGCAACTGCCCACAGAGGGCTCCTGCTCTAATTGCAGCGTCTCCAAGAAAAAGTAAATGCTTTTAACTTCTGAATGACTGCAAGCGATTAAGCAGTACTGTGAGGACACAGGCATGAGTTTTGGAAGCCCACCAACATGAACTGAGTATTACTGCAATATGTTTGTCATGCAGGTGATGGAAAACAGACATGAGTCTGTGATTTAAGTAACAAATTGGTGCTTCATTAGGCAGATGTATGGGCATTTACTAGAGCAGGCTGTGGATCTCAGAAGGCTCATCTGCTGTGACCACTCAGCTGTGTTGGCTTTCTTCTGTAGGTTGTGATTCAGCCCTAGGTCTTCCTACCTGCCCCTCCAGCAAGGTGCAAAGGAGGTGAATGAGCAGTGGGGAAAAAAGTGTGGAGGTATTTAGATGTACTGCAGCTGGGGAAAGATGAGGGAGACTTGCAGGTATTTTTCTCTTTCTCCTTTGCGTAGCTTGAGTGTAGAAAAGAAAAAGGTTAATATTTATGGTGAGAGGATATTGTGGAAAATTGGGCAGTGCCATTCATATTGAAGTTATTATTTGCCACTTTACTGCCAGATGTTAAGGTGCCAGACTTTTCTCCCTGGGCTTCCAAAAGATGGTATCCTGTTGTGCACCACCAATAACTGTAACTCTGCCTAGCTTCTGCAAGTCAAAAATTTGTAGCACGTTTCTTATATACTGTGTTTCTCCCTCTTTTTCTGCAAGCTAAGTAGTTGCTTAGTTTACTTTATCCTAAAATCTGTCATCTGGTATTAGTTGCAAGTCTACTTAGTAATTCCACATAAAGGATAAAGAAAAGGTGGTGAATCTGTTTTAATGGTTCCTTGCATAAATCTTTCTAAAAGCAGTGAGACCGCTACCAAAACTCTTATGTCCCAGCTACATTGCTAGCAATGAGAAGCTACATGAGAATGAGATTTAGCAAGATGCATGCAATAGCAAACTGCTGAAGGTATGGTTGTTCGTATGAGAGTTCACAAGTTAGTCTGGAAGAAGTTGAGCATTATATTTCATTCAGTCTAGGCAATAAAACATTTGTCATATTTAACTAGTCTCAGATCAACAGGAGATCTTTTTCCTTTTGCTTCCTGGATTTGATTGTTATTCCAGGTGTCTTAATTTTATTTCTGTATTTATATAATGTCACTTATGTAACTGCCGCTGTCTGAGAAAGAGGGTACTACCACGACTTAAGAAATAAAACATACGGAGCCTCTGTGTGTCAGCCTTTTTGATATGCTGAAGTTTTTGGCTTATTTTCTGGTTGATATCTTCACTTTTGTAAAAGTTACCCTGAGCTGGGATGAGCGGTACAGGCTACAATAAATCTTCAACACTTAATAATGCGACATTAATAAGAAATGTTTACTATGTTATCTTCCTGCTGGCTCCATACCAGGGCAAGTGTAAAACACACCATTTTGGTAGGGTTGAAGAATTGAGATGCCCTCAGCCAGATGCAGCTGGGCTTTTATGTACCTTGTGCTGAGGAGATGTGGACTTTTTCCCCTTATAACAATCTCCAAATTCTACTGTGCAGCACTTCTTCCAGTGAAGACAGTAAGGGGGCAGGGTTTTAGGACTGGTGCATTATGGCCCATTGTTATGTGACGTTTCTCACAGGTACGTGGGTGTGCTGGATTGTGATTTCATCTGATTTTGAAAACATCTGTACAGGGCAGCATTTGCTTTAACCTATCTAGTATAATGGCTGACCTAGTAAACAGTGACTATTCTGATGTCCCTTTGCTTCACTGGGAAGATGCAACCTGTTGACTAATGAGAACATTTACTGTTAAGTACCCTGAGGGCTGGTTTCATTTCGAAATCTGAGAGTTTAGTATTGTGAGGTAAGATAATTAAGCTATTTTGCTGGCATCAAGTAAACACAAAGTAGGAAAACTAAGATGCCCCCTCTTATATAGCAGTGTTGCTAGTATTCTTGCACTGTCTTGATATGATTTGACAAGTAAACAATGGTGCTAAATAAAGTAATTGCCTGTGAAGTGTTAAATTAAGCAGAACAAAGTTAAATTATTGCTGCTTTTCATGTTGTGACAGCACTGGGACTTGTCTCAGGTACTTCTGTCCTAATGAAAATACTGATGTGTGAAGCGTCTATGGGTACTGCTGCTCTTTGAAGAGGGTGCAAGCAGGGAGAATTTGGAGAGGGTTTAAATGTGCATGCAGAGCTATGTTGCCTCTTTTCAGTGTGGAGGCTGAATGTTTTGCTTTGGGAGTTTGGAGGCAACTGTAAGTGTTGGGGCTTTGGGAAGGAGGGTGAAGTGGTAGAGAGAGGCCTGAATGAGAAACATTCAGGTACTGCAGGCTCAACAAAGGAGAGAAGAGCAAATAAAATGAGTGGCTGGGGAAGCAGGGTAGGGATTTTACAGAGGTGTGGGGAGTCAGAGCTGAACTTGGAAGACTTAAGGAACTGTGAAGACGTTTGTTAATCCGTTAACTACCATGCTTCACGTTCTGTTTTCTTCAGAGGGTCATTATTTGCTTGCATTATTCTGCCCGGCTCATCTTATGAGGCATAGCCTACATCTGCAAATGGCATTATGTTCAGTGTTTGTCTTGTGGAACTTTCCATAAAAGACTGTAGCCACTATTGTTTTTTAAACCTCAGGCAGTCTGCAGTGGAGCTCAGGAAGATCTGCTCTGTGGATGGTATAGGGACACAGGGGCTTTTTTGCACAATGCTTTCCAAGTCTCAGTGTGTAGATGCTTCTATATTGGTGTTCAACAATAGAATAACGTTAAGTGAAACAGGTAACAAAATGACAAAGGATTTCTGAGGTGTTAAAACGGTATATATGATTCTCACTTGTCAGTGGTGATGCCAGCAATGGAACAAACAGCTGCTGAAGAATGGAAGTAGCTAAAGGCAAAAAAAAAATAAAATCAAATATTCTCCTGTGAACTGTGTCCAGCAGATCCCCAATGTGCTGCGAGCATTCATGAAGAGCATAAAGGCTTTTTACATAGGGTGGATGCTGTACAGAGAACAATTGCTGCATGAGGAGTTCTTCTGTGTGTGCAATTATGAAGAAGGTGGAGAAGATGTGGCTGCTGACTGCCTGCGTAGATGACTTGGGCACTGTGTGTCCAGCAGCAGTGAGTGGCAGAGTTCTGAGCAGAATGCAGCCATCTGCTTTGCAAGAGTGATCAGCAAGAATGTGTGCAGGAAGGTGATCTCCTTGTCTCACGTAGCCCAAAGGTGACATTGCATCAAGTGTTTTCTCCACCTAAACCATTTCAGGAGATCTCTGAATGGGTGCAGTTATCTCTGTGGAATTTAGAAACCCTGCCCATGGGTGCTACTGATACAGAGCTCTTGGGTCACTGCTGTATCACCTGGAGAAGTGAGATGCATTATTGCTTGCCCTTTGTGAGGTTTAGAAGATAGGGGAAGAAGCTGCTGGGAAGAGATGCAGAGCTGGCTTTGGTGTGGTTGGGTTTCGAGCAGCAGAGGGGATGAGCTGGAGGTGGGGCAAGGAACAGCTATTTGGCAATCTTCTCAAAGAGAAGAGCTAACACTTAAGCATTTTCTTTTAAAATAGTTTAAGATGGTATTTTAATGCAACTAAGTTCAAAATGAGTCTTTTGACATCCTATCTGAAGTGTGAGACTGCAAGATGCTTTGCAGCTCCCAGTTCACCTTGCTTTCTGGATGAATTCAGTGTGAGCCTATAGGCTCTTGCTAAGAAAACTAAAGTTTCTGGTTTAAGCCATTTAAGGTGCAGAGCCTGGAAAAATACTGGAAATCATTTTAGAGCACTTTTGGGCAGAGAATGGGGTGAATGTCCTATCCTTGGAGACTTTCAAAGCAGGGGCAGCCTGATTTTGGTAGGTGGCAACTAGCCCCACAGCAGGGAGTTCGGACAGAGTGAGCTTCAAGGTCCTTTCCAACCCAATCAATTCTGTGCTGCTTTTGTAGTGAAAGCAAAGGAGATGCTTAAGTTGTGAGGTTGTTGGATGAGTTCATGTACGGGCCTCTTACAAGCATGTCATAATCACTGGGATGAGGAAGTGTTTGGTATTGAGGGAGCTGTAGAGTAAGAAGCTGTAGGTGCTGACAGCAGTGTGAATCTGAGAGCAAGCAGGGAAAGGCAACCTGAGGAAGTCTTAGGCTTACTGCTGCTGTGTGCAAATGAGAAACATAAGCACAGCGTGGCCCAGAGGGGTTGTAAGGCATATACATAGTTCTTTGCTTTTCCTGAAAGACGATAGATGTTCCATCACTTCACTGACTCCAGGTACAGTTTTCTTAAGTGTATTGCACTCATTTTCCAAATATATGCAAATACCTTATTCTGGTCTGCTGTTTTTGCTAACATGTTTTTGGTTTCTTTCTCTGGGTGGTGGTGATGTTAAGGAAAAAAAATGCTGCAGACTTTTTTATTTCAGGCTATTTAGTTCACAACAGCAATTGTTACATCAGTGAAAAATACCTTAAACCCACTATAGGAGCAGAATCTGGGTTTTTAATTTACTTAAACAGAAAAAAATTGCCCATAGGCAAATAAGTACTTCTTCAGGCTCCTGGCAGCACCATGTGGGTTGTAACAGACCATGGCACTCCCTGCCAAGTGGGGCATCAGCAGCATCCCAGGGCTCCCAGGTGGGTGCCTTGGAATGTCTTGACTGGCACAAAAATTGGGTTAGTTCTGAATGTCATCTTCAGGTTTTTTTTGTTATGCTGGACCACGGTGGCAAAGCAGACTGTAATGGCTGAGATCAGTTCCCTGGTGGCAGTGTGTGCTAGGATGGAGTTGCCCATGATGACTTTTTTGTGGGCAATTTCTGCTAATACTTTTCTCTTTTTCAAGAAAAATGGGAGCAAAAAGGGCGTAGCTTGGGTAGCATTGATGTGGAGATGGAATCTACATGAGGAACATCAACCTAATTGTGCACCAGTGAAGGGGCTGTGTGCTGACAGGGGCGGGAGCATTGCTGAGTGCAGGTGGCAATTGCATATAGGGAGGTACAGATGCTTATTTGCCTTTCCAGCTCATTTTCCTTAGCTGTGCAAGGTCCAGCTCCTTACCCTGCTGTGGATGAGCAGTGTAGCTACTGTGCAATTCTTTCTGATGTGGTCTCAAGACAAAGGCATCTATTCTCTGAAAATATTAGGTATTAGGCAGTTATGCACTTCTGAACATACTCGATGATGGAGGAGGAATTAAGTCTACAGCTGAACTTTGCAATCTTCTGTGGAGAGTGTCTGAATATTCCAAAAGGAAAAGCTGAGGTTGTAATTATGGGATGTTGTCCAATTATCCTCAGTTTTGATGTGTGGATAAACACTGAGGAATATCATACGACATGAGTGTAAGCAGGTAGATATATTGTTTTGAATAAAATTCAAAAAGGAGTTTGAATTATTTAAATAAAAACTATCTCTAAGTTGAACCAACAGAGGTTCAGGTTGTATTTTCTGTATAAGTCTGTAAAATGTTTTGTAATAAAGAAGGGGCATTAAGCTTCCTGTGATGGCAAGGAATCAAGGGCAGTATGTCATACTGGGAGAGACTGCATGTGAACTGCCATTATTCATTGCTGCCTGGCTTTTGTTATCCAGGCTCACAGTGGTAGAAATGGCCTTTATAAAAAAAAGCTGCTTCTTGAACACATCTGAGTATGTTGGAGCTTGGCTGTGCTTTGTGTAGTTGCCAAGAAGTGTGGCTGTTGCCTTTGCTGTGGTTAATAGGTGTGTGAAAGCGTGTCGCTAGTGGGAAATGGGGCGTGCTGCAGCTGTGTTTTTGGGTAATGCTGCCTACCATAATAGGGTGACTGGAAGCTGTGCTGTGGCTGCTGAAGGTGACACGAGGAGAGGTGTAATCATCTTAAGGACAAGTAAAATAGCATCTATCTTATTCCTAAATTTACAGTAGATGGAATAACGGGGAGCAGATAGTATAGTATGAAATACTTGTGTGTAGGTCACCATCTTAAGTGTTTTGTAAGTGCTGACATCTGTGGGAACTGCATAATGGTGCTAGGATTAGTTCATTCCCTTCTGGTTAGGCAAGTCTGGGGCAGCACCTCTCTGTCTGCTCGGGGCAAGCCTGCTGCCTTAGGAGAGGGAGAGTTGTGTCCAACCTCTCTCAGTGCTACGTAAGATGAATAGGCAAGGAAAATTGGCAGAGTAGTGCTGGATGCCTGCCTTTGCCAAATGTCTCAAATTATCTCTGGAAATATGCATTCTTAAGTTCCAGCCTAGGTCATAAATAAAAGTAAGTTGTTTGTGGATGTTAGTGCTGTGGTAGTGGGGATTGGTGGGACTTTGCTTCCTTAGATATACCAGCCAGGCAAGGAGAGAGAAAAACTAGTGCTGTGCAAAGTCTTTATTTCATATAGTCCTAGGGTTAAATGGGGATGTGGCTTTGGGATGGAGATGTTTTAGTGGAGGTACGTTAAGAAAGCACTATTCAATGCTGTGTGTATTTGGTACAGAAGCCTGCTCACTTTTTTTCTTGAGAGAAAAGCAGACTAGAGGCTAACATTCAAATTTATTACTGTTTATTGTAACCTTGAATTGTTTCTAACTTATATGGCAATTCAGTGTATTCCTTAAAATGCAAGGAGCAGAACAGAATTTTCACTGTTCTTTTGTACAGGAGTTTTCTCAGAAATGCTAACACACTTAGTGTCAGCCAAATGTTTCTTTAAGGAATGCATCACCTCCATTGAATTCTACAGGATTGTTTCATCAGACCATAAAACACAATTCCTTACTTTAAGAACCTCATAGAATGGCTTGTGTCTGAAGGGACCTCAAAGGTCATCTAGTTCCAACTCATATATGAGTTTTCTAGGGTCTCCCATGTCTAATGTCATTAAAACACAGATGAGAGTGTGGGTGACAGCTCCCAAAGATTTTGGATCACGAGAACAAGAGTCCTAACAAACTGAGAAAGCAGTTGGTGTTCATCTTCTGCAGTGCGAAATACACCTTGGTGGAGTGGGAGGGATGTAGCACATCCATTTGTATTTGCTCAGCCACCTGAGGAGGACTCAGATCACTTTCTATTTGCTTAAAGTAACTTACCTGAATGGAAAAATCAAACTTTGGATTAAAACCAAGCTGTGGAGGCATGATTGGATTTTTAAGTGCTCAGCTGGGCACGCTGACTGTATGAATCGTGAGGCTGCTTTGGGGGATGAATTGAGCACTTTAAAATTACTTTATAATCAGCCCTGATTCTGCAGTGGATAATAAAAGTACACCAATAAATGACATTAATGATGGGAGAATGGGAATAATCTTCATTTGAGGAAAGCACTTGATCATATAGAAATCTTCTATTTTAGCAAGGTTCTATGAAATGCAGCTAGAAGTTCTTAGAGGATGTACTGAACTGCCTGCTGTGTTGGCAAGCAGACAGAAAAGCTTGCATTTCAGCAATGGCTTCGATTTGGAGGAGGGGTTACTTCAGACAGTTGAGTTTACATTTTACTGCATTCATAAAATGCATGTTTTTGAAAATGTTATGAAAGTATAGTATGTAATATCTTTAGAATCTGAAGCTTAAGGACAGGTGGTGATTGGAACTTGGTCGTGTTTCTGAGTTACTGCTTGGGTGATATGCCTGGTCTCTTATGGTGTTGTCTTGGGAATTCACTTCTAGGAGTCAGCTCCTACATCTGGTCATTATTCTACAGGAGATATTATAGAGCTTGATTCTTCTTACTTCAACAGACTTCACTTTGTGTTTGGCTTTTCATGCTTAAAATATTGCTCTTCAATGCTGTTTCTTAATGAAGAGAAGCTTTATTGGGAGTGGTTATTATGAGTTACTCTCATCATAAGGAATTTGTGTCTTGTAACATTTTAGCCATGCATCCAACATCAGGCTCCTATGTTTGGGGGCTTGAGAAACCTATGAAACTGATTTTCTGGGTTGTAGAAGACCTAGTGAGAGGCTTGCTTGTGGGTCTGGCTAATTAAGAGGGATCTGACAAAGCATATCACATGTCCAGTGTTTGTTACTTGTTGCCAAGTTGTAACTTCTGGATGCTAAATGGCGAAGAGGTGCAAACCAAACTGTTGAAAAAAGCTAGTGCTAGGAGTCACCCTTCAGATGGTCTGGACTTAAAGAAATCAAACACTTTTTGTCAAAAATTTATTAGTCTGGTTTACTGGAAAATTCATGGGGATGAGGTGACTGTACTTGAGCACTGGTGGAGTTCAGGTGAGACTGAGGGACAGTGCATTACTGCCTCTGCTTTTCGCGGAGAAGAGTTCAGCCAACTTGTGCACTGGTTGTAAAGGGTCACGGGGGAAAAATAGTGACTAAAGACAACAAGGATGGTGGCTGGGCTAGCAGGGGGGTGTTTCAGCCATAGACAGCTGTTTGGTGTGGTGGAAGTAGGGACTAAGAGGCATTTTAGTTGCTGTGTCTGACTGTGTTACACAAAGAATGGCTGGAGGGGCACAGGTAGAACTGACCTGGGAGTGAGAGGTTATATTTTTATTAGTAGGCTCTTGAGAACGGTGTATTATTTGGCTTTACTTTTTTGTGTGTGTTTTGTATCACACACTGTTCTGTGTTAAGAAACTTCTGCAGGAATGGAGAACTTATTTTTTTCTACCTGACTTAGCTGAGATGTATTTATATAGCTTAGATTAGATGTATTTATTAGGTGGAATAGTAATTCAATTTGGAAAGAACACAGATGCTGAAAGCGTAAAGCAGTTTTCTTCCAGGTCAGAAATACAGGCTGCCTTCCATCTTGCTTTCTAATACCACAAAAGTATTCTTGCCTTCCATTGCTTGCAGAACTCTTAGAGGTAGGTGTGTGATTGGATGCCTGTGGTAATGAGTTCCTTATAGCCAGTGTGGAAGGCAGGGAACTTCACAAATACTCTTCCCTCTCAATGCAAGGTGAGGATGACAAGCTGATAACTGGGCCTGGTCCTTGTAATCTCGTGTAATCTCTTGATCTTGTCAGGAGGGAGTTCTTGTGCATTAACTAATCATGATATCAGGTCATCAGGGTTGCTGAGGGAAGCAGCATTTTGAGTGTAGGATAGAGAACACTTTGCTAGATGGTGAAAGTGCTTCTGTAACAATTCCCAAACTGTTAGGGATGATACGCAGTTAATTGATAATTGCTTTTGTCTATTTCTTGACCCTTGCACGCTGCTCTGTGTTGTGGTGGGCTTTTTAATAACGGTTTCCTTTTCCTGTTTAAAAGGAATTTAAACACTGTAGGTGGTCTGCGTCCATTAAGAAGGCTCATAATGGTGACTTTTGTCTCCCTTCCCTTTATTTACTTGGATCTGGTACAAGTGCTGCCTAGCTCCTCAAGTAACAAAATGGATAACTCACAGGAGAGCCTCGTTAGTATTTAAATGAAAATAATTGAGTTCTTTTAGCCTATTAGTGCTTAAGAATAGCCTCCCCTAAGTCCATTACCTCGGGAATGAAAGCCGTATTTGCAGCTGAATGAGCAGCGTGTACAACACCCTTACTGCTATAGAGAGGCTTTGCTAGTTCTCCGCCTGGCAGCGGGCTGTGTGCTGTTTGCAGGCTGGATGACCTCAAGCTGCAGTCTTGAAATCCTCTTTGCTCCTCAACTGCCAGTCAGTATATGTTTCCATAATGGCCTCCCCCTCTCAAGCTCGAGCAGCCAGCAATGTAGGAATGTGACAGAAGCAGGGAACAAAGCTCACTGGGGCTCGGTTGTTGGAACTAGACAGTCTCTGAGGTCCCTTTCAACCCAAGCCATTCTATGACTCTAAGTCTTGACAGGGCTTGGAACTACACTTGGCACACCCAGGAGGGCTGGTGGTTGCATAGCTGTGTACAGCAAAACTCCATCCTAGAGGAAGGGAGGTTTGGCTATTAGACTGGGGCTGTCCTGCTTTCACAGCTGCAGTCAAGGGCAGCTGTCAAGCTTTGCTGTTCCATTGAGTGGTTGTATGCTAGCTGGCTCTGTGGTTAGCTGCAGGAGCTGGATTTGGCTACCCAGGCGCAATGAGTAGCGAAGCACATAGAATTGGTTGCAGAGAGTTTAAAGAACCTTCCAGAGTGTTCTGATGTTGCCAAGCCTGGTCCAGTCTGAACTTTGAAAAATGTTTTTTTGTCCAGTGTCTGCTTGTCATAGAATCATAGAATCAGAAAGGTTGGGAAGACCACTAAGATCATGCAGTCCAAGTCAATAATCCATTCCTGTCATGCCTACTTACTGTGTTCCTCAGTACCACATCTCTATGGCTCTTGAACACCCCTGGGGATGGTGACTCCACTGCGTCCTTGGGCAGCTTGTGTCAGTGTCTCGCTGTTCTTCGAGAAGGCTTTTATTTCCATAATATCCAACCTGAACCTCCCTTGGTGCAATTAGAGGCTGTTACCTCTCATCCCATCAAATGTACCTTTCTTGTGAATTCACTGCACAGGATAGTGGGGACCTAGACAGGCTGAAACTCTCCTGACACTAGCATGGTACTATTAATAGTAGGCAGCAGAAACCTAGAAATCCTGCCAGTGTCTGTAGTACTGTGTCAGTTCCAGGAGACTGTGCCCCGCCCTTGAGACATATTGTGGCTGTCTCCATTTAATAATAGAGGCAAGAATCCCGTGAGGTGGATGGTGACTGTCACTCATTTGACTGGCAGATTAAATGTCTCTTGTCCAGTTATGTCTCAAATATGTTACCAAGCAGCAGTGTCAGTTAAAATGCACTGAAACTCAGCCAGCTGGGCTGTGTACAGAGTGTCACACAGGAATGCTTGACACTTTGGTTTTCCTAGATAATAAATCAGGTTTTTTTTTTAAGTCATTTTCTTTATTCTAAGCTCTTCTCAGTGTTTTTTTAAAATCTTTGCATAGATGGGACACAAGCCTTCATCTTCCACTCAGGGGGGAGGTCATTAAATTGCAGTACAAATGTGAGTTTGAAGACGAACATCTACTTGATCCCCTAGAGGGGAATAATGTCTCAGCAGTTCATCTCTCCTTTAAGGAAAAGAAAGAAAGCATACAGTAAAGTGTGCATGGATAGAAACTCAGCTCATCTCAAGGCTCTCAGTGTTGGAATAGTTTCATGTGCTCACTGAGTCGGGTTGTACTGAATGAACTGTCCTGCTGCTTTTCTGTATTTCCTTGGCAACACTGATGTAAAAATTACCACAATTGCAATAGGTAACTAATGAGGAGACACCTGGACTTATAAATATGAGATCGCAATTGTCAGAATAGATGCTAACATTTTTACAACATAATTTGATTGATATAACAGTTATAACAGCAGCCTTGAATGGGATGCTTTTGTGAACAAGTTATTTTTTGTGAACAAGATAATTTATCTCAGCAAATAGGTTCATGTAAATGTTTTAAAATGAAAGACATGATAAATCTGCCTAGAGCCCATGAGCCGTAGGGCTGCCAAACCTGCCACCTGTTTAATATTTTAATGACCTGTTCTTTATTTAACAGAGAAAGTTGAATTAATGCTGTTATTAACCTTTGCTGAGACTTCCCTTATCTCAGGAGCTCTGTGATAGCATTCAGCACATGCCTCTCAGTGGAGCAGCTCTGTTGCTTTAATTAGAATTGCAGCAAGCTGGCAAAGATGACCATTAAATGCAAAACGTGCTTGCCTATAGCTCAGCCAGAAGGATGGGCTTTCTGTTCAAATGGGAATGTGGCGTTTGTAAGGAGCCCATGGAGGCCCAAACTCATGCCGTGCTTTGGTATCAATGGGGAATCAATTCCTTGGCAGTTTCTAACTGGAGGCGGTCATGGTGGTCTGAGGGTAAACCAAGCACCTACTAGGACGCTGTGTTTCTGCGTGTGAGAGAGAACCTATGCGTAGGCAGGAACTAGGCAAGCGTGTTAAGCCCTGTAGGACCCAGAAATTGTGGCTTTGCAGGAGAGGAGTTCACTTATGCCTCTGCTGTGCAGCCTGTGCCAGCGTAATAGTGTTCCTGGGTTTATTTGGCAGGATCAGTTTCCATGTTACCTTTGTGTGCTTGTTTGTGAGAGATACTTGAAGGGAATGTATAAACAGGAGGCAGAATGACTGTTTACTTAGGTTGGTAGTGACAGGACAAAGGGGCATGTTTTTAAACTAAAACGGGATATTTAGGTTGGATATTAGGGGGAAGTTTTTCACTCATAGGGTGGTGACACACTGGAATAGGTTTCCCACAGAGGTTGTGGATGCCTGCCCCATCCCTAGAGGCATTCAAGACGAGGCTGGATGTGATTCTAGGCAGCCTGGTTTCTTGGTTGGTGACTCTGCCCATGGTGGTGGGGTTGAAACCCTATGATCTTTGAGGTACTTTTCAATCCAGGCCATTCTGTGATTCTATGATTGCCTTGCTCAGTGCATGCTATGATTTTCCTTGCTCAGGCTGCGGAAAGTAGAGCTGACTATCACCTTGGTGCTTCCTTGTGTGTGACACTGGAAATACACTGCTGCAGTTTGTGCAGGGAATGGGCATGGTCAATGCCAGCTACTGGTAGCAGTTCAGGGCTTGTAGGATTAAATACTTAACAGTACTTTCTTTGTGTTATTCCATCTTCAACAGATTTTGAAGCATCTTTTTCCAAGGGTGGGAATTGAGGAGCTTTTCCATTTTTCTTCTGGCTGTCCGGCCACTGACTCCTATTAGAGAGACAAAGTTGACAGATTTCACGAGCAGCCTCTCTATTTGAGACACTCTCTGCTCTTAGCTTGCTGCCTCCCAGTAAGTTTCCCATGTTGATACCTGTCTCCAGCTGCAGTCAGTGTACTCAGGATCTCTCAGCTTGCAAAAAAACCTGGCTGCTACTGTTGGGGCTCCAGAGTAATCATCTATACTTAAGAATCTGGTGGACTTATAGATTGGATGTTGCTGTCATATGCTTTCACCTGGAGAAAAATGAACATGCAACAAATAATATGCGTCTAGAAAAGAACACAGGAGCTTTCTCTCTTTGAAACAGAGATTCCAGTGTTGACACCAGACAGCTAATTGAAACTGCTTTGTTGTCTTTTTAATAGCTCCATGCAGGGAATGCTCCCATGGCCAGAGTGCAATCAGTATGTTCCAAAAAAAAAAAAAAAAGCTGAGGTTTTGTTTCTGCTCACCTGCTATGGGGACTTGCTCCCAGTTTCTCCTCTTGTATAAATAGTGGTTCATCTTCCCCACTGGTAAGGGATACTGCAGTCTCTCCTGTAGACCGTGAAGACCTTCATGCATGTTTGTATTTTTCCTGTTTATTAAAATAGGAATGCTGAATCTAAACTATTTATATTAATACTTAATGCAGTGTGGAAGGGAGCAGCTGCTGTTGTGTAGTTCATTATGCTGGCCTCTAGTTACCCTGCACCTATTTTTACTCAAGGCTGTCTAGCACTTGGTGAGGTCTCCTGACAGTGCTGCAGAAAGCCCTTCATGCTCTTATGGGAAAGCATATTGAGGATGTTTTAGCACTTGCATATGCAACCTCCTAAAAAGCCATAGTAAACTCCTGTATGGTTAGTTATAATGTACCACCTCCAGTGTTACTCAGTGAAACTTCCATATGATGGAAGTAATTTGTTTCCACTGAAGTCAGTCCTATAATGAGACAGGATAATCTTGGATAACTTTTTCAAGAGTGTCTTGGGGAATTTTTTTTTCCCCAAGACACAACCCTTAGTTCCCTGAGATAGGTTTGTTGCTAATTTTGTGCTTAGTTGGCCCTTGTCTAAGGGAGGATGTTACACCAGATGCTAGGAAGCCAAATGAAATGTATAAATTCTGTGCTATAGCTGCAGTATGTAAGCTGTGCTTATAAAGTATTTATTATATAGCCAAAATATAAACAATGTATAGATGTTAAAACAGTAAACAGTGCAGGCATTAAAAACTCACACGACAGAACTTGCAAGAAAAAGGTGTATTCTTGCTGTCAATTCCTTGTATTTTTTTTTCACATGAAACTGGTTTGTTCTTTAATGAAAAACTGAAAAATGATAGCATGTAGAGGGTAGATAAACTCCTCTGGAATGTTCTTGATAGTCAAAAGGTAAAAAGAATATTTGCAGAGGAATGAGAGGAAATGGGGTTAGTCGGATCATGTTCTCATTTTCAAGTTTCTGCTGCTGTTCTTAGCACTTGCTGTAAAATTTTAATGAGGCAATCTGTTGTAATTTCAACCTCTATTACTTACTGACCTGGAAGCACTTTTTCCGCAAGCGGGATGCATGGCAGTATATAGCTTTCTCAGAAGTGAGATGTGTGTGTAGGAATAAATTATTTCACCTCTAAAAGTCAGCATGGACATCCATAAAACAAACAAACCCCAAACAAATTAATCTGAATCATAGATACATGCCTTACTGTGAATTTGGAGGACTGTGGTGCTGATATTTGTCAAGCTCTTTTATTGTCCTGTTCACACTGGACTTAAGCAATGGAGGTAGTTTCTGTATAGTTAAAAACTATTTTTCAATTTTTCAGTTTAGAAATCAAATTTGTCTTTTGAGTAGGCTGTACAAGAACGGAGTAGTATGAGCTAACATGAGCATGGTGGCTGTTCTGTGCTTCTTTTTGTCTTACCTTAAGAGCAAATATGAAGAATGGATGCTGCTCCTAGGTGAGAAAATCTTGGAGATGTTACATTATTTCTGAGGGCCAGCAGAGCTTGGACCTTGCTGCAGCGAGTACCTGTCCATGGTTTTAGTCACTGTTTTGCTGTAGCTTTTCTGGCTGTTTGTTAGTGTAACTGTCTCTAAGTGGCAGTAGAAGTTTTCTCCTGGTGGTGAACCAGCATGGTCACACAGCTTCCATGTGTTCTCTAAATGTTCTTTTGTCTCCCTGGGTAGTGTTTTCCCTTTTTGGTGCTCTGATTCTCATTTGGTACCTCTTGTGGTGAGGCATGTCTTGACAAACTGCTCTGAAAACCATCTGTAATGATGCAGTGGTTTATTTTTATTTTCTGTTTTTTGATGATATTGTAGTGTTTTGACAGATTCTTAGATTGTTTTCTCTAAATTAATCTTCCCACAGTGTGAAGACGTAAAGCACTTGATGAACAGTAGCATTCTGGTAATTTTAAATGTTTTTCTTTCCATTGTGGACATGATCCTTTCAGTCAGTTGTGGGCATTCAGACAAGGGGAGTTAATAAATTCTCTGCTTTACCCTGGCATGCTTCCCCACCTTTTCAAAAGAAGGTAGATCAAGATGGCATAGAAAATTCAGTTTAAAAGCACCCCCTCTTTTTTTTTTTCTGCCTCTAAATCCTATCTTGAAAAATAGTTGGGTCAGAATTTGAGGACTGACTTGGTTTTAGTCTCCTTAATCACATATGCTGCATTACCTCTCAGTGCTGCTGTTTCTGTCAAGGCTGTCACTGGAGAGCTCCACATATACATGTGAGGCCACACTTCAAATTTTTCTCCTACCAGGCAGGTAATAGCAAATTAGGCAATAAAATCATTCATTTGGCCTATGCATTCCTAATACTAGAAATCAGTAAATTTTTCTTTGCAAGAGAAGTCTATATAACGAGCCTTGATACTCAGTGTTCTGATGCAAGAAAAGCATAGTGCTTTAATGGATTTTCTTTGGAGGTAAAACTAACAGTGAGAGGATGACTCTTTACTAATATTAAGCTAGATTTCTACTTGCAGGAAGGGTCTACTAGAGGTAAGGCTTTTCCATAATTACCTGTCCTATACAGTAGTTTAACATCCAGCCAAACTAATGTCTACTGAGCAAAATCTAATGAGCGTAATGAAACTGAATTTGATTGAAACTTTCATGCATACATCTAATTACATGCTGGGGAATGAGCTTAGCATGAACTCCTCAGTCCTTAAACTTTGTCCTAATTACCCCCTCAGGTGGGAGTAGAGACATTACTTGTGACCTGGCTCACCCCAGGCTCCCTACCTGTTGCCTCTTACCCCTTGGTGATGAGCCAGGGAGGGAAAAGCAAAATCACTGCAGGAGGAACTGTGCTTCTCACAGAAGCTGGTAGTGTACAACTGGAAAAGCTCATTCATTAAGAAGAAGCTGGGACAGTGTGGGTAAAGCAGAGGTGCTAAAGCTTATGTAGATGCTGCAGACAACCTGCTTTGGATTGGAAAGCTGCTTCGTACTAATCCAAGATCTGTCTGAAACCACTTAAGATAGCAGGCAGAATTTAGGTAGGAAGGCAGCATGTTAAGGTTTGCTTTCAGCAGTAAGGGAACAGTCAGTGCTGAAAATGTTGAATGAGAAAAGCTTGTAATAATTTCAGATGTTTGAGATGTGTCAGGAAATGGCTACTTGTCTCTCGCTCTTACAGTGGAAATAAACTCCAGAGGCACACAGTGTGTGTGAGGTGCTGTTTTTAGGCAATTGTAGTTTTCTGTGGTGTTACATCTCTATTTGGTGAGGACTTTCTTTTTCTAGGGGAGTAAAATGGAGATTTTGTAGTGGTTGTTCAAGGCAAGATTGTTTCATTCTTGAGGAAAAATATCTCTGAGGCACTGAACCATGAAGTGAAATACATGGTAGCAGAGAAAGATAAAAATATCTTTGAAAATACTGTAATTGCATCCTGGTCGGATTGACATCTCTCTCTGTTATGTTAGAACAGGTGCTTTGGTGCTCAGTTCTAAGGTGACAGTACATGCTGTATCAATGAATTCAGAAGTCAGTTTGCTTCTCAATCAGAAAATTAAGCAATGAGCTTAGATTTTTAACTTTGGGTGGGGGAAAGGTCTTCTCAGTACTTTTCTTTAGGACCATTTCTGGGAACTAAATGGCAATTCTCATTCTTCAACAGCAACAAACTGGAATAATGTATTAACATAGTGGGAGGAGAAAATGTCAAATGCAATGGAATTTAAGCCAGAAGAATGCATGCTGATTACTGACTGAACTTTATGTAGCCAACTCTTTTGCACTTTCTCTGTCCCTGACTTTTTTGGTGTTACATATCCCCCCCTCTTTGGCATGCCTTTAGTACAACAGCACTTGTGTTTTTCTCACAGAAACATGTGCAAAACTGTAAATGGCTACAACAGCTGCAGGGTGATGGCTGCATCACCTATGGGTATTAGTGCTACTGCTAGAGATTGGTTTGCTTCTTTGCTGTAAAAAAAAAACATACTCAGAACATCTGCTTCCTTCCTTCTCTTATAGTAACTAGCCTATGTGACTGTAACTTGTTACTGGTGTCATGTTGTTGTCATGTGTGCAGAAAGTTTGATATTCTGTACATTTTACGGTGACAGTTCATAACATTCATATTCAGTGAAACTTTTCTCATTATGTAGTGTGTGCCAAAGAGACTTGAAATGCATGATGCATGGAGAATAAGATACTCGCTTAAAGAGCTACTTTCTATTTAAATTGGAGAAGAGCATTTTGGTAGGTTCAAAGTATTGCTGGCTGTGAGCAGTAAGAATGTTCAATTGACTTGAGTTGTGGTTAAAAGCTTTGAAGCCCAGTTGTGGGAACTACCCTACTATAAAATTATTACCATATAATTGCAACAAGTTAGATGAGAGTTGTGGTACAGCAGCCTGTATAAAATGCAGGAAAACTGGTGCAAAACCATTGCTGGTACTTCTGCGATGTGGTTAACCAACCTCTAGCAGCAGACAATGTGAAATAAGCTTTGTGAAGATCTTTGATAGCAGGCAAGTGGGTAAGAAGAATTCTCCCAGTGAATTCCTGGTAGGTTTCCCATAGAAGAAGTGAAGAAAATTGGGATAAATAAACTCAGTACTTGATGGAAAGGTTAAATAAATTTTATTAATCTTCAATGTAAGTTAGAAAGGCAGATCACCTGATGTGAATGACTGCTGATAATGTGGACTTAAAGAATGATAGAATAATACAGGTTGTAAAAGACCTCTAAGATCATCGTGTCCAACCCTCACTCACCCTCATAATGTCCTTCAGTGCCGCATCTCCATGGTTCTTGAACATCTCCAGGCACAGTGGCTGTACTACCTCCCTCAGCAGCCTGGTCCAGTGCCTCACTGCTCTTTCTGGGAATTAAATTTTTTTGAATTGCCAGCTGGATTTCTTGAGTAGCTTTTTGTATTAGGTGGCAGGAAGTGAAAGGACTGTTGAAGCCCTGTGGAACTAGAGTAGAATAAGTACAAGAAATTTATTTGGACAGGAAAACAGTTAAGTTCTTTGTGTACCTATATGCGTCTTAAAATCTCTTTGGAAGTAAAATCTCTTTGGAGGTATTAAAAGTCAGGTATTTGTAGCTGCTAGTCTGCATTTTAGAGAGCACGGGAGCTCCTTGTCCCATGAGCTTCCTTGAGGAAACTCTTTTGCCTCCTATATGCTGATGAAGAGTAAATCTGCTGTGGGAAATGGAGCTCAAACATCTGGCAATAGTAAGACAACAAAGTTCTGGGTTGCTTTGCTAGTCTTGTGTCATGCAGCGTGTGAAGCAGATGTATTACCTGCTGTCTAGCTGTCACAGTATGCTTGAGGTGGCTGTCCTGTCCCTTCTTCCATACTTCCACACTGCACTTTATATGCTGAGCAGTGCCTGAGCATTGCAGTCTGTACTGAGATGTATTTTGCTGATTTGCATGATTTGCGGAGCTTGATGTGTAACAACGTGAAACTTGCTAATTTTGTAATGCTTACATGCACTAATACCCAAGTCACGATGTTGTTTTTCCTCTGGAAATCACCTTCATGTTTTATGTGCAAATGAGCATCTCGCGTGATGGTTAAGGCTTTTAGAGCTGCTTTCCTCTATAAAGGAAGAAGGCCTAAAGAGGAAAGAGTAAACTTCGGCTGGCCGAACCTTCACAGCTAGCTTGCACTGTTCAGTTATCCAAGCAGTACAGGTTGGGGAAGGCAGACAGATGGATGTGAATGCAGACAGAGAAGTGAGAGATCTCTTAGACTTTCCCTACTGGTCTGTTGCATCCAGGTGCAAGTTGTTCAGACTACCAGTTTTTTAATTTAAAAAATGCATGTGTACACATTTATATACACACGAGTGTATTTCACATGTTTTGGTGTTCCTGGTAATAGATATAAAAATAGTAAAATCAAATTATCATTTGAGCACACTTTCTAAATCACAATATCTTATATGGCATTGCTGTCTGGGATCCCTTCATATGAATTTAGCTGTCACGTGGGATTAGGCTTCACCTTTTAGTAGATGGAATATAGCATCTGTGAAAAGGAGATGCAGTTATAAATATTATGACTGTTTTCTTCTTGTGTTCTCAAAAATCTGTCATTGTGACAACTCACTGTGAAGTAAATATTGAAAGTATTTTATAGCAAAGAATGGGAAAGCATCACATTGCATTGTAATGAGACTGCAGCATGTGTGCTGCTAATGAATGTGCAGCCAAGTTAAGTGCAATTTTCATTTACTGCCTCATAAATTGGTTTGTGTTTATAGTGCTGCTGGCTAGGTGTTAATCTCATGCTTTTGTTTGAGTAACAGGGTGCATAATTATACAAAGTGTATTTTCTGTATTCACAGACATGAGCTCCCGAGCTGCTGAAAGTTGCTCTTAGTGAATGCTGGTTGCAGGAATGAGGCAAAATGTCTTCGAGATGAGCTGCTGGGCCCAGGTGCCTGCTGCTTTTAGAACACATCTGTACATGGGGTGAGCAGCTGCTGCCAACACAGTCTCAGTGTCCCCTGCTCTCAGTAAAAGGTGTCATAGGGTTGAATGGAGTGATCCTGTAGGGTGTGTTCTTTGGTGAGAAGAGTATTCTATCTTTTTTTGTATTTCATGTTCTCATTCTAGTACTTGCAAATATTTCTGATCTTAGAAAAGGTCATAGCAATGAGTGCTAGATATCAGAATATGCTCTACAGTACAAAAGTCTTCATAGTACCAAAAACTGAAGAGATAGAAGGAAACTTGAAGCCATTATTGAAAGCTTCAGTCAAGGAAGATGATCTGTGATTGTTAGCTTTGGCATAATCCCCTATTAGTCTTTAGAAATTAGCTGCACAAGAGCAACAGCATGTGCATGTCCCCCTGTCACAATGAAAAGGATCATTTGTCTATCCACCAGCAAGGCAGCAGTTCTGATTGTGTATGTGATGTTGTTTTCTTCCTTAGGGTGCTATCTTTCTGCCTGGCAACAGAGTAATTGAGCACCCCTGCAATGAAGAGAGCCCAGGAAAATTCCTTTTTGAAGTTGTTCCAGGTAGGATATTCTACTTCTTGTAAAGACTTTGCAGTCGTGTTCTCAGTGACGAATGGCTGCATCTGTTCAGCCAGAACAGAAGCTGAAGGTGATTTATGATTCAATTAAAGGAAAAAAATTGGTTAATTTGTTAACACTTTCATTCATTATTTTTTCCCCTGCATAACTCTGGGCAATGTAGGAAAACGTGGTTTTTATTTTGTCAGTGTAAATAATGATTGCTTTGCAGCTGGAGCTGTGGCACTGAGTGGAATGCTGAAAGGTTGAAGGGGTTTTGTAATTATTTGAAATAGCATTGGTTGTTACAGAATGGAACCACCAGTGGTAACAGAGAGATCAGTAACTTGGCACAAACAGCTTCTTGGTACTGCATGTGTGCTGATGGCCCCAGTACCAGCATTGACACTGCTACTTTGTCCCTGCAGGTGGATAAATTGACTGAATACTGCCAAACATTGCTGCTTTGAAACCTTAAACTTGTTTTTAACATGGTGGTTTCTTTTTGTTTTGTTCTGCCAGCTGAGTTGTAATCTTGTGTATATTATTGGTGCAATTTGTGAAGGGTCTCTGCAACTATTTGGATCACTGTGTTTATTCAATATGTTCTCTTAATTCTCATATTACCTGCTAGTGTACTTTCCAATCATAGCTATTTAAAAGGATAAATTGAGGATAACATTTATGGAAACAAACCGCTATGGTCTTGTTCTTAACTGGAGAATGTCAAGTTACAAGTTTGGCTGTCCTGACAAAAGCATGGCAATTTTTAAATATGGTAGAAATACAAAAAGTACAAAATACACTTCCAGAGTGAAGAGAGCAGTCACTCGGAAGATAAGGAGGAGCAGAGCAAAGTGGAATTTGCAGACACAGCTCTACACAGAGTGCTTTTATTTTTCTTTTTAAATATTTAGTGAGGAATTCGTTTATGAAGGCTGTGTGCAATGAATGGAAAGTATGCCAAGTAAACAAGCGTGGTATATGTTTGTGAAGTTTCTCTACTACTCATACCAGCTTGAGTTGATCATATTTTAAACTGGATTCTCTTTTATGTGTACTAAAGTAAACCTGTTGGTAACTTTGCAGGTCTGGTGTTAGTTAAAGTCTTGATTGCACTGAGAACCATTAAGAGTTATTTTCAACTGAACTGTTTTTTCAGGTAATATCTTCAGGTTAAATAACTTGGAACACAGGCTGCCACCAGTATTTATTTGGTAGTGTTTTTTGGTTTTGTTAGCTTAGCTCTGAGTGTGAGGTTTTGAATGTGTTTAGGGTAGTACTAGTACTTCTATTCCTAGTAATTGTGCAGCTATAGCAACTGATGCTAGAGCAGTTCTCCTGACACCATAAGGAAAAAAGTTTGTTTTAAGGGAGTTGAAACAGAAATTGAGACCTGGGCTGACCAGGAAGACAGATCGGTGCCTGTGGGAATGTTGTCAGTAGATGTCAAATGAAGATGAAACAAGTTTTCCTCCTGTTGTTGCTATTGCTCTGCAAGGTCAGCAGCATCAGCATTTTGCAACAGAGTTTGTCATCAGGATGCTTGTACCGACTCAGAAAAGTCAGTTTTAGAGGCAGGCAGTGACAACTGGATGTAGTTTATTGGATGTAATTGGGGAAAATATATTGCAGACAAGATTTTCTTTAACCTTTGTTCACTTTTGTATGAGAGAACAGCTATGCAGCAGCAAGATGTTTGCAGGGTTTTTAATTATGTCAGCCTAACTGCACCTTGTGTGAAATGTGTGGCACTGAGGTTCACTTATTGGAACTGTTCTATGATCCTGAAGGCAGTAGTGATAAGTCCTCTTATTGTCTGTCTCATCTGGGGGCGGCCTGAAACTTGTTTGTTTGTTGGTAATACATGCAAACTATTTTGGGAATGCATGTGGGAGTTGGTTTATGCTATGAAACTAGTTCTCTATATGTGGCTGTCTGAGAATGAATGAAATAAATGAGTGTGGAGACAAACATCTTGCAGTTTTCTTGGTACACTAACTGCAATACAGATGTTTTGAAAATGCAAATTCAAAACATTCTGTTCATTCCTTAATTCATGGCATTGTTTAATGCTTAAAGTTGTTCCCTTTTTTTCACTGTACTGATAAGGTTGTTTTACAGAAGTGAAATTGCCTCCTGATCTGCTCCAGAGTCTGTGTGGTCATGAGGTGACTAGTGACTTCTGGTTAGTAATAGCCTCTCGTGCTTAGAGGAGGAGCATGTTCCTTTAGGTTTTAGAGATGGCTCCTGAATAGGAACTCAGTAGTGAGTGGCTGCACGAGATGGAAGTGAAAAGTCCCTGTTGATTTCAGGAGGAGGCACTTTGTAAAACTCAAGTCAGTCCTTATGAGATGTGGGGAGCTCAGTTTTCTCCGTGCATTTTCATGCAAGGCTGCATGTGTTCTGGGGTTCTCTGGGTTCCCAGATGCTGTTATCTGAAGGCAGATTGGGTGAGAGCAATATGGAGAGCCTTGTTGTGAGGGCCGGTGGCTTTCCAAGCTGCACATAGCAACCTCTGGGATTTTAACCATGGTGTCTTGGTGCACACATGAAGCACCAGTTTCAGTGCGGTCTGGGACAGGGAAGAGATGGTGGAAGAGATGTTTATTGAATGAAGAACACAACAAATATTAATATATTGTTAGAGTTGTTTAAACTAAAACGTGTTTCCAAACATTCTTGTTTTTTTATAGGATCTTTTGCTTTTAAAGCTGGTATAATTGTGCTGTGACTTTAACTGCTGGCAAAGTATAGCAGTTCAACATGTGGATGATTTTGTACTACTGCAGAAGTAGTGATGAGTTCCAAAGTCACTTGACTGGGGACAAATGGGGAAATCATTTGCCTGAATAAGACTAAGTAACTTCAGAGAAAAATACTTAAGCTTGTATGTTGCTATAGCAATGTCAGCTTACTGTGGCATACAGAGTGAATAAGGTAAGTCCAAGCATATTGCTGGAGAACATCACACCACTTCCACTTCTGTGTAGATGAACTCTGCACAGATCCTGCACAAACAGATTTTCAGAAAACAGTTTGAGTTCATCGATGGGGGTGGGTAGAAAGGTGTTAGCTCCCTTTGTGGTAGTAATTGAAAAGAGGCCTAATGAATTGCTTCAAGAATGGCTTCTGCTTCTTCAAGTAGAAGGAAATAACGGATATATACTGAAATGGGACGTGGGCTTAAAATGTTTCAGCTACTTTTTCAAATCCTTTAACTGGACAGAATGTTAAACAAAACCTGTTTCAGTCGACTGTTGTGTGCAAGTCTGCTTCAGTTTTGACACAAGTGGTATTTTCTTCAGTGATATTGTTCAAACGTTTGGCTTCTTTTACATCCCAGCTTCCCTTTTAAGTATTATTTTCAAGTAATTTAGAAATCTGCAGTAGGTTTCACAAATTGGTGTTAGTGAAGTGCTCTCTGCTGCTGTTATGGAGAGTGCCCTGCTAAGTAGTTTTAGATTATTTTGGAGAACTTGAGCTGCTGCTGTTCACAGCATGTCTGAGGCTCTCTTCTGGCGTGAGATTCTCATGCTGTGCTTTCTCAGAGCAGTGAGCACTATTTCATCAGGTTTCTAGGTGGACTTTGTAGACCTGGGAAGTCTTTGAATACAGAGCATTTCCCCCAGAGCACAGAGCTTTATGAGAGAATCTCTGCAAGGGAGTGAAATATTAATTCCAGAACTTTGAAATCATTAACATGATTTTTTTATTAGTCAGAAAAAAGAGGTGTCCACAGGCCTTTTTTCTTCCTTTCTGTCATCATCATCTTTTTTTTTTAATTGCATACCATCTGGCAAATGAAGCTTTCTGAAGGCTGAGTGTTCTGATAGGGAGTGTGAAGTGGTTTTCAAGTTTGATTTTCTTTCTGTTAGCTTCCTATATGTGAAAGGTTGGATAATAAACTTTCTTGCTTCTACTGCTGCAGCAGGCTTTCATCCTTCATAGTTAATAACTGCTGATTTTTTTTCCAGTTCCAAATGTTGTTTCATTTATATAGAATCTGTTTTCTCTTTGAGTCATCTTAGATGGCTCAGGTTTTTGTGCTTGTGGCTGGCAGTGGGCAAAAGGGAGCTGCACTCCACATGCCTATGTCCCTGAGCTTGCTGTTGGTAAACAGGCCCCTTAGCCTCCACCTGTGCTTTGGGAGGGAGGAGAAGATATGCATCTGCTGGTGCATTGTGAAGTTAAGAACTCACTGGCTTCTTGTTGATACAGTGTTTGGCAAGTTAAGCCCTTTGAGAATTTCACCATGAGTTTTTAAGCAGCTGCAATGGGAATGCTGCAGAAGATGTTTCTTGCTACCTAGTGTTTTTTATCAAGAGTTCCTTAAGGCCTGGAATGTGTAGATTTCATGAGTTCACTTGTTTTTCCTAAGGGACAAAAAAGGCATTACAAATAAACATGTTTTTTTCTTTTGAATAAACAAGGAATTTTCTTTGCAATGCCTTCATGTACCTTAGGTTGGATGTTGATTTTTTTTAAATGGATTGTCTTAATTTGTTTATCTGCAATACATATATTTTAATGCTTGAAAGCACTATACAGTTTTCTTCTGTAATGTGTATAAGAAGGATGCAGTTCTTCTAAGAAAATGCTGCTGTTTGTAAGAAATGCTGCTGTTAATAAGGCGCTTGAAAATTGTTTTAGCTTGCTGTATGGCACAAACACTTTTTGCAGCCTCTATATCAATACTATTCTCTTCCGGTGTAAATACTTGACAGTTCTAGAGGTCATACTACAGGATTTTTGTGGGATTACAAAGTTTGAATTATACATGGAGAAATTAAAGAGGCAAAATTGTTAGATGAAACTGCTAGTTAGATGATTTTTTTTGTCAATCATGATGTATCCTCATGTCTTAGGGATGGAAATACTTCAGAGGGTTATTAGCCCTTGTTTGAAAAAAGCTGCTTGTTTCTCATAATCATAGTCATAAGTTTGGAGAATACCACTATGACCAAGTCTAATGGTCAGTCTATCCCCACCATGCCCACATGTCCCTCAGTGCCATGTCCACACAGTTCTTGAAGTTCCTCGTGGACAGTGACTCCACCAACTACCTGGACAGCCTGTGCTAGTGTTTCACCACTCTTTCTGAGAAGGATTTTTTCTTAATGTCCAACCTGAACCTCCTCAGGCAAAATGTCAGGCCATTCCCTCTCCTCCATTCACCTCCACCTTGCTAAAGATATGTAGCCTTTTGAGGAATAAGGGGCTAGAGTTTCCTGCCTCATCTTCTTAGGATTAAATGTCATGTCCAAGGTAAGGATACGTCCCTGTGTACTGCAGGTAGCTTTCCTGAATGCACGGAAAAGGTTGGGAACACAATGCTCAGAGCACATTTTCTCTATTTGGCTTCAGGAGGAAACTGTGCAGAAAGGAACTCTCACTGCAGTTTGTCACACAGGTGCTCTGTGTTCCCTTCACCACAAACATGGATAGTGCAGCACTGATTCCCTTCTCTGTAGCATATGAAGCTCAGACTGAGTCTAAAAGTGGTTGGGTCTGACTTGTTCCCTGTACTGGATTCCTGTCTCCTCCTGCTATGACCCTGGTGGATTTAATTGGTGCTGCCATGAAGATGAATGCCTCCCCCTGTGTGTGCTGACAGCCAACAGTGCCTCTTCATTAGCTGTCAGGAGCACAGGACCTCAAGGACACTGCTGATGCTGCTGGCTGAACTAATTGTGGCTCTGATATCTTTTTAAAGGAAGCTGGGTGGCAGTTAAATCAAAGGGGCACCAGCTATTCACTTCCTATTGAAGATCTGACAGCATTGCTGTCCTTATTAACAGAGCAGGATCTTGAATATGTATTTGGTAGGGAGCCACTCCTCTGTGTGTGGACACATTGCTGTGCTCTGTCTTGCTTATGACCTCTGAAGGAAGCTGAACCATATTCAAGCTAGAGCTTTTTTAGCTGACCCTTGGAAATGTATGGAGTCAGTGAGCCAAGGAAGCTAAGTCAGTGAAGGTTAATAGTGCTGGTTCTGGGGCAATATATGCTTCTTATCCTGAGCAGAAACTATCATGGTTCACAGACATGATGTGCTCACAGTTGAAAGCTGAAACAAAAAGCCACCCAAACCATTCCCAGTCCTACAGCCCTGTGAAATGACATGGTGGGTCATGCCATCAAGCTGTTGTACTGGCATCATAAAATCTGCTGTCAAGCTCTGTACCCTACAGGTCAATGCATATGATATACCTTTTAACTGTTTTTTTTCCTGCTTCTGTTGTCATGACTACTGAACAATGCTGGAGGAAGCCACTGAGTTTGTCCCATCTGCTTTTAAAGCTAAGGAAATTAAATCTAGATAAAAAGGTTGCTTAAAAGAGGAAAAAAAGCCCTTCCTAGGTGTCTTCTCTGAAGCATGTAGTATGTGAAGAATAGACAAGTTACTCCACTTTTATGGCTTGGGTGCTTAACTCCGAAGCATACTGAAACATAAACTGTCATAAATCTGTGTATATGGAGCCTGCTATCTCAGTTCCCTTTTATAGCTGTGAGTACAGAATATAGGCTAAAAGTGTGTGTATTTCCAGGAGTAGTGGTAGTACTATTGCCTGCTTTCTGAATGCTATTGACTTGCTCAGATCTATTTTGGAAACTAGTGGTGGATGGAGCATTTCTGAAAACTTCTGAACACTTGGAGATTTCATGGACTTTCCTGCAAAGCAGTTCCACTTAATTTCCAGTCATCTGTTCCCAGAGGCATTGATTTCATAAATGCTGCACAATTGCTCTAAATGATTCTTTGCATCACTATGGTGTGACTGAAATGTGATATACAAAATAGACTGGAAACAAAAGATTTTCAGTTGCTCTTTCTACTTCAGAAGCGGACTGCTTGTATTTGTCACTGCTCAGCGTGCGTGTGATCTGATGTACTTGCTTCATAGGTAAAGTTAGCATTAATGTACATTTGAGCAAGCTCCTGTCTGCAGCCCACTTGTGCCACACTGAATGCCATCTGCTGTATGTAAGAGTTTGGGACGTAATGGCATTGACATCTTTAAAAGTCTGTGGATTAAAGCAAACTTCAGTGTCAAGTTTGTGGTATATATCTTCCACTATCAATACACGTGTATGCCAGTTTTGCATTTAGGGAAGATGTAGCTTGTGTCACAGGGGTTACATGTGAGGCCATTGTTTATTTCTACCCCATTTTAAAAGGCACAGGAGCAATAGGTTTCTCCACTTCAGCACTGCAGCTAGAGCATGAGCTTAAACAGAAATAGCTCTTGACAGGACTCTGTGGGGCTGAAGGTAAATTATGCCCCGGGTGCATAGTCTGAATGAGCTGTGAAACTACAAGTAGAAACTACAGTAGATATTCAGCAATGTCTACATTATGTGCATTAACAATATGTCATGGAAACATATTTTCATTTGCCAAAAGGAACCATGTATTTTGGCACTTCTGGAGTTTCCTGGTGTGTCAAGACAAACTTCTAGTCTCGAAAGAAACAATTACTTTTATCTTTGCAACTACAATAGTAGTCTGAGCGGCTAGTAGCTTCATTTGTTTTAAGCTTCAATGCATGCCCCCCTAGTACTGATATCAAACAGTCCACTGAGAGAATAGATGTATTTCTGTGTTGAATACCCTGTGCAGGGCTTCAGTTTTTATCGTGGTTCATGTCAGCAACATACTTAATGTATTAGAAGGTCCAGATTAAGACTCAAGTTTTGAAAATGATAGAAGTTGAAGTGAAAAGATACTACTAGGAAAAAATCAGAGGCAGTGCTAATTTGGGCATTTTGAGAAAATATTTTATTAATTCTGCATGTTGCTTGGTGAATTACAGTAATGATGATTTGGCTGCGTCTCTCTGCTCACAGAATTGAGCATCCATCAATTCAAGTCAACATTCCAGGTTCTATGCCTGTAAGATGATAATGTTTTTATAAGTGTCTGTGTGCTCCTTCTGTATTTTGATTATGAAAAGATGATCTGTACTTAAGGAATGAAATAGTATAGGAAGACAGGACTGCTATTGAGGGGTGCTCTGAGGAATAGTTGTGCAAGATGTGGTTACTTGTAGGGTGTTGTGCAGATGTCTGATGAGCTTCTGCAGTAATAATAACAATGAAATCCTATTGTTTGCCAGTATTTTTGGATAGAACATCTGTAGATACAAAAAGAAAGTAAATGAAAATGCATGTACCTTTGCTGTCAAATAGCTGTGGAGTACTCCACTTGAAATGCAAGGAAGGAGACCAAATCACTTTCCTGAGGCTGCAAACAGATCTTGCCTTGAGTTACTGCTTGGTGAACTGAGAGTTGGTGCCGCAAATATCGGAGGGGTAGGGATGCAGGCAGCAAACTTGCCAAAGCCTTGTTTGTCTCTGGAAGCAGGAAAGTAGAAATAGTAGGGTCTGCATCCTTGAAATATGCTGGTGTAAGGCTATCCAAGTGGAACACTTCCCTGAAGCTTGCAGACCTGAAAGCAATTTTACCTCTTGTTTTCTTATGTGCTTGAGTGTTGCTACACGAACTCATCCCCCTGCTCTGTGGCTGTAGGAGGCTCAGAAGTCATTTGGTCTTCATTCAGTCTCTCTGCAGGCTATTTCATCTTCCCTTCTTTCCACTGCTGGTGCTATGGGAACATTGATCCTTACTTAAAATATTTTTTCCCCTTTTAGTTGTACGTTAGAGAAGAGAACAAATTTCAAGCCCATGGCAAGTGCAAGACGCTTGCTAGTCTTGGTTTCTTGAGTACAGCAGTCAAATGTAAGGCTAAAAGAAGAGTATTTCTTCTTGATATCTGTCGGTTTCACAGTTACTGATACTGGTACCTGGTGATGAATTGTTATTCAGTGTGGTGAAGGCCAGGCTAGCCTGACTCATTCCCTCCAACCGCAGAATGATGCCTCTCTCTGAGATGTTAAAGTCCCTGCACAGGATGGCAATCCCCTCTCCTTGTGGGGTCATGGCTTGAACTGTTCCCTCTGGAGATCTCTGCTGATTAATGTATGTCTTTTATAAAGCTAGCAGGTGGGACCAGTTGGGAGATCTTGATCTTCTGTGCTGTATTTCAAACCACTATGGTATTCTTAGACTGAGTGAGTGGTTGGTTTTTGTTTTCCGGCAGAAATACCATGAAGCAGCATGCTATTGATGTGTGTTTGTGAGAAGCGCTTCAAACCGTAAGCAACCAGACTGTAAGGTCTTAATGAGGCTGATCTGTGATTTACATGATGATTCATGAAGGAATAATGTCAAGGGGCAGTGCTGGGTGGCACTGTGCTGACCAAACAGGCTTTCTAGCTGTGGGAGATGAGGGTTGCAGCAGGCTGTACCCTGCAGACGATGTTCCTGGTGTTCTGTGTAGGCTGTGGGCCCTAGGGCAGCTGAGGCGGTGGAGAGATTTGTTCTGCAAAGGACTCCTTTCAGGGGCAATGACGGAAAATGTGACAGTGGGGAGGAGGGAGAAGGCGAGCACCCAGGGAAGGCTGATCTTTGTGGCTTGCCAATGTGGGGCCCCAGGGGAAGACACCATCTGCTGCCATTTGGCACGGCTCAGCCGTTGGAGCACAGAGTGTGCTATTGTCCTCAACCATGGCAGGAGGAGCTGGCACTGGGCCTGCTGGGCTGCTGGGTTCAGGAAGGGAGTGGGAAGGATGGGGTGATGCTGCAGGAGAGGGACACAAACCTCCAACATGGTGGACCAGGAATGAGTGTGTCACACTTGCCCTTGGGAGTTCCCCATATGTAGTGGGATAATATGCTCATCAAGGATGGTAGCACCATTAGTGCTCTTGATGATGTTAGAGGTTAGTAACGGGAGGCTGGTCCAGTCTGATGAGAGATGAGCTGGCTCTGTGCAGACTTTGAGGAACTTGGGATAATGTCCCCCAAATGAGATTGGCTACACAGGGCTCCTTTAGGGCAGAATGCTGAAGCCCAGTTTGTGCCACTGCTGTCTCTGAGGCTTTACCTTGCTTCCTATAAGAACACAGAAGAGGACTGTAGGCTTAAGGAGAAAGCTTGGTTTAAGTGCCTAAGGTACATCTTTGCTCAGAGAACAGTGTCAGTGTCTTAGCTATGTGAATAAAATGATGCACAAGGTGGAAAGAGTATGCAGCAGGCAAGCCAAATAATAAAATCAAGGCCTGAGAGAATAATAGTCAGAACTCAGAAAAAAATGAATAATGGAAATAAACACTGAGCTTCCAAAAAGACATGTAAAATGAGTGTTTACACTGTGGAAAATGCAATAATTTGGGCCACACTGTTCTCATTTCCTTATCAATGTGAAGTCAAGTTAAGCTGGGCCAGATGACAAAAGAATCATCTTAGTATGAAAACTCACAAAAGATGTACGTACATCTGCAATTTTTCAAAATACAGCACACAGAAGAGGACTTAATAAAAACAGTAAAAGAGAACCAGGCAGGAAGAGCAGCCTACAGTTTATTATGAACCTGTGATGGATAAAAGCATGTTTAGCTTCCATCTGTTCTACTGTGGATGATGGCTACAGAAGGGTCATAGCTTTGGCAGTGATGGATGTTTGAAATGAAGGCCATTTTTAGCTGTTGCAGTTTTCTTCCCATTCCATTTATTGGACATCCATTTCTCTGAATATGTACTGCCAGGTATGCTGCAGGTGTTTGTTAGCTACAAGTGTTAGGTAATGTGAGGCTCTCTCTTTTTCACCCTCTTCCACTGCCGAATTTGCTACAGGAAGGATGGAGAATGGGAACAGTGAGTTGTTTTGGCACACTTCAGGTAGTTAATTTTGCTTTCCTGGGAATATGTGTAATTTTCCTACATTTTATGCCTGTGAAATATTATAAAGAGAATATAGCTTGAATAATAAATAAGCTAGCTGTTCAACCATAGTCACATGAGAGAAACAGATTACTTGCCCAGCAGTGTGTTAGTTTTTTGATTGCTGGACTGTAAATGTCTATTTTCTTGTATGTTTCTGTTACCTCTTGGTCAAAACTAGACATTAAATGTTTTTTCTATAATTCTGCTTTAATTAAGAATGAAAATGAATTGGGGCACAGTTTTACCTACTGCCTCACCTGACAGCAGTACTCGGTAATCACTGCTGTGGGAAGAAGTGAGCAGTGCAGGTGGTTAGGAGAGCTCAGGGTGCTACTTTAGGAAGTGGCTCCTGAGGCAGAAGCTGTGGGCAAACATGACTTCCCTCCAGTGCTGTGCTCTTTCTGTTCACCTCTAGAGGCAGCTGTTGTGGATTCAAGAGAATTCTTCCAGAAACACCTGCAAATCCATTCATTGTGGTTTTGTGGATTTTTTCTGATACTGACTCAACCTTTGTTTAAAATGCCATAATTGCTCTGCTTGTTCCAAATACAGATATGGGATTGTCTTCTAGAAGCCTTTTCAAAGGCAAATTAGAATTGAGCACAAGGAAGCCCGTGTAAAGAATCCCCAAGGGCATTTTGCATGTCAGTCCTTGTAAAGCCACGTGGATTTACTGAGGAGTGGGCTCTATCTAGTACAGGAGGTTCTGTAATATGTGTACGTGTGTATGTTGAGCTGTTGTGTTCTGGGTACAGCTTTGTCTGCACATGCAGATGGTGGGAGAGGAGAAACGTGCAAGTTGTTATCCACTTGACAGTGTTTGATCTCATGGGACTCCTACGTATCTCCATGATAAAACCACACTTCAAATGGGCTTGGCAGGGAGTGTCAACACCGGAGCTGGGGAAACGCAGATTTAATGTCCTCAGAGTACCATTAAGTTCTGTTAGCTTGCAGCTTTCTTTAATGCATCAGCTCTTTTAATTCCCTTTCTGTTTTGGCAGCATCAACTACATATCAACATGTTATTTAAAATAAATAGACAGGGAATACTCCCTTGTGAATACCCTGGAGATTCAGTTGTGTTTGTAAGATGGGCTGCTTTGACAAAGGCTGGGGAGAGACTTAATAAGGCTTTTATCCCACAGTAATTAAATAATGCTTGACTGATGACACAGTAACTCAACAGATTAAATTTCAGTGTGAAAACATATAATCTGCCATGCAGAGATGCACTTTGGCAATTAGTGGAGTTGGATGGCATGTGTGATACCCTCAGAATGGTGGCAGGCCTTGCCTGAAAGAGGCACAAGGCATGTTGTGCTTTCTGGGGTGCCCAGTGTTTCTTAATCTGTAAGAAGAACTGAAGCAGATGCAACTTTACTGAGTTCTGTGAATTTGAATACAAGACTGTCATTTTAATTGGCTGTCATTCTTATTCCTTTACTTTTTGTTCCTATAGTAATATCATGTTTATTTTCTAGAGCAAGTAATGCATACAAATCTTTCCAGGAAGTATTTATACAGTTTCTGCCCTGATGTATGCAGAGGTCATCCTTGGAGGTCTCTTGTGCTTAACCTGCTTCTGTTTCTGAAGAGGAAAGGTAAAGATTAACTGCTGCACTTTGCTCTTCATCTTGCCCTTTCCTCCCTCTGTGGCACAGCCTGCTGCAAAGAAAAATATCAAAGTTTTGCACAACCCTGTTGCTCAGCAAAATTCATGTTCCCTTTACTACCAGTGTGAAAATTGCTTTTTGTGGGGTGGTTGGTGAAGTCTGTGCTGTGTGGACTGCATTGCAGTTTGTGTCCACTTTTTTGTATACTGAAGTTATTCATCTTGGTCAGGTCTTAAAATGAGGTTTAAGCCTTGGTTGGACTTTTGTGCATCAGACAGCAATGCCTGATCTCCACAGAAATACTTTGTTCTGCAGAGTGGTAAAGAACCCACTTCCTAATTCCTGTTGCTAGACAGGCTTGTCTGATAGTCTGTTTAAAAGGAATGTAAGGGCATGAAGAGATCAGTTTCTCCTAATCCATTTGTTTCTTCTGAGGCAGGTGATGGAATGATAAAGACCTCTCAGATGCACAGAGCTGGTAAGCAGGCTGCCCTCCTGGGTGCGGTGCCAGGCAATGAATGAGCTGAGAGCACCACTTGTTTGCTGCAGCTTTCGCTTACCCGTGTATCCTGCGGCAGCAGCTTTGTGAGCACGCCTTTGGCTTTTCCTGTATGCAGTGGCTTTTTCCAGCGTCCCTTTGTCCTTTCCATCTGCGATGAGCTGCCGCTTCCCCTCTGTGTGCCGTCCTGCCCTGCAGCTAGCTGCGTGTCCGCCCTGGCACGGTCCCGAGCTTTCCAGTCCACCGGGCTGGAAATGCTGCCTGCACGCGGTCAGACACCGTGCAAGCATCCGTTCTTTTTCAGGGAGGCCTTAAAACCGAGAGTTTCATCATCCGTGCAACTGGGAGCTTAATGGAGTGAATGCTTCGTTTTAATTGTGATGTCCCGTGCTGGGCAGTGTGAGCCAAGAGCAAGGCAGTGCTGCCCTCTGCAGCCCCTCCTTGTGGTGGCCATGGGAGACGCGTGATCAACTTCAAGGGCTTCCTTTCTTACCCCGCTAGTGGGCTTTTTCACTTCAGGCTCTGGTATTCTCTGCCAGCTGTTTCTTTGGTGGAGCTGGCACTGCTGCGGGATGTGCCGAGCTGGAGCCTGCACACTGATGCTCCTGGTCTTGGCAAGTGACCCAGTGTGCAAGGCGGGCAGGTCACGCAGCAGCAGGAGGTTTTGTGGAGTACAGGTCTTTGTCTGAAATAATGTCAACTTTGGGGAATGTATTGTATGTCTGCAGCCTGGTTTGCTGCTTTCCCTGGACCATGCCTTGGGGTGATGAGTTTGGCTCACTATGTAGTTGTCACAGCGGTATCTTTACATAGGCAAAAAACAACCATTAGATCCCGTGAGATTACTTCAACAAACAAACAAAACCCTTCCTGCTCTATTTTTGTTCCCATATGGGGCTGTCAAGTGTATTTAACTCATTCAGTGTCTCATATGCACAAAGAATGTGATGTTCTGCCATGCAGTTTCCTTAGTTTTCTCACCTGTGTTTTCTGGTATTTGTAGCTGTAAGTCCGTATTTCTCTTATGTGGTTTGGTGCGCATCACTCAGATAAAAGTGCTCTTCATCAGAGTCAGTTTTGTTTTAGACTTGTTTGCAGAGTTTAAGCAAATTAAAGCCATCCACATTTTATCCATAGTAAGCAAGATGTTTAGCCTTGGAGTAATTCAACTTAAGTTCATCCCAGCAGTTTACTTAACTTTTTAACAAATTATGCCAAGTCCTGTGGATGTGTATGGTGATTTTGAGGAATGGAGCTGTGCCTCAGCTTTTAAGCTGGGGAATTCTGTTTTAACCCTTCCAACAGCTCCTTTCATTGTCTTTTCCTGCAGAGCTCTGTTGCCAATTTTGTCATTCTTTGCTGCATGATTATTTTATTTGCAGAAGTTAAACATGAGCAGTGATGTTCTGTTCAGGAAGCCAGCAGGAAATCCACAGAGGTATGTTTGATTTCCTAGTTTTAACTGATCTTTGTGAAGCTTGAAGAACCAGTGTGGGATGCTGGGTGTGATTTTGCTGCTGGCTTTGTTCTGTACTCTGAATGGTGAGCAATGCCCAGCTGACAGAGGCAGAGAAATGACTCTTAATTCTCTAAATTGTTAGCCATAATAAAAAGCTATGCTGCTACATGCTGGAAGGGGAGACCTAATGTCCGATAACAGTGGATTGACAGCAGGACCTGTCCCTTGGCTGCTAACAGTATTTCTGTAGGCACCTGTTGGTATTTTTTTTATCAGTGATGCCAAATACTGTGGTTCCCTCAGCCCCAACCTGGGGGGGGAAGGGAAGGTGTCAGCCTGTTCTGTTTGAACACTGAGGCAGAGGGAACCTCTGGAGATTTCATCTAAACTGACAATTAATTTTCATGGCTGGTGTGAGACTAAGATGGATTCCTTTTACTATCAGTTCTGTAAAATGCAGTGCCTCTGCTCTTTCAGCAGGTTGCCTTCATAGGTGAATCATCCCATTTGAGGGTCTGCATGGAGCAGCCTGGAGGGTGGTTTGTGAACATCCTTTGGGTTCTAGAAGCAAAACTTTCACATACAAGCAGAAGCAAGGTGCTGTACATGGTGTTTCCAGCATTTTATGACCATTTGCCTACATGTGTGTTACCCAGAGTGTGTTTTGACTTGTGCAACTATTTGAGAATAGCCTCCCTTGAATACCTGTGCATTTTTTTAAAGAGAACAAAGCATCCCACCTTATCTTAATACATTGCAAAACCACCTTGTGCTGAAGAGGGATGATTCACTCTTCTTTAGCAGAGAAGCACCCCCACACAGTTATGTGAGGTCACTGAATGCTGAGTGCTGCTTGTGATGGTTGACCTTCATCTCTGTGTAACTGTGAGAATACTTGGAACTCTGGCCTCAGATGGCCTCCATCCATTTAGGAAGCAATCAGGATTTTAATTCTTTTCCTGTTACAGCATTAAAAGTTTAAACATTCAGTGGTGAGGCTAAAATACTACAGATGTTAGGATAACTGGAATCTCACCTGCACAATGCAAGAAAGACAACTAGAATTCTTAACCCAAGGCTACTTAATTCATACTTTACAAAAGATTTACAAGGAGAACTTGGAATTTTTTTTTGGACTTGATTTAATGTTTTGGTTAATAATGTTCCACAAAATTGTTTGGGTTGGAAGGGCTATTTAAGATTTGGTCCCAGTGTCCCTGGCATGAGCAAGGACACCTTCTATTATTAAATCAGGAGGCCTAAAACCCCATCCAGCCTGGCCTCGAGCACTTCTAGCTATGGGGCATTCACAGCCCCTCTGGGCAACTTCTTCCAAGGCCTCACCACCAGCCTGAGTGAGCTTCACCAACCCCCTTGCATAGGGAAAGTTCAGTGTGCAACAGGGAATCTGAAATAAACACACTTTGAGCTTTCAGAGGGAGGATTTCCCTCCAGACTATCAATTTTGAGGGAGGGTGCAGCACACAACTGGTGTATCCTGATGCTTCCCCTGTAGTTCTGCAGTGCATGAGTGGATTTATGGGGGCTCCTTTGTGACAGTCACAATTGGTACTCTGAGCATCTGCAGCAGTGTTGGTCTGCACTGCTGTGAAACCTCTTCCAAACACATGAAAATATTTTGCAAATGCAACTGCTACTTCTGATTTTTTTATCAGTACACCAAAGCTTCTACATTATATTATAAACATGAACTTGTCCTAAAAAGGAGTAGAAATGTTTAAGGTCAGATTTCTGTATTAAAAATTCTTTTCCTTTTTTGCACCTTCTTGGAAGGTGTATGACATACTCTTTTTTTTTTAGCTATCAATGTTTCCTTACTTGCTTAAGAGACAATGGCATATAACTAAAATGTAGTTTCACTGATGTGAAAGAGAAATAGGCAAGTTAATACAATTCATATGAGTTATCGTACTTGTGCCTGGTTCACTGATTCCAATAACCATTTACAAGAAGCAAGTTCCCAAAGACTTAAATATATTCATAAATGTTTTATCTATTGGAAACATTTGATGATCTCTGCTTAGTCAGAACTTTTCGGCATCGCATCTGACTCCTGATCCTAGTGGCAAAATTCCCAGCGATGTCAAAATAAACAAGATTGCAGCCTAATGATAACAGGATGTTACAGAAAGAACTGTAATGCATTGGAACTGGAAAGAGGATTTTAGATTGAAAATTCTGAAGTCTCAGATTGGAATTTAGCTGGAATAGCCACAATTAAACATCCTCTCTCCCTTGTGTGAATGTTCTTTAGGAGGGGAAAAGTCATCATGAGTACTTGAATAACTGCATGTGGTCAGGAAGTCTCTTCCAGGCTTTGCACAAATGCCCTGTGTGTAATGAGATATGCTGCAGCTCTGGGAATATGTTCTCAAGTAGAAAAATCAAACAATAACATTGACAGTTTGTCTTTTGTTCTTCGCAGAACTCACTGTGTTACAGAACTGCATGAAAAGAGCAAGAAACCCATGATCATGTGCTCCCTAAGCTTGTCCGAAATGAAAAGGACAAGAAAGTTGCATTGCTTCTGAAACCTGTTGACCTTTAAGAATAATATCTGCAATTTCACTTTTGTGGATATTCACTGGATATTCTCTTAAATGGACTTAACAACACTTTGTGAAGACCAGATCCTGTTTCAGTGCTAAGAAATTTAATAGTTTTTAACACTGAAAATATCTACAGAGTGTATTTTTACTCTGTGGGAGAGGGTTGTGTATGTTAATGCAAGTATGTTTGCATACTTGATATTACATATTTGCATATGTGTGGATGTGTTTAAAAACAAACTTTATCCCTCTTGAGCCCAGAAATTATACTTCATACAAAAGAAAACCATTTACAGAGTGACAGTTTTTGGGAACTTCAGACAAACTGGGTTCTCTGAAACTGTGCAGTCCTGCCTGTGTCTTATACATAGAGATCCTCCTGGGGAAGCCCTTTTGCCTGTCACATGCATCTGCCTGACAGTTTATTGCTTTGTATATGTATTTTTATTCCCTTCAGGTGAATGTTTTTTCCTTTAAAACAAATTTTTGAAACATCCATTAGGTATTTTGGAATATAATTATTTTCTAAGGAAGCCAGTTTTGGTTAACCCTATGGAAGTGCTACCTGAAAGTTTGTGTAGCTAGCACTTGTTCACTTACACCAAAAAATCTGACGTGCTTTAAAAGTACCTTTTATGCCTTTAGAGGCTGTAGGTTTTTGATGCAGAGTGTGAGCTGCTAGAATTTTTTGAGGGGGTTAATAAGCAAATGCAGCCTCTTGGTCCTGCATATGGATGCTGTGTGCTATGAAGTCTTGTCCTGATCTGCCCTGCTGGAAGAGCCAAGATTGCTCCAGGTATAGGAGAAATAAAGCAAAGGCATCTTTACCAGATGCACATGCCTCTCTCCTTAGCATGTGTTTATTGGGGTGCCCCGCTTTTTTTCTCACTTTGTGAGTTCATCGTTGAAGTCTCGATGAGAAGGCAATTCCCATTCCTAAAGGCTGGCCTTCCTGCCTTGTGTGCCTGTGGTTGCTTTACAGACTGGAGGCAGCAGCTCTGAGTAATTTTGCTACAAACTAATGTTATGCAATTTGTTACAGAAGCAACACGCAAACAAAGCTCCAGCTAATATTGCCTTTGTGGCCGCCAGCACTGAATTCAAGTTCACAGCAGCTATGGAGAAACTAATTCAAAGAATGGCACATCAGCTGGATATGGATTTACTGTGCTCTAGAATATATCTTAACCTGGATAATTGCTACTACAAGCAGGCCTGCAAAAATGAGTGACAGGAGCTGAAAGGTCTCCACCTCCAATATATTTGTATGTAATTGTGAGTGAGGTTGGTATCTGATTGTCAGATACATTCAACTGTGTCTGCTTGTTGTCTTTCCCTAGTAGACAGGTATGAAAGCATACTTTGTTTCTGGGGTAGGAAAGTAGGGTAAAGATCTGGTGGGGAGAATGTGCTTATCTCAGTACCGTGCCTGTATTAACGTGATCCCTCCTGAGATCGTTGCTCCTTGTTGGATGGAAGCAGCAGTGCCCTTGTGCAGGGGATATTCCTTACAAAGTTTGGTCATAAAAGAAGATATTCTGATCTCTGGGAGAAAAATTCCCCATCTAAAAGCTGTGGTAGCAAATGGCTTGATATTTCCCTGAAGCTGACATTCTTGGAGGCTGTTTGAAAGTTTTTCATTAACTTGTAAAGCAAATAGAAGTGGAATTCAGCTTGTGTCACTAGCTGGAAAGTTAATTCCTTCTAAGTTCTAATGTGTAGTGACTGTGAGACTGTTGCATTTGTGGGATATTTGCACACACCACTGGTATGTTGGCATCTAAGATTTCACAATGCAGTTGGAAACTGTGTTGTTTGTGACTGGTACTGCAGACAATAACTGCTCCTTCTTTCAACAGCAATTCAACATCTTTCATTCCCTCAGCTGAGTTGTAAATGTGAGGAGCATTATGCTGTAGGGGAGCTTCAGCTCAGTTGAGAGCTGGACTAGAAGAGGAAGGAGAGGTCTTCATTCTCTGGTTTGGAAATGGGAGCAAAGATCTTAGAACAAAACCAGCTTTGGACCTCCCTGTTTTAACACCCCCCCCTCCCCCACCATGCTTTCTTCAGAGTGTTTAACAAGTGAAGAGCTGAAGAAGTGTTGTGTGCCTCTGTAATATTAATCATGGACGATCTATGAGCACATCCCCTTGTCTATAATGTCAATTCAGCTGTTGCAGCAGCTTAGGAGCTGCTCAAAGACATGCTCCTTGGCATATGTTGGGGTAAGCATCCCTATGCTGACATTTTTCTGGATTCTGTAGGCATGTCAGTATGTAGAGCGTGCACCTCTGCTACATGAGGAGTGTGCTTGCTCTTAGGCCAAGCTGCTTGCTGCTCACTCCTGCAGAAGCCCTAAATACATGGGCCTGAGCTCCAGGTACCGGTAGTAGACTTAAAATAAATAATGGAATGGCTTGTGTTGGAAGGGATCTCAAAAATCATCTAATTCCACTTAGTGACAGCTACGGTAGAGTTAGTGAGTTGTAAGTCCAATGAAAAATGTGTTTGAGGAAGTTAAGCACAGAATGGGCACTGCATCTTAGAGAAAGCTAGGAAATGGGGAAAGCCAGAGAAAGCCCGCTCCTGTAATTGCAGCACTGGGACCTAAAACCTGGGAGGTAGTGTAATTTGTAGCTTGCTGCAGAACTCAAAGTCAATAGAGAGAAAGCCAAGATAGGAGATTGAATTATCTATAAAACTGCCTGTGCAAAATGATTTCCTTTCTCCTTCCAAAAATGTAATAAACATATGTTAAAAATACAATTTTTCTTTTATTCTCAAAATCGTCAGCAACTGAAACAAATCGCTTAAAAATCCCCAGTAATGCACAAAAACAGTGTTGCTGTGGTCCTTCAATTAGCAGAACTTGTTCTGTTCAAGGAAACAGGGAAGTCAGGAAGCTGTGCAAGAAGCATAAAGCCAGAATCTTCTTGGATCCTGCTCAGAGAAGCCACTGCACTTTAAGCACTGAGAGGAGACCCAGTGCATCAGCTGTGCATTTACCCTCTGAGCAGATTGGCAATTAGTATCTTGCAAGCTTGAACTTTGAAGAGGAATGAGATAAAATCCACCCCTGCTGATAGGGTTATTTCTTCAGATTGATGTGTTTGTAGTTTATACTTACTGTAATTTGTGAGAACTGGAGTCCATGTGCACTTGAATAGACATCGAAGCATGTGCTAGAATGTGGAAGATAATATGTTAGGCTTGGCTACTAACTGTAACCAGTTTGGTCCTCTATTGCTGAAGCCATCATTAATATTTATAGGTTGCTCCTTATAAGGTGGGTGAAAGTGTCAAGTTTCAAGTCAAAATTAAATATTTCAGTAATTAACATGTTTTAAAGTCATGATGAGAAAAAGGGGTGATGCAGTGCGTTTCTTGGAAATACTGACAATGTTTGTTTACATATTTTCATAATGCCTGATATCCTTGTTCTGTATGCATTCTCAGTGGAGAGAATGGGAATTTCAAACTGTTCTATCTTTCCTCTGTTATTTGGAACTGCCCACTGAAACCCAAGAGGTGTATAGTTGGTCTGAATTTCCTGGATGAAAAACTTCAAAAAACTATCCATCTGTTGTTTGTGAAACATTTGGATGAGGAAATGCTGGTTTACACATAGTCAGAGAGTGGATAAACTTTGTTTTGCTAGGGATGCTAAGGAGCAATGCACCCTTGGGTCTGCAGCTGCCTGGGGAAGATTTACATTCAGCTAGTGCTCGCCAGGAGCCTGTGTGTGTTTTCCTTGGCTGTTGCAATCTTGTCCTGCAGCACACCCAGTTCCGGTGGGGCCAGGCAACTGTGCAGGTGTGGGGATTGTGCTCTCAAATGGGCCAAAATCCTTGTCATAGACCTTAGAAGCTGGGTATTGCTTCTGTTTTAAATGGTTTCTTTTTTTCCTCCCCTAATTGAAGTCTCCTTGTTGCCTGCTTGTGTTTCTGGAGCGATGGTAGCAAGCCTGCCCTTACTGAAGGTGGCTGTTCTTCTGTTCCAGTGCTTTTCCCCCGTGCAGTCAACACAGCGTGGTTGTCACAGCTGTTGTTTCAATTCTTGGCATGTGTAGTTCTACAGCATGCTGCTAGTGAGTCTCAGACCCATTGCCACGGGATGTTCCAGCCTTATGCCAGGAAGTGAAGAAAGGAAATTCATTTCTGGTGCTTGTGCAGAGATGCACTCAAGGTTAACTGGAAGGTGGTTTCCATTTTCAAATTATGGACTACTTCTATTTTTTTTTTTGCCATTAATTTGTTAGGTTTTTTTCTCTTTTGTTGCTTAGATTGGCCAGGCAGTAGGAACACAGGGTGCATCCCCATGGCATTCCCTTGTGAATGCTACTGAGCAGGTGTGGAAGTGCCGACAGTCTATCTCGTTGGCACTCACTCTGAAAGCTGTTAACATTTTTTCTGGGTGTACAATGTAGTTATTATGCCCGCCTCGTGCCAGGCAGCAGGAAGAGATATGCAATTCAATGAGTCTGTTCTCTGAAAAGGTCACACAGTCAGCTCAAGCCTTCACTGCATGCTAAGGAAATAGGAAAACCTGGAATACCTCTGCTATGTAGTGGTCTTAGTGCTGCTCTGAGCTGCTCCCTGTGGGTGCTTCTACATGTAGTGATGCATCTGCCCAAGGTCACTTTATCTCAAGGACCACAAGTAGGATGTTAGCTGTTTTTCTGAGCAACTAAAAATCAGTGATTCTGCTCAAGTCTCCTTTGAGGATGCTGTTATGCATCTTTTTCTTTTTTCAATGAGGATTTCATTTACGTTTAAAAGAGAACATGCCTCGGATTTGTAACTGGAAGTATTTCAAACGCACTGTGGCATTCTCTGTTTTTATGTTTAGTTGAAGGTGAAAAGCTGCAGTACTATCTATAAGAGACCACGGTGATAAATACCAAAGGTATATATCTTTTTTGGTAATGAAGAAATAGCAGGGCAATGCAGCAAGAGGCGGGAGCAGCGTGGTTCACATCAGCCAAATTCTTGGGGTTCTTTCATGTTAATTCCTTGCTGAGCAGTGCATTACTTTTTGGGAGTGGATTACTGCTGCTTATCCTTCTCGCAGTCAGGAAGATGGTGGTGCGCCCTTGGTGTTTTCATACACCACAGCTGATTCCCACAGTTTCCATTGCTGTGAGCTGTTGCTTCTGATGCAAAGCAAACAGAGCAGTCTGGGAGTTGAAGAGCACTGTCTGAGGTGTGGACGTACTGTTCTTCAGGTCATGTGGGGAGCTGTGCGGTGCTGGATGGAGAGTGTCCAAGAGTGGTGCTCCTCAAGCTCCAGCACTGTGCCTAGAGAGCTAGGAGAACTGTTTTCCAGTACCAAGTAAATGCAAATATTCATTGTTTGGGTGTTTCTATATATTCTCATATATATATTCAGTATATTCTATACTGAATGGGAAGAAAATAACTCTTGCAGGGGACAGTGGCTTTTTGGGAGCACACTGAGTAGTCAGCAAGTGCTATAATGTGGCCCCACGCTCTAGAGAATAACAAATCCTTCCTTTTCTTGCTGCTGCCTTCCTTCTGTTCATCTTCCTTTCCTACACCTGCTCTTTCCTGGAGCTTCTTACTTAACTCCACTTTGTATCCTGCATTTTCTCATGAAAAGTATGCAAAACATGTCAGTGTTGGATACCACTGAATAGTTTTTCTAACATGTGCAGCATGTTGTTCCAAATGGTGATATTGATGGTAAGTGTATGTTTTTCCCACCCACAAATAGTTGTGTGATTCTCCCGTGGGGTAAACTCCACTTATTTTGAGGCTGCCCTTGCATGGGGAAGTAACTTACTAAGTACAGTGTTTAGGAAGTCAAGTGATACCGTGTGTTCAACCAACTTCCTGTGGTTCAGCACAGAAATTAGCTGAATATTTTTTCCCTGAGCTTCTGGAGAGTATCTACCAAGTCATTCTCATACTGTCTGTGTCTCTTGTGAAGAATGAATAGAAATGGTGGGTTTGGCTTTTTGTGGGAGTTTTTTTTTTTTTTTTTTTGAGGAAACTATAACATTATAATTAGGTGGAAATGTATGTTTGTGTAGCTTGTTCCTAGGGATGCATCCTTGGAGCAAATGTCAGTGTCGGTACTGATGTTCGTGGCACTGTAATTCATTCACATCTTCCTCTGAGTGCTGGGAGGTGCAGGCGAACCTGTCTTGCTACCTAAAATACCACACAAGGACTGAATTTTCTTGGTAAATGATCCATTGGGTTTGTGTTGTGTTGTCATGTTGTGGTTGGGGTATAGTTTGAGTCCCGCAGATGTCCAGAGACCTGTGAAAGCATCTTGATAGATATCTCTCTTATGCCTGTATTTTCCTGTAGAAATATGCACGCTGGTGAAGGCTGCCCGCTTGCATGGTTAAGTATGCCTGTGCTGAGATGTCTAAGTCAGATCTGAGAGGAAGAGTTTCTGGGTAGTAACTCGATGAATGTTTGGGAACTACTGGGAACACCAGTGCTATGCCTTCTTCCCTCTGGGAAATGCTGGAACTGCCAGCAATGATTGCAGATGTTGGGAGAAGGAATGTGCAGTTCTGAATGGCTGCTGCTTTGGGGAAAAGAAAGGATATTTAGGTCCCTTGGATATTTTAACTAGATGTTACAGCCTAGCTGTAACAGTTATTAGCACCAAGCATAGGCTGGGACTTTAAAATGCAATGTGAGATCCTGGCAGGGTGGCATGAGTTTTTAAGACAAAGAATCCCAAGGGACAGAGAGAGGTTTAGGTTCTCCGTCTATTCAGAAGAAGCATGTCCCCTGTGACCTATAGTGCTTTGGGTCATGATATTTTGGAAACTTTGAGTTTACGGAAGTTCCTGAGCACTGTCTTCTCATGATGGTTGAACTAACCCAGGGCGCTGCAGTCATGGCTGTGTGGGGTTGCTCTTGTTTCTTTTGTCTAGAAGTGCTCTGGATATGTCACTACATATCTCATTTTATTTAGGATGAGTGTCAAATCTTGATTACATCTTGCACATGCCCAAAACACACCATGTATTTTTCCAGTGCTGATTGTCTGTGGGGAGCAGCCCCAAAGGCAGTGGTGTGCTGGCTGATGTGGCACGGCTGTTCCCAGTGCTGCTTCCGCTCTTGACATGCTGTAGATGTAGTCATGGCTGCCCATGCTAAACTGACCCAAAAAAGGGGAAATTATCTACCTCGGGACACATTTTTCCCATAAGCCCTTGACCTTTAATCCTAATAACTGTAAACAACCTCTGACCTGGAAAAATCTTTTCATTTTCTGTTATTCCCTTCAAGTGTGGGAATAGAAGTCTCATTCCTTAACCTTTGTACAACTACACATTAATCTAATTTTCTATCCATCATGACCTACTGTTTCAGAAATTACAACTAGCTTAATTTGACTTTTCTTCCTACATTTCTAAGTCAGGTTTTTTGCTGTTACCCCATGTGTATTTTTGGTTCAGTGCTGATTCATTAAATTAGAGTCACAAATACCAGCTGGAGGGCATGCAACTCATTGCCATTTTGGCTGATGAGCAGTTGATACATGTATCTTGAAAAAAACCCACAAACCTGAAGTCCAGAGTTTCACCTTCTCCAAAGAGGGGAAAAAACATGACTTAAGTATCATGACTTATTTGCTAAAGCCTCCATCAAAAACGTTTTTTTGAGCACAATCTGAGTAAGACTTGGATTAGCACGATACCTTGAACTCCTTGTTGCTGCAGAGCGTAACATCTTTTCACATGCTGACATTTAATTGCAGCAAATCCAGCAGTTCCCATGGCTTGTTATGAATTCTTTCCAGTAAAACTGCTGAACCTCAGAATTAAAGCCATCAAAAACTGCATCTGTGAAAGTAATGAATATTACTTCAAAATAAATCCTATGTGATTTGGGGTTTCTTTCTTAACTGTTTTCCATCTTCTACCTTGTTTTACATGATTTTTAAAAATATTTTTCATCTTTTCTGTAGCAGTCTGAAATTCCATCTGTGAGGAATATTTTTTTTTCTGGAGACCTACTGTTTACTTTGTAAAGAGAGTATCAGGACAAAACAGATTGTGTTTGCCCTAGAAGTACACCTTTCTCCTCAAAAAGCTATCACAATTCAAGGTATTTTTACAGCTTTTTTTTTTAAAAATCCTAGTAGAGAAATTCAAAATTATGAAAGTCTCGTGACAAGCAAGTGTGATGCTAGTGTACTGACACAGTGGTAAGTGGATATTAAAATATATTTTTAATTATATCTGACATTAAAGAAAATGTTCTAAAGTATTGGTTTTAATAATGTGTTAGGTACTAATTTTGATAATGACTTATTCAGACACATTGTTTCAAATAGAATTCTGTACAGAAAACCCAATAACACTGAAGTGTTTGCATAAACAGTGCTGCACCACTGAGCAGTCTCTAGAACAATGTTCTGTTCGTGTCTTGCATACTTATGGAAGAAGGGAGAAATATGGGGAACCTGACTTGTACTCTTTCAGAGGAAAACATGGTGTGAGGATATATTTGTTCTTCCTCTGAAGTGTGCAACAAGGTCACTTTGTCCTTTCCTGATCCTTTTTTTTCTTGAAGTAAATAAGATCAACTCATGTTTCCTTCAACTATTATTGGAAGTCTTTTTCCCCAATGGATGCAGAAGTGAAAAAAATGATTGAGTTTCCACTGGAGAACTTCTAGCTGTTTTAGAATAGCACTGTAACATGTGCTTGTCTCTATTAGTGTTATCCTTGGTTACTGCTGATTATGTCCTGCATACATTATCAGAGGAAATTACTGCTTGGCTATTTCCCAGCCAAGGTAATTTCTCTCTTAACAAGAACAGATTCAATCAGATGGTCACCTCAACATAAACCAGCATGTATCAAAGCTGGGACAACTGGGCACGTCTCCATAGGAGAACTATGTTTAACTCAGTAATTATATTAACAAGCAACCAAATAGCTTTAGAACATTGTTGAAAGAACAAACCACACTGGTACCGATACTGGATACTGCGCTGCTTAGTGCAGATGGAAGATGTTCCTAGTGATCTGTCTGCCCTTAATGCAAATACAAATCCCGTTAAAGTGGAGATGGATTATGTCTGTAGCTGCTCAACATTTTTCTGTTTCTTGGAACATGTAAGGTTCCTGAGCCATGTTCCTTTATGGTAGAAAACAAGAAGAAAATAAGTGGTTGTGGAAGGCATTAGTTTTCTGAGTCAGAAGTACACAGTTACATTCAATGAATGTGTTTTAAAGTGTAGAAATAATTTACCGTCTGTCTTAGAGAGTTTTGGGGTTTTTTTCAGCACTGCCTCTTTTTTCTGCAACTAGTCATCCTTATCTTCCCTAAGAGGTAAGTACAGTTGGATTTTATCATAAAGTTGCTAGGAGTAAGTGCTTAATACAGAAGGAATAACTGTCAGTGACTTTATACTTAGAGAATATCCAGTCCCTAATTCATCAAGGAACCTACTCTGTGTTCATTTTACTTTCATTGACCCTTAGCATGATAGCTTTGAGCAGGAAGTGTGACGGTGCATTTAGGGTGCAATTAAGGCATCCAGGATGGTTTCAGTTAGCTTTCTTTCTCTTCTTTTTGTTCCTTTTCTGTTGCTGTATGGCATAACTTTACAGCAAGTGAATCAACTTAGCACTGACCCAGGTTATTTTTCTTCTGCTCTTTTAATAATTATGTGAAATCAAGTGGGCTGCTTGCTTTTTAATTGCTTTAGTTTGCATGCTGGCAAACTGAAGTGATCATAATCGAGTTTGAAAAGCAGTTTAAGTAATTGAAATGGAAGACAGCTAATACCCGTGTCAGTGCTACTTTCATAGTGTATAGTCACTGTCTTGGAGCATCTCAGATGGAGGGTTTTCTCATGGAATTCCAAAGATGAGATTTGCTTACTGACTCAGGATGTGTGGCAGTGAAGGGCAGCGCTTCTGCATGGTGCCATCTCTGCCACTCGCTGGCCTCAGCTGGGTTTTGTGAGCCTGTACTCTTTCTTGTTGGGATCAACCCTACAGTGCTCCACTTGCCTCTGGGAGTAGTAGTGTCAGTGAGGATATCCTCCAGCTTATTTTCTCTCTCTGAAATCATGACTGCAGTTTTTCAAGGGAATCCTGAGCAGATAAGATGAAAGATGACATAGACAAAGGCCACTTTGAAGTGAAGACACACTTTTCATTGCTGAAGGTTTTTCTCCTGGAATTGTAGAAAGGGCTGTTGTTATCATATGGTATTTTCTAAGTGCAAACAGCTTTCACCAAGATTGTCCTGTAGAGCAGCTGAAGGAGAGGTAATATTTACCAGATTTGACAAGGCAGATCAGTGGGAATGTAAATAGAGCAGTCCTTCAAAAGACACCGAAGTCAGAGCAATCATCCAGCTTGCAGCTTTGACAAATTCACTGACATCTGTTCTGGTGCCATTTCTGCTGCACAGACCTGCCATTAACTGTGAAGAGTAGAGGGTTTTAATTAACCATGCAGATTGACATGCCAAACTTTGATAAGACAGAGCCATCTGGGTGGGTTTTGTTTTGCAATTCTCTGCACAGCTTCCCGGGTTGGGGCATGCTCCAGTGGTGCCTGGTGAGTCTCAAGAAGATGCGCTGCCACCAGAGTACGGGGGCAGTGAGCCAAATGCCTGTAGGTATTTGGAATGGGGTGTATGTTGTAGCATCCTACTCCTAAACTGTGTTGCTTTTCTTTTATGACTGTTTTTTCTTTAGGTCTCGCTTTACCATTGCATCACTACTCAGGGTGAGCCACAAATGCTGGTGGAACTTTTAGGTGTTAGATAAAAACGACATACCCTAACTAAAGACCAGCAAATGGATCTGTCAGTAGGGCCACAAAACCCACGTTGTTGACATATTAATTCTCTGCTAGCAGTATGTAACTGGGTTCGTACAAATCCAGCAGTTCAGTGTAAGATTGCTGTTAATTCAGATGGAAATTGATAAATAAAATTTTGCAGTGCTTTAAATGTATTATGTGTGGAATGTATTCAGCTTATGCTTTGGTACTTGTCTCGTCAGCTTGAAATAGATTAGAGCACAGTGTTTAATACGATGAGATGCGACTATAAATAACAGGTTCTTACAGGTTCAGAGAAAATCTTCATCCATTTTAATTGTGTAGATGGGTTCAATTCCTAAGAAGGCCAAGAGAGAAATTGATAATTTTAATTCAAAATCCATTTCATGTAAGTTTTTGAAATGCTGGGCCACTTTTTTCATGTGACAGTCTGTTAGTGCTGAAGGGTATGAGTGTGGTGGTTGCTCTGCTGCTGGGGCAATGATGAAGCATCTGGTGAAGAGATGGAGCCTTCTGGGAGCTAGTGCTGATCTGCTGGTGTTTGCTTATAGCAGAGCTGAGTTGGGAAGCTGTCAGTAGGTGGTGAGTGAGCTATGTGTGGTCAGCCCAGCCCTAGGACCTGTGTGTCTATGTTTGAAGTTTGGCTTCTGGCCTGCTGTGCCAGCATGGGCTCAGCATGGCTCATGTGATGTCAACTCCTTAACTTTGGGAGGAAAGCTTTTCCCTGACAGTGGTGATGACTAAACCCAGTAACTTTGCCTTTGCTTTTTGTCTGTCCGGTTGCTTCAGAATACAAGAGCAAGGAATGAGTTTGTCTCTTCCAGATGATGGCTTTTTTTGGTAGCAGGCTAATTTCAGACTTCTTGCACCACTCGTTTTTTGACTATTGAGTAATCACTGTAACCATAGGAATTTGGGGAGTTGTTTCTGTTTGTCTAACTGGAGGATGTCAACTAATGCAGGTGCTTGCAAATCCTGGTGGTACCTGAGGTCTGCCCCATCTAGTGTGTGGAAGGGCATTGGCGTTTTGCAAGTGCTGTTAGTCTGGTGGGGATACTATGTCTTAGTGGGTATGGAGAAGTCACGTGTTGCAAAATGTCAGCATGAATCTATGGGAAGAGATAGAGAAGGATACACAGAGTAAGGGTATCATGCTTCTGAATGCAAGCACACATCTGCACTTTGGAGAATGTTACATTTTTAGTATTAACGATAAATTCATCTGTGCTTTTAAAGTTCTTGTGTTCCAGTTGCAAATTTTCTTATGTAATTTCAGGGCTTGCATGTTTAAATTTGTGTGTGTCCTACGGGGAGAGTGATCCCACTTGGCATCATTAACAGCTAGCTTGGGTTTTACTTTGTTCTTCTGAATTCCCACTGTGCTAGGAACAGGTGTAGATATCTTGGCCTTCAAGGTACCTCTGCTTCTTGGTAAGAATTGATTGTTTCAGGGTGAAGGGGAGAAGAAATTGCTCTTTATCTCCTTGGAAAAGGATATGCTTGAGGATCATGTAGAAAAAAAGTTATCCAAACAGATTAAGACTATGCAGAACTTGGAAGTGTGTCATACTGGTTTGTGAGTGATGACAGTATAAAAAGTGAAGCTCTGTTTTCCTATAGAAGGCAGCCAAGTGGCACTTTGTGTTCCTCTCTATGTGCTATAGAGGGTTCTACCCTTTAGAAGTTGCTCATCATTTTTCCTCCTGACAGGTCTGGCCAGGAAGTGGGGATTATTGAGTAGCTGCTAACAGTCATGTATTGCCTTGAACCTTATATTGATGGAGCAGCACTGGGAATGAGGGTTGACCAGAGAATCCATGTATTAAATTTCTGTTCCTGGAGCAGACTCTCTCAGGTCTGTGTTAGGTAATCTCATTGTTGCTCATTACGTTTGTTTTGTTCTCTGTGGAAAGGGGAAAAAATATTTATCTACTCATTGCAGCCTAGAGGAATAATCTGTTTGTTTATATAACTCTTTTCACAAAAATATGTTGTTGGCATTAAGTATGAGAATGTCTGTTCTCTTGTCTTGGTCCCCTGAAGGAAGAAGTTAATACCCACTTGACCCTCATTATTTTAGGATTTGCCTACAAGGGATATGGAAAGTGAGCAACCATTCACTGCTATTCTTCTGTTTCTGCTTATGGACTAAGCAAAAGCACTTCTGTGTACGAAGGTGAGATTTCTGCTTTCCTTTCCCCTTGTCCTTTCTAAAAGTTAGATCAGTGTGAAGGACAGAAATTTAACTTTGACTTCCAGCCTGCTGTTGAGCCTGTGCTTTTGGAATACCCTGCTGATGCAAGCTGGCAGGCTGCAGCTGGTGTTGGTGTGAGCTGGGAAATGGTGTTGTAGAGCTAATTCTTGGCTTGTCACTGTTGTACTTCCCTGGCAGCTCTGGAGTACAAAGAAGCTTGCCTTACTCTGTTGGAACAGGGAGGTGGTGGAGTCATGGTCCCTGGAGGCGTTAAGAACTGTGGAGATGTGGCACTGAGGGACATGGTCAGTGGGCACAGTGGGAATGGGCTGAGACTGAACTGGATCACCTTAGAGGTCTTTTCTAGCCTTAATAATTCTGTGATTCTGTGCCCTATTGGTAATGTAATGGTAGTTGGCCTCCTGACAAAGACCTGGTTATGCAGTGTAGGACAGGTCCCCTCTGGTGTCAGTACTCTAATTCATGAAAACAATTCTTATTAATTTGATGAAGAAACAATACGTTGTTTAAAGTACAAGAGAATGACTTGTGAGATTCAAGGTGATTTCAGTGTTTGGAACTCCTTGTTCATAACTGTGATTGTGCTGCTGGGTCTCTTTGACAAACCCTGTAGACAAACTGTACCACCCTGGTGTCGAGTCCCTGGGCTGCAGGGGGAAAATTGGCTGGGAAACAAACCCTGTAACTTGCAGGATGTGCTGTCACTGTTTTCTAAAGGCAGAGAATTTGAGAAGTTGTTTTCCATTTGAGAGAGCAAGTAACATGCTTTTTCTGGCTCACCAAGTGGGTTATTTTTCATGATCAAACCTCAAAGCCACGAGGTTCTTCAGAACCTCTGCTCATTTTCTCCTTTCCCCTCTGGATTTGAAACCTTGGTGCTGCTACCACCAGCATCTCACTATGGAGCCCAGGAAGGCACAGGCAGAATGAGCATGAGCGCTTTTCACCACTCAAAGGTCTTTATGTTGACTGATCATCTAACATACCAAAGTCCATACCCTGTCAAATAAGGCATGCCTACTGAAAGTGTCTAGCTGCTGCTTTTGAGAATATACTTGTTAGTCCCCCAGCTCTGCTATGCTTTCCTTAACTCCAAGTGGAGGTGATTGTGTAATAAGTTTTGAGTCTACATCAAAGCTTTCAGAATTCCCCATTTAATTAATAATTTTGTTTACTCTCAGTTTTTTAAACCAAGCAAATAACAGCTGGCGTTTGCTTATGTCAGAAAGACAAATGTACTACACAAACACCATACTTTGCCAGCATCAAAACTGAAAATGAGTTGGTGTCTGAAGGGCTGTTTGCATCCAGATGTGTTTATAAACCTGCATGTTTCAAAGTTACAGATACAAGAGGACAAAAGAGAGAGAAAAGATCTTGTCCTGACAGATTACAGCAGCAAAAAAGTTTCTTCCAGACCTGCTATAATGTTTCTTGTATTTCCTGTTTCCCGTAGGAATAAGCTCTTTGAGAAGTAGCATGTTTTGGCAGTTCCTCCTTGTGACCTAGCTCCTGGAGTGGGTTTGTCTAAGCTGCAAGGCAGGAGTACAGCCAAAAATGTGATGGGCAAGTTAAATGGTTGTGCAGCTGAGTGAAGCTTCCATGAGAGTTATGTTATACTCAGAGGTATACTCAGTATAACTGCTATGTTAGAGTCAGAGGTATTTGGGCATCCCTGTGGGTTGCAAACACAAAGCCTCCAAATACACACAGGTGCAGAAGCGTATTTGTTTCTTATGTATCAGCTGGATTGGATTTGCTGTGTGGTGAAGCTGGAAGGAAATAGAGGAAAGAGCTTGGGAAGATTTATTCCTCTGTTAGAATATGCAAAACCAGATGCTGTGTCTGTATCTCATAGGAAATCATTTTTGTGCCTGATTCCCATTTTGTGGAATTGTGATTTCATCTCCCTCTTGGCATGTCCATTCGTTTGCTGTTCTGAGTCCTATGTGTGACTGACTTGTCACCCACACGTGGAATGCACATAGCATGATTTTATCCAGAAAAGTAATCAGAAAAACAGCTTGGCTTTTGGAAGGAATGTCTTGTAGTGTCTGTCATCATTGTGCCTATTTCTTTAAGTAGTTCTTAGAGCAGAATTGCCAGCCTTACTTTCAAAAGAGGTTCCCAACAAATGAGAGGCTTCCTGGTGATGCAGAGGTCATATCCAAATCTGGCCGTGCCCACGTTGTCTGGGAGTGTTTAACAAAGAATTCAAAGTGTTTTTGTCATATTAAATGCACATAGCACCTGGGGAGTGCTGGCTGTTTTTAAGATTGCTCCTCAGCACTCTTTTATGAATACTTACAAGACTCAGCTGTCCACCTTCATCCCTCCCTCTTTGAAGTTTCTGTGCTCATATTATTAAATATGCCATAAAGTACAAGGGATATGCTGGACAGCTAAATTTACATTAGTGCGTGATACTTGTGATTCATGTTTCTAGATGTTGCTGCCTTACATGTGGGTGTAGCCTTGCTGGCACCCCTGAAGAAATGCCTGCCTTCAGCTGCTAAAGCTGAAGGCGGAAGAGACTTGCATTTCAGCACAGACAATGGGAAAAGAACGGCTTTCTGAGTTCCTGTGAAGCATTGCACATAATCCCGAAGTGCTCATTAGCACCTCTCTGTAATAACGAAGGATCTTTTCATCGAAACACTGGGAACTTGAAGCAGGGGTGTTGAGCAGCAGCCCCTGTGCCAGAGAAGCAGAATGGAAATGACCAGTGTAATTTTTGCTGGGGACATTGAGTGCTTGATTTTCACTGTAGGGCACCTTGTGAGGCTTTTGGCATCTGAGGTGCACCTGCAATCTACCATTTGCACTCTGAAACAGTGTTTATACTCTGTATTTGGGCTGCTGGGCTGAGCCAGGGGCTGTGACACTGTTGCTTTAGAAACTGTGTAAAAATAAATAAATAAACCTCCATCCTCCCAGCAGGCTGAGACAGTGTGTTGCTTACTGCTGCTTTGAGATGGTGTAAAAATTTTGATGCTCAATAGATTTTGAGCATTTGTTTATACAGTTTTTTTTTTCCTGAATTACCAGCTTTGTCCTTCAGGATGTGAAACTATGTCATGTTCTATGTGTTTCACTGGTCATCAGTCTTCATGTTTTGGTATTGTCGCCTTCTGTGAGCTGTGAGCCATACTCCTATGGTCTCTTCCCTGTCCATTAAGAGATCCATTGGGGTGTAGAAGCAGCACTGCTGAGCCACCCACAGCGAACTGCCTACTATAACTGGGGTATCATTGCAAATGGGGAGAAGCAGCAGCAATAGGATATCACAGCTCCTAGGACTTCAGGGAGAGCAGATGTATCTGCTAGAGATTGCTTGCAGTGAATCTCCACCACTGAACCCTGGGCAGAGCCAGATAGCACAGACTAAGGGACTAGCTCCTGAATGTATTGATGTCACTAAGGGGAAGGAAGGAGGTGGATGTTCAATAGGGATTTGCACAGGGAGCAGGTGGGCAGCTTCGGTGGGTGATGGGTATGGAAGGGAATGTTCCCCTCTGCTGGTGACTGTACTGTGTGCAGCTGGTCCTCAAGAGTGCTTTAAAGTGTTTTCTCATTAGGATCAACTTCTGGGAAGCAGCAGATGGCAAAGTGAGGCTAAATTAGTGAGAGATTTGTGCTCTGTTAGCGCTCTTTCTCTATCTAAACAATAGCTGCAGAATGAAGCAGGAATGAGGACGCTGTTGTTTGTGGCTACCTCTGTTGCTGTGTGAATGCAGAAGTCTACAGTGTGTTTCTTCAGCAGTAACAAAGAGCTGGAAGAATTTACCAGCCCTCTCACAAGGGGAAAAAATATTGCAGTTCTCTCTCTACAACACAAATAAAATTGAACCTGTGCTTCGAAACACAAGAGAAATACAAACACAGACACAATTGTACATTTACAGCCAAACTGACCACATAGCCTCCTATGTTTCATCTTCTTCATGTGAAAATCTGTCAAGTGAATAACGTTAAAAGCAACATATCTCCTCTGTTACTTCTAGAAACTCTGTAACTTTATGCTGTTCTCATCCATCTGGAACTCTTTAACTCTCTCTCTCTCTCTTTCCTATGTATTTATACATATGTAAATATATATGTGTATGGATATACAGTACTACTCTGGCAAACTACTTCTTCAAATTTTCTCTAGCAGTGACAGTTTATTTATGGAAGTGAAAAAATAATTTTTCTTCCAAATTTATTGTGACTTTTGAAGCTGTTGAGTATGGGACAGAGTGGAGATACAGAAACCAACTTGTCACTTCTGTCAGTGATGGAACCTAAGATCCTGGATGCTTTTACAGAGCAGTGTCTGTGGTCACTTCTCTGCTGATTTGCTATGTTTCTTTGTGTAAATGTGCATGAGTCCGGGGTATGCTGATGGGGAGATTTGCCTCTAAACGTGCTTCTGGGCTCCTAGTCTGGATATTTACAGCAGTGCTGGTACTGGTGACTTAATTGCCATTTTTGTACCCTTTGCCTTCAGCAAAACCACAGCAATGAGAGTCTTTGCAAAATAATTCCCTGTGATTTTTTTCTGCACATGGTAACCCAAGCCATAAACCTCCACGCTCAGTGTCCTTATGGTTCCTGCAGGGCAGATGCTTCTGTTAATCCTCCTCCTGGTGCTGTACAAAATCCTGCTCTGGTTCCTGCATTGATGTTAGCTCTGAGGTGGAAGCAGGTGGTCAGGCTATTAACAAACAAATGCACAACTGCCAAGCCTAACAATGTGAAATGTTGTTTTTCAGCAGGGCACACAGATCCCTGAAGAACTCAGAGACTACTGTCTGAAGAGATATACTTCCTCCAGGGATCTTTTATCATAAAAGCAGCTGAAATGACTCACTCTTTCCCCGAGGACGTTCTTAAAACAACTCTGCTCGTTTAGCCTTAGAGTGGTCAGAAGCAGGATTTATTTTGTGCTGTCCTTCAAATGCAAAAAAATGAAAAAGACAGAGTCTGTCTAAAGCTGCCTTGGGTCACATTTTCAGGCAGATGCGGGCTGTATTTAATGCTAAAGGTCTGCACACAGCCCGCTAACGCATAGGCTGGCTGGCACTATGCTCACTCAAGCAAGTGCTCCAGTGAAAAATTCAGCACTATTTTTAGTCCTCTTACAGCCAACCACTCGATTGTAAGGCCTGGGAGTTGCGGCGCAGTGGCTGTGAGGGGTCTGCGGGACACGGCTGGGCCAGGCGGGTCGCTGAGGAGCCCACGCTGATGCGGAGGAGCACCCGTCAAGAGCAGGTATTGCCCTGTTGTAACCCTCAGCGTGCCCCTGAAAGCAGGTCTGCGGGTCAGAGACAGGGCAGGAAAGCGTTAGCTGGCTGTCTCCGTCTGCTCCGGCCCTTAAAGCTCTCGTTCCACGAATTCCTGCCCTGACCGTCAGCTTTTAAATCCTCTCTTCTTCTTTCCAAGCCTTTTCGGGGATTTTACAGGATCTTGGGCAAGTTAGCAAATGAGGCTAGTGGAAAAGTACGTTTCCCAAAGTGAAGGAGTTCTGCTTTAAAAAAAAACAACACCGAAACAGCAGAGCCCTTCCAGTGCTGGGGTGAGTAGCCTGTAGCCACGTACTGGGATCTCTTCCTCTCTTTATTAACTTGTAAAAGACAATTCTCTGCCTCTCCCTGGCTGACAGGGTGTTCTGGCAGATTGACTGTGTCCGCCTGTAGGTCTGTGCGGTGCCAGCCGTGGGTGGGCTCTGCTCTGGTGCCGTGTTCACCACCTCTGCCTGTCCCCATGGCGGCTGGCACAGCCCTGCCCCACACACCCAAGGCACAGCCCAGGGGATGAGGGGGTGCCATTCCTGGGTGTTGGAGTCACGGGAGGGAGTGCTGCCAGCGAGCCGATAGTGGGAGAGGGACTGGCAGCCACCCCAGTATCACGACGGAGGTGCTTGTGCTGTTGCCAGATCTGCTGCCAGTGGGTGCTGGTGCCAGGTGAGAGCTTAGAGCTTTGTTTTCAGGACGGTTGCTGGGACTTGCTATGCCCTATGCTGCTGTGATGCTGCTGAGGGGACAAGCTGTTGGATTGCAGCAGTGTTCTTTCCACCTCCTCGTGGGCTGGCTGGAAGTGATGCTCTTTTAGGTGCACTTTGTTTGGAGAGGAGGTTCTAGGTCACTGGGCTTAGGCAAGGATACTTAGGCACATGTGGTGCCCTGTGGGTTGCTGGCTTGTGTTCTGCTGCTTTGTATTTCTCAGCCTTTTGTTTTAACTCAGTTGTGCAATGTTTGCCAACTCCTTGTTTGGTCAGGCTCAGATTGAGGGTTGAGTCTTGAAGTTTGGCTGAATTTTAAAACTGCCTATGTTCTATCTTCTGTGATAATACCATCTTAAAATAGTGTAGCTTGCCTCTTGTTTGATGCACTTTGTAGAACACCAAGGGAGGGGGGCATGGCTGAATTCCTATGAATTCTGCATTTAGCAATCTCATCTTGCTATCAGCAGGCTGAGCTGCTGCAGCTCTGTGTGCTAAAAATGTGCTGCTGTGATATGCTGTGCTGGCCAGGACCTCACACTGCTCCCGGGGCTGCCATGGGTGCGTGTGATGAGAGGTGTTGGGACAGTTTGACAGTCTTCCCTGTTAGATGTGTGCATTTGTGTGTATACGGCACAAGCAGTACTTGCCTCAAGCTTATATGAACTGGATCAAGACAACTTGAATCAAAGATCACTTGTCTTCCTGTGGGATTCTGTTTTTAATGGCGTGTTTAAAAAATATATTCAAACACTAGAAATCCACTGATTTGCTCTCATTGATGCTGGCAAGTCGAGATATACCTCCTCTAGAAATGATCTTCAGCACTGACTGCTGAATTGCCAGTCACAACACTGACTTCTGAAGCGTTCTGAATTCAAGCAAAAAGAGAGCAAATTGCTCTGAATTCAGCAAACTGAGTTCCCACAGTCTAGAATTTGTTAGATACTCTGACTAATGAAGATGTTAATCAGTTGGGTTAATTCTGGAAAAAGTAGATGAGATTTCACTGCAATGTCAATGATGAATGTTTTAGTGCTGCTGTAAATAGCATGTCTCTGGGAGACACTGAGTGTGTCTGTCTGAAGAAAGGCTGATGTGTTCTTATAAAGACTTAATTCTTTGAAGGTTAGCAACTGTTGGGAAAGGTTGACTGGAAATGTCTTCATCAGTGCTGTGTGCTGGGCTGTCTCATGCTGTGATCCTGAATTCAAACAACCCAAATTGAGAGCATCAAGGTCTTGTTACCCCCAGAAATTACCATTGAGTGGTTTTTGTTGCATCTTCCTATCTCCTCTTATGGATTCTTGCACCCTTTGGGTCCTCTCCCAGCACGCTACAATGTGTGTGTGGTTTTGCTGTCATCACCTGGTCCAAGAGACTGGCTTATAGGTAACAGCAGAGGTTCAGACTGGGGTAGTTTAGACAAACAGAATCTTAATTAATGAACCCAGCTTTGTAGTACAGGGAACAGCAGAGCCCACCTGGAAGAAATGAGACCTCCAGGTTTTCTGAACTCAAACTCAAGTCCAAATGCAAAACTGGTAATTCAGCTGCCACTGCTGTGGTCTATCCCTCAGAAGCTGTCTGGGGAGGGGATTTTGTGCTTTTTTGGAGCCTCCATGTTCAATTCCCTATATTAACACAATATGAATAATGCTATTGCATAGGAAATATTTGTGAGTCTGTGGAAAGTGGAAGCCATGCTGAAGTCGTGCTAACACAATTACTGGACTGTTATGAAGTCAACATGTGCTTGTGCAGCATTTGGGTTTTAGATACCTTCTTCCTCTGCCCCCAGAGCCCTAAACCTCATACCCAGGGCAGTGGGTGAAACACTGTGCCACTGGTCATGCACTGCACACCACTGGGGATGGTTGTATCATGGGCTGTGTGGGAGCACCTAGGTCTGGAGCTGCTTCTGGATGCTACAGAGCTGCCCTGATCTGTGGATGGGCTGCTGTTTCCTCCTATCTCTCTTTCCAAATTATTCATCCCATAATGTCTGTGTGCTCAGACTGGACAGAAATCTTAGCTGATACAGCTTCCTCCTAGCTTTTTCATACCGCGAAGAATGAAAAAAGAGTGAATTACATATCAGCTCTGCACCTCTATTTATTACAGGCTATAAATGCAAGTGATATAACTCAAAAGGAAATTGTGAAGCCTGGACTGTACTTAAGTATTTAAATATCAAATCAAAGAAATACTGGTTTCTGGGTTATTGGTAAAGGTGAGCAGTTGTAACATGTATTCTTTCCATGTGTTTTAATTGCAGAGCTGTAAATCATAGTTGTGTGCTTTGGCTTTATGATTTGTTGTTTCTGTACTTCATTAGCTAATTATATCTTGAAGTAGTCTATTAATTAAACTCCATTTTCTAATGAATCCAGCTCATCCTTCTTAAGCCAAGTCTGATACAAAATGAAACTCATTTTAATCCTTAAATCATTAAACTGAGTTGTTGACTTTGCCTGTGCATGTCAGATGGTAGCAGATTACTGTAGTGCTTAACTTGACCATTATCCACAGGCACCTGCAAGACATATATTGTACTCAGTTATGAAGTGCTGTATCAACGTGAATGTAATAAGCTGCAAGTTCTCACCACTAATTCTGGTTGCTAGAAGAGAAGTGGCAGTGCTTTGATGCTGATTTTTTAAGAATGCACCTGCTCTTGGTAACACACTTCTGAAAAATACATTGTTGATCTGAGCATGACAGTGTCAACTTGCAAGACCACCAGGAGCATGGGGTGGTTCAGCTTGTGGAAACAGGTGCTTAGAGTATGATGCTTCTGATAAACAGTATCCTTTCTTATTTCACTCTCCTTTATTCTACTGATGGGTTACTAGAAATAGTGACTTGCCAATACAAAGTGGCCGAAAGCTAAAAATCTTCCCACTAACAGGGAAAAGCCGCAGCACCTGTTTGTGAATTTACCTTTTAGCAGTGTCATAGAATCATAGATCTTTTCCAACAGTAATGATTCTAAGATCACCAAGTAAAACCCCTGCTCATCCCCCCCATGTCTGTTAACCATGTCCCTCAGTGCCAAATTTCCATGGTTCTTGTACACTCCCAGGGATGGTGACTTTACCACTTCCCTGGGTGGACTGTGCTAGTGCCTCACTGTTCTTTCTGAGAAGTTTTTCCTGATTACCAACCTAATATCCAAACAGGGTAAGGCCATTTTCTCCATTTTCTCTCATGCTATCACTGTTATCTGGGAGAAGAGGATTACCCCCACCTCACCAAAACCTCCTTTCAGGGACCTGTAGAGCGCCATGTCTTCCCTGGCCTCGTCTTCTCAGTCTGTACAATTGCAGTTCCCTCAGCCTTTCCTCATAAGACTTGTTCTCCAGACCCTTCACAGCTTCACTGCCCTTCTCCAGTCCTCCCATCTCCTTCTGCTGGAGTCTTTGGTTTAGTTTAAAATAAATTGTTGGGTTAGTGACTTGGATACTTTGCATTCCTCACATGAAAACTAATTAAAAGATAGATGAAGGTGTGAAACTAAGACCAGAATGACTTAAAATTTGTAAGATTGCCACACAGTCAGAGCCTGCAAGAAATGATGAAAGACAAGACAGAAAAATCTATCCTTATTAGCAGTTTGTGCAATGTGTTTATTTAGGCACTTAGAGTCAGGAGAGCTGTGGTTGCTTGGAAGATGAAATGTGTTCTCAGGAAATAGGTGTGTTGTTTTAAGAAGGCTTGAAAGTAGAATTAATTTCTGTGAGATTGTACTGTGCCTTTACCTTTATATTTGCCTCTTCCATGTCACCTTTTTCTCTTCAGGACAAGAAGTGGGTTTTTCATCCTGGTTGCTGTTGGCAGAAGCCTGTAAATCACATTTCTGGACACTTGTTAGTGCATCAGAAATGCTGTGTTTGGCAGTTGGAAGTGACCAGTGAGGCAACAGCCTGTAAGAAGCTACTCTCTGCAGGCTTTCAGGTGTTGTACTGAAAGCAGCTGATTCTCTTTTTTTTTTTTAACCCCAAAAGATTCAAGAGGGCTTTGCTTGAGATAATGAATTGTAGCAGTGAGGAGCATTGTTATTGGTGCTTGGTGCCTTTTTACAGCTCGCAGCAGTCAGCATACTGATGTTTATAGGTTGCAGTTTGAGTCAGGTACCTTGAATTGATTGCATAGTGCCTTTAAATGCATTCCTTCCAGTTCCCCAAACAGCTCACATTGAAAAATGTCAGTTAAGGTACAGTGACAAAGCACATTGTGCTAATTTAAATGAAAACTTTTTGTTTAAATCTCAGTGAGATCTCTATTTGACACACTTTACTTTGGAGATGACCTCTTCCTCTCAGCTGGTTCATTTTCTGGGTTTATTACACACTTTGCATCCTTATAAAGCCCTTCACTCGGTGATCTTAAAGCATTTAATTAACTGAAGCAATGTGTCTTCCCTGTGAGGTCAGTAAATATTCTTAATTGCTTTTTGCAGAAAGAGGAAAATGTGGTAGAGAAATTTTAAAGGAATTCATGAGTGCAGTGCAAAAAGCTCTTGAAAAGGCACAGGCAGAAGCCCTAATTGCTGAACCTCCTTTCATGTGCAACATTTTGCTTTATTCTATAAGCAGGCAGAAGGATACCATGCTGCTGAGTAGGGCAAGATACAGGTCATGTCTCCTTTGTCAAGGAGCTTTCTGCTTTTCGAGCATTAAGTTGCTAACAGTGTATGGATGAGGGACTCTTCAAAACTGGTTAGGAAAGAAACAAGCAAACCTTGAAAGCCTTATTTTCCTCTTTAGTGCTAGTTTTAGGAAGCTAAAGCAAAGAGAAATACCCTGAGGGTTTGAACAAGATTTCACTATGTTGTGCTCTTGAGGTCTGAACGTCCTTCTGAGATTGTGGTACTCTGTGAGTGGTGACAGCAGCATCAGGCAGAGCAGACCCATCTCAGGGCATAGCATCACTGCTGAGCAGCAGCTGGGTTGGATGAAATAAGAATCAGTGAGGGGTGAAATCCTGCTTACTATGGGTTTGGTGTTTGCAACTCACACACAATTGGGTGACAGGTAGCCTGTGATAGATTGTGGTGGGATGGGCTGAGACAGTATAAACAAGAGCAGATGATAGCAATATTCATTTTAAACCAGAAAAAAAATGGCATTAGAGTGAGGAGGAACAGACCTGCAATTTGATATGTGAATACTGGGAACCAGTTTATTACTGAGTAGACAAGTGGAGTCATCTGAACTGAAGGGAAGCTTGAGGAGAGTGTGCTATCTAGGTCTCTGGAAGCTGATGTACGTTTAACCTCTCCGTTGCAGACACCGAAAGAGAACGTGTGTTTGGTATTGTTCTATACACCAAACTGCAGTTGTGACACAGCACTGGGCCCTTTGCCGTATCTCCTGTGGTTGTTGCAGCTAAATTTGGAATGTGAGTGATGCAGTCGTTTCCATGAAATATGAACTTCTGACAGCTTGCCTTCTTTAGAAAGGAAAAGAAACCCAAACCCACAAACCCTTCTGTTTCTTATCCCTTTTTCCTGTTGTCTGCTTGTGTTGTGTCTGCTGTGTTGCAGATGAAACTCATGGCTCTGCTGTTACTTTTACATCTGATGAATTAAAGCTGAGTTTTCTAAAGGGAAAGCCTCATGCAGCAGCCCTGAGTAAAGCTTCTCCTGGGCAGGATGCAATCTGCTGTTGAGACAACCCTATCTCTCTCCCTAAATGCTTGCAGTTCAGAGGGCTGCATGGAGCAGCCTCGTGCTGCTGCAGGATGAGAGGCATTCATAGAGAATGGCTCTTCCATGTAGAAAGTGCTGTGGCAGCGTAACCTTTGTCTGGGACTGTGTAGGCAGGAGACGGAGCAACCCTAATGGAAATACAACATAACACTGGTAGGGAGCAGCACCCGTATTACCCATTGGCAGTATAAGGTGGGCTGTGCTGGGATAAACCGTGTGTCCTGCTGCCCTGCCAGACTACAGGGAGACTTCAAGAGAGCAGCAGCAGTGGGAGCAAAGGTACTGTGGTGTGTTTCCCTTTGTCCCAGGTGAGTGAAAGGAAATGTGGTGGCTAGAGTGATGTTGTGGTAGAAACAGAACAGACAAGTCCATTTTTCAGAATGTGTTGAAAGCTGTATTGACCTGGGGTAAAGAGCTACACGTTGTCCCGGTGCTTGTTGCATTTTAGGCTGTGTTTGCCAACACTCTGATCTGTTGTTGTATGAAGACACTGACATCAAGGCAGCATATACTGGGATTTGTTGCTAAATAGTGGAATCTGTTTGCAAATGCCTGTATCCATTGAAACTTTCCGTAGTGTGAAAATTTCCATTTGAACCTGATCAGAGTGAGCATGGGAGCTGTGGTTATAGCACACCTCTAGCTGGAGGGCAGAGAAATCCTTCCTGATGAGAAATTTCCATTGTGTCAGTGGGAAAGCCCGTATATGTGCATGTCAGTGTATGCTGTGAGCAACTCTCAGTGCTCTGATGGAAGAGAGTTCTTGTTTCTAGGGAATGGAAATACAATTGATTTTTCTTTCCTGGACGGAATGGTTTAGTAAATCCTACACCCAGAAAGCAGGGTTATTTCTGGGTGTGGGGTGTTTTTCCATCAAAATGACTGAAAACAAAGGGAAAAACCTGAATTTCTCAAAATAAGATCAGAATGAATACATATGAGGAATGTGTTAAATTTGTGCTGCAGTCATAGCAGCTGTATAACAGTAGTCCAGAAGAATAAAACAAGGATGAAGTCTCTCTCAGTGTGAGTGAATTGTAACAGTAAACTCTAATCTCTAATGCTAACATAAAAATCAGATTAGGATTGAAGTGGAGGTAAAAGAAAAATTGCAAAATACCCATTTTCTTGTAAGGCACGTCTTATTAAAAATAACTGCTTTTTTTAATATAATGTAAGCCTGCTATGAGAGATTTTTTAATACAGCAGAAAGGGAGATGCTCAGATTCAAAATGAATAAGATGATGAAGAATTATTGGCTAAAGTGCTATTCCAGTAAACATGGAGGGGAAATGGAATAATAAAATATGGAAGTTCTCAGGGGTATTCTGAGAATACAAGTCTGAGGAAAGAGCTAGCATTGTAATTCAGGAAATAAATTCAGATTTATTGTCATTGTCCCTCAGAATATGACCTATGAAGTACTGGGTGTTTTATTTGTGACATCTCTCTCACAGTGCTGTCAATCTTTTTCTCTGAGTAGAGCAGCCCAAGAGATGAGAGCTGCTGAAGGAAAAGACTGAGAAAATGGCAGCATCTGTATCACCGTAATGTTACACAAACCAAACATCCACACATTGCATTTGTTCATGGCTTAAAATCATTAATGCCTCATCTGAGGCAACTCAAACCAGGACTGATAAGTGGTGTCTGGGGCAGAGGAGGTCCCCTATACGCCTGCCTACTGTACCTTCCTGCCTCTTTTCTCAGACCCTGAAATATATACTCTGTAGTTCATGTCTCTGTGACTTAGAGCAGAGGGTCACCGTAAGGAGTCGGCTGTTCAGTGAGCTTTTGCAGCAGAAATGTCAGTTTGATGAGTGTCTGTGACCTTTCTGTCTTCAGCCATAAAGCCTCCGCATTGCACGTGGCCACGTGTATTTTGCATTTGCATCTCTGAAACATATCAAGGATTAACCTTTTGCAGAAGCAAATTCCAGAAGAGAAACTTGCCAGCTGGTTTAGACTGCCTATTACTAGCCTTCTGCTTTCTGAAGCATGTTTGCCCCTGGTCTGGGACTCTGTTGATTTTTGGGTTTGTTTGTTGGTTTGTTTTTGCAAATAAAAACATCTGTCTTTTGCCAGTGAAAGGAGTGCTTTAATGAGGTTGTTGGAGACCTTCTGTACTTTCCCTTGAAATCTAAATTTACCTGGGGATGGAGAAATCTTCTTGTTTTAGAAGAGCAGGAGCAGGAAAGTGATGCCTTTGTTCAGCAGACTGAGAGAGCAGTCTAATGGCTGTGCTAATGTGTCTGTGCCTCTAATTAATATTGACTGACACCCCTTTGAGCAGAATGGCTGCATTATGTGCTGTGGTGGAGGGGATGTTGAAAACCAAGCAGTAGTCATCAGGTAGATTTCAGACCCAGCTGTCATCACTATTGTGTTTCACTTTGACTTCTAAATTCTTTCTCTATTTGTTAAAAAAGCACTTCATAAAACAGCTTTCCTTTAGGAAGCTTTCCTTATAGTTGTAAAATCTGGCTATCTGTTCCCAGCTGAAGAACTTAGGGAAAGAGAAGGAAGGCTGCAATGAAAGCCAAGAGTAGATATGTCAGAAATAAACATTTTACATTGGGTCAAATAGACTGACCCCAGCCCAGTGGTGCTCCTTTGTGGGGAGTAGCACATGCAATCCTGACACCAGCATTATGAGGTTCCTTTGTGGGAACAATGGGTGCAAGACTGAGGGAAGAAACGAGGCCAAGAGAAGCTGTTGTTGCCTAAGGGAACCTCTGAAAAGCAAGTGTGGGCCGAAGTATAATATTCAGTTGGGACTTTGAGGTCCCTTTCAACCCAAACCATTCTATGATTTTATGACTTCCAAATGAATATTTTTGAAGATACAAAAATAATTTGCAATTGTTCATTATCCACCCTAGAAATAATGTATTTCTTTTAAGCATGGCTATTGGACGTAGACTGAGATGGAAACTCAGAGGGCAGAAACATTTTTTACATTACAAGCAAAAATATTTTAAATAATTGAAATGTGCAAAATTCATGTTAGCTTTCGTGCTGATGGTTCAGTTACTGACCTGGGTCAAGGAACTGCATTGCAATCCCTATTGGCTAGGGAAGCTACTGTGGCCATTTCCTGCTGTAGGGATTCTTCAGTTAAAACTCAACAACACAAAAATGCCAACCTGGATCCCTGGAGTAGATGACTGAAGAAACCACTGGTGCACCCTGTGCCTTATGTTTAATTGCTCATATTATATATTTAATTGCCTGTGATAAATTACCAAACACCAGCTTAGCAAATGAGCAAACTAGTGCAGTTGGCAGCTACATCTTAGGTAGTGTGTTGCCATGGCATCAAGCAGAAGTGACAGGCATCAGTGTGATTCTGAGTGTTTAAGTCTTGTGTTTGCAGTGGACTAACTTACATCCATGAGAGACAGATCTAGAAGAGAGCATAGATATGGGCAGATGTTACTGGGGCCATATGAAGCCATGCCTTTGGTATTCTTAACTGACTGAAGCTATGCCTGCAATTCATTTGAATTCACAAAATCCAGATTCGAGTTTAAAAAAAAAAAGACTTTTTTTTTCCTTTTGAAAAACCTTATTGTTCTTTTAAAATCATTGACGTTGCTATTGAAAAATGGCATGATAACTGAAGAATAATTATATATTGAATTACTAGCTCTGCTGCTCTGAAAAGAATCCTTACAGTTTTGTTGTACTCAGTAAGCCAAAAATCTCATCATCTTGAGTCAGTGAGATGACTTCTCTGTTTTCTTTGGCCAGCACTCCGCAAACTCACTCACTCACATCGCTATAAATAAGGATACCTTAATATTTTCATATTTCCACACTTTGATTTATAGCAGCAGCTAAAGAAAGCAACTGCTTTCCCAGTCCATGGCAAACTGCTGAAAAATATGCTCATGTATGCGTCTTGCCTTTCTTAGTTGACTTACACACATGACAGAAAAGTCCTGATGGGATGAAAATGTGTTATTGCCTTTGGGCCGCAGCCTGCAGTGGATGTTCAAAAAGAGATTTATGTGGGGATCAAAAGTGTTTGTTGAGAAAGGTTTTTGTAACAGCAAGAACAAAGTCAGTGGTGCCTCAGAATCCCACATGACTCCTATGGAGTTTTCAGCCATGGAGGGTGCTAAGAAAATGTTGATGTTCTCATCCTCTTCCCCAGCTGAAAGTGGGTTCTGTTCAGAGCAGCCCTAGTTGCTACAGCTGTTGTGCTGGCAGCTGTTGGTTTCCCTATCTGACTCAACACTCCTCCCATTGTTGCTTGTGCATGAGAGGGACAGCCCCTGGGATGGGAGTATGCAGACTCTCCTATATCCCACACTGCATTACTTTTGTAGTGAGAGTGTTACAGGAGCATTTGCTAGGGTAGGGACGTTGGTTTTTTTTCTTAAAAGCAGAGGTTTGTTTCTTAATTTTCTTCGAAGCAGTGGGTGAAGTGATGTGATGAAAATGAGGTGGCAGTGTTTCAAGGACAACATGGGTGTGATGTGTTCCTTTAATCTCTGTATTCCTACAGGGATGAACAGCTTCCCCAGTAGATGTTTGGCTGCCTGGGCAGGGCTCTGGATCATAGGCTTCTGTAACCCAGAAATGGCTGTCACTGCTCCGGTCATCCCCTCCTGTTGCACTAGGGGCCTCAGTGGCATCTTGGCAAGCCCTGGTTCTTGTTTCATCTTTTTAGTGTCACTGGCAACTTGGCTAGCAGCTGCAGGTCTCACCTTCTGGTAAATGGCTTTTGTTATCCCCACAGCTGTAATGGCTTCTGATGAAGGAGAGCTCCATGTGAGTATTGCAAAAAGTTGTAGCTATGAGCTGAGGCTGTACCAAGGTAGGAATTACTGTTGCTGTGAGAGCTGAGGATTAGGCCTCACATACCATGACGCTTTTAACAAGCGGCCTTACACTGCGTGAGACACAGCTCAAAGTCAGAGTGCAGATCCACCAGAGCGTCTATACGAGAAAGGGCTCAGATACTGTGTTCTGGTCCAGGGCAGTCGTTAATGAAAAGCTTCACTTGGGTAGCTGCTGCCTTTCCGTCTCTGTGAATTTGTCTGCCTCAATGCTCTGTTGTCCTTGTTGCTGTGGCTGTGCTGACATGACACCATCTCCCCCACAGGAAATCATGAAAAGAAGTGGATGCCTTTCTACTCTGTTATTAAAACATGCCAGGGGTGCTCAGCAGCCTGGAAGGCCTGTGTATTTTAATGAATCTATGTCTGTAGTAGCCGGTTGTTTAGCTTTTCTCTGTGCCTTTTCACTATGGTAATTGTGGTGGTTTTTAATGCCCTCAGTGGGTACTGAGGCCGGAGTAGAGCTGCTGTCATTCTGCAGCATGTCAGCAGCAGTCCCCAAGGTAGCCCTGGCTATCTACACTGCATTTTAGGGTCCATATTTAGGAGGCACATTTTGAGAGAAAGCTAGTCAAGCCTGCAGAAAGCACTGCTACTGATGAAAGTGGTGAGCTGCGCACTGGACTTCTTGTGGCTGGGAATATTTCATTGGGGTGCTGCTAAGAATGCACTGCTACAGTGCTGAAGGCATGCAGACAGTAGAGAAGCTGCTCCCTGCAAAAGCTGTTACCATAGCAGCTCTGTGCTTTAAGTACAGCTTCAAATACAATCTTGGTATTTAATTTATTCATCATAAAACATTTGATTCAAGAGCTGGATCTAGTGCAGCAATACCTGGGTCTAGTGCTAGGCCATGAGCGCTATCAGGTTCAAGCCTTTGGGGCCATGTTTCCTTGTCCAAGCATCTTCATTACATCAGCAGCAAGATGGCATGTCATATTTGGAATTGCTTGTTGTAAGCTGATTTATCTACCTGTGTTAAAAGTAAAACAACCTCAGTGGTGCCACTGACTTGCTACAGTGTGGGAGAATGCAAGTTTGCACTTGTTTTCAATGACTGGGAAGGTTTTGGCCTAGTTGCGTCATTAAAACTCCCTAACTTCTGTCCAAGAGGAAGAATAAGCCACCTGACTCTATGAAAATTATGGTACAGAAAGGGGGCTGAGAAAGCCAGTGCAGAGGCTGGTTTGCGCATTCTCCTCTATACATGTGCAAAAGTACATATGCACAAAGAAAGGAGGCTCAAGCTGAAGATGTCAGGTTGTGGCTAACTTCCCAATAATTTTTTTTTTATTTGTCTTATCTGATGACTAATTTCTACTCATTGGGACAAGAATTCCTGTTTAAACTGTTTTCGTTCTCCTCTTATCACATTAGGATGGAAAATGATAAAATGATATTTACTTGAATAAATATTTTACATTTTCATTCTCTTTTCATGTTATCTAAATGAATCAGAAATTCTTAATATATAGGCTATGTAATGGCTTGTTTTTCCTGAAGTCCTTCTGTGAATCTATTATCAGAGTTTAAAATGAGCAGGGTAGAGGGAAAATGAGATATTTTGCAGAAACTTACAGTGCTTGGCATAAATGTCAAACTGCAAGCTAAGATGGAGTGATAGTGTTGGTGGAAAAAGGAAGAGCAAATAGAGTGTTGTCTACTTGGACTTGTCCAAGGCATTTGACATGGCACCACACCGCATTCTTATCTCTGAATTGGGGAGATATGAATTTGAAGGCTGGAGTATTCAGTGGAGAAAGGGTTGGGTGGTCACAGACAGAGTTGTTGTCAATAGCTCTGCGTTTGGGTGGATGCCACTGCACTTCAGCACCTTTATCAATGACATAGATGGTGGAATTGAGCTCATCTTCAGCAAGTTTTTGGATGGCACCAAGCTGAGTGGTTCAGTTGATGCACTAGATGGAAGGGATGCCACCCAGAGGCACATGGACAGGCTCAAAAGTGGGCACTCAAGAAGCTAATGTGGTTTAATGAGGTCAAATGCAAGGTGTGACACTTGGGTCAAAGCAATCTCAGGTATGAGTACAGCCTGGGAGAATAGTTTCTTGAGAGCAGCCCTACAGAGAAGGACCTGGGAGTCCTGATGGACCAACAGCTAGACATGAACTAGCAGTGTGTGCTTGCAGCCTGGAAGATCAATGGTATCCTGGGCTGCATCAACAGAGGGATAACCAGCAGGATTGACCTCAATTGTTGCTCTCTGCTCTGCCCTTGTGAGACCCCATCATACTGCATCCAAGCCTGGGGCTCCCAGCACAAGAAGGGTGCAAGACTGTTGGAGCAGGTCCAGAAGAAGCCACAGAGATGTTCAGAGGGCTGGAGCACATCTTTTGTGAAGAAAGGAGATGGACTTGTTTAGTCTGGAGAAGAGAAGGTTTGGGTGAGAGATTTCACTGTTACCTTCCAGTACTTGAGGAATGCTTGTAAGCAAAGTGAGGCCAACTTTTTACATGATCTGACAGAGACAGGATGGGTTAGGGGGGGATGGCTTTAAACTAAAAGAGTGGAGGTTTAGGTTGGATGTTAGGAAGAAATTCTTTACTCAGAGGGTGGTGAGGCCCTGGCAGTTGTTTCCCAGAGAAGTGTGGATGCCTTATCCCTGGAGGTGCTCAAGGCCAGATTGGACAGGGCCCTGGGCAGCCTGAGCCAGTGCTGGTTGGGGGTAACCAGTCCATAGCAGGGGGCCAGAACTGGGTAAGTTTTGAGGTGCCTTCCAAACCAAACCATTCTGTGATAAATCCTGCTGGTAACGACATTGTGTCAAGCCCAGAGGCTAGGTGTGCTGGTAGAATATATTACTGCTAAAATCCTCATCAAGGTGTGTCATCTGTAGCTGACAACTTGGTCAGAGTGCTTATTGGTGGGTATCATCTGTTAGGGGTGAGACTGTGTGCAGTCTTCTGCTAGCCTTAATTGACAAGAAAATGTGAATTCAGCTCAACTGTGGCTAACAAGCCAAGTGTTGTCTTTAGCTCCTGCCCACTGTCTGCACAGACTCACATGGCCTTTTATACCCACTGCAGCCTTCTACTGCTTTTTAGGACATTTGAACAATACTTCTAGCTGTGCAAATCACTTGCAGGTTGGAACTACAAGCTGGGGAAGTGTGTATGTTGCTTCATTTCCAATCTCTACTCCTTTGATCTCACAATTTACCAACCATGTTAGCTATGTTTTTTATCAAATATGTCAAAGGAAATTAAATTTGTAATTCCATCTCATTTCTCCTCAGTAATTACACCACTGCATGCTCAAGGTTATGTTACTGAGTCCCCCTTCTGAATTACAGGCACAGATGTCAATTTGGAAGGATCAACCTTGATAGGTATTGCAGTCACTGTGCAATAATATTAATAAACCTGTCATATTGGTATCTAGTGAAGTCTTTTCATCTGTGTTCTCCCCTCAAGAGTTTAGTGTGGCAATTATATTAATTAAAACTAGTGGTGAAGTGTCTATTAAAGTAAAGCCTTGAAAGACAACTACACCCCAACTGCTAATGCCACTTCGGTATGTTTCAACATGTGCTTTAGATGGGCTGGAGGCTGAACCTGCACCTAAAAGAATGAGCTTTGAAGGAGTATGAGAAGCCAACTCTTCTCTTGGATAGCCTATATTCTGCTTCCTTACATTGTGAGCTGTGTATGTCAGTGCTGTCTTCATAGCTGGATCCCTGCTGCCCTCTAGGAATTTTCATAATGAAATATTGTCAGCAGTACCGCAATACTTGTATCACAAGCTGTGCATTCCTTTATTAATGTTCAGACATAATGTTATTGAAAATCCTTCAGATTTCTGCAGGGACTGCTAAGTTACCATATCCTATTTTTATAAAGACCTCTAGGATTTCTGCAAAGCCTCTCTTTTACTGCAGGGTTCTTTAAGGCATTGTCAAGGAAAGCAGAATGTTCCTTGAAAATAAACTAAGAATTAAATAAGCTTTTCATTTGGCTTATCGTTGCCTGTCGGCAGAGCAGAGATGGTAACAATGAACAATGCTCAGTTTCAGATTTGCTGTATGGAGAAGGTACACAGGAAGTCTAATAAAAACATAATTTCTATAATTGCCAAGATTTTCTGCTCTAAATAGCCCTTAACAGCATATTTAGCAGGTGGTCAGCTTACCTCCGTGTTACACAGTAAGAGGTAGACACAAAGCCATTCCCAAACCATGAGCAACGTTATATTGAGAACTGGCATTTTGTAACTCAGATGGCAATTAGGATCATTACTGATGTCTTACCAATTTTCTCCTACATCTTTTTGATTGAGTAATTGTCTGTGGTTGTTAAATGCAGTTTACTAGTTTGCATTAATCTCTAGCCTAATCCTGTACTAAATAAATAAATACAAACAGTCTATCTTTTCTGAAAGCCAAATGAGAAAGACCACTGTTACATTTTCCATGCATTTTGAAGTGAAATGTTTTTGGAGTGATATTTTTGACTGCAGAATGTTCAGTTGCACATTCTTTTATGAGATGATTAGCACTGATAGCAACAGATGTTTGAGGCTGGAACATGAGAGAGATTTACATTTTAATCATTAGTTAAAAGATGAGCTGTGAAAGCTGTCTGCTGGCATGTTGGAACCGGCTTAACCTTATTGTTTCCTCAAGGAAATATTCTTGGTTTGCACCTTGTGCCGGTGTTAGTATTGACAAGTTGAATTTTGGGTAGTATCTTGACACATCACGGATCCGTATTTATACTTTCTAATCAATGAAACTGAGTGAAAATTAAGCTTAAGAACACAGTTGTTGGAAAATGAGGGATTCAATTTGCTGCAATCTGATTTGCACTAGGAAGAACATTAGCACCTACCTGCAGTGCTGGTAAAACGTGATAAACATGCTGCTTGAGGTCTCTGAAAGCTGTTAATTGTGCATTACCCCTGTCGGCTGATTCAGTCTACATGGGAGGCTGTGACAGAGCAAAGAAGCAAAGTTCAGGTGCTGCCTGCCAGAGTCCTCAATGTGTCCTTTGGAAACAGTCACATCTTGGTACCAGTGCAGAAGGAGCAGATGCTTATCAGTTTGGTTGGGATGCCATACCTGAGGCTTTTGTTCTCAGAGATGAAGTTAGTGCTGCTCCTGGTAAGCAGTGTTTCCTTTCTGTTGTACGGCTGCTCTGGAAGGAGAAAGGAAGCAGGAGCAGCACAGTAGCTTGGCTGCTGTTAGCTCAGTAGCGGACATCCTTCCTGCTGAAACTGGATTCTAGACGTTGATACAAGACTTAAGTTCCTAGTGGATAAATGAGCTGAAAATGCCTCCATTGTAAACAATATTCAGCATGCTCAGGGAGACCTGGAGAACTATTGAGCCTGTTCCTCCAGTGATTTGCAGTCATTTTTGTGCCTACAATTACATTCATTCCTCTGGTGGAGGAGAGAAGCTACTCTGTGTATCACCCAGGATGTTTGTTGTTGGTTAGCGCTTCTATTCCATGTTTATGAATGTAACATTTAATTTTCGATGTTTAATTTCAAGTAAAGATTATTTGTTCCACATGACAAATGTGGAAGGATTCCCAGAGATGTTTTAATTAGATGTTTTTGATTTTATCTTTGACTCTTTGTCAACTATTAAGGTTGTGTACAGGATCAGATAGAAGTCTCATTATCAGCCTGTATTGCATATCCATATAGGAGCCTCCTTGCATTTCCAGCACACTGAACTTCTAGTTCTTTACCCCCCCCACACACACACACGGGGGAAATTATTCCAGGGCCATGCAGCAATGTGCTCATCATGCCAGGTGCAGAAAGGAGAGGATATCAATTTGGTAAATGTTCCCAGATGTCATCATCTCATTTGCAGAATAGTAATATACTTGCTGTTCATTAATTATTGTTTCCAAATGTTTTATAATCTGAATTGTTATTAATCTGATTTTCTGCACTTTGAGAAGTGTCTCTTAAATTTCTCAAGCAATGTGCCTTCCAGGCCCTGGCCTTTACTGGTTAAAGGCCAGCACCTGGCTCAGACATAGCTATTTCTGCCAAAAGTGTATATTAGCTTGCTTTATGGAGTTAGTGGCTGGGATCAGCAACTCCTTTATTCTTAAATTATCAGTTCAGGAGCTAATATAGAGGAAGTGGGTGGGGGAATAGAAAATGTTTGTCTATTTTTTATGTATTCATTTAACTTTATTTATTTTAAAAATTAAAAGCTCTTTGCACTTGCCCAGGTTAGAAAATGTCAGGTTGTCTATAAGGACCTGAGCCAGTATCTGTTCTTTCTCCTTTCCCCACATGAAGCCTGGGGACAATTTCTGCATGGTTTGTTCTCAAATAGCGTTTGGCTTTTCAGAATGCTTGTCTGCTGCAGCAAATCCCATGATTTCTGTGTTTCGATTCCTTTTCACAGTGAGGTTTTTGAGTTTAGAGGAGTAAGAAGAGCTGATACTGCATGCACTGGGATAATCAAAATAGATAGGATTTCATTCCTTTAAACAAAACATAGCACATAAAATACTTAGCAGTGATGTCTAAGATGAGAGCTACCTTTCTGTTTCCAGACCTGTTTCCTATTTCTAAAATAAATGGAGTCCTTGTTGCTCTCGCCTGTTGCTCTCGCCTCCCCTTCTTACCACATAAAAAAGCAACACTCTGGATTTGCTTTGAGTAGCTTGTGGTGCAAGTGGCACAGACCTTCTCATTTATTTTCAAAGCCTGTTTATTGGATTGGTTTACATTTTTATCCAACTAAACAGCAGATTTCTTCTCTAGTAAACTTGTGTTGTTATCTCAGTACTACAGTCAGTCTTCTCCCTGTACCTCCATGCATTCAATAGAAGTCTCTGTTTAGCACTGAGGAACAATTTCAGCCATTCCATCCTCCTTCAGTCATCTCTAGGGAGTGGCTATGTTTTGCAGGTTAAAAGTATCTTTAAAATAATTTAAATACAAGGACATTGGTAAGTCTGGAATGGCAGCTGACCTGATCCAGGCTGTTGAGCCTGAGGATCCTTTCCACCTCCTTTCATGAAGTAACTCTCTGGGGGTTACTCCTATGAATTTACTCTTGGGATTGTTTGTTGTGTGCAGGCAAGGTTTTCCTGTGTGTAGTCACAGTACTGCTTTCTTGACATGTCAAGTGTCCTTCTAGCTAATCAGATGCCCGTACTAGGAATGAGATAAGACTTAATTTTGCTTTGACTGCTTCCAAGGTCAGAGCTGTTGTTTGCAGGGCTTTGGGCAGATGTGGTTGATTGCTGATATCTTTGTCTGTCTTTTGATCCTATGTCTCCCATGCCTCTTGCAGGGAGAGACAGACTGGGAAGATAGATGTGTTTTTCAAGAAACCGCAGGTGTGTATCAGAGGTAAAAGTTGTAGAGCTGGCTGGAAGATTGCTTATAACTTGAGCTAGGATTCTGAGCTGAATTTTCCTTTTTCCACTTGAAAAACAGTTATGTTCTCTTTGAGAACCATACAGCTAGACTTTGTAAAAGCAAAAGGTGAGCAAGTCTACAGAGTATGTATAAGGTTTCTGATTGTGTTCTGCAGTTTTGGTGTTGTTGTAGGAAGTGGTAGGAGCAGTCTGATCTGAACAGCAGAGGTCAAGCATAGAGAGACTCGAGTGGTTTTGGTGTTATCCTCCAACAGACATTTAGTTTTGCAAACACACTCCTGTTCATGTATCTTACTGAGGTGGCCTGAAGCCTTCTTTCTAAGCTTAATGAAGGAAAATAAAGGGACATGTTGTCAAGGAGGTCAGTATCTCAGCTGTCACACATGAGCAGATGGTGAAATGGAAGATTTTGTGCAGCACACATGCAATGGCCAGTGGATGACTGTGCCGGTGGTCCACACAGAATGGATTCAGAGGTAGTAGTAGCGAAATGAAGCAGTGGCACCCCTGGACGAAGGACTGACATCATTTGTCCAAAGTGTGGAGAAAGAGCAGCTGGAATAGGGTGTCTTAGATTATTATTATATATCCACTTTTTGCTTTCCATCTGTACTTCATTAGAACATAACCATTTTCAATTGCACAATTTGCTAAATTCATATGACACCTCATTACTTCAGGAGTGAATTACTATAATGAGCTCTGTATAGTGCTGCATCTTAAGACCACTCATACAGAAACTGGCCATGATCTGCTTGCTAAGTGGACCTGGATGAGGCTAACTTGAGTGTGGTACTCTAGGATGTGCAACAGCAGCATGCTGGTATTTTAAGCAGTAACATTGCACCTTTTCTGGCTAGCATAGTAGTTGAGCAGATCTCCTTCTGTGCTGATCTATTTTCTGGAGCTGTAAAGAAGGGATTGTTGAGAGAAGATGCTCTTCTGCAGCTGCAACATGGTGCTTTCTCCTGATGCAGTGCTGTATGAGCTTTTAGTTTTTTGTGCAAGGTATGTTTTTTGTTGTGTGTTAAGAGGATGAGTGAAGCTCTTCCACATGTGCTGGAGCTGATCACTGAGATTCAACACACTTCCCTCAGCCAGGGAAAAGGAATGCAATAGCAAAGTTAAATGAAGCGAACTCGTGAAATATTACTGTTGAAGTGCCAAAGGATGACCATCTGTCTGCTGTTCTGTACTGACAAAGGTTTGAAAAAAATAAATAGCTTTAGCACCAAAGCCTGCAGTTTCTTCCTGAGCTCTTGGACAGTGCAGGGCAGGAGTGGGAGCAGAATAATCTCCTTTACTTTCAACCAACCCCTACAAGATAATATCTACATCCTTTTCTTGTAATTCCTTCTTAGAGCTGAAACTCTCATTATCCTGTCCCTAAAGGTCATTCCTGAGATTCTACCTGAGTACAAACACAGCCTTCTGTTGGCTTTCTCCACAGGTGATAGCCTTCCAATTTACAGGTTATTTCTTCAAACTGGTGAGGTCAGGAGCATTAAACACACTTAAGAAAGGTAAAAAGAAAAAAAAAAACAACTGTCTGGACCTTGTAGGGGGTTACTGAGTACACTGTTGTGTTTACTTACAGATAAAGCAGAAGAGATCAGGAGTCATTGGAATTAACAGGATTCCTACAAGCATTGTTTTTTGTTTGGTTTGTCCTTCGCATGCACACTGCCCATCAGAGGTTTTGCCAAAAACACACACACACAAAAAAAAAACAAACCAAAACCAACCCCCCCCCCCCAAAAGAAACCAAAAAAAACCCCCAAAACAACAACAACAACAAACCCAAACCAAAGAAACAAACAAAAAAAGAAACAAACAAACTAGAGTGGGCTATCTCTGATACTCTCTGGGGCCCTGCAGGCACCACTTTCCCTCTTGACCGAAGTTTAGTTCATCTGCATCTTACAGCTCCACAAACTTTCCTTTGCCACTTGTCCTTGTCTTGTTGCTGTAGTTCTCCCTTCCTCTACATTTTTCAACATTCCTAAGCGAGGCAAACTTCCTTCTTGCTCAAACAAACATGTCATCTGAGGAGTTTTCATAGTGAATCATAGTCCCATACAGATTTCAGGAAGTACTCCAGATTGGATACTAGGAAAAATGTCTTCTCAGAGAGGTGAGGAGCAGGTTGCCCAGGGAGGTGATGGAGTCATTGTCCATGGAGGTTTTCAAGAACCATGGAGACATGGCACTGAGGGACGTGATCAGTGGGGATGGGTGGGCATGGACTGGGTTTGGACTGGATGATCTTTTCCAGCCTTAATGATTCTATGACCCAATTTCACATTATGGGAGTATATATGGATCTACACCTGAAAAGTATAACCAGGCAGGATGATGGTTAAAAGAGAAGTAATGAAAGATCAACATCATGTGCCTTGGGAGACTGAAATGTATGGGGAAAGTAGGGAGAAAATAGACTTAAGTGGTAGGTGAAATGAGAGTTGGATTTTGTTTATCTACTTCTAGATTAATGTTGGTTGGTAAACCCTAGCTGTTAGCTCCTTAGTAAAGCAATGTCAGCCTGTTAGAGACTTCAGTTTGCAAACTGAACTGTATCAAGTTAGTTCATGATTATGCTCTTTTACTCTATCATTGTGTGTCTTAGTGCAGAAATATAACAACTCTTTTCTTATCTGGCATTCCTCAGCAAAATCTCAGGATTTTCTTCATGCTGTAAACCTAACAGGTTGCTCAATTTCAAAGAAATGACTGATTTACATCGTAACTGGGAAACCTTCTGTGAACATGACAGTGTTGTGCCATCTTAGTATTATGAGTTTGATTTTTTCCATGAGGACTTGTGCTTTGAGAACAACATGCAGTAGGAGGATTCCCCTTATTTCTTGTCATCTTCTTTCCTTTGGAAGCCTCAAGTGTTGCTGCAGTAGCAGCCTAGATTGCTCTGTTAGGATTTCACCCCAGAAACAGGACCTCCTTCCAAAGCCACCCGTTTACACACAGCTCCTGCTGAACACCAGTATAGCTGCTGGACCTGACTGAGAAACAGCCACTGAAAGAATCGATCTGTCTTTCACCCAACCTCTGCGGTGGCATTTTTGTCTTGCATGTGGTCTGTGCTGTAGTACAGTTGTGGAAGTTGCACTTAAATGTTGAGAGATCTTTGAGTATAGTTACGTGACTAAGCATAATCTGCTTCAGGGAGAAAAGCTATTAAGCTGCAGAAATCTTATTAGCAGTCCTGAATGGTAGACCTTGGTATTAGATTTTAAATTGCAATCTTGGTGTGTTTCAGTTCATCAGAGTTATTCAAGGCATTCTTGTGAGAATTATGCCTACACATTAAGAATGCATAGTGACATTTCGTTTAATACACTAATTACATCTGGATATGTTTACCACTCTTAACTGTACCATCACATTTCTACCACTGTTCCGAATTAACCTAGTCTTTCTGCTCAGATCCTGCTGCCTTTTTCATTTTCTTTTCCCTTGCATGTTGTCTCTTTAGAATTACTAAATCAGCGTTTAAACAGAGTGTTTCCTTTCAGAATAACAAGCAGAGGAAGGCATCAGCCAGTTTGTCCCCATTTTGCTAACAGAGCATCTGAAGCTGCTTTGGGCTGCTTCCTCCCACTGCCAGGCCAATTCTTTCTCCATCCACTGCCAGTAGATGAGCTGCAGAATTGTGGCTTCTTTCTATCAGGTTGTCCTTTGGTCATTGCATAACCTTTAAATAACTTTTTTTTTTCTCAATGTAAGAATAATAACTGAAAAATAAATAAAAGTGCAGCAACTTAGTGGTTGAACATTATTCTCTCCATTGTGATGCTGTGTAGTCCCAGAGTACTTTGTATAGCTGGTATTCTGTTTAAGATACAAGGAGCGAAGTGATCTTTCTCTGTTTTTGGAGCCTTAAGCAGCTTGCTTTTTTCTCTTTGTGAGGTTTTAATTTTTGATAAAGTGTTACTGTGTAATTCTTCTAAAAATATTTGAACTTGCTACTTCAAAAATACCAGAAAGCACATGGTAATGATGGGTTTGTGGGCTGATGATTGGTCTAGATTATCGTAGTGGTCTTTTTCAACATAAACGATTCTTTGATTCAAAGAAAGTGTTGCATGTTGTAAAACTGTGATCCTGTTCACCTTGCTATCGGTGTGATACATCAGAATGTATTTGTAATAATGTATTCCCAATGAACACAGTTTCAGGGACTTTGCTTAAAAAACCTCAACATTCAAAGTGACTTTGTATCCAGTTATGTATTTTCTTGATAGTTGGGAAAGTGGCAGGCGAGGAAGACTCCTGCAAAGGAAATGCAGCCCAAGAGATTAGTTTATGCTGCTTTTTCCAAAGCTGTACAGCAGATTTTTCTGTGTAAGATTTTAAATAAATTATTTGCTTTTTAGATGCTTTTGTTGTTGTATTCACGATTTAAAGGAGCACAGCTCTGCTGGTGTGTTGTTTGTCACCTAAAACACCCCACTCCCAATGGTGCCTCCCTCTCTTGCTGGTGAGTGCCTTGGCACACTTCTTCAAGGCTCAGCAGTATGGCTTGGATAAGCATCAAAGAGTTTGTGTCCTCTCCAGGATTTCTAGAGAAGATGTGGGAAACCTTGTGAGGGGAAGTGCTCTCATGTGCTTTCTGGTATTTGGCAGTTTGAGCTGTGTCACTGATTCTGGGAGTGTTTCTGAGATACCAGAGACACCTTTCCAAAATATCCCCTGGAGTTTGGCAATATCCATACACAGCGTAATGTGAGATCTTGCAGTTTCCACTTTATTTGGAATGAGAGGTTTTGCTGATATATTTAATCATCTCACTGGCAAATAGTTTTCTCTTACTGACTTTCCTCTTACTGTATAATTTCTGTTCCTCCTATATAATTCGCTTTGATGCTCATTCTGTATGGTTTAAGGCCATTGCTGTGTTGCTTGCTGTGTCTGTCTCCAGTGCGCATCACAATAAAAATAATTCAAACCCTCCATATGGAAATAGTACCCATAGTGTATAGTAACCTGACAGTGAATACTAGTAACCCTTTGATTAAATTTCTAAACTTTACCAGAGCGCATGACATAATTTAATTCTCATCAAAAGAATGTATTTTGCCACTGAATGACGTGAGATTCGTGAGGAGGTCAGTGATTACCTGAAGGATAGATGCTGACTCTCCAATATTAGCAAGCGTCTGCTGAGTGTGTGGCTGCTTTGGTTTATTCTTTGCTGGTGCCAGATTGTCTTGATTGATTTTTGTCTTTATCATCTGTTTAGTTTCTTGCACAGACCTAAGGAAACATGTCAAAAATAGATCAGAAATGCCTAATGGTTGTGTCCCATGTTTGTCATGTACTGTCATGACTTAATTATCATGGACTTGTAGGATTAAAGTTGGAAAAAAACCCACTATTATAAAGCTTTCTTTTCTTTTCTAGTAGGTAAAATCAGTTGTTTGACATGATTAAGAATTACTTACTTTGTATGGTTAGTGATAGTGATATTGCTTGAGGAATGAATAGTTCAGGGATATGTTTTCAACAATTAGGTGTTGAAATTGCTAATAATGACCACATACTTGTGGATGTCTCAGCTTTTTTTATTCAGCCCAAGGAACAAGGAGCCAACATTTGTCTGTAAAAGTGGACCCTTAAAGCACATACACAGGCACACTGTTGTGTCAGGGGCCTTGCACAAAAAGCTGACACAGGTGTGCCTGTGTGGCCAGCTTGGACAAGAACTGGTATTTCCACAGTGATTCATCTAATCTCTGAAGCCTCTTCCAGGATAGCCTAGATTAATTATCCTGTGGCTGTTCTTCCTCTTTGCCATAAAAAGAGCTTATGGCAAATATTTCAAACCTGAAGGTCCAACCACTTTAATAAACTGTACCATAGGAGCATATTTGTGGGTTGCTTGCAAATGGAATGAGGATTCATCAAGCAAAACCAGCCCTGTGGGAAGCTGAAGCTCTGTTGGTCACAATAGCATTGAAATCACTTAGGACATCACCACCCAGGCACAAAATCTTTGCTAGGTGCTTTGTGACTATCCCATTGGTGTTCTTGAGTCGGTACTGGGTCTGGTCTTGTTCAACATCTTTGTCAATGACCTCGATGAGGGGATAGTGCACCCTCAGCAAGTTTGCTGATGATTCAAAGCTGGGAGGAATGGCTGGCATGCCAGAAGGCTGTGCTGCCATTCAGTGAGACCTGGACAGGCTGGAGAGTTGGACAGAAAGTAACCAGATTGAGGGTTAACAGGAGCAAGTTGCGGAGTTCTGCACCTAGGGAGGAATAACTGCGTACACTGGTACAGGCTGGGAGATGGCCTGCTATGCAGAGAAAAACATGAGGGTCCTGGTGGATGACAGCTTGGCCATGAGCCAGCAGTATGCCCTGGTGGCCATGTAGGCCAATGGTATCCTTGGATGCATTAAAAAGAATGTGGCCAGCAGGTCAAGGGAGGTGATCCTTCCCCTCTACTCTGCCCTGGTGAGGCTTCTCCTGGAGTATTGTTTCCTATTGTTTCCAGTTTTGGGCTCCCAGGTACAAAGAAGTCCAGGATCTCCTTGAAAGAGTCCAGCGAAGGGCTACGAAGATGATAAAGGGTATGGAATGCCTCTCTTATGAAGAAAGGCTGAGAGACCTTGATCTGTTCAACCTTGAAAAAAGAAGACTCAGAGGGGATCTGATTCGTGTCTATAAATGTCTAAGGAGTGGGAGGCAAAGGCATGAGGCTGGACTCTTCTCAGCAGAGTGTGGCGATAGAATGAGGGGAAATGGTCATAAACATAGGAAGTTCCATGTAAATGTGCGTGGGAACTTCTTCACAGTGCAGTGACAGAGCACTGGCACTGCTGCACAGGGAGGTGGTGGAGTCTCATTCTCTGGGAGATGTTCAAGACCCACCTGGACGCCTACCTGTGCAACCTGGGCTAGGGCACTGCTTTGGCAGGGGGGTTCAACTTGATGATATCCTGAGGTGCCTTCCAGCCCTTACAATTCTGTGATTCTGTGAAACAGTAAACAGTCCTCTTTAAGCAAAGAAGCCAGTGTTGGAGTTGTGCGAATTTATGAGACACTGAGCACTGTTTGTGCCCTGCAGATAACTGGTACTTGGTGCCTCTTCTTGGAGGAAAGCTGCACTTGACATATAAATCTCAGGAACATTTAAAGGACTGAAGAGTTGAGCTGATAAATAGTGAAGTGATGCTGCTTCTGTCTGAGGTCATGCTGAGCTGATAGCCCAAAATGGTGCTAAGAGGCACAGTGTTCCTGGAGAGGTTTGGTTACAGAGAAGTTATGAAACAAATGTCCTGAATTGACGACTAAAACCTTCTGTTGCTTTAGATAAGCTAGATGGTCATATGCAGAGACGTAATTCTCTATTAGCCTTCAACAGAATAACTTATTCTTGCTTTATTTTCTGAACTGATAAAACATGGCTTTGCATTCTTAAACAAGTATAATGAAGTGACATGTATGCACAGTATATATTTACTCAATTAGGATATTAGTATCCTTTGGGTTGTGTTTCTATGCCCTAAAGAGCTATTATTTTCATCTGTGATCTAATTAGAAGTCAAATATCAGCTGAATTAACAAGTTGCTCTGTGCAGAAATGAAGTATGCTGAGCATAACTCAGGGCAAACTGAAAAGCACCATGCCCAGAATGTGGGGGAGCTGAGAAGTGAAACTGCTCAGGCAGTGATCTCTGCTCCCTTGTGACCATAGAATAACCCAAAGGAACGGCATGGAGCTGCAATAAAGGAGGGTCATGCTGAATATCAGGGAAAGTTCCTTCACTGGAGAGTGATTGGGAACCGGAACAGGCTTCTCAGGGAAGCAGTCATGGCCCCAGGCTGCTGGAGTGAAGAAACATCTGCACAACTCTCCATTCATATTATCTGATTTTTGGGTGCTCCTACATGGAGCTGGGAGTTGGACTTGATGGTTCCTAAGGGTACCTTCTGACTCAAATATTCTATGATTCTACGATTCTTAGAAGTTGTTGGAGATGTAGTACCTTTATGATCCTGTTGGAGTCTGAGGAAGACACAGGTCTGGTATCTTGGCATCCTTGGTTTGCAGACTAACATCCAGGTACAAATGTGTATGGATCTTGATTTTGTACTCTATGTTTTACATTTTACAGTATGGATCCTTTCTTAAAATCATGAGAAGTTTAAACTTCTTTCTATATCTAATGCCAAACGAATCTGTGCTGAGGAACTCACCATTTCAAATAATCAATTTCATGTGAGTTATGTGTACTTCAATGCAATTCATGATATGAGGCTGAAATGCAGAGAAAGTGTTTGATAACTCAGGGTAGCTGTCATAGCTTGTTGCCAAATCACAGCCCTCAAAGTCTATTTTTAATGCACCTTTTTGTATTGATGACTATATCTAGACTAGCATGTGCATGTTTTCTTTTTCACCTCTGTCTTTAGAAGAAGCAGAGGTTTTCTCTGTATTTGGTTTATCTCAGTATCTATTTTCAAGTTATGTAATGGTCATTTTGGGTGTCCAACTTGAGAAACTTCAAAGGTGATTATTGTCAAATGATAGGAGTGCAGTTAGTTGTCTTTAAGATGTGTCACATAAGCCAGAGAAAGTTGTGAGTTAGCTATAATTTTGTTCTCTCAGAATAAATCAGTCATAGCACTTAGCAGCGAAGGGACCTATTAAATCTTGCCTGACCACTGATGCTTGATATTGTAACCCCCCAAGACCATTTCCCAATTACATGAATATACTGATGCCATCTTGGGAGGTCCTACTCAGGTCCCTCTTTGCCCCACATATTTTAATAGCTGTACAAAGTAGCAAGTAAAACACGGCAAATCAGAGAAGTTAAATTTGCAAAATTGTCTGTTGACTCTGTAGCAATTTTGCAATAATCAGATGGCAACCAATGTGCAGATGAAGCAGTGGAATGTGGAACAATATCTAGTTTGTCTGCTGTCTGGATGTGCCCAGGAGCTGAGACCTGACTGCAGAAAGCTACTCCTCTCTTGGATACTGGAAATCAGATCTAAAAATGACATTGCCCAACACAAAAACAGCAGAATTAAAGCAGTGAAACATTCAGCTTCCATGTCATTGAAAAACCCGTGTTCCTCTTCTTTCTTCACAAATGAGTTCTGTCTGCATGCAGTCAAGCAGTGGTCGGAAGGGAAGCACCCCTCCTGTTTGCATCCCCAGGAAACAATAGACCATATGTTTTTAATTGTTTATGGAATTTGACAAGACTCTGCCTTAATCTTTACTTTCATGAACTCATGATTTCACAGGAGGGATTTTTATGGTGTGAATTTTGAAACTGATGGCGCTATACATGTGCACATGTGAGCGGGTCCTGAAATTCTTTTTTTACAACAGGATCAATGCTATGTATCTCTCAAATACTAGTGGTAAGGAAGAATGCAGAGGAGTGGATTACTTGTGGCTTTTTTATATATCTCCCACGTTGTGATGCAAAAAATACCCATATCAGATTCCAGTGCAAGGGACAAGGAATGAGAAGCCTTTTTGAAAAATGATTTTGAGTGCAACTTTTGTAGTTCCATCAAACCATTTTGCTTCTTAGCTCCACTAAGTGCTAACAGTTTGCCAAGACCAGGTTACATTGTAATACATGTTTTGTTAAAAAATTAGAATATTTCTCATTAGTGCTTGGCTGTTTATTTGCATTTATCAGAACTGGAAAAGGTCATGTTCTTTGAAAATTTGACTCGTATCTTGGGCAGCCTGATCTAGTGGTTGGCAACCCTGCCCACAGTAAGAGGTTGGAGCTCATAGGTCCTGAAAGTCCCTTCTAAGCCAAGCCATTCTGTGATTCAATGAAATCTGTCCTTTTTTTCCCCTCATCTATCTGCTTCTGTGAGCTCATCTCCAGTACTGATTGTACAGGCAGAAGAGTGTGATTTCACCTCAGCTAGCACAGCTGAAAAGGTGTAGAAAAATATTTTTTGCTGTAGCAAAAAGTTCAACATAAATAAGTAGATTCACTAATGGTTGCAGAAAATTCCACCACCAATTCTGAAAATGACACAACAATAGAACAGCAAAGATGACAATTGAGACTGCATTTTATACAGTGGGGATGCTGACAATGTTGGAAAATCTTTCTAGAAAGCTGAAAACTATTCTCAGCAGGGGAAAGCAGGCATGCCTCTTACTTCCACATGGCACTGATTAGCTGGGAAGGCAGTGATGTGTGGTGCTGCTCTGGGCTAGCGAAGCGTGGGACTGTGAAGGGGCTGACATGATGAGATGGGCTTTTAATGCAGCCTGTAAACAAAATGTTCTGGATGCTGTGGTCTGAGCAGAAAGAGAGATGACATGTTCAAGTGGGAATGGCATGAGGGCAGGGAGAGAAGTTGGCTGTGCTGGTATCGGCATCTTGGTTCAAAGGAAGGGAGAGAGAAACAGACACAGCAAAATAGGTACTGTGTGGGGTCCATATCCAAAGATTGAGGGAGTGAACTTAGAAACCCACTTGAAGTAGAGGAGAATTTCAGACTGGGAAGAATGGAAACGCAACAAAAGTAAGGGAGAGAGGAATAATGAGACCCATGCCTGAAAAGGGAAAGTGCTCTGAAAAAAAAAAAAAATGTGTGCAGGAGAGATGCTTTGAATTCTCACCTTTCTTTTCTCTCTTACATTTTTCTAACATGGCTATGGCTGCTGATGAGCAGGAATCACAGCTTGTTACTTAGGTACTTATGCAATAATTACATTAGGACAAAGGCTTTTAGCAGCTGTGAAATACACAAAATGCTCATGTATGGCACTTTCTCGAGTTCTTACTGTGTGTGATGTCTTCTGTAAAACCTTTATAGACCCGTACTGCAGTTGTAGCCCTGCAGCAGTGCTGAAAGCTCCTGTACAAGCTATTCATCATTCTACAGAAGGTGAATAAATTTCCTGAACTTAATTTCAGGTATCCAACAGCAGCTGATTCATGGCTTCACGCAAACAGCTCCTCCTCTTGAAAACCTCCTGCTGTCTTTCAGGCTTACACTTTAAGTAGGGAAATTGTGATGGAGCACAATGCCCACCAGGGAATGTACTTCTGTTAGCAGTCTTCTGCCATTTAGCTGCTTAAATTAGACTGCAGCCCTTTCTCTTAAAGGCTAATATGTATACACACACACACACACACACACACACACACACACACACACACACACACACACAAAAGCCAACAACAACAACAAAAAAAACAACAATACACCTTCAGTGCAAAGAAGTGCTATTCGGGGTATTAATGCAAAGATCAGGTTGGATGCTATCAGAAAAAAGTGTTTTTTTTCCTACTGAGGTATTTAAAAAAACTATCTTCATTATTGACTTGTTTGCAGATTCTTAATTCCTCTCTTAAGGAAAATGGATTGGTTCTTTGTGGTAAGAAAAATTAAATAGTGCTCCCAATATGTCTTGGAGGTAAAATAACAATGAGTTTGATAACTGTGTATTTCAAAGCCAAGGTTCTCAGTGGTGGTAATATTAGTTATTTAAAAGGTATGGGAATGGTAGAAGCAAGCCTACAAAACATCTCAATTTCCTTTCATACTACAGAATAGAGGATTTAACCCAGGAAGGCTGTGGATTCCTCATCCCTGGAGGTGCTCAAGGCCAGGTTGGATTGGACTCTGGGTAGCCTGAGATGGTGGGTGGCAAGGATCCACAGCAGGTAGCTGGAAATGAGTGGGCTCTAAGGTCCCTTACAATCTAAGCCATTCTATGATATAACAGGACAGTCCTGAGTAAAACTGTAATGTGTATCTTTGTCAACCTAGCCTATTTCTGATCATCAAGAATGCAGAGGCAATAGAACTGCATGATAGCATTCACAGTATTGCAGTAGAACTGGTACCTGTTCTTGTTTTAACAGAACAAAACAGTGGAGTCCATAAAACACAAGTTTTATGGGCAACCTTTTGAGAAATGCTTAGAAATTAATGGTGACCACTACTGTGTCAATAACACCCAGCCGTAGATAGATTTATCTGTCTAAAGATCAGTGGAGTTACCAGTCAATATATTTCACCTGATGCTGTGAAAATTTCTAAAGCTTACAGTATTTTTTTCTCAATATTTCTTTGACTTTTGCAGTCTGTTTGATTGCATATTACGAAAGATGGCCTTACATTCCTTATTTCTATTATTGGTATAATGCAGCAGACTCAGTAGAAGCGGTATCAGATACATGGAGAATTAGAAAGGCTTTGAGAAATAAAAATTGAAAATCTATTTCTTGTCTGCAAGACTCATATCTGCATCGCCATAAAGATGTCCCCAGCTAATCTGCAGAAATTCCATGTCTCTACTTCCTCCCCACTGTGAGAACATACACATGGCTGCTTATCCAGCATTGCGTGCAGACTGGTAGTGCTGCCAGATTCAAGTACATGTGTCTCTTTCTGTTATTCCTTTAAACCACTCGTACTCATGTGAGATACAGCCGCTGCTAAGCCTGATGCACTGTAATAGAAGCCTTGAACTTGTTTGCACTTGCCTTAAGGAAAGCTTTCTCAATGAATCCCAGAGTCAGTAAGATATTAAAATCCTGTTAAAACACAATTACATCCAGGTGCTTAGCCCCTTCATTTTCCTTTGCAAATTTCAGCCCGTGTTATAACCAAAATTTAGCAGTTAGATTTTTCTAATGGCCCAGTTGAAATGAGCACCTACTCATGGTTCCAGTCAGACTCAGGATGCACAGGGTATGTGATTATAAGATGTAACAGCTGTGACAGAGCTTCTTGACTTGCTTGCAGTTTCAGGATAGATGGATCCTGTAGTTGCTGGTGTCAGTCAATGGAAGGTAGATACATGTGTCTTGGAGCTGTCTTCTAGTAGCTCATTGGGATGTCAAGTCAGACATCTTTTCTTAAAGCAACAGTGATTAGTGATAGCAACAATGGGTAATCATCATTTCTGTTTTGTTCTTAAACAAGCAGTTTCATTAGGGGAAAAAAAGAAAAAAGAGAATGAGGCAGTTAGTTTTGTTCTGTGTTACTCTAGTATCCTCCACCACTTGCAAAAATGATTACTACTTTGGATTAAAAACCCTGAATACAAATGATGTAAAATGAAAGTTGGTGAAGTAAGTGCACAATGCACGTGGTTGTTGTTTGGTTTTTGATTGTTTGTTTGTTTTATTATTTATTAGTTTATTTATTAATATTTTTAATTTTTTTTTCAGAGGAGCACCATAACATGTTGCTTACCACACAGTTTGCTTACCACGTGGGGAAGGCTTAAGATGACAAAGATGGGAGAGTGTCGTGAATTCTTTGAAACAGTCAGTCCTGAACAGGAACTGCAAATTACTTAATATCATACATTTAAGTAGAGAAGAGCATGTCTGAATCATTGCATTTCTTTCTATGTGGGGCCATGCTCAGAAGATTTTCACAGGACATAGGTGATGTGTATGTTCTGGTTTGCAAGCTGTTTAGATTATTAGCTGTGCCAGATCAGGACTTCTACCTTAAGGACTGTTACAGCTCAGAGGCTTCAGCTGATACGAGGCTTGGGGGAGAAGGGCATTTCTTAGTGCACCACCACAGAAGTGGTGTTAGACTACTGTCTAACTGGAAGAGAATTCCAGACCATAGAGTGGCCAGACCTATCCAAAAGACAGACAGTCTACAAAAGCAAAAAATAAAGTGAAAACAGGATTCAGTGGGAAGAAAAAAACCCATAAGAACCCTCAGGCAGGGTTTTCGGAAATTTGTCTGAATCTCAATTCTGAAGAATTTTTGTATGTATGTAAGTGGCTTGACTTGTTTTATCATACTTTTCATGAGTTGATGAGTAGCTAGGAGTTTATATTTGAATACTGTATAGAGGCACATTCAGTATACTCATTGAAAACTTTTTTGCAGATCAAAATCTTACAATTCAGCGTTTTCCTAAGAAATGAAAAACATAGAAAACAAATGTGAAGCATCCAAGCAGGAGGCTGTGTCTGAAGCAAATAGTCTGCTTTTCACCACCTTTCAGTTCTCAAGCTGAGAAAGAGGGTTTCTGAATCTGTGGCTACAATAAACACACAAGGGAGAAGGGACCTTGGAAATTGGTCTCCCAGTTTCTTTTTATTGGAATGCGAATGTTCGTTTGAGGTTGACCATGACATTTTCAGCTCAGAAAAATCAGAGTAATCCTACTTTTGATGTTCCTCCTGGGAAAAAAAAACCCACTCTTTTAAACAGATGGTATGAGTTTAATCCCTTTGCATTCCATTCTCGAGGATGCTGGAACTTCTGTTTGCAAGAAATGCAAGATGCTTTCAAAATGACAAGCAAGTATTTGATTTTAAGTTGAGCCTCAGTATACTCAGATAGAAGAAAAGTGTTGGGTTAGACAGGAAAAGACTCCAAAACACCTTGCTTGACTTTTTTTTTTCTTTAAGCTGAATGAATTCACATTTGATAAGAAGCAGGTAAGCTGCTGAGCCCAACACTTCAGGGAACAGTCACCTTTAAGTTTGGTCACCACATCCTTATGCTCTTCCAATTGTGTTGTGGAGCTGCATGAGCAAATGCAGACTGTTCCCATTTATTTTCCCTGTGGAGTGGATCCCTGCAGGAGCTGACCTCTTCCTCTTCTAATTGTTGTTTTTTTTTCCGGTTGGTGGCAGGAGTTCTTAAAATACCTCCTCTCTTTGTATCGGAGCACTGCCGGCTTTGCACAGAGCTGCACTCAGCATGGGGCTGATCCTGTGCAGGAGAACAGTGACTGTCTGTACTTACTGGTTACTGAGCTGCTGGTGGAGGCAGGAGGTGGCATTTGAGAACCTGTACGTCATTGCTGTTGCAGAAGCATGGGTAGAGGGAGAAATCCAACCTTTTCTAATTGGAAGCTTCACCATAGCATTGTGTGCTTTCACGATTTCCACTCTGAATGGATATTCTGGGTAGATTTATTCAGTAAATATACTTCGTTTCTGGTGCTGCCAAGAAAACAGATTAGGGATTGGTAAGGTCTGTAGGAACAAAAACGTGCTATTACATTGTAGTTTTGAGAAGCAGATGGGTTCCATGTATTTTTGGCAACTGCCAGAGGCTGGAAGAAACAGGATGTACACATCAATTGTGTAAACAGCAGCTTTTCATCTTGAATGTGTCAGATTCAACTTCTTTGATCAGGTACACTGGGTTCTGCTCCTTCCAGGCCTGTAACACCTGCAACATAGTGAGTGGAAAAGATGAAACAAAGCTGAGTTCATATTCCAGCCCCTTGAAATGGCTACAAGCAGCCCACAGCATTCTGTGTTTCTTGCATTTAGTCTGAAAATGTAGGAAGGGGAACTTGAAAAATGATCTAGAGCTGTACAACAATAGAGGTAAAATATATTTATGATTTGCATGCCCACAGGAAAGGATTAAGTGTGTATACACACCTCTAATGGACTTCAACTTCATCATCATTTTCAAGTTCAGACTTTTAATGGAAATATCTATAGTATGAATGGATGTCTCATGTTTTTGGTTATTCATTTTGTTTTGCTTTTTCTCCATTAAAATAGCAACAGTAATGTTATGTGGAGATGAAAAAAACCATCGAATCACAGAATTGTGGGGGTTGGAAGGGACCTCTAGAGATTCCCTAGCCCAAACCCCTCTAAAGCAGTTCCCTAGGGCAGTTTACACAGGAAAAAGTCCAGGCAGGTCTGGAATGTCTCCAGAGAAGCAAACTACAACTTCTCTGGTCAGCCTGTTCCAGTGCTCTGTCACCCTCACAGCAAAGGAGTTCTTCCTTGTGTTTGTGTAGGTACAAGTTTTAACAGACAAAAAAATAAAATAAAATAAAAAGGACATGGTTATGATGCAGGCTTTTTCTCTGTACTTTGTTTATTACTATCGTGTTTGAGTGTGAGATCTGTCCTGTCCTGGCTTTGGTCAGGTTGACTACATAAAAAGTAGAGATGGGTTGTACATTGCCAGGGCTGTCTGGGATAACATTTCCAGGGCTGTGTGCTTCCTGCTAGATGGGGACAGTGTGACATGTGAGGGTCCAGAGGAGGGCCACAAAGATGATCAGAGGGCTGGAGCACCTCCCCTATGAAGACAGGCTGAGGGAGCTAGGCTTGTTCAGCCTGGATAAAAGAAGGCTGCAGGGTGACCTAATTGCAGCCTTTCAGTACCTAAAGGGAACCTATAAACAGGAGGAGAGTTATGTCTTTGAAAGGGTAGATAACAGCAGGACAAGGGACAACCCAGTGAGGTTGTGGAGTCTCCTCTGGAGATGTTCAAGACTCACTTGGATGCCCACCTGTGCAACCTGGGCTAGGAAGTTGCTTTGGCAGGGGGTTGAACTTGATGATATCTAGAGGTCCCTTCTAACCTCTACAATTCTGTGATTCTGTGACGTGCTGCTGTTTGGGATGCTAATGCTTCCTCCTTCCCATGTCCTCATTCTCCACTTATGTGAAAGATGGAGCAGAGCAACCAATCCGTGTTTTACACCAGTTCCTGTACTAGTAACTGAATATATTCCAAAAGTAGAATATGCATGCTGTTTTTAATATAGCATTGGCACTTGAAATAGGTTCATTGCTATCTTTAACAATGACTGAGGAAAGCAAGCAGTGTTTTTCAGACTTTCAGACAGTAGCATGTTTCAAAATACAAAGTACTTCAGGTTATTGCATTACTCCTTTGGATGCTGTTCAGGGAAATACGTGCTGTATGAATAGCTGCAATTTGTAGAAAATGAGAATTTCTTTTTGCCTCCAAGTTCAAGTTTAATCTTCATTAGTCCCACTCAAAGCAGTGGGTTGTACCGTGCTCACTGCTAGCATCAGCTGCTTTCCCTTTGGAGAGTCACAGCAACACTTTGGTATATCAAATGTCATTGCTATGAATGTGATGTGTTGCATCCCTGAGAATAAAAACAGAGTCCTTGCTTCTTGCTGAAAGCACACTTAGCTCTCTCTGTGTTTATTCCCTCTGTTATAGTATAGTGGCTGCTGCAGCACTTCCAGCACATATATCAAGTTACAGATTAGTGTGGGCCCTGTGGCTCTTGGAACAGTGTGGGTTGTTTACCAGTGACATTTTTCCTCTCATTTCCTTTTGAAAGCATGTCTGTTTCTCACTTTCTGATGGGGAATGTACTTACAGGACCTTCTCTTCATGCCATGGCTGATAATAAACACTTCAGTTCATATTGTCTGCTTGCCATGGAGCTGCTGTTACTCCTTCCAGCACTCAGGTTGGCAGGAGCTGGCTAGATGGGAAAGTGGAAGGGTTGTTCTTAAGTGCTGTAATCTTCTCTTGCAGGAGGAGACCGAGAGCGGATGACAGCTAATCATGAGACGTATCTTCTTATGGCGAGCACACAAAATGACATGGAAGATTGGGTGAAGTCCATCCGCAGGGTTATATGGGCACCATTTGGAGGAGGTGAGTCAGTAAGTGAACATGCGAGGCTCCCGGCTGCACAAAGCATGTAGGAGGTATTTTGTTATCTCTCAGTCACAGACATAGTTGGAAGAGCAGAACAGTCGGTATCTTTAAAAGAAAAACAAAACAAAATAAAATAGAAGTGGAACAAGCCCATTGGTTTAACTTATAATGCATCTATTAGGCATTCTCCAGCATAGGGAGCTCAACTGAAATGCCAGAGGTACTCCTCTTGGTAGGGATAACACATTACCAAGACAAGGGATGTTGCCACAGAAAATGGTCCTATGAAATCAGCTCTTCTCTGGGAGAACTGGGGCAGTTCCTTTGGTCACTAAGTAGAAGATCACCCATAGTTTTCACAAATGCTTGTTATGAGATTCTGTCAGTGATTCTGTTGCCAGAGACAGCTAAGGCTATAATTTCCAATAATTGTCCAGATCTGGGACCCCCAGCACTAGAAAGAGTGGAATGGTTAGAGTGGGCCAAGGAGAGGTCCATGAAGATGCTCAGAGGGCTTGAACATCTTTTCTGTGAAGAGAGGTTGAATCAGCTGGGCTTGTTCAACCTGGAGAAGAGAAGGCTGTAAGGAGGACCAATTTTTACACAGTCTGATAGTGATAGGTCAAGAGGATATGTCTTTACACTAAAAAGAGGGGAAGTTTAGGTTTATTGTCTGGGAGAATATTTTTAGTCAGACAATGCTGAGGCCCTGGCACTGCTGCCCATAGCAGCTGTGGGTGCCCCATCCCTGGAGGCACTCAAGGCCGGGTTGGATGGGGCCCTGGGCAGCCTGAGCTGGTGGGAGCAACCAGCCCATGGCAGGGGGTTGAGGGCAGATGGGCTTCAGGATCCCTTCCAGGCTAACCATTGTACGATTCTACTGCAGCCACACAGCAGCATACACTACTGCCACGATATAAACCTGTGGGTACCTAACAGAAGTGTATTTTCATAATGGAAAGCTACCTACACACTGTTTGTGGTTTCCACCTGCATAGAACTGCTCTGTTCTATGTTCACACACAGTGGGCCAAGGCAACTCTGCAGCAATGAGTGGAGAGGTGGGGAGCTGAAATCTGGTGAAGCTGCACTTCTAGTTCAAATCTGCACACAGACGCTGTGACAAAGCTACAAATAGAAAGCAAATCTCCCAAGTCCTGACCCCATGCTTTCTTCATCAGCCCCTCATTTGCTTTTATAGGGCAAGAGCTATTTCTGGTTTGCAGCTGGGAATCCTTCCAGCCAGCATGGAAACTTGAAGAACACTGTTATTGTCGTAGTAGCATGTAATGCCTATTACTGAGGGAAGTACCTGACTGAGGTGTTTGCAGTGATCTGCGTAAAGAAAGGGAAGACTGCAATCCTTAAATTACTGTTTAAATTCATTTGTATATTTGTATATTCAAATTCATTTGACATACTTACCAAAATGTTCTTTGTTTTTCCCTATGGGATATCTTGAGCGTGTCTGTGATTTCAGAGTTGAGTGTACTGGGAGGTAAACAGTTAACTCCTGGAAAATGTGAGAGTAGATGGAAGATGATTTTGTGTTTAGTGTTTGTGGAGAAAGTCTGGCTGTCATTACATGGAAAAAGCAATGTTGTGAGAGATATCACGGCTAGATCCATGCAATAGAATTAATTTCATTAATCATTGCTTATTTGATGTTCTAAGATACTTTAGGTCACAACAAGCCCTATTAACTGTTCTGTAGTTACGTATGGGTGGAAATGCTGATATTTTTGTTGCTCCTTCCTACATGGTCATGCCTGCAGCTGCTCTGTGACAATCTGACCCGGTTACAGAATGGTTCAGGCGCTTAGAAGCTTGTCTGCCAACAAGTAAATAAAATTATTTAAGGCATTGAATTAATCAAAATACCTGTTCTATAGCTGTTGCCTAAATTTCAGCACTGGGTGGTAAAGTGTCTGCTGATATACAAGTCAAGTACCACTTTTCTGAGCAACATACTTGAATTTTCTGGTTCTTTTAAGGGTTGAAAGCAAATTGTGTGTGTTTTCCATGGATATCTGTGAGCTGTGGTGAGCCCCCAGTACTTAAAGTCTGTCTAGCAGTGGGAAAGGACTCCTGGTACCGGAGCAAGGATTGCTGTAGATGATTAACCATATCATTACAATGTTATTTGTTAACCTGTGCTAGAAGGGGGGAATGAGTGGAGGGAGGTGGGAACCTAAGAAGGTGTTCAGAAACAGCCCGTTTTTTTTTTGGTTTTTTTTTTTTTTCATATTGAAGAGCAATGGGGGACCGTGGAAAAAATTCTGGCAGGGAAAAGCAATGTAAATGAGGCAGGGCATGCAATGCCTGTTTGCACTTGAAATTCCTCTCCTGATTAGACGTAGAAAGGCAATTTTTGCAGAAGGGAAAGGCCTGAGCTCGAGCTGCAGAGCCTGCAGCCACGGGGGAGGGAGGAGGCGAGGAGCACAGTGCACGGGTCTGGCACCTCCTGCAGAGCCAGGGCGCAGGCTGCTGCTGCCTCGAGTCAGCCCAAAGTCATCTGGCAGAGCAGAGAGCTGTGCTGCAGCACAGCCGTCCTCCCCGCACCTGCTGCACGCAGCGGCGCTGACTGCCATCGCCCGGCGTGGGAGCTGGAGGCAGAGTGGAGCATCCCCGTGTGTAGGCACGTCTTCCTCACAGCAGCACCGGGTCTTGCTGGCAAGGATGTTCTGATGCCGCCTCTGACGCGCTTCTCCCACGAGAGCTCCTGGTGGTTCGAAAGCGAGCGAGTAAGGAGCCCACGCCGATGTCAGGGATATAAAAGGCGCTTGGAGAGGAATCCGTGATGGACAGAGAGCCTTTAAGACGAAGTGGCCACAATTTCTTCTCCTCAACTGCAGGGCTGGTAGGAGCCAGCAAGGAGCATCACGTCCCAGAGGACCCTTCAGTGGCCTTTTGGGTATTATTCTCCTCTTTCTCCTTGCACACTGCAGAGCACTGACCTTGTCCTGTGGATTTGGAGTCTCTGCCTCTCTGCCCCCTATTCTGGCCAGGAGGAAGGAGTCTTTCTGCATCTCTCTGTGCTGGCACTCCATTCTGAATGGAAGATAGATATTTTTGCTGAAACTCTTTTGTTGTGACATTGCATAAGAGACGGTAGTCTCACTGCAGGAAATAAATGAAAGGAAACAGAGAGACGGAAGGAAATTGTTCCCCCAAGCCAAACTGAAGCGGGGAAGAGAACATTAAAATTACTTCAAGCACTCTCCGGCGGTGAGAAGACTGCTCATCTCCTGCTCCAGAGGAAAATATACTGCTTCAAAACTCCTCAGCAGTCAGTGAGGATGAGCAGTCGCGTTGTTTCTGGATGCAGCTACTAAAGGAGATCTCTGCAGGGCCGTGGGACTCCGGCCTGTATGATGCCTGAAGACAGAAATGCTGGAGTCCGCAGCCCCGGTGCCTTAGCAGCACCTCCTTTCCTTCCCAAAACTACTTACAGGAAAATTAAGCGGTGCTTTAGTTTCCGTAAAGGTAGGTCTACTCTGTTCCTGTGTTCTTATTGCTGGCGAAGCCAGAAGTTGGGGGCTGTGTGTGCAGGCAGATGAGAACACTCAAACAAAAGGCATGAAACAGTGCAGATGCTGACATTTCATGAATGATTTATTTTCCTCTTTGTTCGTTTGTTTGTAGTTGGCCAGCTGATGCTGTCTGCTCTACAGAATAACCCATGGATAGGCCGCCTCAGAGAGGTGGCTGGAGACAAGGTTATTGCAGAGCCTGTGAGCAAAAAGCAGGGAGAGGAGCTGGGGGTTTGGAGCTGTGTTGCTGAGTGCTACCTTTTTGGCTGGCAAAATTCCGAGAAAAAGAGTGTAGGTTTGTATTTTGTCTGTGTGGGAGGAGTGGTGAGGAAAGAGTGAGTAAAAGAGCAGGATAAAGATGCACATATGTGCAGAACACCAGGTCCGTGGATTTGGAGATTTCTGATGGACTAAAGTGGATCCCTACAGTGCATTGTCCTGCTGCAGCTGCTGCATTGCCAATTTGCTGTGCTTTCCTGCAGCCTGCCCTTGCCTGCCCACCTGCTGCAGAGAGGATTATAAGGCCATTTTCTCCTGCATTGCACATACACCTGTAGAAGCAGAGTGTTGAGAAAGGCAGAGAGGGGGCTGTCTTTCAAAATATGTCAGCTGGAAGGGAAACACACTTTTAGAGAGAGATACAAGTGATGATAAGGTGCTACGGTGCTGAGGCTGGAGGGGGGAGCAAAATTGTTCATGGTACTGAAAGTTATCTGCCCCCATAACTTCCCTCCCTGAGGCCAGAGCTTCCCATGACTGCTGGAGTTGAGCCCCTCTGGATGCTATTGAAGAGGACATGGGTATATCTATATGAAGTGTGCAGGTGTGTTTCAAGATGTCGGTGTGAATTATTGCTGTCTGTGCACCATCTGTATGCTTGACTATTTGAGAAATGTTTCGATGTTTAATAAAAGATGAGCAGATAATTTTGCAGACAGCTGCCTTTTCACCTGGGCTGCATCCTTAGCCTCTCCAAGCAGAGCTTCAACTGTTTATTATTTTCCCATCTGTTCTGACACACAAACTCTCCTTGTCTAAAATCCTGCAGTGTTTTGGGCAGAGGATTGGATGAGGGAGGTCACGCTGCTAATTTGCTTTCCTCTAAACATCATTTATTTCAATTGCTTTCCTATGTACATGCTCTGTCAAGAGCATTGTCACATGGCCCCAAGATCAGAGAGCTGCAGAATGCTGGTGTGCATGTTTAATGAGGTCTGTGTCCCACTGGAGACAACAGAAAGATTAATGTTAACTGGACTTTACAGTGGTTTAACAGGCAAATTAGACCAATGTCACTAGTATTAGAATTGGCTTCAAGAATTCTTCTAACTTAATTTGCAGATTGTACACCTTAGTGTGAAAGCAGGCAGAGCTAGCCTTCTGCAAACCAAAATAAAACAGATTGATTGGTTCTAAGCTGTGCAACACAGCACAGAAAATAAAATGAACAAGAAGAGCTGTTAGTTCATTTCTCATTGGAAGAACTACATGATATTATGCACTACATGATATTACGAAGCAGAAATGTACCACCACGGTGGTGCAAGGTATAGAACCTCTGCTGGAAATTCAGATGAAAGGTGCATTGTGTTAGACCCTGAAAAAAAATGTCAGAGATGTTTGGAGGTCACCTTAGCTATGAGAAACAGCCTCTCATTGGGTGGCATCTGAATGGAGCCAGGAATCTCTGAAGCCTGTTTCAGGGAAGGTGTGCTCTCTAAGTAACATCATGGGAACCTCCTGCAGGCACGTAACAGCAAGTACAGAAATGGAATACCTGAGGGTGACTTTGCTGCTGTGTGTAGGGGTGAGAACATTCAATATGTGCCGGAGTGAGCTGTTTTGGAGAAGAAAGTGGTATTGACCATGGCAAGAGAAGGGTTACAGGTCCTGATCTGACTGTGATGAGTTGCTGGTGACATTTTACAAATTGTCTCCCTTCCTTTCCAGCATGTAGCTATTTCTGCCTTTTTTTCAGAGTTTTCTAAGCAGTAATGGCAGACATGCGACTGTGCTAAGCTCCAGGATAGGACCTCATCTACTGCCAGCATCATATTGACTGTGGGGTGGGAGAAGACTTGTAGGTAAGAAAATGAGCCAGGCAGGAACTAAATTCTGCCATCATCATATCTTACCTTTGATCCATTCAGAACAGCACTTTGTGCTGCAGAACAACAGAGTGGAAAGTTGGTAAGAAACAATAATTTAGAACTCCATATGAAGAGTTACTGTATTTCCTGCTTTACTGTTCAAGGCCCTTCACCTCATCTTTTCTATATTTTCAGTATCAATTAATTACTAATTTGAAGTTGAGAGATGCCTAAAGTAGTCTTCCAAATCCCAAGTTCAGATGAGCTTCTTAGATCTTCACTGGTCTTTTCTAGTCACTATGGCCATTTAACTGAGTTTGTTTTGGAAGGAAAGAGATCATTTCTGGCGCACAATATGTGAACACAGTGTATGCTGTGATAGAGCTGGAGAGACAGGTGGATGTTTTCAAGCAGTTGACATGGAGCGAGGTGCCAGAATTGCCTCTTGTATCTCTTCATTTTCTTCTTATGCATCAGAAGCTTGGAGTCAACAGACTTGAGTTGTGACCTCTTATTTTGTTCAGTAGCAATGGAAGTCATTGACTAATAGCATTCTTGAGTTCAACATGCTCAGAGTTAATACTGTTGAAAATACCCCAGTGCTTACACAACTCTTGAGCAGACATAAACAGAATTTGGATATAGCACTGTAATGTCCTTCATAAGGTTTGTGGATATCCATTAGGCTTGGAAACCCAGTTTCTCAAAAGGTTTACAAAACTTCTGCCACGGGAATGTTCTAGTTAATGAATAACCACTCTGTGTGCCCTTTGCTATCATGTGATTTTCCTCTTTGATGTTATGCATGATCTTGGCTTAATTGGATGTAGCTTTAAGACTTACCAGGGCCTCCCTGGAAAAGCAGTTCTGTTGATTAAATCTAAAAACTGGTCAGAACTGGAAACATGTACATCTACCTGCCATATTCCAGTTGTGGGGAAGACAAGCAAGCTGCTGCCTGAATGTCAAGTTTTCTTGACACCCTATTCCTAGGATAAACCGAAACCACAGATCAGCAATTGTGTATCTGTGCATTTCTATATTTTGGAGACTCTGAGAATTAGGAGAACTTGGATATGGATTGCAACATTGAGAGCTCGAAGTAGAAACATGTTTAAAAAAAAAACAAAAAAAAACCATCATGAGAAATTATCTCTGTGGCTGTGGTTGTGAATGTAGTCTCCATAATTTGGATCATCTTTTCACTGCTTCTCTGTACAGGAGTTGCCAGTGTTATAAGGTATAGCTAATAATGTTCAGTTTTGACCCTGCTAAGCACTATGTTAACAGTGTGTTTTAAAATATGTTTCATCAGAGCATTGTCTTTGCTTTGTCACCTTAGTCTTTGTGAACTGCTAATCTGCAGTATCTCTGTGGTAGTCATTTGTGATATAAGAGGCTGAGAAAGAGAGGGTGCAAGTAAGGGAACCTTTACAGGGCTTTTATCATGATCAAGATCGTGGCTTTTATTCCACAACATAAAAAAACGAGAACATGAAAACAGAGAGATGATGAACAAGTTAGAAGTTAGGACACAACCTGTGGAGGCAGTATTGTCTTGTTTCTGCCACTTCTGCCCCTGGCAGCAGAGTACTTTTTCCATAAGGCATCAACAAGTCTGTAATTTCATGTCAATATTTATGCAGGCTTATCGCAACCACCTCCTTTGTGGCTAAGTGCTGCCTGGTGCAGTGTTCTGCATTTATTAGGTGGGGAAAATATTTCCTTTGGAGAAGTTCAGTCTGCACTTCAAAACCAAGCCAAGCCTGCCTGAGACAAATGCTGAAGCCAAACACCGTGTAGAGTAAATGGTGATTTTAGGAGCACTTAAATGCATGACAGGGTGATTTCTCATTGGTTTTCCAGGAGACTGACATCTTCAGGTAATTGCATGGTTGTCAAAATCACCAACTACCTATGGGATTCCCAAAGAATAGGGTGGAGACCTCATGCTTCCAAGGAAGTACAGCATTATCACCATTCATAGGGTAGGACAGCTGAGTTTGTGAGTTCATCTGTGATGAGAGCAGTGAGATGTATAGACCACTGCGACCCTGAGTTATGGACATGACCAGATGGGCTGCAACTGTGTTCTGAAGGTCACACAGAATTTGCGCCCTATCTGTTACATCTAGACAAATGTTATAGTTGTTCTACCTCTTCCACAGGGCATTCTCAGCTATGAGTATTTGTGTCTGAATAAAAACATCCCAGAATCTTCAGAGCACCTTCTTGCTGCTGGCAGTGGAAACAGTTGACTGTTTAGGAAGTAAAAGTGGGATTTCACTGACATTGCTTTTCTTGTCACTGGCCATCTCTCCATCACACTAAGTTCTGTAGGTGTTGTTTTTTTATTTATTTATTTTAAAGTTTTTTTCTTCAGTATCTGAGAATTGCTGCTACAGTACAGATCCAAGTTAGTCATATCCATTTAAGAATGTCACCTTTAAAATGTGAGTCCATTATTATTTTTTGTATGTGTTCAGAAATACTGTTTAGCACAATTTATAGGCATTCTCATGCTTTGTGGTTGCCATCTCTTTTAAATATACTGCAGCTTGCATTGGGGTGCATCAACAACTTATAACAATATAGGGTTTTCTTTATACTCCCACTGCACAAAATCCTTTAGTCTAATTTTATTCACAATATATTAGACGTGCTTTGAAAGCCAATGCTAAAAAGAAAGAAAGAAAGGCACCATCCCAGAAAATGTATTAATATAAAGTGATGATGTTTTGACTGTGGTGTCATTACTGATAGGAGTTTCAAAACAGTCTGGTAGGTTTGAGAGCTTACTCTTCTGCAAACTGTAATCTGGTCTGCAAAATGTATATTATTTAATCGAATGTCAGTATGAAGAGAAGAATGTATGGCTAATAGGACAGAGCTTATTCATACTAATTTTACTGTCAGTAGATACGAGATATAATTTTACATCATATAATTGGAATATTTGTATTTTCTGCTGATCAATTTTGTTTGAAAAGAATTGAAAATTCTTGTTAAAAAAAAACCAAAAACACACACAAAACTCTGAAGAGTTCCTGAAGGAAAGCTCTGACTGTATGTTCATAGGACAAAGTTAGGGGAGGAGGACCAAGTCCTTCATGGAGATGTGTGGGAGCTGGAGCCCATGCTGTGCAGGGACAGGCAGAGGGAATGGCATGTGTTCTGTTAGGGAAAGGGACAGTCTTGCAGGTAGCACAAAATCCCCTCCTCAGATTGAAAGAGAATATTGTCAGAATGGAGCCAGACTTCTCACAGTAGTGCATGGAGGGAAGATGAGACACCCTGGGCATGGATTGAAACAAGATAGTTTTAGATGGGATGAATAAGGAAATGTTTTTCACAGTGGCATTCAAGTATAGGAACAGGTTGCTCAGAGAGGCTGGAAACCATTTTTGAAGCTGTCATGTGCTGTTTCATTCATCTGTTTGTTGAACTGTCCTGCAGAAGGCTTAAGTGATAAAGAACTGGTGTTCAGAAGAGTTTTTCATCATCCCATTACTGAAAAATGATGTAGATTTATTTCAGTGGATATAATGGGTGCTTTTTTCTTGTAAGGATGTGTTTCTTTTAACAGTATCTCAGAGTGCCTGATCTCTGAAAACTTCAGAAATCACTCCCTAAAAATCTTATCTAATTTCCCATAAAACCCTGTGTCTCAGGATGAAGGTTTTGGGTGCTGTCCCAAATGCAGAAGGAGCTTTGAAATCACCAAGTTCCTATATCCACACTGATTCCTTAACTAACTTTCAGTGAATCTTCTTAGTTATACTGTGTTTAGAAAGAGGGCATAGAAAGTGGAGGAACTAAAGGTTTCCACTGTGTTGACCAGCAGAAACCCTTAAGTCATACAAATACAGGAAGCCCAAATTCATGTAGCACTCCTGCCATGACCACAGGGAACTTACAAGAGATAGGGAGGAATGAAAGAAGTGGGAAAACAGCATGAGGAAGCTTAGTTTAATGGACACCAAATATTTTACATCATTCAGTGTTCTTCTAAGCTTTATTTAATCTGAAATTTAAAAAATTCAGTCTTCTATTGAAAATTTCAGACTTTTTTATTTTTGTACAATATGGAAAAAAAAAAGGGAGACTAATAAGGACTGACTGCAATATTTTGTTCCCCCCTCCCCACTGCTACTTTTGGCATCCATACATGGAAGCTGCATGGATATCACAAAATGTGGTGCTCTACATCTTAGCCTCATTTCTGGACCACTTTAGCTGAACATATTTATTCTCTCCAGAATTTCTATTATCATAAAAATAATTGCACTTAAATACAAACCCCAAACTCTCAGGATTGTTGGCTGCCAGAGTACTACCTGCTTGCTGTAACATCCTGGAGTGTATGCACAATAACTTTCACCTCAAGGACAGGAGTGAGTTATCATTTCTTTTGTTGCAGGAAAAACGTATGCATTGAAAGTATCTCTGGAGAATGTTCTTCAGTCTGCATCCTGCCTTAGCCTGTGATTACTTGCTCATGTCTGGTAATTTAGGAGTCAATTAAGTTGTTGGGGTGAGAGGCAAATTCTGTGAATGAGGTTTTTGGGGTGAAAGCTCAATTCTGTGCTTTCTCTAAAAAAAAAAAACAAAGCAACTCTGTTCCCCTTCTTGAATATTTTTAAATTGGTACAAACTGCATGTTCAGTAAAGGGCAGAATTTGTACTATGCTCTTCTTCTCTCCCCCTCACTGCCCCCCCACATTTTATGACATAAGTAATTGCAAAAGGAGTCTTTCAAGTGTAGGTAGGTATTTAGTTTCTTATCATGGCTGCTTTAGAACCGCTCATTGTGCCGCTATATATAGAAAATGAATTGCCTTGCTCCAGCCCCAATTCTTGTCAACAAATGGTCTCGAGGGAGAGCTTCCATCACAGATGATATGCCTGAACATTGCTGTGATAATACCAATGATGGCTGGCTCTGCAGCTTGAAATGGAGGGAAAATAATTACCAAACGGTAACTGTCTTTCCAGTGTCCACAATGATATCCTCAGATCAGGGTTTAAGTTAATTTTTTCAGTAAAATTCCATGTTCTGCTGAGGTTAAAGCCAAATGCTAGCTTCCTGCAGTTTGTCTGACGTATTTCACCTTTCATTTAATGATCTTTTTTTTTCACACACCATTTATAGTTGCTGAAGTGATAATGCAGCTGGTAAATTATAGGAATGTTCTTTGCTTATGTGGTGAAGTGTAATTGATGGTTTGGTTTAGAACAAATGAAATCCCGTTATATTTATAAATCCTTTTCCTTCCACTTGTAAAGATAATGTTTATATGTCATTGAAACTCATATGGAAAGTACTTTATTTTATATATGTAATTAGACATGAACAAAAGTAAATGGAGATATGTATAACTTCTGACTCATCAGTTTTGTGACATTTTTATGAATTTTGTTCCTTTGGTGTAAAAAAAAAATCATTTACCTTGTGGTTTTTTTTCTTAGTTTTTCTTTTAAAATGATGTTTTTTGCATTGTTACAAACTATGTTTCTGTCATATTTCTATGAGGGTATCAAATGTGAAATGGAGTAGTTTGTCTTTCAGAGAGGAGTGGATTATTGTTCACGTATTTAAGTGAGCTGTACATCTCATGGGTTGTAAGAGAAGACATGTATCCTCATGTAATTTGGTCACAACTGAGTCCCACCTCTTTTCACACAGGTATTTTTGGCCAGAAGCTAGAAGACACTGTCCGATATGAGAAGCGATATGGGAACCGCCTGGCTCCCATGTTGGTGGAGCAGTGTGTGGATTTCATCCGACAGCGGGGGCTGAAGGAAGAGGGCCTTTTCCGACTGCCTGGGCAGGCTAATCTTGTCAAGGAGCTGCAGGATGCATTTGACTGTGGAGAGAAGCCTTCTTTTGACAGGTAAAATCCTCTGGCTGTCCCCCACTCCCTGAAGCCTGGACAGAACAGAGAGATCTGCTGCTGTCTGACCCTTGTTTCTGGAAAACACGTGGCATGTCAGAGAGAATGAATGCTTTCATAGCTTTTCTGCACATTTCCTATTATTAATGTAAAATTCTTTTCTTTTCTGACTTTGAAGTTTGATTTTAAAACATTTCTGGAGAAGTTCAATCAATTTAGGAATTGTATCATTAATATTTTCGATTAATCAAAAAGCCTTGATCTTAGTATCATTTGAAATGCAGGGTTTTAGTTAGTACCACAAAGGAAGAAGTTGTCTTATCACCAATTGTGATATGTTCTGTTACTTATAAAACTGAAGGTCACAGTGACCATACTAGTCAACCTAATTGGTTTTGAGGGTCCAGGTCCAACTTGTGTTCCAGTATTTATATAATTTTCCAAAGCTGATAAGAATTTTATGAGCCAAGAACCCAGTTCGCTCCTATAGATGGCTTCCATCTGAAAGATCAACATTTTATGTAAATTCAGCTCTCCTGCCATTGGCACTGGTAGCAATAGTTTGTATTTTCAGAGGGTGCAAGAGAGAAACAGAACCTGGGAATTATGAACGCCCTAAGCCCTTTATTAAACTCTGTATTTAGAGTTAATATGATGTTAATGAAATTCTGGTTTAAATGAGTCTTAAATAACTGTTATCCTAGATGTGTGCCTTAAGTAACATACATAAATGTACTTCCAAAATGGAATTGGGATCCTTCTTTCCCACTGAAGGCCTGATCTGCATTAGGAGAAAGAAGCAGAACACATTTATTCTATGGGGCCTTTGACCGGTAGCAGGACAAATAACAGCAAGAAAAGCACAGCTTGATCTTTTAGTGCGAAAATATGCCATGGTATGAATCTGATTGCTGGAAAACATTTACCTCCCTACCCTCCCTGCTGCTCTGAAGTGAGCGAATTTGATATGTATGGAGATATATGTTTTTCACAGATGCACAGAAGGCAAACATCTGTAGTTTTCTTTTTATCTTGAACAGCCTCCTTAGTTTTGACCCTCACTGTGATAAATGCCCAGAATTTATAATTCTGTGAAAAGTAAAAGTGATTGTTTTCATTCAAGATTTATTATTCCACATTAGAAGGTGAGAGTTAGGATGACTGACTAGAAAACAATTTTGTGGTGCAGGTGAACTATAGAAAGTTTGAGTACCATCACTGAGCTGTAGATGTCCCTGTTCATTGCAGGAGAGTTGAAGCCACTGACCTCTAAAAAGTCCCTTCTGACTCAAATGATTCTACGATTCTGTGAAGTAATAGTCTTAGCTGGTAACCATTTGCAGCTTATTTACTGACTGTTTGAATACTGCCTAACAGTTGAAAATTACGGTAACCAGTGACTGTTTGGATATCTTTTCCTTCTTTGATGTTAAGCTAAATACTGTTGGACATGTTCCTAGTATAATCTCTACAGGTGGGCAGATGCCAGGGGCTGAAGAAAGTGATTTTTTATTTTTTTCTCAAGTGTCTGTAAGCCATAAGATTGTGGCAGAAATGCTAAAAACAAACTGCTCCCAGACTCCAGGAAGATGATGCACTGAACACCCTACTGAGAGATACAGTTTGAAAGAGGTGCAGAATTGTCTATCTGTTCCAAACAAATGAGACCAAGGATCAACTTGCATAATTATTATTATTTGCCAAGTTATTTAGCAGTCTCTGCAGCACACACTAATGAGACTCGGGAATAGGCATGCCAGCTGAATTTTAGCAGATGAAGTTGAGAAAAGATTGTGCATGCCACTGCTGTGAAGTAGGCACATGATGTCTACTCTGGTAATGAGGAACATGAGCAGGAGTTACCTTTAAATGTCTGGTACTGTAGTTCTGCTTCTGAAGCTAAGATTTATAGGGCACCGGCTTTGTATGCCTGCATGTCCAGGTTTTGAAGAGTTATTTTTCTGGTTATATTTTCACATTCAGATTTGGAGGACAACCTGTGACTGTAGCAAGTAGATCAGAAATCAGATTAAAATTCTGCTCTCACTTCTGCCATTGGGCACTTTATTTTATTGTACAATTATTTTTTTGTTACAGCTATATGCTTTGGAAGTGGAGTTGGTTTCACAATAGAGCGTTGGTGGGATTTGGGTAGCTTTTCTTTTTACCATGGTCTCTATGTTTGGTGGAATTGGTATGACAAGCTGAGTTCTTTTAGGGTCACCACAAGCTGAAAAGTTGCTGTATAGAAAAGAAAAAAAAAATAAATGTTAAGGGGAGCCTCTGCTTAGTTCCTCTTATGGAGTTTGAGATCCACTGTGTTTATTTTGTAATTATCTATTTGTTGTCAATATAGTAGTGCAAGATGTACCTGGATTTTGTTTCTTAATCTCCATTCCCTTATTCACATGCATCGATAGTAATAAAGAGTTAGTATTTAGAGCTTGGCTGACAGATTTGTTTGAAGGGACAAGGAACAATGGAATTCAGGTCATGCTTGCTTAGCAGTGCTGGGTCACCAGCTCTGACTGGGACAGACTTTAGCTGTTGTCACTGGTACTGGAAGTCGTACAAAGAGCTGATGTTTGAGTAGTTTGACATTTTTCATGATGACATTTTTTCTGCATTTAGGTTCATGTAAATGAAACAAAGGCTTTGTAACAAAGTTACTGTGAAATATGTGTGTACATATGCATATGAGTTTCTTTATGAAATTAAAATATTATTAACTAACCATTCTTTATGCTGTTAGCTTATACAGTAAAGATATAAAGTTTGTTGTAGATGGAGAAGGGAAAAATGAAGGTAAGGTTTTATGGCTGGAATTAGTGCTCTTTTAAAATGTCACCTCTCTTTTAAGATACTGCTCTTAAAACACCTCATGGCCATTAGGAGATGAAGTTTAGATGCACAGATCTTTTTTTCTGCCCAGTGACCTTGAGATAGCCACTGTCCACAGTTCTATGGACACCCTACTCTTCCCCTCCTGTGCTCCTGTCTGTGCCCATTTGACAAAGACAAACGAAGCAGAAGGAGTATGGCACATTTTAAAGAAGTAAACTAGACTTTTTCAGAGGATTTAATAAAATATATCTATGTTTTGTAAACATAAGGCATGTTTGACAAATAGTAACTCTCATATGAATTAGCAGATGGATGTGCTGTTGCCACAGTCAGTAACAAAAATGGAGTGAATCCAGAACAATACAGAGGGTGGCAAAAACCTTCACATATTAATCTGTATTAATTTGAACTTGATCTTTTTTTTTTTTAGATTATTTTAATTTAAAAATGTTGAAGAATTGTGAGCTTTATGTCAACAATTCAATGAGAGTGGGACCTACATTTGAAATTTCTAAAATTTATAGAATGGCAAAACCTGATATCCATCTGAAACATCCAGTGTCACTACTGTTTGAAATATCCTTGGTATTTGCATCTCACTGTAGAATTGTCCCTTTCAGAGAGTCCAATTTGCTTGCCCATGGTTTGGAGATTTCCCTCTTCTTGTGTGGCTTATGTTTTAAATTTCAAGTACTTCTCCTGTGTTACAAATCACATATTTGTGAAGATATAAAGTGGATTATAAGTATTTGATCTTAAAATTAGCACAGTATCTGCATTAAGAAAATAACAATAAAGGTTTTTTTTGCAATTTTTACATAGAAAGTAATAAAATTTGATTTCCCTTTTTATTTCATCTAATCCTATCCACTGTTCATCACTGTTATTACCAGAAGACATGACAGTTATGATTTCTCAGGGAGAAAAAAATATTTGAAGTGTCACTGAAATGGATATAAATACTTAAGTAATTGATCCATGTTTGTGGCTTGGATTTTCACAACTATTATAATTTATGTACATAGTCCAGTAGCTCAGTGGAGTTTAGAATTACTGAGCTTACCTGCCTGCATCTGGGAATATGCACAAGAGAAAAGGCAAGTACATGCTTGCACATTTAGCAAAGCAAAATCCCTATTACATTCTCTTGTGTATCAGTTCCTTTTGAGAAGAATGCAGTATATGATATGTTAAAATATTCACTGTTACTGTAGTCCCTGTTGCCATTGGCTGAGAAAGAGATAAAGTTGCAGTATGAAATCACTGAAAAATATTAGCTGTTGCTCACTGGAATCACATAATCCAGAACATGGAAATGAATATGTCCCTGTGTGTTGAATCACTGGGATTGTCAAACTAAAGCAGGCTGTAAGAACAATGTGCACAACTCAGTATACAGAGAACTACACTGTCTACCAATCATTACTTTATCCCCTCTCAGGGAGGGCACAGTCAAAGCAGATCACCAATTAATTTCAGCACCTTGACCTGACTGAATGATTTTAAGATGGACTCCTGAAAACTGTGTGTGTCTGCATATATCCTGAAGTTGGAAGAAAAGACACAGTGCACGTGGGAATAATGTTTTCCAAATGGCTAAAGGATAAACTTGGCAAGGACACTTAATTATATTTTCAACCTGTTGAGCAGATGAGACCAGGGAGACTGAATAAAGTAGAGCTATAAATACTCTGGTCCCTGCTGGAATAATTCTACTGTGGCTTTTGTATCTTTTCTGAATCAAGGTACAACAACTGAATATTAGAAAAGCCTAGCAAGACAAGTGTTTTTGTATCATGGAAGTAACTGTTCTTTCAAAAATGCTCATCATTTTTTAGTCCTGAAGCAGTCATCTATCCATATCCTTCATACTTTTAGGGTTTAGAAGTTCCCAGAAAGCTGTCTGAGTTTTAGGAAGTGAATGTGTGTGACATCTGAAAGCATAATGCTGAAGTATTTAGATTTTTTTGCTATTTGTAATGTACTAGCATTATTGTTGTACATGAAAAGATGTTAGAGGAGAAAAGAAAGACACACTTTTGTTTGCAATTCCTTTAATTGCCATTAAGACTAACCAGCATTTGTGGAGTAGGCAGCATCATCCTCCTCAGCACAGTTCTTCAGGGCAACCACACAGGCCTTGGTGCTTTAGTAATCTAGCAAACAGCCTAATTCCCTTTGCAGTCTCATCCTTCTCTGGATACAAAATATATTTTAAAATATAGGTGAATGCAAGAAATCTAAGTTCCTAATGGGACACATCTGCACTGACACTATATGGGCTACAAGTAAATGATGACTTGGAAATCACTAGTTAAATAAAGTTTTCTATTTTCCAAATGCAAACAAGGAGCTTGTTTAGAAACAGTTCCCTCCAAGGAAGAGGCTTTATTCCTTTCCTAGAGGAAAAGCGCAGTAATCCCTATACAAAGCACTTACGTAAAATGAAGTCTTTACTAGAAAGCGGGTTCCTGCCAACACAAATGACCTTAAGCTTGTGTAAATTGATGTCTATTTCTGCCTGTGGCGATCCAGGCTTCCTTCCCTGATCCTCACAAATGACACTGCTCATCAGTTATGCGTCTGAAGCTACTTCATTTCTAATCCTGGCTCTCTTTCTATCCAGCTAGCAGAAATAGCCTCTGCATATGACATGAGTTAAGAGACTTAATCTAGCAATTAAATACACATTAAGAGATGCATTTCTTGTGTGATGCAATGGTTGTTAAATCAGCTTAATTGGTGTCCTGCTGTAGGAGTGTGTGCTTTTAGTTACTGGCAGAGAATGAGCATTGGGCGTTCCTTTGTGTGAATTTCAGTTTCAGAAATGGAGTTGAAAAGACACCTGCTTTGTACTTGTGATTTAAGAAGGAAAAAAAGTGTTCTCTGCTTGCCAATAACAAGTCAATTTCTTTACTGTGCATACAGTCACAGAAAGGATGGCATTTTCAGAGTAAGTGGAGCACATGAGCATAAGGACAAATGAGAAGAATGTGTTGGTTTTTTTTCCTCAGTAGACTTGATGATTTTGTAAGTCCCTTCCAACTGAACAATTCTACGTAATTTGTTAAACAGAAACATGAGAGATTCTGATGAAATATCAGGATCTTTTAGTTTTCAGCAAGAGTGTGATCAAATAGTGGAAGAGGAACTCAAGAGTTTTTACAGTCTCCATCCTTGGAGATAATAAAAAGTAATTAGATGAGGCACTAAATAACCTGTCTTAATTGGTCTGATTTTGGACAGAAGTTGTACTAGGTGACCTCTGGAGGTCCTTTCCTGTCTAAATCATTTGGATGATTCTATGAAGTTTACTCAAAGTAGAGCCAAGGTGGCAGCAAGGTGAGGAAAACAAACAGCTCAGGCCTGAGATGGTAAGGACTCTGATGGATGTTTCACAAGCAGAGGGCAAGACTTCAGCTGGTACTTAGCTTATCTACTGTGCTGCTTGTAATGTATGTATGTTATACAGGAAAACGGTACCCTGAAGGTACCTATACATTGCATAGGCCATTCCACCAGTTATGTTATGGATCTAAGTTGACCTTTGCATTTTTTGACCAAAGGCTGACTCCATCAGTCATATCACACCTGGTTCACTGTAACGTTATCTAATACAGGCTTTGCCATGCCAGCCTTTGAGTACTGGTTTCTCATCAGTAATTGTGCTATCATTCTCACTACAAAGAGCTATGCATATTTGTAACATTGCTTGCTGTTGCTCATTTGTGGTTTTTCAGCACTGGTAGGCTCTTGCATCTCATCCTGTCTGCTGACTAGGAGCAATGTGCACTCCAGGCACCCAGTTGAAAACTCTTCCTCCCACGTCTGGAGGACATCTATAGTGGTCCGAGAGAGCTTCTTCACAAAACTCAAAAGCAGTGACACAATCATCAGGTCATGTGGTGGGTTCAGGATGTGGTGGTGATGGAGAGTTTCTGTTTGCAGGATTGTGATCTGTGACGTTTCAAATGATGGAGATGCAATTCCAGTAATTCAGGGATGTACTGACACACAAACTGTTCATACTGTTCTCCTTTGTTTTATTACCAGAGCTCTTTGAATTTAAATATAGCTTCCCAGCTTGTTGTTCCCTGCTGTTTGTTCTTTATGCAAACTGTATATGTCATCATGGTCTAGAGATATTTTTGGCACAGCATTAATCTTTCTGTATTGTGACCCTGCCCTGTTCTGTTTCCTCTCTGAAAGTTGACGAGAAGCTTGTTGGCTTTGTGCTCCGAAGCGCTGACTCCAGCTCTCTGAGCACACACGAGTGCTAGGGTTACATGGGGATTTCTGGCGACCTGCTGGGCTTCAGTCATTTTGTTTATGGTGGAGAGGCTGAAAATGTCCAGGCAGCGTAATTGGTCTGACAGCCACTTCCACAGTGTCTGCGCATCACAAAGAAAAGTGCTGTCAAACAGCACTGCCATGAGGGATATTAATGACAAAGTTCGGATGAATGGGGCTTTGGATATGTGTAGTCTGATGACTAAGGAGAGGCTGTGGTGCGTATGTATTTGTAATGCCTCTGCATGGACTGTGGTGAAGTGCTCTTTTGGCAGCATATCAGTAGTGGAACATTATCCATGTTGCAGTGAGGTAAGCAATGTTTCTCAATCTAGCACGAGATGCTGAAATAAATTGGTTCTCAGCTTGCTGCTGCTTGTTGTGTTGCATCCAATTTTTTGCTTTGAGCTTTCTCATTTCGTGTTTGTAATCGTCCATTCTGCACTTGGAAAAAGCTTCCCTCCATTAATGTGGGTTGTTCCAATTTAGATAACAGTATATTCTGCTTGAATTTACATTCTGTACTTTCAAACTTCTTAATGAATACTTTTAATCATGTTAATTACAAATGTGTAATCATTCAACACTTTAATATTACAGTGTCAGATAGCAAAAGAAGTATCAAGATAGCTACAATTATTACATTTCTGTAGCTGTCCTGGCTCTAGGACATAAGGAAGAATAGATAAAATATCTTTTCTTAAATTGATTCTTCTAGCTGGAAAAAGTCCAGGAGAAAAAAAGAACAACAAAAAAACACTCTTCAGGCCTTGAAAAGGTCTATGGATTAATTACCAGTTACACAGATGGCCGCCAAGGAAGGTATGCAAATGCAGATGGCTGACCTGGACTATAAATACAACACTGCAGATAAGAAATGAATATAAATGCTCCTGATCTCAAGAGAGCTTAGATTTGATAACTCCTTTGAAGCTCACAGCTGTCCTCTGTGAACACAGATTAAACAAGTCTGGAGCTGTGTTGCAGTACAGTTTAACAGAATATCTAAGAGAACAACAGAGAACATCTTATTTTGCAATCCCACCATCTTGTGGCAGTCTGCAGCATTGCCTTAGCATTTGGTCAGTTCTAAGGAGCACAGTAATTAAAAAAAACAGCAATTGTGTCCCCATCTACTAACACAGACCTCGATTCAGAAAAAAACCTTTTTATAGACTCAGAAAAGCATTAGTTTGAATACATGAGTTATCCTACGTTTTGCTTGCTCCTTGGTATACTGCCTTACGTTTCTCTCCCTGTTCCTCTTCAGCAGAGCTAAAGCTTTTAACACACAACCTGGCCCTTCAGGGTGTTTATATGTGCCTAACATTGAAAGAAGAAAAATCATAAATTGAATCAGAGTTGGGGGTTTTTGGATGTACTTTTTCTTCATCAGACTTCTCCCCATCTGCTGTGCCCTCCAGGAGCGAGTATTTTACTTCACATAAAGGGATCAGCGTGTGTGTATGGGTGAATTACATGCAGTTCTATGCAGGCAGTCCCCTGGAAAGATGTGGGTCAGCGAGTCCTGAGGAGTTTTCTTTTTTATTAAAAATAATAATGCAAATCTTGAAAAAGACTACAAATATAGAGCAATAGGAGTTCAATTCTCTGCAGATCTTGTGTGTATTCCCTCTCATGCTGCAGTGTAGGGCTCTATTATAGCTGGCAACTCTTTTCTGCTTTCTGCGTCCTTTGGGCTCCTACAGAATCCAAATGGCAAACTTCTCTTCCTTCCTACTTGATTTTTGCTTTTCTGATACATCTACAAACTTGGGAAACTGAAGAGTTCTATTGATAATTTGCTTCTTGGACAAGGCTGAATGCTTATAGCTGTCTGGATATGCATGACACAATATATGCTCCAAAACCCAGGAGCAATGGCAATGAGCAGATGTAAGCGAGTATCTGAGAGGAAATCAAGATCTGTGCTGTGGGACCTCAGGTTGTGCAGTCTGTAATAAGTTCTGTTGTCCAATATGTCAAGAAGGGCTGTAGCTCACATCTAGGTTGAGAATAGGTAGAAACCAAAGGATAAAGGCCAAAACTTAGCTAGCAATTGAAATCTCACAATACAGTGCAACTACCTCCAGTTTCATGTATAGTACTTTTTCACATGTATTCAAGAGGGGTAAAAACAGAGGATGCCAATTTTCTCTCCACGTTTGCCTAGGCTTGCAGTCTGGAGTCGCAGCTCAGAGATTAGAATTTGCACCTTCTTTAAAAATGCAGATGTGAGTTAATGCTTTATTTATAAAGTTTCTCTAGAAAGCCCTTTCATACATGTTTTGGAATTTTTGTTGGCTTTTTTTTCATGGTTGAAATAACAATGTTTTCTGAGAATTTGTTTCAGGGAGGGTGGTGGTGGTTAACATTTAAATATATACAGTGCTTATCACCTCTCTTCTTCTGTTTTGACTTAGATTGCACATACCTTACCATGTTAATCTAAGGTTGTTCCCATCATTCTTGTTAAGATTTAACTTAGTTAAAACCATTCTTGTTTTAACAGAGATCATTCACTACTAATGATTAACATACCTCTAGCAAAGCTTAAATGTATTAAATACCAGTGGTAACCTCCGTGAGAGTGCAAATTTAAACCAGTTTCAAGCATGAAGTCTTAAAAGAAGAAAACATATGATAATGCACATTGTAGAAATGTCTTTGCATTATTATGTTACCTTTTTCTTCTGAAGTTAGTGTAACATAGAGTCTGTCTTTCAAACTTCTCAAAATTCAAAGGGAAGGATATCAGCTTGCAATACAACTCTATATGAACCAGGGAAAGTGTGTAGAACATTTCAGTAAGGAAGGATTTGAAGCAGTCTTCAGTAGCTAAATCAGGAGTAATTCAAGCTTTCTTTATGCTTTATTTTGTTGTTTATCTATTACTGTTACTTTCAGAGAAGTGTTCCTAAGTTTCTGTAATGTAGCCTTACACACTATGGAAAGATTTAAGAAAGTTTTATTGCATGTATGACCTGTCATATTATTTTTTTGTCCACATCTTCTTTCTTTTAATGTGCCTGATAATTAGCTTGGAATGCTACTACAGAGGTAGAAAACAAATAAAAACAAAAATCAAAGTTTTCATGAATGGAACTACAAGAAAGCATTTGTTATACTTTGACCCTCAGCCCTGCAATACTCCTGCTGCTCTAGAACTCAAATATTTCCTAAAAAAAGTTTCAGTGACTTACAGTGTCTTGTCTTATTCAGTACAAGATGGAGCTGAGATTCATTTTCCAGGGATTGACAGTTGTATGTGTGAAGTACAATCAAGTTTTCTGTTTAAAGGTACAGCTGAAAGGCAGAGTAGTAATAGAACCATGAAATCACAGAATATCCCAAGCTGGAAGGAATCCATGAGGGTCATCAAGTCCAACTCCTAGTCATTTTGTGGGAGCCTGTAGGAAAAAGATGAATGTAAATGCATGAAATACATAATCTCCATGCTTACCTAATTCTTATATGAAACTACATTATACATGTGGGCATGTTTTGGGAGCAATAGGATCTCTCAGAGGAAAACAATCTAATGCAATGCGTCAGTATAGTGTTAGGTTGCTGGCTTGGGTCAAAATGACATGTAGCTAAGAGATTTTGGATCTTCTCAGCACCTATGCATGCAAAGTAGGTCCTATTTGTAATAATTTATAATAATGCATTGACACAGTTGACAGATTTATGTTTGCAAGTTCCTTACAAGACAACAAAACTATAAGCTGATCTAATAAGATGACTTATAAATGTATATGCTGTGGATAGTAAAATCTAGAATGACAATCAAAGGGTTAAGCAGTGGTTTCTAGCCTATAAGTTGCACAGTATCTTCCTCGTTTGCAGTAATGCCCTATTGTATTCCAACCCAATAGCAATACAGATGTGCACACGGTGGCATCACTGCTAAAGCTGTACCTAAGGGAGCTCCCAGAACCAGTCATACCGTATGCAAAATATGAAGATTTTCTTTCCTGTGCCAAAATGCTCAGCAAGGAAGAAGAAATGGTGAGTCTGCATGATGAGTATAATGAATAAAAAGTATGGGCATGTTATAATCTGTTCCAGTTTTGAGAAATGGAAATGCTGGTAATTACATATCCTAAATTAAGACTTGCTTGTATTAAATGCAACTGTCCTTAAATGGAAATTTTTGCTACCTACATCAGACTCAACAGGATCTTAGCTGTGTTTATTGCATATCATCAAATCCAGTCCAAATGAATATTGCTGTGGTCCATAACTTGTGTCTTGCCTGGAAAACATTTAATCTTTTTATAGATCATCATCCTGAGCTGGTTTTGGTAGCTTGTGTCTAACTTCTACCTTTAAATCAGAGGTTTAATCAGATTTTCTTTTAAGTGTTCTAGGATGCCACGTTTCGCTGACATTAGATTAAAAGCATTTCCTCTCATTGAATCAGAAACATCAGAAAGATGACTGGAACTGGGCAGCCTTCCAAATTATTTTAAAGTTTGTGTAACATAGATGAACTGAATATGGGTTCTAAAGTACAATAAGTACCCAGCAGTGGCACAGGACTACCTTATATTAGTCTGAAGAAGAAATAAATGGAGATAAGTGCTTGATTTTTATGTTGTTCCATGTGCTTGTGGAAAATCAGGTCAGCGTGATTTTTTCTCTTCTAAGTGGAAATGAAGAAGCTTATTTTTTTGATTGCAGTCTATTCCTCTAACCGTCTAGGTTATTATTTCTTTTTAATCCCATTTTGACTGCTAGAACTGGACCCTTCTCTCTAACCCTCCAGTTAACTGGGAGGAAAATGAGCCCCCCCCCTTTCCAACCATCTCTTTTCTCAGCCTCCAGGTAGTGACTGCCAACAGCAGAGGTAGCTGTACCCCTCTGATGAGATGGGGGAAAAGGTCTGTGGCAAACTATTTTCTCTGGTTCTATTATCTCGAACCCACTGAAAGCAGGTGACTTTCTTGCTGGACTTTATACCTCACTTACAGGATGTGAATAATCAGTACTATATAGACAGAGCCATTCTAGTCCTGTTCATAGGGACTTAGCAATTTAGCTGGACGGCTGTCTGTCTTGATTTTCAGTTCCTCTTTCTCCATACAGAAGTTAAATGAACACTGACTGTCAAGAGAAAGATTTCTGTGTTGATCCTTTTCTGAGACCACTGCTAGCCAACTTAGCAACTTAAACAGTATATATATAAAAATATATATGTAACAGGTCGACCCATCTTGAATGGTATTTCTTTGCATAACAAAGTTAAAACCCCACTGATGCTGGTAAAGCACCAAAAACTTACACTGAAAATGAATCTACAGGCACTGGCTGGAATTGCAGTTTCTGTGATGCGTTTAATGTCTTGTGACTGAAATTGTCAGCATTTTTTCAGTGTCAAAATACTAAGGAACTCTGCCTTCCCACTTTGTTTTTAACCACATATACAGGGCCTGATAGAATTAGTGAAGCAAGTGAAGAGCCTGCCAACTGTCAATTATAATCTGCTGAAATACATCTGTAGGTAAGTGTTCTTGCAAGAATATCACAGTGATATTTATAGCTGTGAGCTGGCAGGTAAATTTCTTTGTGTATCGACCCTGAAGGAAAAATATTATAGAACTGGAAAATCGGTTAACATCAGTGATAGCACTAAAAACTTGTTTACTGCACTCATTTCTAATTTGCTTTATCAAGATGCAGAGTTATGAGGTGCTTTAATAAGCAAGCTGCCAGAAGTGCAGAAGTGGATATATAGGTCCTCTTCATAGGACACAGTTTTCCCATTTATAATTGCAGCTCTGCACTCCTGAGGCATGGTAGATCTGAAAAGTGCATACATCTGGTAGAATCGTTTTGTGGAAACATGCAAGATCTTAAGCACGTCTTAAACAGTAGCGAAGTGTGAACTTAAAGGATGTTCTCAGCGTAAGAAACATTCAAAAGTGAATTTAAACTTCTAGCTGTAAGTTTGTAGTTGGAGGATATTTTATGGGTCAAGTAACTGATAAAGTATGCTAGAGAAAGTTACTGTCTTCAACAGAGTTATCTTGAAATTAAACTAGAGAGATTTTTTTTTAAATCCACGTGTAATTTTTAAGAAAACATTAAGGAGTATAGCCTTGAATTTCCAAGGTATTCCTTCACAATTTAGAACAGAATTCTCAAACTGTATTAATAAACCATTGTACGTTTTGAATACTTTTTTTTTTTTTCCTTTTAAAATGTTCCTTAAAGGCATATTTCTTCCTCACAGATTCCTGGATGAAGTCCAGTCTTATTCAGGCATAAACAAAATGAGCGTGCAAAATCTGGCTACTGTTTTTGGCCCCAACATCCTCCGCCCTAAAGTGGAAGATCCTTTGACTATCATGGAGGGTGAGTTGATTGTAAATAACATCAAAGAGAAAGAAGAAATAGCTTTAGGTTTATTAACAGTACATACTGATCCATGTGGTATATACACTAAATTCTATATCTGTTTTAAAGACACAGAACTCTTGTGTGTGGATGGTCAGCTGGGACAAATCTTCCAAAATACTTTAAAAATGACTACAGTTTGTAGCATTGGAAACACACTTTGCATGAGACTGTGCTGCCCTGGCAGCTTAATTAAAAACCTACTTTTCTTCTCAACAGTTGCTCCAAATATGGCATGTTCTTTCCCAGCTCATGTGGGAGAAGTGCAGTTAATACATCACATGCAGTTTTTAAGGGTCAGATAAATTTTTATAGATTCATATTGCACTGGCCCATCATTCTCCATAGACTTAAATCGTGCCTTTTCTCTCTCCAAACACTTGTCTTGATATATTGATTTCAATATATTGATATATTGATTTCAATATATTTCAATATTGATAATTGATATATTGATATCAATATATCAAGACACTTGATATATTGGATTTAGTTAACCTACCAGAAATAAGGACTGTAAACAGTCCTTGCACTGTATATTTTATCAAAACCTGTAGATTGTTTATTTGGGATTGGATGAATGAACTTGGTGTTCTCTTTTTGCGATACTATAAATCCTCTTAGACTTTGTTCATTTACTGTTTTATTCCTTCTAAAATCTTATTTTTCTTCCTCATTCAATTGTCAATGGACAGAAATGTGGTGTTTCCAAATCATGTAACTGTGTACTGAAAGAGTACAAAAATGTTTCTAAATTGTTCATTAGATTAAAATTACAGGCAGGTGTAATAGAGATGGCTTTTTTCACTGGAATCAATGAACATCTCACTGAGTTTGAGAACCTCAACCCATACCTCACAGGATGATATTTACTGCTGAGATACCATGTATCTGCAGTCCACCCATGAAGAAGGGAGACAAGTCAAGATTTGGGATGGAATGAGAGGAGTTAGCCAGTCAAAAAGGAAAAAAATGTTATCTTCAGGGTCTATATTTTTTTCAGAACTATCTAATGCCAATATTTAATGTGAAAGTTTAAGCAGGAAAGATATTTTAAGTGGGTGGAAATGGAAAATACTCTTTTTTTTTTTTATGTCTGAAAATCTCTCCAACCTGCTTCTCAACAGTTCACAAATGTGGTGGTTGTTTTAGGAGGCGGAATGGATACTATGTTCATTGAAGGGAAATAGTGTATATATATAATTGTTTTCATTCATGAGGAAACAGTTATAATTAAACAGATTTATGACTTCTCTTGTAGAAGTAAATCTTTTAGGTTTGACACAGACTGTGCAATTGGGCTGCACTTAGTTAAATACGTGGATCTTTGTTAACAAAGACCATGCATCGAATAGTGCCCATGTCCAGTCTTCCTCACTGTCCTTGCTTTTTGGAAGAGAAAGCTTGACAATGAAAAGTGCTCTACTCGCACAACCTGTCAAAGCCAAGCATGTAGCCATATGCCACCATATATGTATAATGTGGTTGAGAAGTTGTTTTGTCTAGTTCAAGTGAGATTTTCTGGACTTTCAATTACAGATCAATTTGAATGGTCTCTTAGTAGTTGTATTTTAAAATGCTAGGTTATAAGGTTCTGGAATATTTTAAAGGAGTTGATATTGGGCAGTGGGAAATTCCCGATTCAAAGGGCACAGTCTGCTTCTGAAAGCACTCTAGGAGTTTAAAGGTGGAATGATTGATATAAATACCCTGACCCTGTTCCTGAAAGATTCATAATAGCTCTTAGTGAGATTCAGTTTAAAGAAATAGTTGTACGTCTTCGTTGTCCTGAGTCCAGTTATAAATGGTAGTAAGTCGTGCAGTTGAGCAGTGTGTGTGCCAAGGGGTTATTAGTGAGACAGCCATTTATTAAAGCTACTTGGAAGTTGTGGTTCTGCATTAGTTCTGTACTGAGCCGTAAGATGACACAGTTGCCTGTTTGCATATAGTTTTGCTACAGACAGGTTAAAAGCATTCACATGAAATAAATTCTCACATCACTGTGCTGTTGGCTCCCAAAGACTATAAAGTTGTCATTCCAGTAGTGCAAATCCCTTGCCTGCCACTTTTCTGTTAAACTACTGCGTGAAAGTGCCTTGCTAGAATGGGACTTTGGTTTTAAAAGTGATTGTCGCAATGAGTTGAAGCACACTGCTTATAATGTCGTTATCATTTGCTACTCATTATTTCCTTCTGTAGTTTTTTGGGGACGCAGAAACTGTGCTGGCAATAGCTTCTTTGCAAAAATTGCTGTTATTAGGGTGTCTGTGAGGCATGCTGGCATGTTCTGATGGAAAGAAGAGGTGGTGCTGATCTGGCCTGGTACCCAGATGCTTTTTGTTTATCTTAAACATACAGAGTGTTAAACTGGTGTCATTTTGGGTAAAAAAAGTGGTTATTTTAAGTAAATATTTCTATAAATAGGATTTTTTGCTAATATTTGTGGAATCTGAGACATTAAGTGTATTTATGCCCCAAACAAAACAGATCATTAATGACCATGTGCTTGCTTGGTGGCTTCTTTCAGGTACGGTAGTAGTCCAGCAGTTAATGTCAGTGATGATAAGCAAACATGAAGAGCTGTTTCCCAAGGACACCGACCCTGAGGTGGGACCTGAGGTGTGCAACAATAACAATGAAATGCCAAAGAAAGGAATCGTTGGACAGCTACAAAACAAAGAGAACATCAACACCAAGGAGACAGCAGTGAGACGCTGCTCTTGGGATAAACCTGAGTCTCCCCAAAGGGGAAGTATGGACAATGAGTCTCCAACTGCGCTGCCAGGCAGCAAGACCAATAGTCCCAGGAACAGCATTCAGAAATTAGATGTCACCAGAAGCCCACCACTCATGGTGAAAAAAAATCCTGCTTTTAATAAAGGCAGTGGCATAGTCACCAATGGGTCATTCAGCAGCAATGTGGAGAGCCATGAGAAGAGCCAGACCTTACCGAACTGTACCCTGCAAGCCAGGAGAACATCATCTCTGAAAGGACCAGCGACTAAGATGGGCACACAAAGCATGCAGAATGGAGGTGTGCGGATGGGAGTTTCTAGCACTGATGGGCTCACCAACACCCTCAACAACCGGAGTCCGAGCTGGGCACCCAATGGCTGTGTCACACTGAGGGACAACAAGCAGAAGGAATCAGTGAGTGAGTCAGGTCAGCACAACAGGCTCTCCACATATGACAATGTCCACCAGCAGTTCTCCTCGGTGAACTCTGATGACAAACAGAGTGTGGACAGTGCTACGTGGTCAACATCCTCCTGTGAAATATCCCTCCCTGAGCACTCTAACTCCTGTCGTTCGTCCACCACCACCTGCCCTGAGCAGGACTTCTTTGCGGGTAACTTTGAAGACTCTGTGCTGGATGGACCACCACAGGAAGACCTCTCTAACACGGGTGACTATGAGAATAAAAGTGACCGAAGGAGTGTGGGGGGCCACAGCAGCAGAGCCACCAGCAGCAGCGATAACAGTGAAACATTCGTTGCCAACAGTACTAACAATCACAGTGCTCTGCACAGCCTGGTGTCCAGCTTGAAGCAAGAGATGGCCAAACAAAAACTCGAGTATGAGACAAGGATAAAAAGGTAAGATGGTGCGGTGTTACCGTCTGACTGGCTTTCAGAGTTGACATATGAAATCGCTCTTCTAGTACCATGATTCAACAGGGTGTGTTGCAAAGCAATTAGTTGCCACAGTTGTGATACACTGTCCTAATGACACCAGTAATAAATCCAGAACCTTACGAGTTTGTCTGGAATCTAACAAACAGAATCAGTAGCTTCCATAGTGTTTTTGTTAGTTGACGCCTGCTCTCTGGAGACTAAGATTTCCAATGTAATCCGTGTCTTTGATCATTCCAGATGTAGTTTTTGGGACTCTCAGACTATTTTAGTAAATAGATATAAACCAGCTGACAAAAATTAGTTTTTAAATAAAGGCATTCAGAGTATTATTTTGACCTTGTACATGACACAAATGCAACTACAGTGGGAGCTGGGAGTCAGTACTTTCAGAAGTAAAAGATTTCCCTGGGTTACTTGCTGGAGAATTACATGGAATTGGTTGTCACTGTGCACAATAACCAGTGGCTGGTATCGTGCATTTTCTAAATGAGCTACAGAATAGAGATGGCCATTTGGGAATGGATCACTGATGAAACCATGGTTTGTAGGTAAACTAAGAAATTCAATCTAAGCTTTGTAAATGAAAAGGCAATTGTATGAATTTGTGCATTTCTACACAACTGAATGAGAGGAATGCTGTTCAGGAGCTGTCTGCTTTTATTTTGGTTTCTGCAGCTTAGAACAGAGAAATCTTACCCTGGAGACGGAGATGATAGCCCTGCATGAAGAGCTGGATCAAGAGCGGAAGAAGTTCACAATGGTAGAAATCAAAATGCGTAATGCAGAACGGGCCAAAGAAGATGCAGAGAAGAGGAATGACATGCTGCAGAAGGAAATGGAGCAATTTTTCTCTACTTTTGGAGAACTGACAGTGGAGCCTCGCCGACCAGAAAGGGGTAACACCATCTGGATCCAGTGAGCATTGGAGGCTTTGACTGTGGGACACTGGGGAAGGGCTTTAGGGGTATTATACTGTGTCAGGTGGCTGGTCACCTGTCTGTCTGAGGCTAGCACTCAACATAATGTTATAGACTTTTGAAGGAAGAAATCGTACATATGTTAACCACTCATATCTACAGTGTGTATCAAGTCATACTCTTTGGATGCTTCATGAGACTACTGTCAAGTGTTACAACTGGATATGTGTATATAAATTTAAAAAAACCCCAACATCTTAGAGAGTGAGAGATGTATCTCAAGAAATATTTTAATTCAAGTCTTGTATTTAAACTGGTAAATTGAAATGTTGTTGCAATCAAGCTTTATATCAAGGCTTTTCTCCCTTGCACTTAACATAATAAGCTATTTTTGCATTGTGTTACCATCAGCTTATTTTGTATATCAAATGTTGGTTTTTTTTTGTTTTGTTCCCCCTCTTGCTGGGGAGTGAAGATAAAAAGATATGTAAAGGTATGTGTGCCAATGGTTAGCACTGATCTGCGTCACTTTTAAAAAAGAGAGCTGGATAATAAGGAGGAGCATGCTGGGGATAGCAAATGGGACACTAATTTAAGAGAACTGATGATCTGGGTAAAAATTACTGGAGCACCCATATCAAATACCCTATAAGGACATCACCAAAATTGGGCAGTTAGTATCCAAAGGATAGAGAGGTGCCTGTTTGAGGGGAAATGTGGGTGGTAAAGAGTTGGGAGAAGGGAAGTGGCAACTCAAAGGGAAGTTGACTGATAGAGCTAGAGCTTTTTGGAGTACCCTAACACATCTCTATGGTCACTGTGGCTCAGACAGGAATATAAATCTTGCTGTGACCACAGTTACATCTGATTTACCTCAGCACTACAGAACGGAGTCCTCTCTGTAACGCTGCCAAAGGGACACAGAGGGACACATTGTGCATCTGGACTGCCTTAGCAATGTGATGGGTGCTAAGCAAAATGAAACAAAACGCAGACCTGCAGAATGATGGGCAGAGGAGAAATTAGCTGGGCTACTGTATCACAAGCAGCAAATACAGAAGAATATGTTAACCACCCATATTTACAGTGCATATTGGCCAGCTAAGCTTTCTGAGGTGAGACTTCTGCCAAGTGTTAAGCTGTGGAAACTCCCAGGATCATAACATAATCAAGGGAACAGCCAGAGCAGCTGTGTGGAGCCTAACAGCCAAGCTGCGCAGCGGAAGGACAGCCTATTGGGAAACGTATTCATAGTAGGTGTAACCACCTGTACGGTGGGTGTATACCGTCCACAAGGTCCTTTTTTGTTGTTTTTTTGTCCTTGTGTTTAGGACTGCAAGTTGTGTTTTCAGAGGCTGTTAAGACATCTTGAGCTCCCTCTACTGTCACTCAAATGTATTGCAATTATCTTTGAACCCCAGTTGAGATCTAAGAATATAGCCTCAAAGAAGTGCTCTTTGCAGCATGTACATTAGATAAATATTAATTAGATGTTGTAAGTGTACAGGGAAACAAATACGAAGTTTACATTTCAGAGAAAAAAACAACTTAGGGTGGAGCATTACACACTGTGTTTATGGAACAATTATTTGTGTTATGTCGGGTTCAGAGGCCCCAGTTAGGATGCTAATTACTGTAACCATATTTAGCATACACCCAGTCTGGATGTGAATAAGTAAGAATGAGAATTAGTAAGACAGAAATCAAGGTAATAGGAAGGAGGATGTTTGGTATTTGTGTTTTGTATTTCCTATCACACTGCTCACACCATGGTGACCTGTTTCCTGGAGCAGAGCCTGCGCAGAGCTTTTCTTTGGGTTAGCTTTCTTGTGGTTGAGGTCCCTGTATTGGTTCAATAAAATATCAGACAAGTTCACTACAGCTATGCCATTTAAAATCAGCTTAAACTGTGTTGAACCATACTGTTTCAAGTATCTTTGAATGATTTTTGGGAACTTGTGTTAGGCAAAATCTGTTAATGTCCAAGCTTAAGGCTTGTCTTCACCTTTGGAAATATATTCCAGTAACTGATGTTCAGTTCCCCAAGGAATTTCCTATGCAGAAATTACCTAGGCAGACCAGGAGAATTAAGCAGACACAATATACTTGGAAAATACTACCAATAACATGCATCCACTGCAATCATGATCCATCCAAAACATCATACCCTTCTCCTTTGTGTGAAGCTTCATTAGCATTTTGGCTGCGGTGCTCCATTTTGTCAGCGTGGTGCTCTTATTATTGTCCTGCATCCTCACATTAAAAGCACACATTTCAGAAGTGTTTCTTACATTCAGAAGCAAGTAACAAAATGCTGTTCTTCCAACATTTGACATGAGTTGATGTAGTTGACAGAAGCAGTGCTGGGACAGCATGCTAATGGATGTAGGTGGTCAAAGGACAAAACGTCTCCTTCTCATGCAGAGGAGTGAAGAGGGACAAGGCATTCTGAGAACAAAGGTCAAAGCAATTTGGGCCCAAAGGCTTTAAAAACAACCACAGTAATTTCATACTGAGCATTTGTTGACGGGTGGCTATCATACGAAAATAATTCTTCCAGGGAAGTCAATATCAAGGTACTGAGTGAAACTGAGGCTTTAGTCAAGATAACACATTTTGTCACCAGTCTGTAACAGAATGACTCAAGTTCCAACTGAGAGCGTTACCTGACATGAGAGGGGACTCAGAGATTTTCAAGTTTCGGTTACGAGATGGTATAACAGTAATTTGCTCTCAACTCTATCTTGCTGTATTTCTGTTCACTCCCAATATTAATAATCTTTTTTGCAGGAGTTCAGCAGTCAGCTCCAAGCTGAGAGTACAGCTAGTTCAGCCTGTCCAGCCCAGTGCCACTCTTTGTCTCTCCTTCACTGTGTGAATAGGCAATGCTTTTACAGCTCACCAACACAGACTGCAGGAGCTAATGACCTTCTGCTCCAATCACAGGGGATGATTGCATTACATTACATTCATTAGTGTAAGTTCAGAGCAGTGCAGGCGTACAAGCAGGCTACCAGAGTGCTGCAATCAACAGGCATAGTAAAAGACAGAGCCAGGTTGATGCTGTAATCTCATCTCCAGCCCCCACTGGAAAACAGCCTTGGGTGACATTGCCCTACACAAGTTTGCTGAATGGACCGGATTGGTGGCCGATGCTCACAGTGCCTTGTGAGTGCTGGATTCTCTTGTGCTCTGAATGGCTTTTGCCTTCCTTTCTGTTTCTAAGAATCCCTATTTGGACCGTGCTCTGGTACAGCAGGATAAATGAGCTTAACATTCTTCCTGGCTAAATGTTTTTCTCAATATCTCACAGAGCAAGTTTTGCAAATATTACAATTCATACATATAAAATTTTCTGTTAAATGATATGCAAAGGAGGTATTTTCAGTTTTCATAAGAATGAAGAGGAAAAGAACTTGGTGAGATTACTGCTGGAAGATACATGAGCAGTATTTTATCTGGCTCTGTGTGTACACAGTAGTTAAGAAAGATCCAACTTGCTAGAAAGAATAAGTATTTTCTGGACTGTGTGTATGTGGGTGGAAGATGGAAGAAAAGAGCATGGGCACTTCCATTCTGGGCACGCAAAAATGGAGCTAGCAGGAGAGAGGAGGAGAACAAGGGAGTAAATAGATGTGAAATTGCTGTGTGTAGGCGATAGATGTGTGCTCTCAGTTAAGCACATTTCTTCTGAAAGTTCATCTCTACAGAGAGGTTACCAAAGTTAATGTTGCACTGTTCTTCCTGTGATTTTTTTTTTTTTTTTGCTCTTAATTACTTTCTGTGCAGACACCATTAGCCAGACTATTTCATGGACTGCCTTCCTGGCTGCTGGCAGCTCCCTATGCGAACAGTGAGGATTGATGAGGAGAAATATGTGGTACAGCAGCTGCCTGAAAAGCATGGAGCTCTGGGAGCTCAGAGCAGCACAGCCCTGAGAGCTGCTAATGTCCCCCAGACCATCCTTCAGCATCTCCAAAGCAGCAATTCTCAGCAAATAAAATTATATGCAGCAGATGCCTGTTGATATCAACTGCCATGATTCTACAGAGGCTTGGGAAGTGATGACAGCAGCAAAGGTCATGTTCCTGCTTGGCTTTTAGGTGCTGCTATAATGCATGTATTCACTGTTAGTGGTGGTAGTCTATCTAGTTCTGCTGTCAAAATGCTTGTCAGCAGCAAAACAAGTAGCATGTCAATAAGAGAGAGCACAGAAAATTTGAAGCCAGAAAAATGAGCATGATGCAAATCTGATCCTCCTTTTTTTCCTCCAAGGAATGAAGGATAATGAGTTTTATATGCAATACAACCTCATTTAGGAATCTCCTGAATGTGAGAATGGAAAATCCTCTCTGCTTCTGTATTCTTCTTTTCATGCTAAAGAGGTTTAAAATGACTTATATTCAGCAGAACTTTACTGGATTTGAATCTGTGATGGTTAGAATACTATCAGGAGCATGGCTGTAATTCCTAGCTGTATGGTAATTGGGAAGGGACTTGGCTTGAGACCAAATGGGTAGCTCTGAGCAGCAGTATTTCCTGCTGTTCAGACATGAATGGCACTCTCTTTGATTTCTGGGCATAGCTGTTAACTAGAACAATTAGATAAAAGTGTTTTCTGGCTTTAGTTTTTGTGTTCCCCTCTTTTTTAGAGTCAAATTGCTGAAACGTGATCTGTAGTACAGTAGAAATAATGGCTACTGTTGTTCAAAGCAGTATTTGCAAATGAGTTTTGCATACTTTGTAGCAGAAAGCGCTCTCTCTGTGCTCTTTCTCATCAGTGCTAAAACTGATTCTATTATTATATCAGAAGTCGATGGTAGTTTTATCTGCACCTTCTTTATACTGGGCTGAACTACGGCACTTTGATTTTGGCAGAACAGTAAGACTGATGGAATGAGGCTCAAAAATCCTTACGGTTCCCTTCCAACTTGTATTCTACAATTGCATGATGTGCTGGTAGCTCTTCCTGTAGCCACTTTTAACCCAGACTCAGCACTGTGCTGAGATTTTACTTACTTCATTCTTGCAAACGTGTGTCCTGTGTTATATCCAGAGCTCACACAGTGAGGTGTGTGAAACAGCTTCAAATTCATGCCTACCTGGTTCCATAATGGTTCCCATGTGTAGACATGCCCTAATAAGTGCATGTGGGTAATGAAGGAGGTATTTGTATAATTCACTATTAATAGTGAATATATCACAGTTGACTTAATTGGTATTTGTCTGGCTGAAGGTACCTACATAAAAGGAGGCTGTAATGGAAAGCAAGCAGGGTATGAACCATAACAAAAATGAAGCATCTCTGGAGGCACTTGCACAGGCCATTAGGAGAACAGTTCATGAGCTATTCATTCATCTGTTCCTGTGCTGTGAGCCAGGCCTGTTTTTCCCAGAGCCAGTACTTGAGTTCAAAAGCACACTCAGCTGTTTTAAACTTTGCCTGATGAGGAATGAGGTGGAGTGCTGCTATAGCACTGAGGCAGGGGGATGTGCTGAGCAAAGATGGACAGCTCTCTATGCAGGGAGCCAGCAGGAGCCTGCTGCAGCAGGGCTTACTGTGCTGGTGCTGGCTGCCAACTCCCACACCTGGTTCTGCTCAGAAGGAAGGGAGTAGCTAAGGTGGGACTGCCCTTCTCATGTAGCTGAGGGATATCACTGATTAGCTGTGGAAATCAGAATCTAAGGTTAGCTGACTTGGTTGGGATGTCTAAACATTTTTCAGTGACCAAGTAGTGGTTATAACACTGCACCCTGCACTGCACAACCATGCATATCAGTCTTCTGGAAACTCGGCAGGCAAAGAGAGCTGTGGTTGTTCATGGTGGCTGCACTTCTGTTCTCTGTGCCAACACACATATAACTGATGTCAGCTGAGGGGATGCCTCAGTCCTGGAGCTGTGCCCAAATCCTGAGTCAGGATGGTGTTCTACCTGTAGGATCACTTTCAGGTTTGGTTTAAGGTGCTCCTGAATTTAAACCAGTGTTCTGCAGGTAAAAAACATAAAGTTATGTTCTGGTTGTTCTAACCCAGATGCAAACCTTTAGCATGTGGGGCTTCATCATCCTGATAGTGAGGTCAAAGCAGTTTTCACCATTACACCAGGGAGATGGAGGGGGAGAAGTCAAAAGAACTTATATGGGAACTTAGAAATCATAATCATATTTCTGTCTGTCAGAAATGTTTCCACTACAGCTGTGGAGAGCTGAAGAGAAATCTAGCAGTATGAGATTTACAGACACTCTGTTTAGGGGATCTTCCATCTTGACTACATGCACCTTAGAGGTAAGTGGTGACAGCAGGTGCTGTGAATTCACAAAGTAGTAGGTTTTTGTTTCCTGGCAAATAAGTTCTGCACAATTAAGAAAACTGAAATTATTTGTGTTTTACTTCTGTGTTGAGCTTTACTGTTAGACAAAAGGGAGAGGAAAAAAAAGCAACAAAACTCAGCTATGGTATCTGTTTCTTTGTTTGCATGGGTCTAGATATGCCCTCTGTTCTGTGTAAGCTTGTAATTCCAGTGCGTTGTATTAGAACCATAATGACACGTTGAAACATGCCTCAGGCAAGTCGTGCTTCTCAATACTCTGGTTTTCAATACTTCAATTAACCTAGATGTTGCTGTGAGGAGCCAAATACACTACAACTCACAAAAGCAATAAAAAGTGACAGGTTGGAAGGAGATTAATGCCCGTATGGATGAACGGGCATAAAAATAATTGTTGCAAATACTGATTCCCTTCTTTGGAATAAAAGAAAAAATGGAAAAGAATGGGTTGTGAACATTAGGTATAAATTCTGCATTGATTTTGAAATAAATCCTTCAGAAGAGGGATGCAGAGTTAATAGGTATGCACTGAGCACAGAAGAACATGTCAACAGAATGATTTTGATTTGGTCTGGGAAGATGGAATCAAACCAAGAGCAAGGTTTTGATTGAGCAGTAAAATTCTGCCAATAAAATACAGCAGGGTTTGAAAATGAAATAGATGTGAGATTGAATGGAAACACAGGTTTCCCTACCTTACACAGGGCCAACAGAGCAACTTTCCTTCATAGGGATAAGATTTCAACCTGACACCAGCATGCAGTATGAAAAACTGCAAGAGAACAGAATTCCTGCTTTGTTACCTGCAAACTGAATTTAATTCATTCAGTCCAAACCATGTAACTCATGCAGTCAACAGATGTGCGCTGACAACGTGCGTGTAAAAACACCCAACAAACACAAAAGAAATAAGATATCAGAGAACAGCTTATGTAAACCTAAGCTGGGGGTGTATGGGAACTGTTGAATCATGGCCTGAACCACTGATTGGCCACCTGAGGTGAGCACGACTCAGCCACGGGCGCACAGGTGAAGGTGATATACCTGTGTGATTGGAAGGGGTGGAGCCTGGCTCTGCCTCTCCCAATCCCCATTTAAGGGCTGACCACCACCAGGGAAGGATTTCTTCTTGGAGATCCCTCTTACGTGGGAGTCCCCAGTAAGCCTTTGTCATCTTAAAGGTGAGCCATTTTCTTTTGCATATTATTTGTGTACTATTTATATAGACCTACTTAAATATGCCATCATCTATACTATTTTTTGAGTACTATCCTTGGGAGTTATTCATCTTACAGGGGGCAGCAATGAGAGCCCATCACTGCTGTAGTGGGGAAGGCAGTAACATAATCCATGCAGAGCACTCCTCTGTAATTTCCTGTGCAGAAGCTATATGCTTCTGGGAGGAATGACACCCTCTCACTTCTACACAATAGATGAATGAGTTTATATTCATATCTTGCTGATCCTAAATCTTCTGCTAGCTCCTCTCCCTCTCCTCTTTTAAACTTTCTACCTTTTAGGCAAGACCCAGAAGCAATCTTGCCACAGTTCTGTCTGCTTGCTGTTGTTTCATCTCTGGATGAAGTAGTGTAGAGCATGGGTAGATCAAGAACTGAGGTGTCATATTGGCTTTGCTATAGACATTATTCTAATTTTTTTCCTGTAATTTTGAAGATGTTTTAATTAATCTACCTAGAACTTGTGTAGATGTGTACTGTAGAAGAAGAGACAAACAAAACATCATAGACATTTTTTCTAAGCACAATTCTTGATAAGTTCCTTCATAAAAGATTGAGATGCTGCCCTTGCAAACGTGTGCCATGCTTCAAATTGCAACAGTATGATGTGTTCATCTTGCCCTAGAATAATGAAAAGCCCTTGAAGTATTTAGCATGTTACAGTGAATTTCATTTGTGTCTAAAATATAGTATATGCACAGACTTTTTTTTCTAAGTCTACCTCATTGTGTGTACTTACCTCCCAAACCTGTAGGCTCCCATACAGCAAATTTCATGGTTTGCTTTGCTAGAAAGTCTATGTCAGTCTGAAAGATTTACTATGTAATCAGAGTAACTATTTAATTTTTTTAAAGTATCTTTTGTAATATCAGTTCGCAAGGGCAGCAGCTATGCAGAAAGGTACAGGAGGATTTCTCTTATCTGACTTCAGTATATGTTCTACAATCGCCATTGAAATCAGGTGTTATGAAAACACAAACCCTAAGCCTTCTGTGCTATAAAACCAACTCTCCTTTCTGTCTCCTCTGGAAGACAAGCCAGGCATATCTGTGTGCCAAACTGCATGGTCTGGTAAAACAGCCCATTTAAACTCAGCTTGTAAGATGCAGCTCTTAGGTCAGGTGTATACAGGGCTGTCAAGCCAAACCAGAAACCTGCTAACCTGCTTCGTAGCGTCCATAAATACAGAACAAATAAAATCAGTTGAACCACAAACTGCTTCTCTTCAATCAGAGGCTGCATAGAGACACCAAGCAACTGAATGTCAGGGAAGGTTGCTTCCTACCGTGGCAAAAAAAGGGAAGTGGCAATTCTTCACAAGGCAAAACTTTCTTACTCTTGATGAAGGTAAGGATGAATTCTATCCTTAAGGTAGATTCCAAAGATGCTCTTCCTTTTTGGCTCTGGAGGAGGAACAGCATCTAGGAGGTCATCATTAGAGCTTGACTTCACACTTGGCAATGGCCTTTTTATCCATGTTAAACTTCTTGGACAATTCTAAGTATCATTCCTTGTGGATTACTGATAACCACGGCTAGAATCTTCCCAGACTTATTTTGCTTACTAATTCAAATGGTTTCTTAGGTTTTCCGAATTGCACCAAATTTGTGCAATGATGAAACTGAATTAGAAGTAGCTGCAGAATAAACCTTGCAAATATAAACTACTATGATCTAAATTCAGGAAACAAGTTTTAATAAATCCTGAAGTTTTGAGCTTGTAGCAGTAATTGACATGCTCAAGTGAAATTATGTGAGTACATCTTCAGGTCAACAATAGCTTCCTTAAAACAAACAAATATAATTATAATAACAATTAAAAAAATCAGCTCTGTCTTGGTTCTTTACCACATGTAGTTTCAGTGTTGGATTCTAATACTGAATGCCATTGCCAGGCGCGTAAAACAAGCTGTGTGGAAATTGCTAGTTTTCTAAAGCAATAGGGCATAAGGAAAAGCTGTCTTTACCATCTTAAAGCTCAGTAAAATCTGTGCTTTCACGATAAACATACAGGACAGAAAGGGCTTCAAGTTTTAAGATGCTATTTTGGGGTGGGAGAGTTAACAAAACCTGAAGAAAGACTTGTGTAAGCACCTGATGCCTCCTTGCTATGTGGCAAACTCCAACCAGTTTTCAGGGCAGTCTGTGAGGCTTGTGGATTCCCCAGAACAAAACCCCAACTTCCAAGTGAAAGAATGAGGTTGAAGAGAAGCCATGGAGGAGTGGGGCTCACCTCAGGCAGTGAGCCACTCAACCTTGAATCAGTCTTGAATCAGTGCCTACACACTGTGAGTGTGTTGCTGGCCTTTTAAACTGGTGTTATGTAAATACATCATGTTATATTTATCTTAAGCTGCTGTAGTCTATAAATATTCAAGCATCTGCTGCCATTTTTATGAATGTAAGTAAGACCTATGTTCCGCTAATGGCAGCTACATTTTCAATCACAAGTGAGTAGGATCCTCAAGAGTCACTTAAAAGCATAGAGGGTATTAAACATCTAATAAGCAAAAACTCCAAAGGCCTAAAGAAGGAAAATTACCAGTTTTAAAGGGAACACTGCAGGTAACCAGCTCCCCAAGTATACTTTCTGCATCTTAATCACAGTAAGTTTGAAACATCTCCTAAAAAAAAAACACCAAAACACCACCACCAACAAAAAACTCTAACAAATCAAACAAAAAAAAATTCCATTCTGTAATATGTAACCTTGTTTTGTGAGACATAATAATTTAATTCTGCCATCGTATGTACGTACCACTGAGTATTCATAGGCAGGGGTACTGCCTTTGTGATTCTTTTCTGAAAAGCAATGAACATCTCAAGTTTGTTCTTCAGGATGTAAGGTTGCTCTGAAAGTAATGCTTCCTGTTTATTTCCAAAGAAACAACAGATTAAAAGGGTGCAATAACACTGTTTGATAGAGCAGATTCTCAGCTACAAAACATTTTCCAGTGTAGTCACCACCATTACTTATGCACTTTCACCAGCAATGAAAAAGAGCCTGCATGCTGTGCTCATAAAAGTCTGCACCAGTGGAGGTGACTCACTGTGCTATTTGCTCCCTTGTGCCTTCTAGCAGTCAGGAGGGATGGGGTTCAGCCACTTTCCTGCACTACCACCTGTGTAAAATGCTTTATTGTCCAATACAGGTGCTTTTCTAAGCAGTGCATGATTTCTTTCTGCTAGATATCGAGTGTTCCGTTAGATGTTTGTAATGCAGTGCTTTGCCAAATAGTGTGACTTGGTTATCCTTCTACTGTTTGCCTGAAAGCTTCTCATATTCTTTTAACATCCCCTAGTTTTATAATTATTTAAATAAATTTGGTTATTATTAGAAGATTAATAATTTTCTGTATGTGCAAAATAATTATTCTAGTACAGTATTTCTGCCACAAAAACTCTGAGACTGATAGGCTGGGGTGGTGACCCATGTTTGCTTGTTTGTTTTTAAACTTTACAATAGAAAAAATGAAGAGAATTATTTACTTTCATGAAAATATTTTGAGCCGGAATGAGCAAAACAGAGCGACCTCTCCTTGGCCAGGATCTTTGTGGTATGCTGTGCCTCAGTTCAGAATGGCCTGCTGACCTAGGAGATTAGGAAGGGTATTGTTATTTAAAAACCAGTATGTGCTGGACAGCGTTTGCAGTCTGCAGGCTGCTCAGACACAGATCACAATTCCTGTACTTTGAAGGTAAATACTACAGTTTAATCTGTTGGATTTTGTGGTGTTTGCTGCTTTTGTTTTAATTTTTAAGTTATTTTTTATTTTTTAATAAAAGAGAGATACAAACTGAAAAAAAGTTTTTTTAATACGTGTGAAGAGAAAAACCCACAAAAGTCTTAGATCACTTCACATGGTTTCTTTCTTTCTTGTAAAAAAGTCAATAGTAACTCCTGATGATACTCACATCCATAGATATGAATTCAGTTGGTGCATTTCCAAGTGCACTGTTAAACAATTGTGATTTTTGTCAAATTCGTTATGAATCTCCACTCACCTGTTGCCATTTGGCATTTCAAAGTCATGTCAAGTTGCAAACTGACAGGTCTCCAGTACACAGTAGTGTATGGAGCCAAGCCAGAAGTAAACCTTGAGGTTTCTAATGACAACACTCACAATTACATGTGATTCTCTTTATTGATTGCACCTTTTTATAGCCCTCTGACATTTGTAGTGCTCCATTCAGAGAAGATAGCAGCCCTCTTAGTGTATTGAACTGTTCTCTAGGGAGAAACAAAAAGGTGGTCGAAAATGATGGAGGTTTGGAAGGTAAGAACGGATATGTAGAGCTATGGAAGTGAAGTTCCAAAGAAAAGTGGATTAGAAGATTTTTTTGGAGTTATGATGGGTCTGATTCCACCAGATTTATGTTTTTAAGCTTTAGTTTCATTAGAATGCTAGATTGGCAGCTCAGACATATGGAAGTTGTACATTTCAAAGCAGGTGTTAATTTAGCTCCTTCGGTACAGCCTCATGGAAATTACTTACAAACAGTCTTATGTTCTCTATGTTGTCTAATGTTTCCTATGCAGAAAAGTTTCATGTGCTGTCTGCCTAGCAATCAGTGTTTCCTGCTGTCCAACCTTAACTTTTCTATAACGTGTTGCTGATGCTTTTCACCAAGCATCTACTTGATGGGAAGAGAAAGGAAAAAAGCAGGGGATGAAATATTCTTAGTGCAGTTAGAATTGCATCACTGTTCTCAGAAGGGAAAGAAAATACAATGGACTAATTCCTGACTTGTATACACAAGTTATTGATAACACAACCAGGGAGAGCAAAATCAATTTTCTCCATCTGTCTTGTGATGAAAAAATGCTGAGTGTCAGAAGAATTATGTGCTGCTCAGTACTAATGCATAAAGTGATATAGACAGTGAACAACAGCAAGAACTAAAGTTGAATCAGTTCACCAAGCACGAGGTAAAATCCTTAAGCTCTCATTCTACAAGTCCATTCATTTATTCAGAAATACAGAAATATGCATTAGTGACTGAAGGAGTGAGCCCTTTAGGATTGCCCCTCACCCTCCACCCATAATCCAAAAGGTGAAAAACAGGTGAAGGGATTGAAGCACTCATGGAAAGCGGTTCCTGAGATGGTGCACAGCACGTTTAGCATTTGGGATTTATGGCTTAATGTGGCAACAGTACCACTTAATGTGTATGGAGTTGAATATATTCTCAAGTTCGCTGCTTCTATGATGGAAATAGAAGTTCTTCAACTGAGCCCCAGCTCATGAACTGCATTGCAATACAGTTGATATACAGAAGAGGTCACAGCCTTCTCTTGAAGCTATCTGAATACTGAACAGGAATGAGGAAGTATTTATCTGCTTATGAAATGTCTTGGGTACGGGTACTTCACTCTAGAGCATGTACAAGCCATTTATTTGAGGCAGTGAACAGTATCCCCAAGTGCCACACGATGGCAGTCTCTCAGAATACTGGAAGTTTAAAAGTCCGTTCCTAGTGGTGCAGCCTAATTTTTTTTTTTTAATTTACACATGAGGGTAATGAAACGTGGCTGTGAAATGCTCATTCTGGATTTCTGCTTTCCATCATTTCATGTAGAAGAGCCTGCAGGGTGACCCTTCTTTCCTCATGTGTTTTGTTTATTTTTATTTTTTTTGCTCACTTAGCATGCTTGCAATGAAACATCTAAGTAAAAATTACAACTTCAGCAAACAAACACTTTGAAAAGCAATAATTACTGCTGATTGTTGAAAAAGGTATCTGTGCATGTACCATGGGGCACTGGGAAAGCCTTTAAGTGAAGGAGTTGTTTTTGGGTGGAGCTGACTACCTGTGTGTAGAGCATGCAGAAGGAGAATGTAACCTCAGAGTTAATTTAAAAGGGTAATAAAGCATATTTGTCTGCTGTAGTGCTTGAAAGTGTGTGACAGACCCTGACCAAGTGAGCTAGTTTCTGCACAAGCACACAATGGTGCTGCGTGCTAAACTCAGGCAGTAGGGCTGTTAAGACCAATTGATCTGCAGTTGTGTGTCAGCACTGGAACTGTCTTAAGTGAAGATAAACTTGAAAAAGGTTGGCAATGTGTTATTAGTCCATGGCAAGTGCAGATGAATTCTCCACAGTGAACTGAAGTATTGATTTTTTTTTTTTCCCTTGGAAATAAGTCTGTACAGAAAAAAATAATACTCATGCAATCTTTGCTGGGTTTGTTATCTGAAATCAAATGAAGTACCACGTGCCTGACAGCCCAATAAAACTCAAGTATCAATGCCCGCACAGCTTCAACAATGTGATTTCCACTCCTATATGTAAAGCAGTGACTTGGCTTGAATGGTGAACAGAAGGAGAGCGAGAGTCTGTAATGTTAGTAGGATAATAGAAAGCTATCTTCTGTGTTTGTGTTTTCTTCCTGTCATCATCGTGTAAGCCAAGGACAGAATTAGTTCTTCACTAGCTGTTTAAACTGCTTGGAAGTACCTTATTCAGTAGTGTTAATGATACTATTCCTGTCGTACAATCAGTGTTCAAAAGGAGTGCGATATCTGGGTTTTTGGGGCAGTGCTTGAGGGACATGTAGGTGAGGAGGCCAGAAACACTTGTTTTTCATAGGGGGAGTATTCCTCACCAGAGAAACCCAGAGCTTCCCTTCTCTAAGAAGTCAGGAAGCCAGGAGGTGGGAAATCCTGTACTACAGCTACCACATGTGCATACAGAGAAAGGAGGCAGTGTGCATCTGGCACTCGTCCCAGCACTTGCAGAAACCAAGGCATGTAGGAGAGGTGAGCACAACCATGCTTGTAGTTGGTACAATTGCTCTGCTGAATAATTGACTTCATCCTATTCTGATTAAGTGCTGAGAGTTCTCGGAAGATGGAGAGGTGTTCTAGATGGAGAACCTTCTGCCTAGCTGTGGGGATGATACTAAGAACCCCCAAGTTAAAACCAACTAGTGCTGACATGAAATGACTGCATGCTGCCCCACCTCACACACTGCCTATGAACGTTTCACTGTGTTCTTGCTCTGAATTGCACATCTCTTGAAAAGCAGTACAGCGTAATTAATGCAAATAGCAGTCATAACAATCAGGAATTACTTCTAAAATTAGCATAAATGAGTTGGCACAGAATAAAAGCAGTCATCCCACTTGGAGAAAATTTCTTCACCAAAGATGTTAATCATGGGAGAAAGTCTAATATTATTTAATCCTTTATGTCCTTATTTTAATAAAACTGCTGTCTACCTAGAAATTTATTTTTATGTCTGTAAGTCTATACTTACAGAGCACATTCATTGTAAACATAATTTACTTACTTTGGTTCATGGAAACAGAGACTTCAGCTCATATGTGGTCAGCAGTTAGAATAACTCTATCAAAGTTCTCAAAGTCCTGAAGCCCATGAGGACTTTCTACACTACAGCAGTGCATCTGGAAATGTTTATCCTTTGATCTTTATTAACATAATCAGTAGCTTTGTTGGCTGTAGGTGGGAAAGCACCATGGGAGCTGGCTGCAGGCAATAAGTTCCTTCTGACCATCCAGATCATAATTACATTATTTTGCATCCATATGTTGAAGTGCTCAAGATGCGCTCCTGCGGAAAGTCAGACAGAACAAGGTGATGCCCCTGTGGAATAAATGTGAGCAGCTGGCAATATTCTGAATGGGCTGTGATCAGAGAAGAGTGCCTGAGTTTGTTTCTTAAAACCACCTCCATTGTTAATTAAGAAGAACCATAGAACCATTATGATTGGAAAGACTTCTAAGATCATACAGTCCAACCACCAACCCACCCCCACCATGCCCCCTGGCCACATCCCTCACTGCCACATCTCCATGCTTCTTCAGTGTCCCCAGGGATGGTGATGCCACCACCTCCCTGGGCAGCCTATGTCAATGTCTCACCACTCTTTCTGAGGAGACGTTTTTCTTAATATTCAGCCTGAACCTCCCCTGGCACAGCATTAGGTGTTTTTTCTTTTCTTCTTCTTTTTTCTTCTGCTGCTGCTTTAGTCATGTTCCTGCAGTTGTGAGTATTGTACCCATCAAGCATCAGAACAGCCATAATGTTGTGGATTTTTCATACTGAGGAAATTGTAAGGAGGGAATTAACACTTTGTCATTATCGCTTTTCTAATTAATTATGCGAGTCAATTTCTGTGGTGTGTGGGTCAAAGCACCCATGGATGCTACTTGTTTAGTGAGCAGTCAGCCTGGATTAATGTTGTGAGGATTTCTGGAAGCATCTGATTGACATTCAGGGATTTAATGCTCAGATTAATCCAGTAATTCTAACGTTATAATGTGATGTGTGTCCTTGCATAATTTCCTCTTTGAAAGCAAAGAACAGTGTATATCCCTTGTGCAATTGCTGCAACTGTAACAACTCCTTCATATTTTAATGGCATTGAATATTTTTAACAGCTGTCTTGATCATAACCTGGCTGGAAACAACCCTGAAAACCTTCATTAACCACTTCTGTAACCAATGTACCCCTTAGGAAAATGAGATATTCAATGCTTGATATACTTTGGCATAGGAAATCCAGTCGGTAGCTGGACTTCTGCACCAAAGCCCCATAAATGTGAACCTGACTTCTAAAACGAAGTTGTGTTTGGTGCTTTTATCTGTTCATTTTGGTAGATGCAGTGCAATAATTAATTTCAGCAGCACTAAAAATCATGCTTTGTTATGCTCACAAAATACTGTCAAGTTGACATACTGTAGCATTACTATTAATGTGGGGTGTATCAATTTTAATTATATTGCTGTTACCCTTGTATTTTCAGGTTTCTAACTTGCTTACCAGTTTCTCTAGAATGCATCTGGGAGTCTGGGGATTTGAAAGAGGGATGTTGTCTTCTCATCTTCCTGTTTGACCAGTTCAGTCGGAATACAAATACCTAAGGAGGAAATGTTTAAAACAAAGTACTGCAGATACAATGCAGTACATAACGCAGACAGAAATAAGCTATTGACATGGAAAAGCTATGGGATGAATGGAATAATCTGAAGTCTTATGGTTTCATACTTGGTATATACATTTGCACAGGTGTATATATTCTTCGTCATTTTCAAATGAAGACCCTTGGCACAAAGGATTATGCACTGGCACCCTGTTTTGTGTACTGAGAGTGTCTCTTCTGTCCTTTGTGGCTGCCATGGTCTCTGTGGTCCTGTGTTTGGCTGTTACTTTTTAAGAAACAAGCAAGTAATGACCAAGACATGCAAGAGATACTTTGAATCTTACATCAACAGATAGAGAATGAAAAAAAAAAATAATCCACCCAGAATCCTGTGTCTTTGCTGTAAATGCTGCTTTTTGCTGTTGTACTTTTTAAGATAAATTGAATCAGTGGTTCACCTGGTGATGGTACACACTTGCCTTTGTTCTGTGTTAGGAAAAACGTGACAGTATCATTTGAGCACATGCTTGTTTGCAATTACAATGGTGTATGGGAACTATTAAATCAGGGCTTAATTGAGCACCTGGTGAAGGGGGGTAGCCAGCCCTGGGAGCACAGGTGGAAGCACCTAACCTCATTTAAGGGCTGACCTCTGTGAGGGAAGGAACTGCACTTAGAGGTTGCTTCCTTTGGTGTGTTTGGTGGGCCCTGATATTTGGAAAAGGGTAAGTAATTCTTTCTTCATTATCAGATTATGACCTCTTTTGTGGGTTATCCTAAACTCTTTTAGAGTACCTATATCTACTATGACCTTTCTCTATGTCTGACATATCTCATGTAGTTTTCTTAATCAAAATGCTACCTTTGGTGGTGTTCGTGCACAAACACTTGTCTTAGAATCATTAAGGCTGGAAAAGATCACTAAGACAATCTAGTTCAGCTATCAACTCACCATGCCCACTCAATGCCTCATCTTCCCATACCTTATTTTGAGACTGATTTCTTCAAAATGGCATGGAAGTGATGTAGAGCTGAGTACTGCCTTCTGTGATTTCCTGCTTGGTGCGCTGTCAAGTAGGTCAGAACTTACAGAGGCTGCAGAGTTCTGCAGATGGTCAGAAGGGCTGAGTGCTGTGAATTCCCTGGCACCTAGCAGTGTTGAGCTGGGATGGCCCTATGCCTTACCTACTGTAGACTCAGTTGTTCATATATAGGTAACTATAAAGCCATTTAGTAAAAAGGAGTTTTAAGTAAAGTTGACAAATGGATGCCTTTTTGGATATGCTTCTGCTATTAGCATGTTTAAGAAATTATTGTTGAGCATCAAGAGTAAATTAAGACCTAATATATTTGGTTTTCACCCATGAAGCTATGAATTTTCATTTGAAGTCCTCAGTAGATCTGATTCTATTGGCTGTACTCCCTGTTCTTTGTGCAAGGCTTTTGCACTCAAAAATGGAAATGGCAGCGTGCCATATACTGCATATAAAAATTGTAGTGATATAAAAGCAAGGGAAAAAAGTACTTTGCAGTGCTTTCACTTATCATTCAGTGCCAGCTGTCCATGTGGGACTGGAAGGGCTATTGCTTATGTTTTATATTAATTTTTCTATGTATTTGGTTTTGGTTGCTGAGTAACAAATCCCGGATCTATCTTCCCTGGTACCTTTTATACCAGGGTTTTGAGCAATTTCAACTTTGCCTATGTATGAGAAGGGTTTCAATAAATTAAAGCTGTGAGTATTGCATTGTTTTTTGCAGTGCTGGTGCACACACACAGGTGTTAACATCAGTGAATGTTGCTTGCAGACTGTACCTTGTTCCACTGATCATAATCAAAATGAATAGCCTCACTCCATGCAGATCCCAGCCTCTTATGTTTTTCAATATTGTTAAGTGGTGTTTTTTTCTATGGATGTCCACCTGAAAACCCAGTTAAGGTTTGGAAGAGGGGCAATTTTTAATTACCTGCTTTTCTGTCTTTAACTACTGGCATTTCTTTAATGTGTTTTTGCAGTTACTGGCTGTCTTTAACTCTCCCACAGCCTTCATTTTTTGATTCATTCTATAGAAATTGTTGCTCTTGTGTTACTCCTCCTCTCACAAGTTGAAAATATTCCAAGTTTCTTAAGATGCAGTGTCAATGGAGAGCAATTTTATTTTATGAGGCATGGGTTTCCCTAAGAGATGACAAATGGCTGCCTGAGGGCTTGGAGTATTGCTACCAAGCCCAGTAGAAGGCTTTTATGATTTGCAGTGGATGCTAGTGTTGCAGAGAGCAGTAGGGTTTAAAGGCATGCATGGGCTTCAAGCCATACATAGTAAGAAGTATGTGGGAGCACAAAGCTGGTGGCAGCAACAGTTCACTAAAATCCTTCTCTAACTTAGGTGATTTCGGAAGGACAATGGGAGCAACAGCAGCAAGAGTTCATGCTTGTGATCTGTATAGTTGTTATTAGAAGATACGCACGTTTCCTGAGCTATATGAGGAATGGGATTTTTCTGGTCCTTCAAGATAGAAAAATGTACTTGTTGGAGAGCAATGTGGGAAAAACTCTACCTGGTAGGGACTGGGGTACATCTCATGGCTCACTGTGTATGAGCACAGACAGATGTGGTGTAGACTTCTACTACGTGAGGCTGCTGGAGTGCCAGGCTTTGCACTGACAGCACACTGTCTCTGTAAACAAGTGTACAAATATTTTCTGTATGTGCTCTGTGACCCTAAGGAGAAAAAATAAATATTATTTTTTCACTGACCGTGAAGTGATGGTGGGTTCCTACTCCAGTAGTAGTACAGTCACAGCTATTCTGGAATACTTGGGGAAAAATGGAAAGCTGACGTTGTCTTCCTCTATCTTTGCATCTGGAAATTGAACTATACATCACTAAGCTTGGAGAGGAAAAATAAAATAGTAGTAGACCCCACTCTATTTCTGTGCTGTGTCAGAATCAGAAAAGTTTTAAAGCAAGTATGTAATAAGTTACATAGAATATAAATAAAGCTTGATAACAGCAAGTCAGTTCCTTTGTCTTCTTCAGAGATGCCAATAATTTGGAACCTGCTATTGAAGCAACCATATCTTCAGCATACTTCACCTTGTTTTTCTGACTTGAGTAGTGATTTCCCATGTTTAGACTTGAGCAGTGTGAGGAACAGTAGTTGCTTGTAAAGGCCAATTAAAATAGGTTGTGTAATATATCACAGAATTGTAGTGGTTGCTACTGTACGTGCCTGTCTGATAAACCTAGATCTGTGAATAATTTGAAAATAGAGAAATAAATTCATATTTTTTCCTCAGTTCTATGGGGATTCATCATAGAAGTTATGATATAATTAAATGAAAGTAGTTTTTTAGTTGCTTTTCTATATTTTTTATAGAAAAGCAGCTGCTTAATCTATAAATATGTGGAAGTTGTGTGCATATGATAAAATACATGCAATGCTTGCTGTATAGATGAGATGCTGAGAAATCCCACTGTTTCTCTTTTTCCTGGGAAAGCATGGATAAATGTCTATTTCTTCTGTTTGTTTAGATCAAATTCTCTTTTTGAGAAGAGACAGCTGTATAAAGATTCAGTGACTGAAACTGACTGTGTTGTCACATCTCTGTGAAGATGCAAAAATGGACCAGCTCTGACAGACCAGTACTCTGGTAAGTAATTACTGGGGGGGAAAAAAGTGGAGAAAAAGCCTAAACATTGCCAAATAGAAATAGCATCTCCTAGTTGGTGTAGAAAGTAACTTTCTTTTAGGCACTGAGATATCAGTCTTTCTAGGTATTGCACTTCTGGGACCTAGGGAGAAATGGAGAATTACACAGGATTCTTGTTAACCCAGTGACTGGAGAGATTTCTTACAAACAAGTCTGAAGTATCACTCATTTAATTACGTCAAAGCAGAGTTTTTCTGATGAACTTCTAAAATGCTCTCAAGGAATGCAAACCATACTATTAATACTCTAAGTAAGCTAAACACACAGGACTTAGAGGAGATATTACAATCAATATTTGTCTTTTCTTGATAGTAAATTAATTGTTGCAGTGAAAGCTCGTTGCTTGTTGTGCTGTCCAAGGCACTGACTGTTTTATATTTGGGAAGTCTTGAACTGCTCTCTTGGCTTTTCTAAGGTAAACTGCCTGAGTACTGCTTATTGTGAGCAGGCTGAATGTGAAGTCCTATGGCAGAGTTGTTCTATTCCCTATTTGCAGTAAACATTACTTGCCTGGTATGTTTTTCATAATTACAAAACAAACCCGCTTGAAGTAATACTTCTTTCAGAAAGAAACCTTTTCAATTTAAAGAATGAAGTAGTTAAATGAAGTGAGCAAAAAGCAGGGGAGAGGAGAAAGTTAGCTGTAACTGGTTGCTGAAAGCTGAAAACATGCACGACATACATGGTTGTGCTCATGGTGAAATGTATGCTTTGTTTATAAAAGCAGCCAAATAGAGGAAATACATGAAGATCAGTGCCTTGCCACATCAGTAGCCTCTTATTCCAGCTGTGCTACAAAACTAGCAGTGACACTTCTCTCGCCTTTCAAAGTACAGCTGTGGACACCCAAGGTGATGAGAGGTGACATGGAGTCAATTTTCTAGGCAGAGTAAGGAATTCAGGTGTATTGCTGCAGTGAGTATTTGCTGTAGATAGCTGATCCTGTCCTCCCTGCTTGCTTATGCATAAGCTTTGATAAAAACTATTTTTTCTCCAAAATCCTGCAGGAAGAATTGGTACACAGCTCCATGATTTGGGCTCCATTCAGGGAGCAACAGGCCCAAAAAACAGATACATTCTTGTATGGTTCCTAGATACTGTGGTTAGTGCTGAACCCCAAAGTATCCAAAGACACATAATAAAGATTCATTTCAGTGGAATGATCTGGGCCAACTTCTAAGTGGCTATTTCAGGCAGATTTTCCGTAGGGTGCTATAGTCTTCAGCGAAAGTTTCATTGCGTAGCATTTTGTCCATCTGTTCTGTGATTTTTGTGATAGGAAAGAAGCTAAAATTAGTTTGGAATTTGTTCCTATTCCTGCTGCTGGTCTGAAACTGTCTAAGGAGGAAAAAGAACTTAAAATCTGTCATATCTAGAAATCCCAAGGGTTGAGATGTCTTCTTTTCCTAGTTAACTTCGGAAGAGTTGGATGGTGATGTTTTTTTTCTTTCCTTTGGTGTCTTCATTCACGATCATTTCAGTGTCAATTCAAAACAAAAGCATTAGTGTAAGTATCTGCTGGGTAACAGTGCAAATTGAAGGAGGTGCTTGTATCCAGCAGCAATTTCCATTTGTTGCTACTGGCAATAAAGCCAGGTTTCCCAACTTGCTTTTCTTATGACAAAACCATTAAACCTCTGTTTCAGGAGTGTTCTGCATTATTCAGAATGGTTAAGCAAATGTTTGATGTCTGTATTTTGTATGGTCAACGATAATTGGTTGGATGCTTGAATGCTATGGTGACACCTTTGTATGGCATACTGCATGCAAATGGAAGAACTCCAAAAATGAATTCCTCTTGGAATGTTATCTATTGATGGTACTTCTGTCCTACTTTACTAGATGATTTCTATATGAAACTATGTTTTGAGCTATGTAGAATGTCAAGAAGAGTTCTCATGTTACCTTTGGGAGAAGTCTTATAATATTACACAGAAAGATAATAGTTTTTAAATGAGATTAAAACTTGTTATTTGTGAGGTGCAGAGGTCCTTACTTTTGTCCTTAGGTTCCTCAGATGCAATGATAACAATATGACAGAATAGTATAGAACCATCTCAGTACTGAAGTGTCAATGTGATGTTTGAGATTGAAGCATATGGATTAGGGCACTTGGAACTTTCTTTTGGGAGGCCAAGTACCAAGAGGGTGGAAGCCATGCCAAGACATCACCTAGAAATCTTAATGAAAAGAAATAAATGATGTTTTCTTCCATGTCATAGCCTTGTGTTTTAATGTTGCCTCATTCATCTGATAGCAATGAGAAATAAATCAAAGCATATACATCCCAGCCTGACTGGGAATGAATTGATTGATGTAAAGCTGATATCAGAACTCACTGAGGGCTCAGTTAACTTGAATAAACATAGATATTAGGGCAGTGCAAAATGCGACAGAATGGTTTTTATGGAAAATGTAGCATGATACTACAGCCTCTCTCCAGTGAAGTAGACTAGTTGTAAAAAAAAAAAAAACAACAAAAAAAACCAGCCTTCTGCAAATGTTTTCAGTCAACATAAGCAGTTCTTTCAGCTTTTATTTCTATTCAGGTAGGTTATGATCTTGCCTTCTCTGTCTGCAGAAATAGCACAAGATAAAGTTGATGCCTGCCGCGTACTTTTGGCAAAACTTGCAGGGCTTCTATCTGTTACTGTTTTCTAACTTTGTCTAGATTCATATTCTGAACACTGGATTTGGATTTATCCTAATTTTCTTGACTGAGAGTGTCTAGGGTGGATTTATTATTCTACTGTAAGTACATAGACACTGATTGCTTTTTTCTTTTTTTTTCTTCACTTTGATAAACAGATTGGGATCCTTATGTTTCTCTGTTTTAGGCCGAATTTTCATTTCATGAGTGTCTCTTTTTCTCTTACTGTTTCTATGACATTCTTTGCAATATGGCAGGATGAAATGAAATGCAAAGACAAGCATGCTGAGGCAATGGTGAACAGGGTGGGTTTGCAGCACAAGCAGTGCCACAATTAGTGGACTCAGAATGCTTAGAGAACACAATCTCTATTGTATTTCAACTATTATTTCTTTTCTGAGATGAAAAGATGCTGGCTTGGAATTAGACTAATTTCACATTCTGCACCTTTGGGGAATTTATGGACCTGTCTATCTTGACAAGTTTGCGCGTCATCTTCACTTAGCTGTTATTTCATTCCAGAATCAATACTAAAATACAGTGCTTGAAAATGTTGCTCTGCCAAGTGTACATAATAGAAACAGCTGAGTACGTTGTAGAATTAATAAGGCTGAGACCCTTGTCCTGAATCTGTTGCTTGTCTCACCAAGCTCTGTCCGAGAGTGACATTAAATTACAGTTGTGTCCATTTGCCTTGCACTACGTATGGATAGGGACCTCGAGTTTTCTTCAGAGCTGTGAAAGGAAGAGCAAAGTATGATTTTTCCAGTTGCTGCTTCTGTTTCTCTGATTCAGTGCTGGGCAATATGGTATGAAATAGGAGAGCCTAAACTACTGCTGCTGGGACAAGAAGGCTGAAGATCCCTCTGACCACGGTGTCTGGGAAAGGAAGGCTCCATCCCAAGGTCTCATGTAATGTGTGCTCTCTAGCCCTCAACCACCACTTCTGAGCATTACAACCATTCCTTTAGCACTGTGCCATGAAAGTGGGTCTAGTGAAGAGGGTTCTTACTACTTTGAGAACAGCATTTCTTATATGGTGTGCTGGGTGTCTGACATCTTGCTCTGGATGAGTTTTCTAAGGCTCAAATGAGAATTTGTATGTTATTTCGTTTTGACTTGCTGGCAGTTGTAGACTCCTTATACAATCCTGCTGGCTTCTGTCTTTATGGTCTTTACATCTCTCAGATTTAAGCAAGGTCTTCCGGACTTGGTCAGGGATGGGACAAACTAAAACATACAGAAATGCTTGTTCACTGTAGTTCTGCTCACAGGTTGGGAAAAGCACACTTTTCAAACTGTTTAAATAAAGTTCTCTCATTCTCCCAAAAGGAGAAACTCCTTTGGAAGTGAAGCTCATGGAGGCAGTCAACCAATTGCACTAAATTATATGAATCATGTGCTGCCAGTTCTGACATGGTATAATCCCAGTTTTAGTTGGAGCACTTTGGCTTCCTCGTGGGAGCAGAGGCTTGCTCGTGCACACAACTCATGAAACTGGGGATCTGTACATGCAAAACAACTCCTGATAAACACAAGAAACACCTATGAGTTGCCCAGGCTGTCATTCAAAAATCAATATGAATAGAAGACATATTTGCCTGGAAAAATGATCTATCAACTTTTTAAGAAAAACTTTTTAAGAAAAGGCAATGTATGGAAAGATTTAGAGGTTTTCAAGGAACGGATTCCAGTTGAAGGTTGAACCCTCAATAGGATACTGAGGTCACTGCAGCTTGCTAAGTGTAGATGTTTATTCTCTCATTTCCGTAAGTCTAAGCATCTTTGAATAAAGCCCAGATAATTTTTTTGGCTCAGTGTTTACAAATCCTAACTTTTGGAACATTTACTGCCATGGTAACATGGCTGTGGCTTTTGTTGTTCATTGGAGTTGAGGCAGAAAACTATATTCTTTCAAAATCTATACTTGGAGCACAACTAAAATCATCAGTATTTTTACAGCAAATAATATCTTCAGGCAGGCTGGACACCATCTGTCAGAGTTGAATTTAATCGTAAGGTTGATGCTTAGTGGACTGCCGTGTAGAAATGTTCACAGAAGTTAGTAGTGGGTGTGTTGTGGTTTTCAGGTGAAGCTGTGGTGTAGAAGATGTAGATGGTGACAGTATATTTATGTAGTGTATGGGGCTAATGCTCCCAAGGGAAAAGGAGTTTGTTTCCTTCATGAAATAAATTTAAATTCTGTTCAGTGCTCTATTGCACTGGAATCATTTACAACTGAATCCTTGATATGTGCCTTGTGTAGCTCTGCAGGGGAAATCAAGCATGAAACAATGGTCTTCAGAAGAATATTGTATGCAGGAAATAGCATTTTTAAAAATTAAATTATATGTGAGCAGGTTTTTGTTTTCACCTTCATAGGATGATTTAAATTTTTTTAATTTATTTTGTAGAAAGCATTCAGTTTATGGCACCTTTAGTGTCTTATCACAGAATTATTTGCATTGGAAGGGATATAGACTCTAAAGGTTACCTAGGCCAACCCCCCTGCAATGAACATGGACACCCACAGCTAATCAAGGTGGTCAGAGACCTGTCCAGCCTGATTTTGAGTGTCTGAAGGGATGAGGCTTCTACTGCTTCTCTGGGCACCCTGTGCCAATGCTTTACCACCCATAATGTAAAAAATGTCTTTCCTATATCCAATTTAAATCTCATCTGTTCTAGAATATAGTGCTTTATGTCACTGGGATAATAAGAACATACACAGTAAATTTGTTCAAAACTGTATTAGTTCATTTTGGTGTATATTCACCCGCTAGATTTTAGAGGTCATACAGCCCTTGACAAGAGACTGAATGATGAGGGTGAGTGCTTGTCTCAAAAACAGCAGTGCTACAGTATGCTGAAGTACTTTTCTTGTCATCTATGTAGATAAATAACTGCTAAAATAATTTTCACTAAAAACACAGCGATTGAATTTACGAATAGTGTTGTCATGTCATTTAAGAAGCTCCTGTTTCTCCAGTGCTTATATGTTCTAAGTCTTTCACTGTTCTTTCATTTTTTTGTATTGTAGTACTTAACAGTACAGTTTCTTCATCTGTTTCACTGCCCAGTGATGTGTATGTGCAACCTTCTGGTGGTATATATTGGCTTCAGTCCAGGGCTTCTTTTTTGTAATCTCAGTGTTTGTGAACACATTGGAATATTTCTCATTTGTGTATTTGTTTGGATATTTCTCCTATGTTAAATACTGTCTTCTTGCTGCTTAATGTAATATATAGCATAGATTTTGTTTTTTATGCCATGTAAGGTACTGATTTAGAAATACATAGATAGTAAGTAGCTCTTTTGACTTGATCAGTGTTTTCAGTTTTTTCCTTTATCGCGCGTAAACAATTTTTCAACTTGTGAAGTAATTAATTTCCTTAAAGTGGATTTGTCTATCAGCCATATTCCTGTCCCCAGTTACTCTCTTAGCTGCTTGTGTAATGGTCGTGAGGAAAAGGCAATAACTTTTAAAGGTATTTTGATGATGATAAGCTTTAATTTGATGAATTTAAAGATGATTCTTTCTTTTGGCTGAGGTTAAGTCTAGACCAGCCTTCATCAGTAATTATTCTACAGAATGAGATTAAATTGATGAAGGATTTGAGTCTTTCATTTTACTGAAACTGGCTGAGAAGTTCTGTGAGATGGAGTCACACTACAGACTGCTCACAAGTGTGCACACACTCAAAAGGTTGATATCTTGAATTCTCAAACTTGAATAACGGCTTTGGAACATCCCTCTCTGCTTACAACTTAGTACATGAAGTCATGGTGTATTTCCAGTGGCTCCCATGTGTAAGTGGACTCGAACCTCAGCTCAGTGGAGTTATTTTGTATGTTGAGTTCTCCTTTTCTTTTTCCTAAATACAGACTTGAGTGGAAGCAAATGCTTTTCTCCCCACCTCTGTGCTCTTGGTCTCTCTATACTGTACCTCTGTGATCCACTGTCATTAGTGTTCATCTTTTGGATTACACATTCAGCATGCTTATTTGTGAATTTCTTTGCAGTAAGACAAGAGGAAATTCTGTATTATAAAAGACTGAGTCTCCTTTCAAATCAGAAAAGGAGGTACAGGAATTTCACTGAAACTCATTTAATTAGCTCACAGTGACATCTGTAGCTTTCCTCCTTCTCTAAATAGCTGTTTCACTCAAGTTTTTTTATCATTAGCCTATATCCTCTTCTACTCTAAGCTTTCCTGAGAATCATAGAATCATGAAGACTGGACTAGGATTGTCCAGCCACCCAGCGCATCTTCACCGTGCCTGCTAACCATGTTCCTCAGTGCCACATCCCTGTGGTTCCTAAATGTTTCCAGGGATGGTATGGCTTTTCCCTGGGCAGCCTGTTTCAATGGCACAACACTTTTTGTGGACTAAGCACAGCTGGTGACTTGACTTCATCCATAGTTACGTTAAACACATGGCAATGTTTGTTGACTGCACTGTGTGTCATTGTATGGATTGCTGAAGGCACTTTCACCTTTCTGAAGGTTGTGCTCACATACCTGGCCTGAACTCAATCACGTCTGTTAAGATTCTGGGTCATGCAGACCTGTTTGTCTCTGGCCACAATTAAAAACCTGTGGAATGTTTGGATCTGACAGGAAGGCTGCATTGGGTTTTTTGGTGCTGTACTTGTCCCATGTGACTCAATACACTGAATGAAATTTTTTCCAAGAACCTGAGTATTCCAGCAAGATGGAATTCCTCCATTTCTCCCAAGGGTATCTAAAGGAAGTGTATGAAGATGATGGAAGTTCTAGAGAGTAAAGCATGTGACTGAGGTCCCTCAGTTAGTTCACCACAGAGCAGAGGCTGTAGGGAGGCCTTGTAGCAGCATCACAGGCGAGCAGAGGGGCAGCACCAAGCTCTGCTCTCTGTGACAGCAGCAAGGCCTGAGGGAACAGTATGGAGCTGTGCTGGAAGGGACACTATGAGGGTTAGGAACAGGTACTTTTACAGAGGGTTGGAACAGACGCCTCAGGGAAGTGGTCATAGTCCCAGGTTGATGGAATTCAAGGAGCATTTGGACAACGCTTTCAGACATAGGGCCTGATTTTATGTGGTTCTATGTGGAGCCAAGGGCTGCACTCAATGACTCTTATGGGTCCCTTCCAACTCAGGGAACACTGTGATAATATTTCTGACTTGCTCTTATCCCATTCTAAATTTTGTGGGAGCCTGGTCTAGTGCACTAAATGTTACCAATGTACTTTATTTGCTGTTAAATGTCAAAAGAGAGATCTTCAGCAGTTTTATGTGCACAGGAAAAATAAGCTCTGCCTGGCTGTCAACCTGAGGAGTTCAATTGTCGTCACCAATCCTGCTGAGAGCTCAAAGCATGGTGGTACTACAAGTCAACAGGCCCACAAGAAGTGGCATGTTATAGGTTTGGTGATATGGGGCATGCTAGTAGAAAGGGATGGATCTGTGACTGTTCTTTGGCTTTCCAAGGGATTTGGTTTTTAGGAGCTGCATTGCTACCTGCTTCTGGCAATAGCAGCATGGATGTCTGCATTGGTGGCTTTGAATGTTGCAATTTCTTTCTGTCATTGAGCACAAAACATAAATTAATTTCAGATATTCTGGCTTTTGGAGTGTGCTGGACATCTATCTCTGTGCAAGCAGCAGAGCAGATTTGCACTGAGCAATACTGCTTTTATCTCTCCTTTATGCACTGACCGGTGCTGCAGCCTCCCCCTGCAGTCCACTCTGTCCCGGTTCCCCGGGAGGTACTGGAGCTATGTCTGCAGATCCCATTTCTCCCTGCTGTCCCTCCACCCCCCCCCCCCCCCCCCCCGCAGACCTCTGCGCTTTGACGTCATGTGCGCTCCTGCCCGTTGCCATGGCAGCCCCATTCCCCATCGCTCCGCCTGTCTCCTCTGGTCCTTCCACAATGGTACAGCCGGCATCAGCTGCACAATGGTTCCCAGGCAGTGACAGAGCGTGATTCAGCAACCAATCTCCTCTTTTATTCCATTATCACCAGACATTTTGCCTCCCCTTTTTCTTTTCTCCTTCGTTCTGTTTTATGTAATTCTTTAAAGGAGAACGTTGGATCCAGCTACCCATATTTTTATTTTATTTTTCATCATATTTTTTTATAAGAAGCTCATCTCTTCCTTGGCACCGTTTGGAATGTGGCTTAACAATACCACCTGACGTGCAGCCGGGGGAAGGTGGCTGGGTGAGGAGCACGGAGGCAGCACGGAATGGTAGGCACCTGGCACTGATGGTCAAAGACTGACCTGCTCTTGTGGGGTGGGGTGACAGATGCTGAGCATTGCCTTAAGAACGTGGGAGCATGAGGCAGATTAATGGAGCAAATGGCGAACTGGAGCAGGATGGCTGCAGAATCTATGTGTTGTGGCTAGGAACCATTGTGTTTCTGTGGTTGGGTCTGTTTAAGTGTTTGGGTGTTTTGGTGTTTGTGAGAGCAGTGCACATCATGGATGGGGTGACAGTGCTTTACCAGCTGGCTCATGTAAACAGTTGTGGTTTGCCCAGCCTCATCACTGCCTGAAGGCTTTTGGAGGAAAAAGGGTCTTGGTGCACAATTCAGCAGCAAAGAGTACATTATGTGAGTTGTATTGTCCATACAGAGCCATATAAAATGAAAACTGGTAAAAGCAGAATAGAAGGTGATGCTTAGCAAATGGAAAATTGGAGGATGTGAGTTAGTAGGCATAGTAGGTTAGGTCGGTGGTTGGACTTGACGATTTGAGAGGTCTTTTCCAACCTTAATGATTCTATGTTTTTATGACTTCTGTCTTGGCCTTTTGTAAAGTGGCTGAATGAAGAGAGAAAGGGAAAAAAGTGCTGGTGGGCAGAAGGGTCTTAAAAGCTGTGCTGAGTGTGGAGGTGTCCCTTAAGCAAGTAGTTGACCAAGGTAACCATTGGTCTTCTGTGTGACTGCCTCAGTGTAAGTGAATGGAAAAACTGACTGCATCTGATGGCACCATGGGAGCTTCAGGAGAGGTGTTTACAGCACGCCGCAGGGCAGCTGTTCTGTAGAAGAGCTCAGCACTTGCTGAACACTGCAGTGAAATTGGTGCTGCTTTGCAGGAAGATATTTTGGTAGAAAAGCTCTTGTTATAAGAGGAAACATGGTTAGTTTTCCTTCTTCTGTAGAGGGGCCTAAAAAGAAATGAAGCAAATGCTATTGCCTAATGAAGTGTTAGCATTGTTGTGCTTCCAGTGACCCAGACTGGGCACGTTCCATGGTGTTTGTGTCTTCAGTGGCTTACAGCTCTTTAAATGGGCTCTTTTTGCTGCATAGCTGCACTATATCTTGACTGCAGCCTTTCCCTCCTGTGCTGTGTTCTGTGTGAGTTTCACCAGAGATCTGTTTAAAGACAAACCAACACTACTTGAAAATACAGATTTCTTAGGGGGAGGAGGGGAAGAACAATAGCATAGAGTCAAATTTTCTTTAAAGATAAAATTGTAAATGCCCAGGAGAATCATGGAATCAGGTTGTTGGAGGACGCAGAGAATGTAAGGCCAGCTTCAGAAAAAGGGAAAGGTTGAGATGGAATAAGATGGCCTTGTTCCTTCCCAGGGCTATTATGTTTGCCCACATGTAAGCTTGCTTTGGTTCTCCAAACCTCAGACCATTAACCCTATTTTAGAAGGCTGATGGCTACCGAGCAGCAAAGAACGCTCAGAGCACTGTTTTCTTCCACATACTCCTGCTGTGTGCTTACAGTCTTGCTGCTAGGAAAGGTGGCAAGGAAATAGCCTTTCAACTGGCTGAACTAATGGCTTTCTCCTGTGGGGAGCAGATGTGAACGACAAAGGTGATTTGACCTCAGCCATTAAACCATGTTCATTCTCCTGACCCTCAGTAAGCTGTGTGCTCATACAGTGCTCCATCCTGCTGCTTTAGAGCATGCGGAATTAATCAGAGTCCTGGTGTAATTGTTACTGTATTAAACAGCATTAGGATTACAAACATGTTTCTAAATGGGGTGAGGGCAAAAATCACTTGATGTGAAAAATCGGTTGATTTCAGTTGCCTGTCTGCTTGCTTGGTGCTGGTAAATGTTCTTCTAGTGTTGGAAATGTGTGCACTGAGGGAGCTTTTTGCGAGCAGATTTAGGGATGTGTGGGTTTTTGTTGTTTTTAATTATGATTGTTTGTTTTTAATTATTATGATTATTGTGTTGTTGTCAGTTGTTGGCAAGTTTATGGCCATTTAGAGAATTACTTGTAATTAATCAGTTGTTATGAGGCAAAAAAATCTTCCAGTATTAAATTTCTCTTTAGAAAACAAAGAGAGAGCCATCAAAATGTTCCTACCATTGTATTTGGAAATGTCATGAAGCTGTCCCGTGGTCAGTTGCACAATTCATGCGGGAGGGGGAGATGGAGAAGGCCAAAAGGAATGGGATATTGTCATTACTCTGAGGTATCATATTTGTGATTCTTTAATTAAGATTTGGAAAGTATAAAATATGCACTTGGATCCCCTTTAAAATTTGGTGTCTCTAAAAGTCCTATGCAGTATAAACTGGGTCAATTCTTGGGATAATCCTTGAGTAATAAAAATATATATTATCAGTGCATTCATAAGCTTTCAGAACAAAGTGGAGACCGTGTGTATTGTTGATTGTTTTTGTTTGCTTATGATAAGCAATCTTATACCCACAGTCTCTCTCATTACATCTTGAGTTGATAACACCACTACTAGAAATTAGAACCTCAAGGTCTAATGACTGCAATGCTACTGTAGCTACTGCTCTGTTTTGTCATCAGTCCTCACTGGTTCCCAGTACTGAACATGAATGCACATTTATTCTATAGAACAGTGGTTTGAATGGGGCCACCTACAAGAAAAATTAACCCCAATGAAGGATAGCAGCAAGAGGGAAAAATGTTGCATTTGCTGTGAGCTTCTTTCCTGCAGCACCATCTGTGTAGAGAGACATAGGGATGTGTCTTTCAGAGAAACAAGATGCTCTTGTACTCAAGTAATGGTGTTAGTGTAAAACTGAAAGCAATGTGTAACTTTGTTAGTGTGAAATGTGAGGTAGAAGAGAGAGATTTTCTCAGTGATGAAGTGCAAGGATAGATCCAAAGCAAGGCAGAGGGTGGTACAGGATTTCATGGCCCAGAGTCTGCGGAAACTGAACAGCTGTCCTTAAGCTGAGCTGTTGTATTTCCCATGTAGCCTGATACATCTGGTTTTGTTAGCCAGTGTGAAGGGCACTTTTGACCTGTTCTTAATATAGAAGGACAGGAAGCTCAACTCCTAATTCTTCTTGGTATGTTTTGTTTATTTATAAACAGTGATTGATTTATTTTTAATTTTGCATGTGAAAGTACTGGTGGCAGTAGAGTGTTCTCACCTTCATGTCTAGGGAAGAGAAGGTCATTAACATTCATTTATCTCTGGAGTGAGCCTGGAGAACAGGACAGAGTCAGAAGCCCCTTTTAGAAAAAGAAAAACAAAAGGCAGCTGTTGTACTTCATTTCGAGGTTCTTTTCCTGTCTAGGACTGAGAAAATCTTCATGAATTTGTGACTATAGGCTCTTGCTTGTAGCACAGTGAGGTTATGGAAAATCTGCGGTGCTTCCAGCTCCTAGCACAGCTGTCAGCTTTTTGCATTGTAATAAACACTAAAAGCAAAAGGCTATGAAGAGCAAAATTCTGATATCACATCAGTAGCTGTTTCAGCAGGATTTCACAGCAATGGGTCGGGTAGCTCAAAACTACAGTGATTTTCAGAGAGCTGGGGAGTTTGCAATGTGGATATAATGTGTTGTGGGTTTCTCTCTGATAAAGCAATTGTTTTAACATATTGGTTTTTGTTTGTATTCAGTGACTTCCAAGTTATGGTTCACTTTTTGGGGGGTTATCTGCAGACACAGCAAAACAATGCTAAGAAAATATTGCCCAAACTTCAGTGATGTTCAGTGATGAACACAACTGCCTTCTGCTTAACACTCGTCATCCATTTGTATGCTTGGGGTTTTGTTCAGTAGCTAGACACCAGAGCAGTACTTGACTGTTCTACTTCTTCATTACTGTTTACCCCCACAGCTTCTTACCTTTGCTGCTTACCCTATTTCTTAAGCTTGTCTGTAAGTGCAAGTGCTTCATCATTTGAAGATGTTTTGTTGTGATGTTGTTTTCCAAGAGCATCACGATTTCATAGAGCAATTCAAGGCCTTGCCTTGTGCCTTGGTGCATCAACATTTCATAAAGCATTCCTGTTGCCAACTTGCAATCACAATTCATATTTCAGTGCGCTCCTCAGGTATCGTTAACAGCGCCTGTGTATAAATCTCAGCACTTCAGTGGAAGCTGCTGTTGTTCATTCATCCAAGGAAAAATCTGAACATCTTATCTGAGAAGACAGGGTAGAAACAAAAACAAATTACTTAAAGACAGTTTCATGATTTTTAGTGCAATCTGTTGTAATTTGGAATAGTCCTGAGTGTGAACTCCTGAACAGTTTGGTTTGCCATCTTGTTTTTTTCATTTTTGATTTTTTGTGAAAAATACTTATGCATTTTTCTTATTTAAGCAGCATTTCATTCTTTGTTATTTTTGGTCTTTAACCTTTCTTCTTTTCAGGTGAAAAAGCAAGTTAATGGCCCGTACAGATACTTCCCTGAGTGGGCATATCAGAGGGAAAACCTTACACTTTGTTGTGTGATACACAAATACTGATGTTCTGAGTTTGCTTAGTTTATCTGTTTAACTTCTTTGGGTTTTTGTGTTTTAAATATTTCTTTCTCTGTTTTTTTATGTCTAGGGCTAGTATTAGAAAGCTGTACCAGCAGCTGGCCAGACTCCAGTATCAGTTATGGCAACCTACATGTGAAGCTGATGCCTTCAAATCATTTCCTATAGATGAGGCATAGCACATGCTGTGGTGAGTTGACAATATACCATTTTATTAAATCACATTCCTTGGCAGAATTACAGTGCCTAAGTGAAGGCTGAGTATTTTTGCAAGTGTGAGGATGAAATTTCAACTTGCAATAATTTTTCATACATTTGAGCTTTCTTGTTTATAAGTGCCTTTATTTTTCAAAGTATGTCAATGCCGTGTTGTACGTGTTGCTATCAGATGTACTGGCAATATGGTTTTGGTGAAAGAGTGAAGACAAGAATAATAAGACAAATCTTTTTTGTTATTGTTTTATGTCTCTTTTATTTGGGGCAAGGGGGAGGAAAGGTGATCTGGTTTCTTTGTCCGTGAGATGAATGAGGATTCATATGAGCAGTTCTGATATGTTTTCTTGCAGTAAATTCCTTCATTCCTGGATAGAAAAGCGAATTCTGAGGATAGAGGTGAAAAGCAAATAAATAGTGTTTGGTTGGGTTTTTTTTTTTTTTTTTAAGAACTCTGTGTCTCTATGTATATGGAAATCTACGAGAGTAATTTTAATCTTTTTATAAGAAATTTGGATCCTAATAATTTCTCTAAGATGATTTTGGCTTATCTTTGGGATAGGAGGAGCTGGTTTTAGGTGTCTTATGTGATTATAGAGTAGTCATTGTGAAATCCTGCAAGTCTTTAGGATAAACAAATTTCCATTAAAAATGCTTATACACGTTTTCCCCCTCTTAATAACAGCTAGATGTTGACTAGCTTCTGCTACCATAATCAGAATGAACATAAAGTTGGAATTTTTAAATAAAAGAAATGAGTACAAGATGATCTGTAGACTTTATGAAGATCTTCTGTGACTTGGCTGTTATCAATGGTCAAGGTCAAATTCCATTTCTGGGGCTATTACAAAAATAGGGTGCAAATTCAAATCACCACATTTTTCCTACACTCCAAGCAAATGGTAGTTCCTATGATTCTGTCTTTCTTTTATAGATCAGGCAAAGGTGAACCCCTCCAGTACATACAGACTGGTGGACAGTAGTAGTACATGGCTAGTAGTGTAATCAAGTGAGTGCTCTGATAATGTGCCATTGTCATCCTTAGTAGAACTGCTGGAAAGAAAAAATATAAGATTAGGTGGATATATCTATTAGATTCTGTTCTGGAGTAAAATGTGTGAGAATGTAGTGAAAACCAGTGCACTGATAGATGACATGTACTGTTTTAATTTAACTTGTGGACATTCAGTGTAAAACACTCATGTAAAACTTGAAATCTTTCCTTACTGCCATGATGCATTTAAGTTCTTAGAGATTTTTAAGGTCTATGGGGTCTGTCCAAAGGCAATTCTTGCCAGCAAGGCAGCCTTCATCTTGATGCAATATGTAGATTTTTGCATCTGTGAGACTTAACTCTTCTTATATGAGTGGATTTGGCTGAACTTTGAATTAATGAAGTATGAAACCATACCAGTGTTTCTTTCCAATTTTTATGTGTTTAGCAGCACATAAGTAATTTGCTAGTTGTAGATAACAAGTTTATATAAACTCCTAACAGCAAAAGATATAAGACTCATGGCAAGTATGTGTTGTGCAATTTTATTCTAATATAACGAATACAAGATTGTGTTAACATATTTGTGATTTAATTTCAGAGAAGTTGCATGGAATTTTGATGATAGTGTGTATGTGCTAACATAATTAGCCCATAGGTGTGACAGTTCATATCCTCTCACCATTAACATTCTAAAAATTGGTGAATATGTTGAAAATCCTCACTTCTACAGAGTTTAGTGGTATATGCAAAGCTCTGAGATCATTTTGTCTTTGTGGAACACAGCAGTACTTCTGTCTATAAGCAGTATGACTTGATTGTTGGTCCCTCAGGTCACCAAGATGTCTTTGTCTGAGTGTTGTAGCTATGGATACTGTTGCATAGTAGTTAAATCATGCATGTTTTGTTTGGTTGATTTATTTTTTTTTCTCCCAGAGTTCAGTGTTCTCTTCTAAGTAACTTCCTCCGGCTTCATTCCTCCTATCTTTAAGATCTTTTTCAGTGAAGGTTCAGGTTGGATATTGGGAGAAATTGCTTTCCAGTATGAATGGTGAGGCACTGGAACGGGCTGCCCAGGTGGTGGCATTATGATCCCTGGAGATGTTCAAGAACCATGGAGATGTGGCACTGAGGGTCATGGCTAGTGAGCGTAATGGGGGTGGGTTGGGGGTTGGACTTCGTGATCTTAGAGGTCTTTTCCAACCTCAGTGATTCTATGAAGATGGATGATCAGGACAAACATCAGGTTTTCAGAAATACTATGTGATGCCATCAAGCCAACTCCTGCTCTTTTTCCTCAGAGATCCAGTAGGCAGAGATTTACTTGAGAATAATTTCCTTCCAAATGACATCTTTTTAAGAGTCAAAACATCTTTAAGAAAAGAATTGAGGAATGTAGGGACTTGCTTTGAATATACAGCTCCACAGGAAAAAAAAATCTGTGTCTCCTTGGCAAAATAATGCCCTTTATTATGAATGAAAAGTTTTGCATGTGATCAGATGTGGATAGTCCTGCACAACTTATATGAAGTCAAGACAACTTGAAATCTACAACCTTGATATAAAAATGTTTGTCTTCTGTTCAGGTTTTCTTCAGTTAATATTGCTCATATACACATGCAATCTTGTGTATTTTGCATCCAGATGTTCCTCTTTGTGAAAACAAAGATTTTATAACAGTGGAAGTTGTATGTTAAGTCAGAAACCTTGTCCAAAACTCTGCTTGTAACTTTCAAATTGAGAAAAAAAAAAAGGATCTTTTTCTATACTGTTCAATGAACTGCCATCTGTAAGACAAAAAAATGTTTTCAAATTGGTCAGGGAGAGTAGCATTTGGAGTACAAAACTATTTATATTCATCAAATAAAGTAGTGGATAAACTCTGGGATATTTTGAATAATATGAAAATATTAGGGCTGGTGGGAACTAAGTTCATTTTGTTGGAATTCATGTGAATGAGAGGCCGGGCTTGGTATATCCATGCAGGTGAGCAAAGTACCTGAGGTACCAAACTAAAATTACTGTAAGCTCTTAAATAATTAAGTACCTTTTAATCTTTAGGATGTCTTGGCTTAGTATCTTGCGATCAAGGCTGTGTTTTGTGTACATAATCTCAATTCTCTCTTATTCATCTGTTTAAATGCTAACTAAATAGTCAAATTCTGAACTTCATCTAGCCAGTGTAAACATTGACTTTGTTAGTTACAGCAGACTTTTGTCAGAGGAGCCCAGAACACAATTTCCAGAGAAGCTGGTGACTTGCTTCCCTTTCTTCCTTATCAGGAAAAGCTTATGTGTATAAAAACTGCTGTATGACAGCAAACAAGACAAGAAAAACTTTATCTGGATGCTGTGGGGCAGGATGCTTTAACTCCCTTTTGAAGCTGGTATTCTTTTTTCTACTGTTACTTCTCACTCTGTTGCATATCTGTTCTTCCTCCATCCTCAGTTTGTCGTTTGATATTGCCAATCCTTGCAGTCAGTATGTTTTAATTAACTGATATGGAAATGTGGCTTTCTCAACTCTTGCAGTATTTGGGTTTTTTTAATGCCCTAGGCTCTGTGACACATACATATGAGTAACTGTGAGCTTCCTTTTCATTAAAAGTAGGCTTTTCATCCTTATTCCTTTAAAAAATATATGTTAAAAATTAAAAAAAGAAAATTGAGTATCTTGCAGCTCGAGGGCTTCAAATCATTCCAGTGCTTCCACAAAGGTTATTCCTTTGTGGGATCACAAGATTTTGGGAGCATGTGACAAATTTCTTTGGATTTTGGATTTGATGTTGCTTAATTAAAAGAAAAAGTCTGACTGAAGTGCACATTCATCATCTTTCTGAATACTTGATGAGATGTAGATGTTAAATACCAGCAACCAAATGCTTTTATTCTGGTGTATGTCAGTCTGTGCTTACTGAAGAGGAGCAAATTTTATGACATTTATACTTCCCCATGCCAGGTGTGACCTGTGTATGCCTTAGATGAAATGTTGGTATCTCTGCTGTATTTGATTCTGTCCATGCCACCTGGAAGGCGAGTTCAGTGTTTGGCAGGCTCCTCTCCCAACCTTATGGAAAACATCCAACAGTATTGCTGCAGAATATGGGAACAGAGTCAAACAAATGTCCTCTGAATCTTGGAGTAGTTTTTCAGTGTCATCCATACAAGTTGTATAAAGATAATTTAACTAGCATGCAGAGAAATAAATGAAAATACTGAATTGGAGCCCAGAGAACCGTGCCAGCAAAGTGATGGGGAGACCAAGGCAGCAGTAAACTTAGCTGTGTGTATGGTCTTGGCATATGAACCTGTAATATATGAAGTGGTAGGAAGTATTCTGTAACCAAATGAGTAAATACTTTCTGTACTTCCTCTTTCACACTTGTCAATGTGCTCTATTGACACCGTGCCTATTTGTGCACTGTTGTTACAAAATCAGCCTTTCAGTCTGCCAACAGGTGCAAGTGAAAGGTCTGGCAGATATGCACCATGGACAACTCTCCAGAGGGGTGAGTTTTCTAGGGTTTCTCCCAGCTCCCTGTAGATACACAGGCTGATCCTCAGGCTCTGCCGTATCCTTATGGTAGATGCTGACCTCTGTATGGTAGCAGGTTGGTGAGGACTGTTGCAGGGGTAGGGAGAGTACCACAACTTCTGCATTCTTACCACGTTCTGAGTTGCTAGTGAAGTTACTTAGAACAACTGACCTGCCATGAGCATAAGAAATAATTATTAAATGGACATTTTTGAGCTACTGGATGTTGGATAGCTTTTGTTTTGTGTTTTTTAAGAATTGGAATTGTTCAGTATGTAACATGAAAAACCTAGGTTGCTGCCTCTGGTGGCCATTAACTAAATATTTGGTGATGAAAAGTGAGAACAAGGTAAGTAATCATTACAGCATCTCTTATTAAACTCTACTCTCCAATGTTTCAGGAATCTGATTGAGTCGTGGTTGGTTTTTTGGTGGTATTTTTTTTAGATGGATATTTTGTCATCTTTTACATATTATCTGTTGCCATCTTCAATGCTTTCTTCCTCCTTCCTGCTTTATGATCTCTTTATAGAGAATTAACATGAATAAAAAGTTCTTGCAGAGCAAGTGATGACTTTTAATTGACATTAGGCACAGCTACTGCTCCTATCCCAGGAATAAAAATATTCTGTGTGTGCAAACCCACTGTAAGGTTACAGAGGCTTTGAAAGCACTATGAGGCTGTAAAGCATCCTGAGAAAGAGTTCTGGTTCTGAGCAAGTCATTGCTCATTATAAGTCATTGCTGAAGGTGATGTTTGTACAGCAGCCTATGGAGTAATTTACCCTGTATATATCTCTGTATAGTTGCTATTCCAGGTTAGTTTGTATAGATTGATGCACTATACAACACAGAGACTTCCTAATCCACTTGCTTTCTGTGTTTGTTTCTGGAAAAATGAAGCTTGAGTTAGACTTACAGGGTTACTTCTTTGGAGTCATGTGTGAGACAGGGCTTGCTGAGCAGTACTGTGGGTGCTCCTTGCTCTGACCTCCCCACAGTGTTGCAGTAATTGGCATGGGAGCAGGAGGGATGGGAGAATGTGATTCCATTAGAAGCTGCTTGCACTGAAGTGGAAAGAGCATGAGAGAGAATAAAGAGGAATTTATTTCTATGTGCTTCTTAATGTGGACATGAAGACTTTTGTTGGTTGCACATCCGAATTGTATGACATAATGATTTACAATGTTAAATGGATAAAAGCTCCGGTCTCTCTTCTAAAAGAAGCAAGTCCTTTTTCTGATCACAGTTCCTTCTGTTGACAGATAACTGCCATATAACTTCTCTATCCTATGCACTGCTCAAATACTCTGCAGATAGTCCATTACGGAAAATGGAGTGTTTGAAGAATGGTTCATGTCTTTAAATAAGAGCTTAGATGAAAACAAGAGGGACTTTCACAATGCTATTCTTCCCGAAACAAAGGAGAAAAAAACAAAGCAAACCAAAAACCAACAACAAATGAAACAAAGAAATTGGTGCTGTTTCTGAAATACATCTTCATGGTGTAGATGTGTATCATAATCCTACTTAGGCATTTGCATTAATTTTATGTTAGGTTTTAGTCATCTGTGTGTTGATGGGTATTTTTATGGCATCATGAAAGCTTGATTTGCTGCTATACTTAACATTAATTTTATTATCAAGCTGCATAGGGGAATACGGTGGATGCCTTTCATGAGAGAAGAGTATGGTAAGAATACCTATCTGTATAAATGGCAATCTATGAATGGGCCCATTTTTTAAGATGTTGTATGTTCCTTAATCTAACAAACTAACAGTGCAATCCTCTGCTTTTTTTTCCTGATATTCTGAAAAAATTCAGGTGTAGATATCTTGGTTCTGGAATTTTTTGTGTCCACTGGTAGCTGAGACAATGTATAGGCTCCAATCTTCAGCATAATTCCATTGATCTCACTAGGACTATGATGGTTTACAGTAGCTGTCATTTGCATTTTATTGGCTTAGTTTAATACACTTGTTCACGTGTTGCCAGGAGAACTGGAATAAAAAATCACCTGAATCTTAGTACCAATGTGACTGGTGATCTTGAGGGTTCATTGACCTGACAATAGTGATCTGCACACCAGATTGCCACATCAGTTAACTGGCAGTGGAACCTTGGTGGGATCATGGAAGAGGTGCGGGCACAGACAGCCTTGGATGTATCCTCTGTGCTGATGGCAAATGAGTAATTAGGTCCTTTCTCATAGCTTTTACGCTACGTATCACTCACTTATTGCTACTTTATTCTTGTCAATGAATGAATAAAAATAACAAGTGAGTCAAATTTTAAATGTTATTTGAAATGTGTGCTTTTTAGTGCAAATTAGATTCTTGTATTTTTAATGAAATGCAAGTAAAGTTACAAATTCTTCTCCTCTTCCATCCTTCCTCCCCTCCAAATATCTTTTTCAGTAGCAAGGAATGTCTCTCATGCTGTCCTATAGTTTTATCACTGGTGGTGTTGTGTTAGCTGATTAGTGCTGCAGCTTTTAGGATTTTAAATGATATCCAGGATTGGACTCTCTACTTCATTGACTAGATGTTTCAATAACTAGAGGACACCACAAAAGAAAGTTAGGCTTTAGTAGTCTTGAAAATCATAATAGAGTGATGATTTCCAAGATTTGGGAGTGAAAGTATACCAAATGAACTTGAGTTGCTAGTCCTTGAGCAAGTACTGTAGGATTTTTCCCCATGGAAAAAGTACTTTTTGGCTGGTTCCTGATTAATTTATATGAATTCTCTATTATGCAACTTGTAAGAGATCAGAACAGTTCAGAGCAGGCTTTGTGCTGGTTCAGACTAGATCTGTTGGGTGTTTCAAAGGGAGCGATGTTGACTTATGGCAGGAGAGAGTGTGGTATGTTGGTGACCGTAGCTGCTACTTTAAAAGAGTGAAGGCAATAGTAGCAGTTAATTATAACATTCTTGTCATTTTATTAAAATCATTTCATAGAGATGCTGCAGTATCTAAATCAAACAATAGCCTGTGACAGTTGGACTAGGTAATCTTAGTGATCTTTTCCAACTTTCATGGTTCTATGACATGTGACCCCCATATTTATTAATTTTACACTGGAGAAAAAGAGGAGGGGGAAAAAGTAAACTCTCAATCTTCTATCAGAATCTGACTGTCAGCATCAAAGCCCTACTTGAATTGTAAGTGCTGATCTCTCAAATCACAGTTTAAGCTCTAACCTCATACCTGAATATGCTGCAGAGAAACTTTCTGGTTCTGAGAGAACATATTTTCCTCATCTTTAAGCATAAATCAGTTTACCTAGCAAGTAATTTTGTATGGGGGGGGGGAGAAAAGAAAAAGCTAAGGAGATTAACAGTATATCAAACAGGGTCAGCTCCTGAAGTGTGACAAATGCTATTTTGTGGTGGCTGTCTTTGTAGAGTAACTTACGGTTGCATGCGTATTCCACTCACCAGGAGCATCTCAAACACCAGGAGGTTGTTGGGCTTTGCATGACCCATCTTGCAAGGTTACACAACACACTTTGGACTTTTGCTGATTTTATCACGTGAGCTTCTTCTGACAAACCTTCACCAGTTCTTGCTGCTCTGGATAAATAGCTTTATGGACTTCCTGAAGTTTAAAAACACTTGTATTAAAACACGTCATTATTTTCACCACTAACACAGTTCACTTTAATATAAGGATGATCTGAGTATATTCTACACAATCACTGTTTAGAAGAATCTTTACTGTCAGACCCTATATCTGTTGTTCTGAGATACTGTTTTTGCATGCTGATGTTAACAGTTATGCATTTTAGATTAACTGTGATCTAAGGCTTGATGTGGTTACCTCATGCTTCCATACATGATGGCAATTATGAGCGTTTCTCCCCTTGCACACCTCCTAAATGTACTTACATCACATGAGGAGTGAGTGGGGGGAAGGAAGAAGCCTGGCCTTTATTACTTTCTATTGTTCCTCTCCTGCTTTCTGTGGCTGTCAGCAGAATTGTTTTGGCTCTTCTCCAGAACTCATTGTAAGACTGAAGAAGCGGAAGCATTTTTTTTGTTTTTAGTATCAGTCACTAGGATTAGCAATATTGTTCTTCCTTATCTAAAAAGCTCCTTTATTTGATCACTTAAATCCTCAATTCATTGCAAAGCATAATCATAATGATGCTCAAAATAATTTTGCTACTGCCTAGTCCAGAAATCAGCATTAGAATTACTTTGTTCACTGGGTGTTATATCTTTGTCTAGAAAGAGAAAACAGCTGACGGGAAAACAACTTGCCTTTTATTACTGCAAAATTTCTTTTGCTATTTTTTTTCTTCCATATGGACATTTGCTCCAAACACCTGAAATTTATTTTCTTTTGATCCTTATGTTTTATGTATAGTTTCTTGGAGTTTAGTTCTGCGTCAGGGAGAGAGTGCTGTAAATGCCTTTTATTTGTTCATGGAAGTGAATGCATCTGTCTTTTCAGATCTTTGTGCTGTAAAGTAGAGCTACATTTTGGAAAGACTCTGAATCACTGCCCCAAAGGATGAGCATATGGGAAGATAACTGTCAGACATGGCATAAATGTAGCAAAATGGAGGCAAAACTATATCTGTAGTTAATTGCACCATTATGTTGGATTTATCTTTCTGATAGAGCATTTCACACATGGCACATCAAGATATTGTGATATTGATAACGCCTCAATGCATGGAGAGGTTTTTCATGTTGATTATAATTCAACCTCGTAATGTTTATAGTAACTTCAATGAATGTGTAACTGGTAAAATAAATAAAAATGCATTTATGCTCTTGCAAGTAGCACTGGTGTAATTCCCAGTAGATTTTGAGTGTGCATTAATGACACTTAAGTCTTTATTGCTATGTATGAGCATTAAAAGATGGTGTCAAGACAGATATAAGCCATTATGCCATATTCAATAATGGGTAATACTGTGATATTTGTGTAGAAATTTTATTTCTTTAGTAAATGGAGGTACATAGGCTCTAAGCTGTTTAGGAGGTAATCAGAAAGCAAGATTTTCATGGCAGCTCTGCCATTGGTACCGTATAAGTTGATGTTAAGCATTGCTTGATAGTACATGATGGAAGTATTTTCTTTCAATGAAGGTGAGGCCTCAGATACCAAAAGAGCAGAAACTGCCATTAAGTTGCTTATGCTTACCACCTGATAATGGAGTGGCTTCGGTGTTATACCCCTTATATGGCACTTAGTCCTTTATTTTTTCACGTTATACTTCAGCTTTCTACTGATGACATCTCAGTAATGCATACAGTAGGGAATTACTCATTTAAGAGGAAAAAAAGCCAACCAGGTTATGTCAGTGTTTGTTGTAACTTTGTCTTGTGAGATGTGAAGTACACCCCATCAGCAGAATTCAGGCCTCCTTACTCAGGGTGCAGAGCTGGGCATTTTTTTGTGCACGTGTGCTATTTTACATTGTTCTATGTGCTGTAGAATTCTGTGGCTTAATTCTCTAGCTGTGTGCATATTCACCATTACTTCTATGCTTTGATCTGTCAGGCTTGTTATCCAAAGGGCATGCTACAAATCATAGCTGGCTTTCTATTTTTTTTTGTTTCTTTTTCTTTTTTTTGCATGGTAGGAGACTTTAAAATTAAGTCATTCAATAATTTGCCCATGTGCAATAAGTCCATATGCATTTGTTTGCTAAGTGCTGTGTTTGGTAGTGAAATCTCATGTAACCTATTGGAGTGAAAACAGGGATGAGAGAATGAGAAGATGCTGGATAGCAAAGACAAATATCTTGAATGTTTGTTTGTTTGACTAAATTTCTGAAAACCACCATTGCTTTCCCAAATTCTGGGCAGGAAGTTCCACAAGTGCATGGGAGGTTTCATGAAGATGCATTGTTTTAGCCTGAAATGTTTATCCTCTTAGAGGATTTAAATAGATTTTATGGTGCTTTAATTTTTTTGAGGAGCCTCTGTAGTACAAACAGACCAGAGGGTGCAATGAGGTGGGATGGGTGATTTTTTTCCTTTTATTTGTTATTTGAAAATGAGCCTGGAGTTCTATCTTTATTTGCATATATTGTGTAAGTGACAGAGCATAAGCTCATAGAACATATTTACAGAAGATTTAGGGATGAGGATTTGAATCAATACCTGCTCTAACAATTTGCTACATCAAACATGAGGAGGTTATTCCTTTATATTTTGCTTAATTCCTTTATTGCAGAATTTGTACTTCATTATATGCTTTTTAGTCCTAAGTTTTCATCCAAGCAACGCTCTTAAGAGAAGATTTTATATCATTACCAGATTAAGGGAAGAGTGCACTGTCTAGGATTCTTGTATGAGAGCGACCTACTGCAAATGTCATCTTGGTGACTTGGTGTGTACTGCTTTATTTTCCAGGATGGAAGTTGCAAAAATCAGATGTAAAGTGCATAGAAAACAGAACAATTCTGCATGGAGGCTAATTTTTCAATCAGCATTTCAGTGATGGCATATTGCCTCTTCTTAGCTTTAGTGTGGGGAAAAAAGCACAGGATTTAGAAAAGTGGGGGATTAGCAATAGCAAGATACGTACGAAATTATCTTGCAAGAAAGCGACTTAAATTGCTGGCTCAACATTCAGAGCTCATTTTTCTAATATGCTTATGTTAACAGTTTTATAATTAATCTTCATTTAAAATTATAATAATTTCCCCTTTTTTTTTTTTTTGCTCAAGCATAACAAAGCACTTAAGCCAGCTTTACTAAGCCTCATATCAGCTCTGAAAAAACAATATTATTGCCTATATTTTATGGCTGAGTGCACAGAATTGAGGGTCAGTGCATTGCTCTGGGGTGACAGCAATTTGCCTAGTGTGCTCTTGGACACTTCTCCAGCATGGACTGCAGTTTTGACAGAGCAATCGTGAAAGCAATCCAGGATCCTTTGCTGCCTAAATGCTGGGGATAATTTACTTTTCAGTTCACCTGCAGGAAAGGACAAGACGTTCTGAATCTGGTTGGGATCTGGCACTTGGAACCAGGCTCTGATGAGCTGCCCAGCTGCGTTTGAAGGATTTGAGGTCACTGCAGCTCCTTAAAACAATTCTCATTTCCTTGAGCAAAAGCTTTGTACTTGGTCTCTCTGCAAAGTTTTTTTTTTGTGAGGGAGGCATGTGGCATGAAGAAAAAACAAAAACAAAAAACAGCTTATGAAAGCTGTATACTAACCCAGAGAAAATGTGTGTTTTCGGTGTAGAAGCAGATAGAACCCATGATGTGTTTAACAAATAGAGTAGGTTTGCTGAGCTAAATAAAGCAGAGTACTTAACTGAGGGGTTAAGTGCACAGAAACTGTCTATAACCAACCAACTTAAGCAATATATCCTAACCTGCAGCACTGTGGTTTCCTTCTGGTGCTGTCACAGTATTGCTGCAGTATGTGTGAACCTCAGCCATAAAGAGGTCAGTGCCATTTGCTTTGATCGCCCGCTTACACCCTCAGAGCTTGAAAAGGGCTTCTGCATTTACTGACATATATTCTTGAGTAGTATATATATATTTGCTGATATGTTTTGTAAATTCAGGACTCCGTGCTTATAAACAAAACATCTGGCTTGAGTGAGGACTCTGCTATTTCCTGCAAAGTAATTTTGATATGAAAACGTAATTTTTATTTTTTTACACTGTTGCCATCAGTGGTGTTTCTGAATCTAGGGCTCCCTCCAGAGCTGAAGGGAAAGCTCAGTTTAAGATATGAGTGCACACCTAATTTTAAGCAACTGAAACATCCTAAAAATTTATATTTTAAGCAGTTGAACAATTTGCTAGTCAGAGTATCCAGGTGCTTAAAATTAAGTACAGCATTAAGCATTATTACTGCATGATGCTTGAATACATGAAAATCAAACTGTGGGGCAGGAAAAGGTATTTCTATAGGCAGAAAACAATTTTCCCTCCATGGGCATTCCTCTTGATGCAAATATACATGCACAATTTTCTTAAAATACAGAAATACCAGTATGTTTGGAGCTGAAATTTCCAGGCTCGTGGTGTCCCTGCCACCCTGTATCAAACTGAGTGACATTAAGGGCTGAAATCTGGAACAGATCCCTTGTTATTTGATGCCAGACAGTGATCAACCCATCTGTGCAGGTTTACAGCTGGGATCTGGGTAATGTGGAACCCTCCTCCCTCTACCCAGAAGTCCTCTGATGATTTGAGCACAGGAACAGCTGCCCAAAGAGGCTGCCTCCTTCTCTTGGAGGTACTCAAGACCCACCTGTGCGCTTTCCTGTGCCACCTGTTGCAGGGCCCTGCTCTAGCAGGGGCTGGTGGGATCTCCAGAGGTCCCTTGCAATCCCTGCAATTGTGATTTTTTTTCATGATGAACAGAGCACTGAACTCTATCACTAGGTGAACTCATCTATAATTCTGCAACCCCTCCCACTCAGAGCATTCCAAGCAGCCACAGCTGTAGCAGTGCAGACAGCTCCTGGTTAATCCATCTGTGTGTGGCAGGTGCTGCCTCACTCGTTTCCATGAACTCATTATATTATGGACATTTCTTACTGAAGGTGCATCTTGAAGGATGGAGATGGCAGATTTGTATCGCTGGCCCAAATGCTGATTGTTGCTTTTGTGATCCTTTAAATACGTTCCCTGTGCGTATATCACACAGCACAGTGTTCTGTGTATTGTGATCAGTATTGCCCTGATTACTGCTGTCTGTGGCTGTGGTGCTGTGTTCAAGCAGCTGTTATGCACAGGCACAGTGCTGCTGGCAGGAGGGGACCTGGCTCCTCTACCCAGAGTGCTTTTCCTGCTGATTGCCACGTTGCTGTTGGAGTATAGCACAGTGGTCAGAAAAGACTCCATCCAGTGCATTCTGCATCTGGAACTCCTGCTGTGCCTTACCATTTTGCAGTGGTTTTGCCTTCCCTGTCCGTGTCCTGTCAAAGAGCCACTGTCCTATCATCTTCTGTCACAAACTGGATTTTATCTGCAGTGACCTTAATGTTTTCTGCTTGGGCTGTGGCCATCACCAGCTTCAGCCTCTCCCTGAAGTTACTGTGTCATCAACTATGATGTGAATGCAGGCAACACCTTTGTGGTTTTCTGTGCTTTGTAAGAATTCTTTGTCAGATTATTTGATTGCCAAAAATAAATAGATGAGAAATGTTCTGATTTTGGTGTCTTTTGTGTTGATTTTTTTCACAAAGAACTAGGTTCAGACAGTTGATTGTCTGATTTAATAGTATCTGTATGGGTTATAAAATATGTTTTAAGCAAAATTTCTGGCATGGGAAAGGAGGGCTGATCTCTTGGGATAACCTTAAGGTCTCTGCAATCTAGGTAGGTCTCAGTCCTGCTGTGTATCTCTTCAGTTTTTCCAGGCTGTCATCCCATGGTGTGGGTTTGTTCGCTTTAGCTGCAGATCCCTCCTTTCCCCAGCTCTGTACGTACATCTTCCTCCATTTGTCGCTGCAAAGGACATATTTCTTCATCTGCATATGACAGCGGTGACTCAGCGGTTGATGTATTTCTTAGGCTTACTCAATAATTCTTTTTCTTCCCCAAGATTTCTGGGCGTTGTGTAATCATCTGTTCTTTGGTCCTGAGCGTCTTTAATTGCAGCAAGCTTATAATGCATGAGAGAGCCAAGGAGCACCTTTGTTCTTGGTACTCATTTCTGATGGAGAATTTTACCAGGGGCTCTTCTGTGATCTCTGTACGTTATAAACACAATGGTCAGGTTGGTTTTAAATACCTGTGATTATCTTTTCCAGCTGTAGGATAGTGAAAGAATTTTAGTACTTGAAAGACGTAAGTATTTTGCCATCGTGTTAAAGGGAAGTGCTGTTAATTCCAGTTTTTCATCCCACTTGCAGGTTTCTTAACCCTGTTGTTCAGAAATGAATCCTAACACTTGGAAGTGTACCCAAGAACCCTGGCTCATAGCTTGCACTGCCTTGGAGAGTATGTTGGTGATTCAGATATTTCCATGTATAGAGAGTACCCCTGTTAGAGGGAGTCAAGGCAACCTACGGATGTGTTGTTGTCTGTCTTCCCTCTTAAATTCTGATTTTGAAACCATTTTACTGCCTGATTATTCTTTATCTGTGTTACTTTACATGCTAGAATAGCTTGATTGCATCTGAGTACAGCCAGCTATGTGTGTAGATCTGTCTGTGTTACTAGCTTCTTGTGTGGGAGAGCAGTCCTTTGATTTTTCAGTTTTTTTGTTGTCTGTTTATACTTTGAACAGGCTCTGGGTGGTTCTGTTCAACTACCACATCTCTCTTCAGTTCATTCCTGGGACCCGTTGTTCTATGTGTACTTCTACTGGAGTACTTTCTGCTTCCCACACCTTGAGCCTGCTTTGTGCAGCTGGCTGGTCAGAGTGGGGTCTTTTTTTTTACTTACAGCAGGCTCTGCAACTATATATTGCGTTTTACACCACAAATCCAGCACTCCTGGTACTTTTTTAATTTATCTAGCTATTCATCATTTCATAGCTATTATTTTTAATTCTCAACCTGAAATTATACTTTTTATGTCAGATCTGTCACATATTCATCTATTCTTTTCTTAGGCATAATGTAATGAAAACTAGTTCAAAACCAGCATTAAGTATCTTTATTGCCTGGGGAAAAGAAATCTTTCTCTAGTGCAATTTCTTCAAGTGTCAGGTTTCCTTTTAATAACTATGGATAACAGTAAAGGCAAACATTGGCAAAGAGAGGAACGTTCTGGTAAATGTAAATGTTTTTGTCTATATCTGATAACAGTAGCTGTCTCGGTTCAAGCAGCAGCACACTGTGATTGCTCTAGCTGTTGCTGGACAGGGATGCTAAATAAATACTCTGTGTTCTGTTCTTCTGCCTTTGCATTTTGTCTGTCCTGGGTTTGAAGTTAGAGCATATCCAGACTAGTCCATGGGTAGGCAAGATGACTGCTGCTGCCCCCAAATGCTTCCTTACCCCCAACCCTCAGGAGCTACACTGCAATCTGTATTTAAAAAAAATAAATAAAAAAAAAATCTGTATTTAAGCATAGTGTGCTGATTTCTTTGGTTCTGCTCATGCTCCTATGAAAATAATCACGTAAACGCTTTTGTTTACAAGTCTGCAGGAAGAAATATTTTCTTAATTTCTATGTTTATTTAACTTCATCCGAAGCAACCTCCATCTCTGCCATTCATCTAGTCTTAAGCTTTGCTGGCTTCATTCCTTGTCTTCTACTGCTAGTAGTAAAGAAGAATCTTGCTTTGAAACCTTGATAGTTCAAGGAGTAGTCGAAAGGAATGGGGTGTGATGAAACTTAGGCTTAGGGCATGCCTTGAGCTACACAGAAGAAAACAACATGCACATCTTGTTATGCCTATAGTTTCTTTGGTCCAGCTGGAGTATTTGGAATGGAAGGGCGTGTGGAGTGGTGTTTGATCAACTAGTAGGCATATGTCAGGACAGAACGAGTAGAAACAGTGTGTTCACAATTGTGAAGGAATGTTTTTTTTTGTGTGTGTGAATGCTTTCTTTTTCATTCTTTACTAATATTTTCTAGGCATAGAAGCCTATATGAAGAAATGGATTTCTTAATGCAGCTGTGCACTTGAAAGTCAGCGTGCTAGACTAGGCAGTCTCTCTACTTTTGTTCCTCCTTTTTGCTGTTAGAAGATGAGAGGAGGAACATTAGAATTGCATTATATTTTCCCCTCCTGTTTATTTTAGATCTGGGAAGAGCTGTTGCTTTTCTCTGGTAATTGGGTTATATATTCTGAGAGGCCAGTTTATTTGTGTGATTAATAGTCTGTTGTGACAAACACTGTGTCTGTGAGAAGTGCATGGAACAAGCTGCATTTTCATGTTGAAATAACCACCATTTGATTTGCTCATCTATAAATACAGTCTCATGTACAATATGCAGATGTCACATTTCAAGCACAAGATAATCATCAGCAGTTGGTAAAAAACAGATATTTCTATGGTAACAGTTGCTAAATTAAACAGTGAATCAGTGCCTCCTCCCCTCTATTCCTGTCCAGAAACCTCCCTTGCTTTAAATCACGCGTACTGGTGATGAACAAAATAATAATACCTGTTACAAATGAGTAAATTTGCCACTGTGTGTTTAAAGAGCATTTTGAGCAAGAATTAGCAGTAGTTAATTACTGCTGACAATACTAGGCATCAGCTTTTTACACCTGCACTTCTGTAGCTCTCCGTAGGCCCTGTCCAATACTTAGTATGACCTTTCTGCACCCCCTGTGGAGGTGCTGTAATTGTATTTCAAATGATTTGGAATAATCTTCAGGTCTGGACTTAATCCTAACTGGTTGTCCCAGCCTCTGCTTGAGGGGGGGTGCTGAAAGATATCTTCATGATGGCCTTCCCCATGACTCTGGGACTGATCTGGGAGCAGCTCGTGTGTTACCATACTCAGCGAGCCTGCTCGTAATGGCCCATACCTCCAAGCTGCAAGGAGGGATTGATTTTTTTTCGTGCAGTTTTCCCCTTTCATCCTGTCCACCTGTCACAGCAGTCATAGCACATAGAAGTTAAATCACTTGTATGATGTCTCACTTGCTTTTTCACTGTCACCAGAGGAAAATCTGCTGCTTTTCTTTAGATCCTACATCAATGTAATTGCAAAAAGAATGGGGACTCCAAAAAGAATAATAGCCTACAGTTTTGTTTATTGTGGTTTCACCTTTTGTTTGAAGTTCTGATGGTTTGGATGAGACAAGCACTTTGCAAACTGCCGTCGCAAGATACGTCTAAGGGCTCACAGAGCTGAGATAGAATTTGCTTGAGGGTGTTATCTGTGTTATTGTCATTGATGCCTTATTGAATGTGTCTACCACAACACGTATATAGGTAGGTTTTAAAATTCATGGAGGAAAATGAGTAAGATAATGCCTTTGAGAGGAAGGGGAAACCTTAGAAGTTGACAGAGGCAAATGGAATTTGTGGGTTCTTGTAATATGTTTACAGTGACTTGGGGCAGATGATGAAAACTCCCTCTTGCCAGGTGTCCCTTACTCTGTGAGTAATCCTCTCAGTGTTGAAGAAGTAGCAAATAAAATACTTATCCGGTGAAAGGAGAAACAGCTTCCACTCTCAGTGCTCAGATATTCATTTGCTTAGAGTTCTTAGAGAGGGGCTGTGCCAGAGCTCCCATAGCTTATGGTAGGATGCTGTGAAAGATGAAAGAGATTTTGGCACTTGGTAGATTAATGTGGGTTATATTTGTGATAACTTTGTTTTTAGTGGTATTTATGAGTGGGAAAGTGAAAGTGACAAATGACAGAAATCCTTAGACTAGTCAGGTCAAGCTTTCTGAAAAATTTCAACCTCAGTGGGACACTGGACAGTTCAATAGGAATCATTTCCAATTTTCAGATGGAAGATACTGAGAAAGGATTATGAGTCAATGTGCTTATTAACCAGGTTTTGTATCAGGATGATATTCCCTCTTTCTTTTGCCCTGCCATCTGAGAATTTCTTTTCTTGCTTTGTCACTCAGCTCCTCTGCATTTTTTCTGGTTTATGGAAGAGTTGCCATCTTACTTTCTCTCTGAATACCCTCAAAGCAGTTCATGTTTCAGTGTCTACCTCACATAATGAACTACCAGGCATCATGTCTTCTGGAGGAAATTAGTCTGCATAAGGCAGCAAGAGACCTTCACTGTTGTATTAGCTGGAGAGAGAGTAGCCATGAGTATTGCTCTCTTTGACCACATAAGTTAAGTTACCAGCAGGGCTTGTATTTTGTAAGCCTACAAAATCCTATATTTCCTGTATTTTATAGGTTTTCATGTGACCCAGTACATCCTAAACTGGGAACTTGGGGTCTGAGGTGTGGATGACAGACCTGAACTGCACTAATTCCTGAAGCATTTGGAGTCAGGCAGGAACCCAGAGCTGTCTCTGCATTGGAAGTTTCCTTGTTAACAGTTTTGTAGGTGAAGGAGATGGATATGGAGGTATCCAGAAATCTCTACTTCACAGGAAGTTGGATTGTGGAATCAGGTATCCTTTTGAGTGAGAATAGCTCAGCCAGCACAGAAGAACTTGGTTGAAAGGAAATTGTCTTTGTTTTGGTTTCTAAATCTCTCATGTTCCTGAACAAAATGGGTCTGTTTGCCAGACTCTGCCACCTGATGCTGCTGAAACCAGCAGAATTTCAGCAGGTCTTATTTGATTTTATTGTTGCTATTTTTTTTCAGCTCATAAAGAAATACTATATTTACTTACTGTTGCTCTTTATTATGAATGCATAAGAAGTCATCTGTTTCTTTTAACTGCCTACTGCATCTCTAAACTGCTATTTTTTTTTCAAGTCCATCTAACTCTGTAGGAGATCAGTTAAATCTTATTTGGTGTATATGACAGAGTCTAATGAAGTTTAGCCTGTCAGGAAGGAAGTCTGTTAATTTGGATGTTCTGTGTTCAGGGGGTTGTGCATTTGTATCCTTACACAATTACTTGGAAAACTCTCAGACTGCTTTGGAGGGAGCACGTGGTCCTTCTATATTCAGAGCCTGGCCATGTTTTCTGGCAGCTGGCTGCTACACTGGATTAAATTCTGATGGTCTGTTTTTCATTGTTAAGCTTGGAGAATCAGGGAGGCAGATGACAGCTTAATCAGTGTCATAATGAAATTAATGGTAATAGACTGGTCTTGAGATTCTTGATGATATTCATCTGGAAATGTTTAGGGTTTAGATGTGTGAACTGAGTTTGGGTTGACTTGACGCTTTAAGGTTGTTATTTTGTTTGTATTTACTAATACATAGAAGGTGATTTTTGGTGCACTGGGGCAAGCTGTGGGGCATCTCACTGGGAATTCAGTCACTTGCTTCTTACCATTTCTGTGCACCCAGGATACTGGGAAATGGGTCCCTGATTGCCAAACAGATGGGCTGCTGCCTATCTCCATGGTGTGCATGCCCAGCAGTTGTGTGGAGTTAACAATCCATGCAAGAAGGAGGGAAGTTCGGAAGGCAAAATGCAAGAAGCGTCCTTCAGTAGGAAGAGATGAGATTGCAGAAGTAAGAAGAATGATCTCCAAGGGGGAAGAGATGAGCTGAATGGCAAAATGAAGACACGAAGGGCAGCAGAAAAAAAGAGAAGTGCTGGTCATTGAGAGAGAATGGTAGGCAGTACGGAGAAAGAGGAGAAGGTATGGTGGGATGGAGCAGAAGAGGAAGTATTAAAAGATGAATAAAATATAAAATAAGTAAGAAGAAGGTGGAAAAATAAACTGCAGAGGAAGAAGAAGGCACTGGAAGGAATTCACTGAGAAATGGTGGCAAGCAGGATGAGGAGTGGAGCTGAGGGGATGTGAAGTTGTAAACATCCCATATCCTGTCTGAATGGTGTGCTTCCCTGCGAGCCTCTTTTCCTCCTAGTGTTTCAGAAGGACTGTCTTCTTAGGACATCCCAGTCAGCATCAAGTCTTGTTCTCTACGTGTTAATTTCTCACTCTGGTTCTTGACAGTTCTTTTCAAGCTGCAGAAGTGTTGGTAGTTGCCTTGATCTGAGTATTGTGGCCCCAGTATTTTTCCTCTTCTGCCGTGGAAGAATTAAACTGCTGCTGCTGGGTGTAGAATTGGCTGCTGCTGACTGCTTCTGTTGCTCTTTGTCACTTTTGGAGAAACACAATTTTAAGATAGCAGTCTGCAGGAGTGGCACTGACATTTGCCTTCGGCTTCTGTGAAGGAAAAGGTGCAAGAAACCTGCAGTGTAAAATCTTGCTTTTTGTCTCCTTCTTTGCTGCTTTACCCCTTTCTGGTATTTTTCAAAGGTGTGCTTTTTAAGGTGGTAAGTGACAGCACTGGTGACAGAAATGTGTTTTGCTGTCCCTCTGAATGTATGTGCTTGTTACGTGGACCTCATTCATATTCTTGTTACTGGTGTAACATTCAAGTGTTTTAGAATGCCTCAGAGAGAGGTCTGACCTCTGATACTGTATTCTGAGTGATGTTTGCCTCTGCAGAGCCTAGCAACGAGCAGAGGAAATAGTTACACCTGTGGTACATGTGGTTAATGCCTGCTGTGTGCTCTGTTCATTTCTTGGCTCCAGAGACAGGGAATCAATGAAACTAAATACAGAAGTCATTAAAAAATATATATATATGGTATATGGCATATCTCTTCCTGAGAACACTGTCACAGGACCAACAAATTGATTGATAAGTGCTTGTCCAGCACGTGTAAAATTGCCAGTAGGGTGTTCACTTTTATCCTGAATTGATCATTTTCTTTATATGAAGCTTGTGGTGTGGATGGAATCAGAGATTTGAAGGGTTTTATTAGTGTTTTGCTGAGTGTGGGAAGGGTGCAGGGAGGGCAGCCTGGCAACAGCCTGGTTCATCTTGGATCTGAGAATGGCATTGGAGCAGAGGCCTTGGTGACAATGTAGTATTTAAACATTTGGAAACTTGACAATGACATCATTTGAATAATCAGCAACCCTTCTTCGTTTCAGTAGCAGAAATATTCAGTGCCTACATTTTTGCTTGATCACCATGCTGTGAGAACAACAAAAAGTCATCTGTATCTAAAATGCCAGAGTGTTATCTGAAAGGTTTGGGATCCTCAGAGATGAGGGCACACTGGGCTGTGTTTGTGCCATTTGAGACAAAAAATATTTGGGTTCAGCCAGAGGGTTTTTTTGTTGGTTTGGTGGGTGGGTCAAAAGGAATTTAGTTCAGTATCTAAGCTGATGCAGATCATCTGCATTATGCTGATGTCAGTGGTTATCGACAGAAAAGGAGTTGTCCGTAGTGCAGAAATGACTGGCAAGTGTTGCAACATTCCCAGCAGTGTAAAATGTTGTGAGTTAATTGACATCTCAGGGCCTTCCTCTGAAACATTGTGATGCCTTTTTCCAAAAACACTCAAAGCCAGCAGCTGTTCCTCCTTAAGTCAAGATTGTTTAACATCAGTTTAAAAAGGGTAATTTGAGGGATACAACTGGATTACACATGGAGTTTCTGGGGTTTGCTCTGACAATAAAATAGAACTGTAGTCTGCTAATAGATGTGACTTTTGGTAGAAGTGTCTTCTTTTGAAACTTATTTGGTGAGAAAATAATCCACTGGACATTTCACTGTAGGGTTGGGTAGTGTTACTACATTGTGAGCCTTAAATGTGTGTGATGAGATATGTCTTGTAGTATGCATATAGTTGGTAGATGTGCTAGATACTGTGGTGCAATGTGGGCTTTAGAAATAGATGCTGTTGATGTAGACAATGTAAGTGGCATATTTTTATGCACCATGCTCTGTTTTTGCTGCAGTATGTTAGGTGCTCTATTTTTAAACTATTGGGTGGGATTGGGGCATCAAACCAAAGATTTATTTATTTTTTTAATCAGAGAAGTAAAGTGTGCTTTTCTGTACAAATACTTGAGATGGTGTTTGTTTAGTTTCTAGCATTTTGAAATTTTAGTAATTTTCTAGAGTTTTTATTTTATAAAATGCAAGTGTAAGACTGCAATTTTATGAAGCACTTGGTGATAAACCAGTGCAAAACTTGTTATGCTGTCTTCACTCATATTGATGTCAACGATCTTTCTGTGTCTGTTATCTTTAAAACTATCCTGATAGCACTGGCTCCTCCACTGCATAATGTGATGGCTGAGGGAGAAAGGTGTACGGTTTGCATCCTGGTTCTCTTAACCTTTTTTGTACCTTGTCTTTATTACTGTGTTGAAAGCTATGACAGCATGGAGTTACTGAGAAACTGTGATAAGTATTAGCCTTAAATATTATAGAAGAAAAACAAAAAATGGTTTGTTTCTGTTAAAGTTGGTTCGGTTTTATTTTTCATCAGTTCCACTTGACTAGGGGTAAGCTGGATTTAGATAGGAAAAGAAGAAAAGCAGGAGGGTCTTTATTTCTTATGCTCTTTTTTATTTTTTAAAGTCAAATTTTTTTTAAACTGTTTTGTGAAATACAGTAGTTGCATGTAGATATTTAGGTAATCTTGCAGCATTGCAATGAGGTGAATACTTAATGATGTTTATTTAAAAATAGCAGTGCTGAGGTGAAAGCAATGTTCTGAAAGGTTCCCACTAATTCAGTGTTCTTCACCATTTTGTGGTCCTACTGCATTTTATTCTTTCTATTTTATTGAGCTGTTCTCAAGACCCACATTGATGTTGTCTGTTAGGTATGATATTCCCAGTCTCATTTTCTGCAGACAGAATAGCTTTGTTGAGATATTGATGTATAACAGTAATTTACCACCATTACCGTGACACTCTTGGGTACCAAGAATTTTGCATTGTATGTGCAGGTACAAGCAGAATCACTTGGGTGATTGGGTTGTTTCCCCTCTGAATATGGCAACTTCATTATAGAAAGGCACTGTTAGATCAAACAAGCTTAGAGCAGTTTGTCTTCCTGCATGGTTTTTCTTCACACTGAAAGTGTAATTATCTCTTGAAGTCCCAACTGTGCTTTCCTTGCTATGTGACTTGGGATACTGTACCACACAATGCATTTAGCTCATGTCTTTTGCTTGTTAGCAATTGTTAATCACACAATACTACACTAGTTTGGCCTTTTAAGGTCTGGCTGTAGCTTGTTCATGTCTCAGTGGATGTTCTGGCAGTGCCCACTGTCACAGGAAATTGAGAGTGTGAATTTCTGAGTGTCTGTGTTAATTTGGGTTTATTTCACTGTGCTTCTCATATAGTATTTATTATGGCTGAATTTGTGGGGCAGATGAAGTGCTACTAATTTATGGTAGGTTTCAAAATGCTCATTTATCCATGAGCTGTCCTTTTGCATAGAGATTTTCTGATATATGCAATGATTTCATCTTTGTTTATTGAGATTAAAACTGTGCCCTGCTGATGTTATCCATCCTGGCAACAGGAGAATATCATGTATATACTTGGGATATAAACAGATTCTCTCCTCTGCTTTGATGGTTTTGGTTCATAATCAGCTTGCCGTAGTACATTAAATATTTAATACCTCTTAAAAAGGACACACATGCAGTAACAAAATTCTATGGGTGTGGATTTTGCATTCAGCATTGAGAGCAAACACTTTCCTGTGATCAACAGTAAGTAGGGGAAAGACCATGGGTATTCCAATAAAAAGTTATTGGCAGATGGCTGGTTAAATATTTTTGTAGGGTTTGATATACTGTGGATAACTTTCAGATCTGTGATGTTATATACGAATCTTCCTCATATGCTTTTGTTTGTTGGCATGACTGATGGTGTTGTATAGACAGCATAACTGGGGTTGCATTCGGTCCTTCCCATTGCATCTCTACATTGTACCGACGTTGTAATGTTGTCTGTTGTACATAAACAAACTGGAATAATGACACAGACAGCCTGGGATGCTGGCTCTCCATTTGCTTTTGCAAATGGTTGTGTTTGGTTTTAGGACAAGAAGCAGTGGCCTGAAGCTAAAGGAGGAGTAAAGTTTTCATTGGCTATTCAGAAATCTTTCCCAAAAGGAAAACTACTTGGTAAAATAAAGCAGATGGCCATGGAGCAGCATGTAAATCCCTGCAAGGATTTCAAGGTGCTGCATACATAGCACAGGCCAGGCACAGTTCCACTATATTGTTCTGTATGCTGTTCATGCGATTTTAACACCCAAATACATTGTTTTCATTGGAATTGCTGTAGGAGATCATATGCAAAATAGCCCAGCCTCATGGTGCTGCATACCTGAAATCAGCCTTCAGTCCACCACATTCAGTTACTCTTTCCAATTTTCTGGTGAGCCTCTTCTGTAATGTGATTCCTCTTGCTGCACTTCAACAATTGAATCATCAGTATATATCTCCATGCCATCCGAGTTCTACTGGTTCTATGTAAGTGGTACTTGCAATGAGCATCAAGAGGAACATAATTTTCTATTTTATTTAAGATAATAGTTAAGATATCCTTGTATGAATAACTTTTTTTTTGTATGAGTAGAAATTGACATCTTTTGATAACCATTGAAATAATGAGAGGGGTGTTTTGTAAAGACACTTCTGAAAAGAGTTTCCTTTCATTCCTTCATTAACCTGGAGAGAAAGAAGGTCAATTTCTGCTTTTATTTCTTTAACAAAGAGACTGTTTACATCTTAGTACACTGAAATCATACTTGTCTCTGACCTCCGTGAAGAAAATGTTCTTCCAATAGTATTATGACTCCTTGTTATGTGAAAGCTTGTGTTTTTTAATTTAGTTGAAGACAAATCAGCAAGCCTTGTAAGTTCATTTAAGTAAATAGATGTGTAAAGGACATGCTCAGATATCATAATGCAAGTCTAGGAGACAGGCTGACAAGCTCTCTATTTCTCTGCTTAAGGAGAAATAGCATCAATAAAGTGTATTTATCTGAATTTGTAATGGGTTTGAGAGAATCTAGGTTAGATGTCAAGCGGGAGGAGATTCAGCTATTGCATGTGCTCATTATTGAAGTCAAATCTATTAATTCCTCAAGCACTGAGGCCCATGAGTTAAGTGATTGCAAGACAGGCAGTGATGTAAGCAAAGGAAAATGTGTTGTTTTTTAATACTCAAGCCCAGATGATAAGTAGATGAAACAATAGCAAGGAGAGCTTTTCTGAAATGCAGACCATATTGTTGTGCACTTTACATTTATTCTACATTTGACAGATTTTTTTGTGTTAATATATTCATGTCAGGATGATCATATTCAATTACAATGCATTTGAAAGTTATGGCCTTCCCCTTCCAGCACTACAATCTCCTTGTTTTGGCTTTTCACAACTCAACAGATCTGACTGCTCTATAGCTTTGTAGTATTTTTCACTCCTGTTGGCCCTATAACTGTGGTGCAGTTCTACATCTGAATCAGGAGTTAAAGAAGACTTCTTAATTGTTGGTGTGGGATACTGATTAGGTCCTAGTAGGACTTCTGTTAACCAGTGATATACAGAAGTGGATTTCTGTTGCATCACTGTTCTGATTTTTGATACAGTAATGTCTCTATTTCTCAGTGTGTTCCCTACACTATAGTGTATTAAATGGTTTAGCTAATGGATAATAATCCTCTCATAGAAGGAGGAAGCATAAACCTCCATGTTCAAGCCTATATCCTGAGGCTCAAAGTAGTTAGTTATTCTTCCTCAGACAGACCTTAGCACTATGGGGTTACTGAATGGTGACAGTTTCACTTGGTTTGGTGTGCATTTAGGCTGCTTCAACTGTTGCGTTTTAAAGGTTACATTTCATATGTGGCCTTTGGGCCGCTTCTACTATTAACATATTGTGACACCCAGTAGAGTTAACTTGGAATAATGCATAATGCAAAAAAGTTGTCCAGCCCTTTTATGCAATTGGTACAGATGTAACAAACTATAATTTGGAAACTGCTAGAATCAATTTAATTGCTTTGTTTTCATTTCAGTAAGCCCACAGAAGAATCTGTGTGTATTGTGCCAAAAAAATCCGAAGCACATCCATGCTCTAGAAACAAAGTTTTGAGTTCATGTAATTTCTGCAATCATCTCCTTGGTGCTGATGTTCTGCTACAGTAGAGACTGCAGAACATTGGTGACATTATCTGTGCACATAATGCACAGATATAAAGCAAATTTCTGCTCCAGTGATTCTGCATTCCAGGGAGTAGACACAAAGAGTGTTTTGCCTTGCTCCACATCCTAGAGCAAAGAGTTGTAGATGATAGTTCTGTACCGTTAAATAATTTGTTAGGCTTCCCTTTGTACTTCCAGTTTTTAATGGTTTTGGTTGGAAGGTGCAGTTCACAAAATGCTTGTGAGTTTTTTGAAGTGGTTCCAGTCAGGTTTGGAGTGAAGAAGAGTTCCCTCTCCTGACATAAGTGACAATTCCTTACTTTTAATGGTCGAACTGAAGTAAGTGGTCATTTCCTCGTCTGGTAACTTTAAATCTGCCCTTCAGAGACTCTTCTCAGACTGTAAAGACATAGTCTCTTCTGCTGTGCTGGTTGATGAGGCTCTTTGTCAATTTATCGCACATTTTTTTGGAAAGTTGAAGGACAAAGTGTGGAAAGAAGTCAGCTTTCCTTTTGCAGGTCGTACAAAACTGAGTTTGCTGCTTTGGATAAAAACTTCTGTAGTGACAGTGCCAGGCTTATTACTACAGTTTGCTTTCTGTGCAGTTTATGAGAGGAACAACAAGAGATTACATATGAGTCTGAATGACAAAGATGTAGAACACCAAGCCTGAGTACAAGTTGCTACTGTGTTAGATAACCAGTAACAAAATAATGCAGCTTCATAAGATGTACTCCTGGGGAGGGGGGGGAAACCACCAACAATGGTTAGGGTATACTGAAATTACTGGGAAGGGATGGACAGAAAGAGTAATTGCTAATGATTTTTTTTTTCTCCCAGGTTTTAATTGTGGGTGAGATTAATGAACAGAATTAAGTTAAAATTGGTGTGATAAAGCAAGCGATCTTTGAACCTGTCACTAGATTAAGTCTTATTTATGTTCATGCATGATGGCAAATTACTTGAGATCTCAGTGGAGCTCATCAGCGAGCAGAAAACCATGCAAGCAAGTCTGTGCTTGTTGAAAGGGGATTGTTGCTGGAGTTTTCTAATGGATGTTCCTCACTCTCCCATACTGCAGCAACCTGAAATAATCAGAAATTAGATGCCCTGAAGAGAGCAAAGAGCTTGGAAAAGCTGCAGCCCTCAAGGAAACAAAAGATCTCCAAGCATCATTAAGGAGAGAAAATCCTTTTTCAGAGGGAAGGTAACAGATTCAAATGCACAAATGTAAACCACAAAGCTTGCTGTAGGTAGACAAGGGGCAGTGCTTTCTTTCAAAGACTACAGAAGCATTTTCCAGAGATTTTTATTCTATGTAAATCTGTTGCTGCACCAGTGCAGTCCAAGAGGCCATTTTGAATGATTTCACACTATATGGTAATAAAAGTTTCCTGTGTCACACATACAGAAGAGTGGGAAAGTGCTTAAAATACAGTCTCTGTCAGTGCAGTGGAGGGAAAATGTCATGTATGTAATTAGCTTTAATGGAGACGCATAAAAAAGAGCATGATAACAAAAATTGAGAAAAAAAAAGCCAAGGATTTTTGGGAGGTGACTGTAGATAATGCACAGCTGTGCTGTTCAAAGAAGAAAGGTGGTATTTATAGAAATTTCCAATGTCTACACTTTTCTATGTGGCTATCAACTGGAAGTGGGGATGTAAGAACAAAGAAGGAAAGGAGTGTTGTAGTCACCGTGTGTTAGAAAAGCAAGTGGGGCACGAAGAAGGTAGTGTGCAGTTTAGGGAAGGGAGGGAGGAAGCAATGGGGACTACAGATGACCTTGAGTTATCCAGCATCATGTCCACTACTTGTGGCAAGAAAACAAAGCAGTACTTTGATGGAATATAGGCAATATTTGCTCTGAGTTTGATCAATAGGGTTGGGAGGTGGGGAGAGGGATACAGGCCCTAAGAACACTTTTGATTCATTTCATCTTGGGTGAGAGATTTTCTTCATTGGTGATAGACAGTCAAGAGACATTCTTTTGAAAAAACTCTTTACCTCCTTTGTTTTATGGAAGGAAGTTTTGTAAGTCCATAATAAGTCCTGAAAATTGTATTGTCGACAATACAGGTGAGGAATGTGTTCTGCAATAGCTTATTTCTGGTTGTTGCCTTAAAACTGGCTCATACCCTTCAAAGCTGCTAAACAACACCGCTTTAGTGTTGAAGCGTTCCCAACTGATACTTTGTACCCCAATGGTTACCCACTTAAGCCTATTGTTGCGGGATGAATGGCTGTGGTTGTTACTTCTCCTATTGTCTTTGATGTTAAAGAGGGGTGGATATGTTTGTCGAGCCTGGGCTCTGCTTTGAGCAATCAGTGCTGTAGTGATCTGCTCCTCATAATCCTGACTGGCAACTGTGCCAAACGTCTTGGCAGGACTTCAGAACGAGAGCATTTGTATTTAAGGAAGGTGATGCATAGTGAAAGCTGTCATGTTGTGTTGTACTGAGGGGTGGTCTGACTGGAGTAGCTGAGACAGAACTCTCTTCAATCACTGTAACCTGTGATTTCTGAACTGAAAGGTGTTCTTCTTAAAACCAGTGAAAAAATGCATCTTTAGATACTTTGAGGCAAAACATGCTACAAATACTATAAAAGCTGCATTGGTTATTACACACAGGGATCTTTGCCAGCTCCACTAATACTGCTGAATGAACTTTTGTGCAGGAAGATAACCCCCATGGAAAAAAGATACAGCAAGTAGCTGAACTTCGCTAATGCTCAGGGTATGTAGGTCACCCCATGAAGTTACCAACTGGCTCTTCTCTCTTCTTGAGCAGTGTAAAGCTAAGTTATTTGTTTAGCTGACAGAAACTTGATTCAAACCTTGGTGTTTATATACTATTTTTTTTATCCCTTTTTTTTTTTTTTTTTTTTTCAGTAATAGTTCTTGTTTGGAAATCATGATTGTGGGTGTAGTGCCTGTGGAGGACATATTTGGCTTATGAAGTGTCACAGAATGGGATGCAGCAGAGAAAACTATGGGTTTGTCCAAGCACTATGTCATATAACCTGCATAATATTACTGCTGGTCTGGTTTCTCAAGTGAGTTCAGAGCTTCAGTACCACCCACTGGCAGCCTCATCTTTCAGGCCATTCCTTCCTTCATTCCAGTGCGGATGACACTGGTTTGTATCTGGTGGCACAGTTTGATGTGGTGGGGTTGGCCTTTGATAATGTTCAGAATGAGGTTAGCAACTGCTATCTATCAGTGTCGTGTCTTGTTTGGCCTTGGGTCTCGTTTGAGTGAGAATTAGAAGAGGAGGTGGAGTGAGGGCACAAATGGGCACTACCACTTGGCTGTGACTGTTCATCCTCATGTTTCCTCTGCCGCTGCAATGAGTGCACATGCTAAGCAGCTGTGGTTAGCCAAAGCAGTGCCAGGCCTGGCTCTTGCTTGGTGCTCTTGGTGTAGCAGATGAATGAGTAACTTACTTGGTTTTGATTTTGTTTGTTTGTTTTTTATTTATTTCCCTCTTGGATAAATCAATTATTGAGAAATTTTAAATGTACTTTGCAGGTGGTTCTTTCTCAGGCAGGTCACTTGTTGGATTAGCAAGAAGGGTCCTCAGACAGAGTACAGCTACATGGAAGTAGAACTCTTCATTGCTTTACTTCTAGTTATGCTTGAAACCTTGCCTGTTGTTCCAAGAACTTAAAATCTTGTTTAGCATTTACAAGGTTAGAGCATACATACAAGAGCAGCCCCTGAATTGCCCAGTATCTGTTACTGTAGATGACAAAGGGGTAGAAAATCACCACATCAAGAGAAAATGGGAACCAGACAGCGAAATGGACTCAAACAGAGCACGGTTGTGACCCAGGCTGCGTGAATGGTGGGTCAGTGATTTCACTTGGAAATCTTGGCTTATAAATATTCTGTTTTTTCTTGAAAACTGTCTTCCTTACATGACTGAAAATTATGGTCTTTAAAAACAAAGCAAATGGTCCCAGATAATTGCTAAGTAACGGACAGTCTACGTAAACTTGTGATTATTTGCTGCTTGCTTTGGGCAGGGCAGCATCTGTCAATGAAGGAAGGTGGAGACTCACCAGGGGATTTTGGCATAGTTCCTGCTGTCCAGATGAGTATGCTGGATGCTCCCATATCAGCAGGAGGAACTGTGAGTGTGAAATGGAGTAACATTTCCCATTTCTCTATGGCATTACTTCTTCCCTCTGGTTATTAACTAGGGCAATGTCTGAATGCTGCAGCTCAGCTAGGAATTATGCACTTATTTATGGTGGAATTTTAATAACTAGAAGTTTAATTTATTTTACCTCTGGTTTGCATTACACTGCTTGGACTAAAACATGTTCAGTTCATCCAGGTTATTACAATTTTTATGCGTATAACTCTGTTAGTAAGGACAATGAGAGCTGGTGAAATAATCATGATCATGAGAATCATGAGAAGTTATTGAACTGACACTGAGCAATTTTTTCTAAGGTTGAAATCTTTAGACCAGTCTAGAGGAAGCTCCTCTGTTGGAAGACATCTCATCCTGTATTTTATCTAAACATAAGATGCCAATGATTTTCAGGGAATGTGGGTCGAAGTTGCTCTCTGTATCTGGGTTGAGGGGGATGGTTTTTGGTTTTTTTCTTGCCTACTCTAGGTTTTTCTTGCTGAGTGGGAATATTTTGTGGGAGATGAGTACGGTACGTGGTAGTACTCTCCATGTGGAGTCTCTGGACAATAATGTCTCACTACTTCTTAGTTCTTTTTGTTCCTATTCAGAAAATCTCATTTCAAAGTAATGTCACGTGCTTTCTCTCCTAGGGATGTTAAACCATTTTCTATTAAAATTTAGAGTAATTCCTGTAGTCCTGTCTTGAGCTACCCCAAGAGCAGACTCTTAGTTCTACTGCTTTCCTTTGTGCATGTTTTGTCTCAATCTATTCCATTAGACTCATTTCTCTTGGTGGCTTTTTACACTGTATCTTTTGGTTTGATAGGAAGTCACTAGTATGGTCTTAAAGGTCCATATGAGTGAGTATAATATTAAAATGCTAATTTGTCTTTTTTCTCAATTATATATCTAGTCATTGCAGATACCTACCATTGTGGAAAAACAGAGTATACTTTATGAATTTCAATTTTCCTGTTTTCGTTGAGCTTTTTATTCATTTTCACTAGTTATTATTTTACTGTTTACAGTTATCAGTTATGTGAAGTATTCATCCATACATGAGGTTCAGGCAAAAGCAAGTATTATAAGGTATCTGTACACCTTCAGTAGTTAGTAGGATGTAAATAACAGGTGGTGTTAGACATACCTTCTGTCATTGGCTTAAAATAGGACTTCGGTTTTTTCTGAGACTTGAAAGCATTTGGATTTAGTGTCTGGATGCGGTACAGAGCAGAGCAAATATTCAAGCAACCAAACCCTTCCCTTTTCAAAGGGTGTTGGCTTTTATGTCCTTGTTCATCTGTCCCTAAATTTTGCAATGTTGTTATACCACTGTAGGAACAGCAATGGGCTGCCAGAGTTTTAATGAATGAAGCCTTTTTGTCTTGCTGAACACTTTTTATGAGCTTGAATGCATGAATGGTTGGGCATGTACAAAGATGTGAGAGACAAAGACCCCTGCTTGCTCTGCCAGAGAGGTTTTAAAATATCATGTTATTTGATGTCATTCATTCCACTGTAGCAGTGAGAAAGCTGGGGATTCATTTCTAGCATGGGTAACATAGCAGGATACAGGGAGAGGAACCATACTACATCCGTGATAGGCATAAAAATAGTCATTCATTAGAATGTGAGGGAAAGAAAATCAACCACTTTCTACTTGTGTACCTTCTCATGCTTGATTTTGCACAGTATGCAAAGAAATGAACACTTGTGATAGATACATTTTTCTATTTATGGTCTTTATGTTGCCGTGGTCCTTTGGAAGGTAGTGGTGTCTCTTCAGGTCATGTATACTTGTGGACTCTAAAGACAATGATTGAAATGTTTCTGATCTGTAACTGCTGATCTTTCTTGGAAAGACTCTGACACCTTTTGTGTTCATGCTGCCAAGTACTTCAGAATAGGTTGCTTGAAAGTCAGTGCTGAACAGCCCTTCATGGAAGGCTAAGGAAACAAAGTGCTTGAAAAGTGGTATACAGCTACCACAGCTCCATTAAGGTCTGTAAACCATGCAAAGATGTGACAGGACTTCTGCATGTTAATCTATTCACAAACTCCTGCTAATCTGAGCTTATCTTTAAATAAATTAAAATCTGAATTTTTGGTACATATTGCATAGGGAAAAATAGGTAACTAATTTTAATGAAAAAGCAAATTCATTGGATTTTTTTTTTAATCTACATCATTATGCGTCCCGTGGTAAATTCACCAATACTTCTCAGAATATGTTACTATTTTCCATTTTATTTCTTGAATTGCCTTCTGGTTTCATTGAACACTTTTGTTTCTTGTTGAATAGATGGAGTTTGCCATTTAAGCATTAGGCAGTGTGAATTACTGATCCATCTGTGGTTTCCACGTGGTAAGCAGGAACTTAAAGTAAATGTGCTGATGCAAGAGTCTGAATTTTGTTCCATCATAATATGAGGTTAATAGCCTCATCCTCTTTGCTGAGAAGCTGAGCCAGAGAAATCTGTCACAGCAGCTTGACGTTTAGCCAGAACTGACAAGAAGAGAGAAGAAGGCAGGGTACTAGTGTGGTGTTTGCATGATGTACTGAGAAATTTTCACATTTATGCTTAAATATTGCTCTGAGCCAGGGGCTTTCTCCCAATTTAGTCATCACCTTTCTCGAAGAAGAAAGCCTTTCTAGGGTATATTTCCAATGTGAGTCTGAACAGTTATTTCTCTACTCACTGTTCGTTAAGTGTTAGAAGAAATGATGCTATCTTGATCGTCAAAAATAAAATTGACAGTTTCTTCCACAACAAGACCAGCATCAGATTTTTGTCACAGATGTGGCTGTGCATCCTGATGGAGGAGTGTGGTTCCAAGTTCAGCTCAGACTCATTCTTTCTGTTAATTTCCCACCATAAGATGGGTTCCTTGGCTCTGCTGCTTTTGCAGAAGCAGCACTATGGTACTTCCTGATCCTGGGGCTGTCACTTCTTCAGGTTATAGGCACTGTTGGTGCTTATTTTGCAAAGCAAAACTTACACAGTATTCTTTGGCTAAATATATATAAAGATGAATTTCTGAATTTTAAATTATACTTACTTCAAGATAATCAGTGTTAGAATGACTCTTTTGTTTATAGGTGGTTCTGGGGACCACAAACTTGCTCACAAATAGCTGTTTGGAATAAGCTGCTCCATCACCTTTCCAGGGATGGACATTAAATTGACTGACCTCTAGTTTCCCAGGTCATGTTTTCTGAAGACTGGGATGACTCTGGCTACTCTCTGGTCTTCAGGGACCTCTCTCGTTGTCTTTCAAAGATGACAGAGAGCAAGAAGACAATCACTTCTGCCAACTCCCTTAGCATTTGTGGATGCACCTCATCGGGGCCCGTGGGTTTATGTGTGCTGAGATTGCCTAATAGTATCTGACCAGGTTCTCATTCACTAAGGACAAGTTTTTCTGCAGACCTTCTCTCTTATCTCCTGGGTATGGGATTTGATTGGAGCAGTCTTAGCAGTAGAGACTAAAGCAAAGAAGGTGTCCAGCACATCTACCTTCTCAATGTCCATTACCAGATAACCTGCCTGATGCAGTAATTTTACAGGATTTTACATCTGTGACAAAATATTCTGTGTTCTGCTGTGAAAGGGCTCTCTTCATAGTGGCTGCTGTACCAGAATACTTCAAATACTTCATGCTGTTGTGTCTCAGAAGAAGCTGGTTTGTTCAATTTAATATGAGGGGGGAGGGGGGGGAGAAAAAAACAACAAACCAAAAATACAATAGGTAGAGATTTTCTACCTCTCCAGAAGGCAACAAGCTGCTTAAACCTTTCTAATCTTCATCTTAAATCACTATTGTGTTGTTTGCTCAGCAAGAGCTCACTTGCAGTAATGGAGATTCATTAGCAATGACTTTGCAGAAGGTTTGTTATTGCACAAGTGGGAGAGAATTCATCTAAATATGGCAGCACAAATTTATACCTGTAATGTAACAAGGAAAATAATCATAATTAAGCCTTAAAGCTATAAAGCAACAATTTCCCTCGATGATATTGAAATTGTGCACATGTTCATAGTCAAAATCTGCATGGTTTGTCCCTCTGATTTGTTTTTCTACCCATATGCTTTGTCTGATGAGAAGTAAGCTGACTAGCAAGGGATCCTTCTGTCTCTTAACATTTCTGTTTAGACATACGTTTATTCTTCCTGTGTACACTGGAAATTTGCACTGGGGGGAGGGATTGGATTCCTGAGAAAGCTGATTAAAACTCATCTTCCTTAATGCTCCTGTGGAGTTTCCGTAGGTGGAGACAATATAAACCCAACAAATCATGGTGAGCGTCACTGTGCAAAGAAGTCTGCTTTCACAGTGAGCCGTTGTGCAGATGAGCTGCATGAAGGTTGAATTGTGTTTAAATAGCAAGTTCTTGCTCTAACAATAATGTTCCAAATTGCTGGATCCTGAGCTGGGACCAGCATGTGGAGAAGAGTTAGTCAGAGGAGACTGGAGCTGCAAATTGGTCAGTATTGCCACATGAAGGTCCTCACAAGTTGTTAGGGCAGGGGCACAGCCATGGGACAAGGATTAACTCTGGCAGCACAGTGGCTCAGTGAGAGTTTTTGGACAAAATGGATATGTGTATTTTTGCCTGGTCTCTCAAGAAAAAATAGCTTTTTCACACAAGGAAGGCAAAATAGTTTATTAATCGCTTTTGTGTGATAATGTTTATACTTTTATTTGTATGTATAATTGTTTTTTATTGTTGTAGTAGAGTATTACTACAAAGTGTGATATGATAGGCTCATAATAATGGTAGTTCGACAACAACGTGGGGCACAGCACCTTGGAGTTCAATATTTTGTGTTACTATCTATAAAAAGTTGCTTGGAAATGCTAGAATGGCAGTTCCTTCTTATAACACACTGTTTAATTTTTCAGGCAGTTTTTTTTTTCTCTTTTTACACTTGTTCTACATCATTTTATCGTGACAGCATAAGAATAATTACATCAGATCTCTTACTTGTAGGACAGGGTAATTCCTCATGATTAAAATGCTCTTCTGTGAGGCTGTCCCTTACAATGCCTTCATCTCATAAGAATTTTTTTCAAATTAAGTTAAAAAGATTTGCATCACATACACACTTGCATATGTTGGTAAGAGCTGCAATAAACTGTCAATAGACTGGCCAGACTTTTAAGCAGGTACAAAAATCTCTGTTTGCAGTACCTATGTGGTTGAGATTTTGTCTGTTTTGCCTCTGCATTATTTCAAGCTAACTCACAGTTCCAATTGCAGAACCTTACTTCAGTCAGGTTTCTCCTCAGCCTATCACCCATTGTGCTGGCTTGTCCTTGTTTGAGCTCTTCACTTATTCTGATATTTACTTTAAAAGTCATTATAATGAAATATTGAAATAACTCATAGCATTTAATTTCAATTCTGAAACTAGAGGAATACATCATCTAAAGACAAGAAACTGCCTAGAGTGTATGGCTACAAGTGAGTCAGATAAGGAGTCAGGACTGCCTCTCATGTATGAAGTGATTGTTGTCTCTGTGGGCTTATAACTCAAGCACTGAAGTCTCAAGAAATTATTGAATGGTTTTTTTGCTCATGAATACAAAATGCTTGTATGTGTTGTTTGGGGTTTCCTCTTCTGAGTTTGTTGAAGTTTTCATCCCATGACTGAGGATAGAAATTTCTCAAAGCTGCAAACCTTTATTTGAAGCCATGAGAAGAGCATCAGACACCATTGTACTTGTTCTAGCATAGGAGTTGTCAGCCCCAGCAGTGATTGCCACAGGAAAAGGGAGTAGAGCTGGTCCTACTGGGCAGCAGACCAGTTCCTTAAGGGTAACACACAGCAGTGGCTGTAAGGGCTATGCTATGCCATGGGTTTGTTCAAATTAGTAAAGTATTTCTGTTGCTGATGATTATTTGGAGTTGCAAAGTAAACAAAACTGACAGTGGTCAGTTTTAAAATAGTCTTTCCATTATGACTTTGAAATGTGTCAGGGGAAGGCTGCTGCTGCTGAATGTTGCAAACTTTGTTGCTTTTCTCCTCTTCCCATTCTCCCTTTCCCTTTGGAAGTTTATTTCTTGTAAATGTGGTATCCATCCTGTCAGCAGCAACAGTCGCAGGATGCTCTGCCGACTTTGTATGTCTGTGAGAAGTTCTGCTCCAGAAACCCATCCCCAGCCATGGGAGTGCTCCTACAGCAGAGCTGCGCTGGTGTACGTGACATTTTATTTTTATCCTTGTTGAAATGCAGCCAGGGTGCTAGGCAGAAATCCATGGAAATGTCTTGGAAATGGAAACATCTTTCAGAGAGGTTTAATGTGCTTTTCTGATGGAGAATTGGAGGTGTCCATCTCGCTTGAATGAGCATTTCATAGATTCTCCTCATTATTACTGGTGTGGTGAAATTCATTTGTACAACACCACTTACACTCACGGCACGATACAGCACATCCTGCACGGAGGTAGGGTGGGGATTTCTCCAGCACCCTGCTGCTGAGTGTTCTTTGGTACTGACGAACTGAGGAGCAGGGAGTGTGGGCTGCTCCACAAATGGATCGGGTGTCCTTCTCTGTGACTCTCTGGATCGATCTGCAGTCACATGGGAACAGCATCCACTGTGTGAGCTCAGTTCTTTTTTCCAGTGCGTCTTTTGAGGTAAGGGCTTCTGCTACAAATAAACCGCTGAAGTTCTCACTGGGTAACTGGGGGGGATCAATTGGTATATGCAGAGGTAAAGGAGCTGGAAGCGTGATAATAAATGATTTGAGTGAGCAAAGTGATCATAAAATCATAATAAATGATTTGAGAGGCAAGTGATACAGTGAGTCGTCACATTTTGAAAGGCAATTTCTGGGTTAGAGTGAGTAATCTCTATTAAGGCAAATATCCCTCAAAGAAGGGAAAGGGAAGAGATGGGTCTAAAATATCTCTGAAATAATGAATGGTGTCACCAACAAGTGAAATATACAGTAATGCAGATTTTATGAAAGAATTCTCTTTCTAGAGGAAAGAAGTGTTGCAAGCAGATGCTGAATACAGTGTACTTACTACATTACTCCCTGCATGGACACCCTGAAGCATCAGAGGTGTTCACAGCCCTAGAGATTCTTTCTGTGCACCTGCATCTCCTGTTAAAATTATTACAGGAGTCAGTAGTACAAGTGCAGAGCCAGAAATATAGCCTGTGTTACAGAGGCTTGCTAGGTGTGAACATCTCTTGCAAGATCGAAGCAATACTACTTTCTATGAGAGGCTTTCCTGGAGTAGGGCATCATGTTATCCAATGAGTAAGCAGTCTGCCCCATATGAATGCTGTTGTATGATCTGAAATAAGCCTTGAGACTCTTCTCTCTGTATTATGTGGCAGATCTGAAAGAGCTCTCTGAGTTTTCACTCTCATCTCGTTACAGTCTAGAGATCATCTCTAGCCTACTCATGCTGGAGCGACTCTGTTTCCTGAGGTTCTTGGTGAGATTTGCTACCTTTGGACAGCACTGGGTTTTGACTTTGCTCTTACAGGACTCTGCTGAATGTTTTCTCAGAAGAGTTCTTGATTTCTTCAGACACAAAATTTGTTCTTTCCACTGAGAGCCCTTTGTAATGTGAACATAGACTATAGAGTCATTATTCTTGCATAATGGCTTATTTAAGAAATATTACTTTTGTTTGTTCCTTGGACTGTTTTCTGTGCTTAAAGATCTTCAGAGCTGTTCTCTACCTAGGATCAATTAGGTTATTGTACTCAGACTGTTACAACCCACGGTGCTGATATTCTGTAAGTTTGTAACTCCCTTGTTTCAGGTTGGATACAAGGAAAGATTTATTCTCAGGGCAGTGAGGCAGGGAGGAGGTGCAGTTACTATCCCTGGAGGTCCTTAGCAACCATGAAGTCATAGCACTGAGGAACATGGTCAGTGGGTGAGGTGGGGGTGGGATGATAGTTGGACTGCATGATCTTAGAGGTCTTCTCCAACCTTAATGATTTTCATTGACTGTCATTGAGTCAGAGGTGGAGTATGATCAGTCAGACCAAAGACTGAGCAGTGATCCCCACATGGGCAACTCTCCCCAGGAGGACTGCAGAGCAGTTACAAATATGTCACCTCAGCAAAATGTAAGACTTCGCCATCGGCACTTCGTGATGCTGGTAAGGCATCATGGGGCCACACAGTTAGTGATGGAAACAAATTTTGTAAAAATGAAAATCCCCATGGAAGAAGGGAACTAGTACAGCTGTGAGGTGCATTTGTGAAATATTCAGATTGCGCTGTAGTCAGTACACTCTTAAAAACTCAAATGTAGTAACAGGAGGAGAGTCAGAGCAGAGAAGAAAAATTGCAGGAAAGAAAAGGTGTGTGAGCCTTGTAAACAGGGCTACTGTTAGTCTGAATACTCTGTGAACCTTTGGATAAATTGTTTGTGAATTAATGTCAGCCATGAGCCTGTACAGAGCTGGTTGCATTCTGTAGTTCTGATGTACTTTGTTGCTTATTTTACAGTGAAGTTTCTCCACTAAATCCTATTCCCTTCGTTGGACACAGCTACGGGTACTGTGACAAGCCTCACATACACATTTATCTCTATGCCTGTTCTTCCTTTAGACATGTGTTTAAATTTTCTTGGTCATAATCTCTGCACTTGCAACACTCTTTTCTGCAGGGTTGTGTAGTACTGTAATATAAATAGAATATAATGATGGTATAAATGATAATATAAAATATGATTTAGCAGTACTGGGTACAGTGTAACTCTTCTCAGTTCATTTTTAAGTGCCTGTACATTAATATGATAAGAATGATTAATCATATCTACATGCCAACACACTAACAAAGACTAAAGATAGTTCTGGCTGACATTCTGTGTTAAAGTCATTCGCTAAGCAGTGCTGAGAACAGCTGCAGAAAATCACAAACCATTTGTGTATCTTATGTAGCCTACTTTTTTATTTTCTTCCAACTTTGATAAAATTAAACATAACAAATTAACTTCGTGTTATAATATGACCAGATAAGCTGAGCCTTCTAGGTCTTTCTGGAGCTATAATTGTAGGATACCCAAAAACTGAAATGCCTGGAAATGAGACCAGGTGAGATGTTTCCATTCTGTGGTCTCCTACACGTCATCTGAAGGTGATCTGGCATGAAATAAATGGTTGGCTGTTGCTGGGGAGGACGTGGTGATGCTGTTCCAACTATTTTGCTGGGCACTATTACTGGGTCAACATGGGAAGACTGGTGCAGAGTTTGTATGGAGAATTGGATTTTGTTGGGAGCAAACCTGTGGTCATCACATTTAGGTCTGTTTCTACCCCTCTTTGTGCAGTTACTAAAATCAATACTGCATCAAAAGCTGCGCAACCTTCAATAGATCTATGCCGTAAAAGAGACGACAGCAGCCCTCAATGCAAGACAGATTCATTCTGTGCTCATTGAGAGGTTTTTGCTTTGCCTCAAAGAGTGCAAACAAAGCCTGTGTCAGCTTTCCATTTAGTCTCATGAAACTACTCAGCATCACAGTTTTCTGACAGTTCCAGCAGCAAAAAATGAGAAGCAGGAGCCAGTGGAAATGAGGGATGTTATAGGTGGTGGAGGGGAGGTTCTGGACTGACACTTGCAGGCTCTGTGCCTCCCCAGACATGCCTTTTTGTGTGAGGATTTGGTAGGAAAGATGAATATAATACAAATACTAAATATTCCACCCCTCTGAAACTTCAGTCTCAGCTAGGACTACAGAGCTTGCGTTTCCCAGGAAGTCAGTCTGCTTTTACCAGTACAAGAACAAGCTCAAAACCTTCCCCAAGCACATCCCAGGATTTTTTTAAATGTGATGCATGGGTTCTAATTCCTTATGCTTCACAGAAGGGGATAAGTAGCATGCTTCTGCATGGGAGAATCTCAAATTGGTTATGTTGAGTGCTGAAATCATGGCAAACACAAATATGTGTATACTTTACATATCTACTCTGCCAAGCCTGTTTGATTTGCATATAATTTTGTCAATGCTTCTGGAGGTGTAAAATCACTGTGGCAGAACTTAACTATGCTCACTGAATATTCTTTTGTTGGAAGATTATAACTTCAGCTGTGAATTACAAAGACATTCTGCCTATAGATAAAATGTTGCTGTAACTCAGCCTGAAACTGGGAGGGAGAAACAAAATGAGACACAATTGTGGAGGAGTGGCACTGAGTTTAGTGAATTTTAAGTCCCAGTAATCAATTGAAATGTGTCTCTCTTCTATTTCACGGAATTAGTTATTCTAAATTCTGTAGTATGGGGCACAGGCTATGTATGTGAGCTAAAGCAAAGGCAGCTGACATTAAGTATTTACTGAAGATAGAATACCGTGAGTCCAGGCAACAGGAAGGAGTCATGAAAAGAAAACCAGGGCATTTTTCTCACTATTCCGTTCTGTTTCATCATAGAATCATTAAAACTGGAATAGACTTCTAAGATCACCAAGTCCAACTGCCATCCCATCCCCATCATGTCTGTTAACTACGTCCCTCAGTGCCATATCTCTACAGTTCTTGAACACCTCCAGGGACAATGACTGCACCACCTCCCTGGGCAGCCTGTGCCAGTGCCTCAGTAACCTGGGAAATGCGTGAGCTGTGTACATAATCACAAAGGGTTTAGTGTAAGATAAGGAAAATGTGCTTCAGTCTTCTGGAAGCTGAAAACCATGTAAAGTAAACTCATATTCTAAATTAAGATGATTTTCCCGCACAATGAATTGTTTTTTTGTGTGCAGACACTCTGACATGGTGTTCTGCTTTAGCTACTGCTACATTGGAATGGGGGAGTGGTCTAGTAACAGATCTGGAGGTTGGTAGCCCTGCCTGTGGCAAGGTGGGGTTGGAACTTGATTCTAGGGGTCCCTTCGAACCCAAGCCATACTATGATTTAAGATGCAAACTAAGCTTTTTTATTATTATTATTAGTTTGGGGGGGGGTGGGGGGGGATAATATTTTTTGTTGTGTAGCTACTATATTAACATGTAAATGCAAACCAAGGAGCAGACTGAGCATTCTGACTTTGTAACCAACTGAAACAACTTCTCATGCTTTCAGCTAAGAGATTGACTGAGTCAACGTTCCTTCCAGATTGATTCTCTGCTTTTCTGAGTAACTATAAAGTGTAGGCTGGACAGATGGGCTCAATGGCCAGTTATGCTGCTCTTTTATGCTTTGGTTATAAATTCTACTGCTGCAGTTCGTTAAGATATCCATAATCTTAATTTGCTTTTTGTGTCTCCATCATACCAACTTGATATAGAAATTATGAACGTGGAGATTCTTAACAGTGCTTAACATCAAATAAGTAAAAGTGTGGCAAAATACAGTTTTGTTTTCATATTTTTTTCCTCTTAATTCCACAAAGCTATAAAATTTCTTTCTTTAAATGAAACTTCCATGGAAACTACAATTTCCTGTACCATAATGCCACCAAATGAAGGTGCTGTGAAACCAGACTAATGTCTGGATCAAAGTGCTTTGGCCTTTAATGTCATTTCTTCCTGAGTTAAGAGTCCCAGATTTGCCTGGGGTGTGTATTCATGTTATACTAACCCTTCATTGATGGAGTAGTTGACTTGCATAATGAAGCAACACAATAAGATGGAGATCCATTTGCATATAATTTGGAGTATTAAAAATTTATTTCCAGCTATTTGAGCTTAGTATATGTAACTTAAAATACATTAATCGTCACAGAATCACTGAAATGTAGGGGTTCAAAGGGACCTCTAGAGATCGAGTCCAACCCCTGCCAAAGCAGCTCCCTAGCCCAGGTTGCACAGGTAGGCATCCAGGCAGGGTCTTGAATGTTTCCAGAGGAGGAGACTCCATCACCTCTCTGTGCAGCTGTGCCACTGCTCCGACACGGCACTGTGAAGAAGATTTTATGATGCTGCTTAAGATAGAAAGTACTGAATATTTTTCTTTGTCTTTTCCATAGAATGTATGGCCTTGTTAAGTCACACTGCACCAAGGCCATCATTGTTGTAGGCAAATCTAACTGAATCTGAATTAGGTTTGGAGGTTGTGCTCTGACTTGGGAGTGTATTAAAAGTAGTTTTGACATGATTTGTTATGTACCTTTATACTGTTTTACCACTGATGTTTATCCAAGGAAGATCCTTCTATTGATTTTTGGACTGAAATAGAGGAAAATAGATTTCTGAGAGGGAAGAACTATTTATTCAGCTGTGGCGTAGTGGACACCTTGGTCCATTTTCTGTCATTTTTCTAGTAAGAAAAAAGCAGATCTAAATGCCAGGATTGGGGGGGTAGAGAGAGGGGGGGTGCTTGGAATTTGCAGGTAAAAATCTTGCTTTTACCATTATGGTAAAGCTGTTTTGTTTGTATTTACCTCATGGCAGGCAAGTAATGAACATGTCATTTTGCTCATCTCTTTCTGATTGGATTTTCTTTTTTTTTTTTTTTTTTTTTTTTTTTGTTGACAATAGCTGTGCTCCTGCACATCGATTGCTGGAGGTTCATCTTGTGCAGCATCAGAGCTGCTTCCAATACCAAAGTTTAGTTTCAAGCCTCTGTAAGTGGCTAGATTTTTTTTTTCTCTTTGTATTTGCCTCACAGAATGAAGACATTCATCTCCAGATGAAAAGATTGTACAAGAGACTGTAAAATCATTTAACCTGCTGCAAGAACTCACAGCAGCAGGTTATATTTCAGTCAGTACCTGCTGATAAAACTAAGTGCTTGGGTGGTCAGCCTGTCTTTGAAAGCTACAGCATGGGTATTTACACCAGCTATTGTCAAGTGTAGAAATGTAAGTTGTAAGCATTGGCTGGAGAGCACCCAGAGAGCTGGCAGAGAGGGCAGATGGAGCTCAGCTGTTTCTGTCCTCTGTCCGTTGGCCATGATCACTAGGGAAACCTGATTATCAATTCCCTATCTTTGCAGTTTGAATGCTCTTTTCTTTATTTTCTATCCCTCTCTCTCTCTCTCTCTCTCTCAATGTATTTTCTCCAGAAGCCCTCTCAGGGCTATTTTTAAATTCTTTACCCATTTGCTTTCTCTTCCAGGAGTTCAGTTGTAGAACTGCTTGTATGACTCTTGTGAATTTTTAGATACTGTTTTAGTAAGTTGTTTCTGCTGGTATTTAAACTTAATAATTACCTTGTTTGCACCACTGCTTTCCCCAGTTACTGAAAGGATACTTAAAATGAGAGCACAGACAACAGAAAAAAAAAAAAATTCTCAGTAGACGCATGCTCCTTCTCTGCTATGGATCCACTTGGAAATTTCTGTTCTTATTTGTTCTATGTCAGGTCCTGAAGCTTCTTGCCAAGCAGTTGGTCTAATTCAAACTGACACTGAAAATGTTTGAAATTACACGTGAGCAAAAAATTAAATTCTGTGAAAGCTGCTGATGCCCCTGAGGAATCTGTGTTGAAAACTAATTTGATAGGCTGTTTAGGCAGTTGCATCCCAGTCATAACTTGCAGCAATGATAAGAAATATTTAAACAAAGTGCAGCCCTTCCTCCTTAACACAGCATGCCAGCTCAACAGAGGCATGTTCAAAACTTGATGCCACGGGGGTCAGAAGTTGTTCTCTCCTGGTATAACTTGTGGCACCCTGGGACTTTGGTCAGGTCTCTAGTATTTCATATGTTCAGAACACCCAGGTGCTAAGAAGAAAGCTGTAGAGTACTGACAACATTCTGACATTTATTCTTTGTTTTCCTTATTGTTTTTACAGAAATGGACAGCCAATTTTCAGGGAAGGTAAAACCACAGTTACAGGAATCCTAAGGGCATTTCTCAGTGATCAACCACTGACTAGAGTGTCTATTTTTGAATGAGGGAGAGAAGGATTCTGGTACTGGAAATGGATGAAATGAGTCAAACTAATTTTCAGAACAGGAAACATTAATAATTCATCAGTGTTCAGCTTTAAACATCAGTATTTTTCAGGAAGGTTTTCTGCAATGGTTGCGATGATACATTGCCCCCTCTTGTTGAAGTGGAACAAGATATGTATAGATTAGATATATTTAAATCACTTTAATGAAATTTCATTAATTTTTAGCTTGTTCTCTTTCTGCACATGAATGGTATTCAATGAGTCCACAAAGCATAAATCTAGTCTCTTGTAGTTTGAGTATAAATCTATGTACCTGTGATGGCAGGGAGACCAGTCAGTGTGCCCATGACACACATGTGGTGTATCCATTTGGAAATACCAAATAATGAGGAAATGCTGGACTTGGTTCTTGATACGAATATATCATTTCTATATATTGCTAAGATTATCACACTAAATGGGGCTGGGAATGATTTCTAGCTTATCTCTGGGAGATGTTTCATGATTCTGTTGAAGTCTTCCACTTGCAGCCATACTCTGCCATGTGTTAATCCAGCCATATTTTATACAAGCACTTCTGTGGATGATCTCTTCAGTTGCAGGTTGATCTATGTTTAAATTGGACCTTTGTAATTTTTTCTTTTTCCACATGAATGTTTACAAAATTGGGGTTTGAAGGAATTGTTTCCTTCATTGTACTGTAGGATATGAACATTTCCCACAGAACAGCCTTATGGAAGTGGAAGGCGGTGAGGAAAGCACCGTGTTGGGATGACCACTTGCTTTATTTGAACACTGGCAGCACTAGTTTAAATGCATCCAACAGCTGCAGCATCTATATTCAAGAACCTTATTTCATCTCTGGTTCCTGTGTTTGATGCAAAGGTATTGGCTTTTGCTGAGGGGAGAACCCTGACCACATGGTTGTGCTGAGGAAAGTGGTACTGCAGTGAATTGGCTCCTTGCTCTCTCTGAATTAAGAAACTGAAGGGAGTTGTCCTGAGGCTCCAAGCAGGTTTTTCAGATTTGTCACAGGAAGATTGAAATATGCTTTGGCAAGCCAAGATCAATGTCCATTGGTTAGAAGGAAGTTGCCTCTTAAAGTGGAGACAAGAAATAGCCATGGAGAGAGGCTCCCTGAAGAGAAAGTACCTGCGATGCTCTTTTGAGACCCAGGATCATGCGAAGGGTGGGTGAGAGGAGAAGCTGATAGACAACATAACACATGCTGAGATGCTTCTGGGGCCATATAGCAAAGCTCAGGTCCCTTGGGCAGAATGCCAACACCTCACAGGCCTACAGCAGGCAGAAGCTATCCTTGTGTGATCCAGAAGCTAATTAATGCAAACTAAGTCTGGGGGATGAAAAAATGTTGACTAGGACAAAAGGCTGAAACCAACACTGAGCATCAACATCACATAGATGTGAGGAGCTCAGTGAGCAGCAGGAAAGTTCATATCAGGCAGATCACATGGGAGAGCTGGAACCACTGTTGTTCTTCTACTTTGCTTTGCCTGCTGTCATTATCTCCACTCTTAGCAATTACACTAACATTATCGATTTAATCTATCAGCCTCCAAAGAGCTCTTTGAATAATAATGAGTTAATCCTCATTAGAAACAAGCAATCCTTCTCCAGAAGAAATGGGTGCTGCAGAGAAATGAATTTTCATTCGTGAAAATGGATGTAATGAAAGGGCCTGCTTGGTTTGGAAGAGGAGCTGTTGACAGGAGAGCAGTCAGAGGACACATGCAAGCATGCATGTGTATTCATAGTGAAGAAAGATGGGAAATGCTCTTCTTTGGTGAGGGGAAGATGTGTGGCTCAGAAGTCAAAGAAGTTGCCTCTACTTTATAGGAACTTCTCTTTGGATTTTAGGGGAAAGCAGGTCTTTCAGTAAGCCTCTCCTGTTGTCACACAATATGTTTTGTCTATGTATATTTAAAAGAAGGAAAATAAAGTAAAATAAAAGTTTGTCTTTTTGTTACTAGCAGGAAGTAGCCTCAAAGCTATTTCTTCTCCTTGGTCAGAGTAAGCTAAAGCTGCAGAGCAAAATAAGATCAAAGTAAACTTCTGTGCTGGCAACTTCAAAAAGCCGACCTATCTCATGTATATAACAAGCACACCCAGTCACTTTCTTAGACATGCCCTCACTCCAACTTCCATCCTACTTTTTTAATGCTTCCTTTGGATTTGCCTGAAACTGGATCACAGTACTCTTAGACATGCCCTCACTCCAACTTCCATCCTACTTTTTTAATGCTTCCTTTGGATTTGCCTGAAACTGGATCACAGTACTTTTGCTACTGAGAGCCAGATGTTCTTACAAGTTTTGGCGCACACAGCTAATTTGATCTCAATGAAAATGTAAGATCTTAGTGTTATTGCTGTTTCACAGACAGACTTTCCCCCTATGGTGCTGCTGTGATCTCTAGCTACTCAGCTACGTTCCAGTTGTGGTTGTCTCAAGATATCTTGTAGCATCAACATTGTTCAGTTCAACCCCCTTGGATAATTTTGCTCAAGGCAGTAAAAATAGAGTCAAAAGTAGGGTTGAAGAAATACCTACTTTCTGATGTTCTCACCAAACACTCAGATCCCAGCATGCGAAGTTGTTTCAAAGTAGCTGCTTTCATGATATTTACTCTGTGTTGTGACTGACTTTTCCCAGCATCAGGCCATTTCTTGATTTGCTTTACTCTGCCATGTCTGATATATCTGATGGGCAAGGCATGGTTGAGGGTAGTTAAGTGTGAATGTATTTTTGTGTTAAGAAACTAGAAGTTATGTGTGGTTACTTACAGGACATCAAAGGAAATTTTCTCTAAGTTCCATATACATAGACATTCTCTGTGGAAAGCACAAATCCAGTCTCTGTTGCTCTGGGTACACAGGCTTACAAAACTCTGCTACAGAAAGTTATTCTCATCCTGGGCCACATGAGTCATTAGATCTACCTCATTTATGGAGGAGCATTATTATTAATCCAGGCCACTAAAACACATCACATTTCTTGTATTTTAACAGCAGTAGCTGTGTGCAGGGACAACATAAACAGTTAAATGTCTTCCAGATCATAGATGTTACCAGCTTATTACTCCACCCAGGATTACTATTGTGAGCTGTTATCATTCTGGTGAGAAGTTGAGAGACCATGTACAACTTGTAGTGTATATGCAGGACAGATTGCATGCTCTCAACAGAATTTTACAGTAAATTCAGTGAAGAACTCAATTCTATCCCTTCTTTTCTTCATTTTCCATTATTAGGCTCTGTCTGGAATATGGAGTGTTGTGACTAATGATATATCAGTAATTGATTATTGGGACAGTATCATACATCTAGCCAATAGGATTTCATAGAGCATATATCTACAGTGTGGGACTGTGATTACCTGCTGGCTTTCCACAAGTCACTGAGCATGACTCATGTTACAAGCTTTCTTTCCTTCTTTTCTTTAAAAAAAGAAAAAAATATATATATATATTTCTTCCTATTTGCTTTAATACAAACCCTGTGTGGGATGTGAGGCTCCAGCAATGACTCACTGGGCAATGAGGCAGCAGTCTCAAACACTGTAATGTGAAGCAGAAAGGTCACGTGCTTGCTTTTGTAACAGTGTTATTCATTCATTCATTAAAAATTAAACAGACAGAACAGTTTGCAGGTATCAGTGAGTACTTTCTTGTTGTTTATTAAGTTTTTGATAGTTGAAGTTACTCCAATGGTTTTGGTCTTTATTTAGATCTATTTAATAAATTCAGTAGATGTATTGTGTGATTTTGTCTCATCATATAAAAACTGAAGTTGGTTCAGACATCCACAGGAGTTTGAGGCAGGAAGCTTCACAGCCTGAAAAAACTGAAGATGAAGAATTATCTCATTATGCTTATACTAACTCTGGTATTTGACGATTTAATTTTATGCCAGACTTTGTCTACTTTAAAATAAATAAGGAATGTTTTGTTCCTCACTGCCACAGTGCCACTTGTTTGATGGATCTCCAGCATATCCTCTGTCAGTTGTCTTCTAGACTAAAAAAGATCTGTCCATGCATTTATTTCATGTGTGCTTTGGAGCATTGTTCCTGCCCTTTTCTGCATCTTTCCAAGTTGTAAGATGTTAAGATAAGGAGCAGAACTACATGTACTGTTTATGAGGTGGTAGGTCATGAACTTAAACAGAGAATTAATTAACCTCTCTGTTTTCTCTAATTTTCCTAGTAACTGACAGCTTAGAGCTTGTTCCTTTCCACCCTAAAATGCTGTCTCCCACCCCTGCACTGTATACAACCTGTTGACTTGAATTTAGTAGTGAGACTATAGGAATATAAAAGCGAGAAAAGAAACTCTGGTCTGTAAAACTTTTGCTGATGTAACTGAGCCCTGTTGAAGGCTGTAAAATTGACAAGTGTTAGAATGACATTAAAGCCCATTTTCTGTTAAATGTTCCAAGCAATTTGTGCTTTTCAATAGCTGGATAGCAACTCAGGGTGGATTCATGACCCAAATGTACGTCTAACTCTTCTGTACCTGTGTATTAGCAGGCATACACATGTATATGTTCATTTTTTTTTTAATTGCAGGTATTTATGAGCCGCCATTTGTTGTACTATTGTGGTGAACCTACCCTGGATGTGAAGATTGCCTTTTGTCAGGTGTGTGTTCCTTACAGGTAAAACAAGGTACAGTACACACTTGTACTTTATTTTTACATTTATGCCAATAGGAAAAAAAAAATGAATTTCAGCAGCATATTGCAAGTAACTGGCTGTAAGAATTACCCTAAATATAAAAACTAGAAAAGTGTAACACAGAAAGTTACTTTTCTATTTAATTTGATTGTCATAGTTTGCTCTAAATGATTTTTGCTTTTTGCCTTGCCCAAATATCTGTTGATGTGATGAGAAAAAGAAATCTTGGTTCTTAATTTTGAGACATTTTTCATCCAAAATAACTGCATCTACGTCAGTGCTTTCACAGAAATATATGAGTTAGATCATTTTTATCTTACCACATCTTTATGTGAGACAGAGCCTTTTACATTGTAATCAATGAATACAATTTTCTGTCCGTTAGTCTGCATTTGCTGGGAGCATGGGGAAAGTAATTGAATTGGTGTGAGATTTGTACTGTTCTCAGTTGAACAAAATATGCTGTGTAAGTTGTGGGGTCATGAGACTTTTCTGTAGCCAATTCTGTATGTGAAATCAGCCTTGAAAATATTTAGTCACAGTGATTTGAAGTCTAAAAAGATCATACTCTGTGAGCTGAAGAAAACTGCGTATTGGTACGCCCAATTTTTGGTTGTGATGGTTAAATTAAGTTAGTTAACAAACATGAATGTCAAATCTCTGAATGTTTTTCCTGTATGAATTGAAGGTGAGTTTTTAGTTGACTTCTTATGAAATATTTTGTTTGAATTATTGCTTGTTTTTTCTTTTTGGTTGTTTTTTGTTTTGTTTTGTTTGTTTTGTTTTTTGATGGTAGTTTTGTTTTGTTTTGGTTTTGAGACGGAAAACATGTTATTAGACTTTTTTGAGGGACGTTAGGGAACAGTCTTCATACTTTTGAGAGGTGAGAACAGGGCTATGTTCCTTGAAATGAAATTGAGGTAAACCCTGGTACTCCATTTTATATCACGTACGTTTCAGGGTTGGAGAAAGTTAAAAGCTCAGTTCTAAAATTGAGGGGGCTGTGAGCTGCATGTAAGCAATTAACAAGTTAACACAAAGCAGTAGCATGTGTTGGGAATTTTGTTTTCTGTTGTTTTTGTTTGTTTGTTTGTTTTTTTAACTCGGTGGTGCCAAATATTGTTTCTGCTGGGAAGGCTGCCTCTGAACTTTCTAGATCATCAACTCTAAGTTGTATCTAATTAACTTGTCTTGGAAATCTGCTTAATGGCCTTCCCTGTTCTATCTTACCTTCTATATTTTTCTCACAAAAAGTAATATATTTTTCTGTTTTATTCAATAGAGCTTGCTTGCAAAAAAAAAAAAAAAAAAAAAAAGTAAAAGAGAACAAATACAATGTTTTACAAAAATTGCAAAAAAGAATAAAAGGGGGATTCCACACTGAAAAGTCCTTTTCAGTGTACAGAATACAATGTTTTGTGCAGCTAACTATCCTCTCCCTTTTACTTAGATCAAAGAAGAGCTGTATATAAACATTTCTATTCCATGTGTGCAAGGAAATAAATCATTTTCTCTTTACATTCAGTGCTACTTCAGACTGGACATCAGTCAATTTCTGATGACGTGTAGTGAATGCTTTCAGTCTGTGGGTACCCAGTTCTTAATTTAATCAGTAATCAAAACATGCTGCTATAATTAATCTTTTGCAGTTACTTCAGTTTAATAGAAAGTGTTCATAGAATCATAGAATAAGTAAGGTTGGAAAAGAGAGCTAAGGTCATCTAGTCCAGCTGTTATAGCTGCAAGTAGTACTTAATATAAGTATTTTTGTTAAAGAGTATTTGATGAAATCAGCAGCATTTTGGGTGAATTGTTATCACTTGGTGAAGCTGATCTAAGTTAAATGCCCGTGGCAGTACCCAAAGAGAATTCATTCCATAAATGAGTGTAAGAGAAAACAGGATTTTGTCCTTCAGGCCCTTGCTGCACAAACAACTCTTCATGATCCTCAGATCTTCAGATTTATCCCCCTGAGGATAAAAGATAGTTTAGGGTGCTTCTTAATTTATTTTCTCCAAAAAGATACAGGTATGCAGGTACTGGCATAAGTCAGTGTTATCAGTTGGATCCTGCCCTGCTGATCTGTTAAGATGAGCACTTCTGGTGATCAGATGCTGGAACATAAGATTTTATTCACTGGAGAAATCTCTATCACAGGTCTGTATCTAGTATGTTGACCATGTGCAATAGAATTGCCAAGGTGGAAGATGCAGGAGTAGTCCTGCTCCTGTAGGAATGTGCGCTTCACTGTGGACTTCCCACTGAGTATTGAATTATTTTGAAGTGTTCTTTTAGATGTGACATGTTGAAAAATACCCCAGTGATTGTTACCACTGATGGCAATACATCTTATAATAACCACTGTGTAGGGACTTCTCTCTCATGTCCTAAAGAGCATGGCTTGTGTGCTGTGACAGGAAGATACTGACTATAGGCTGCTTCCCTGAGCGTATGGCATTGGATCTGCTGGTTTTATATGACACTGTGCTAGCTCAGCATGGCAAGAATATGAAGAGTTTCCAGCTTGAAGAAAGAGAAAAGCCCTTTTTGAGAATTGAAGCGTGATTGGGGAAATATGATTTCTGCTCATCATTTGCAACACAAAAATTAAGTCTGTCATTAACTGAAATTTGGTAGCCAGATGTTTTTTTCTGGAAGAGCTGAGGAAAATAACGTCTGCTTTTGAATGACAGAAAGATAGGACAAAGATATTTCATTCTTAGTGTTATGGAACTTCATGGTTCATTAGAAAGGCTGCTCTTGCCAACAGGCCACATCTTTAGGGTTCTGGACATTCTTACTGAAGCACAATATTACACAGACCCCTGGATTTTGAGTAGAATAGGATGTTAAAGTGCTGAATAGTAACTAACAATGGATGCTGCCAACCAACATGAAGAATTACGCAGCCTGGCAGAATTTTCACATTTCCTAAGCATTAGCTGTATACGATGCATTTATTTAAACTTCATTTACACACCCCCACACACACTTCTTGCAGGAGTCAAAAGCAGTTCTGCAGTCTGTGACTGTGCCTCTGGGTGGCCTCTGCCAGGGTTTGGTAATTGCAGTATAATACAATTCCATGATTTTTTGACTTCAAGAAGTAGTCATAAATTATCTTGTCTTTGAAAAACACCTTTTTATTATTCAGCTTTGTGCTTCACAGCATTTCCATAATGCTTCAATAATATATTTAATTTTCTTCCAAAAAGTGGGCAGTGGCATTCTGAGATAAGATACCTGGGACCCAGCCATGCATATTAAGAAACTGTTTAATATGAATCACCAGTGTAACATCACACGCTTAATCCTTTGCTATGGCACCATCTTTTGTCCTTATTGGACTGTTCAAACAATTTGATGCCCCTCATGGAATATGTGTGTTTCTGCGTAATGAAATTGGAATTGGTGCTTTACTGATGCCACTTAAAGAAACCTTTGGACTGCATTTTCAGTTTGCACACACAGAGTATTCTTGAAAACTTCTACTGAGATCTGGCTTTAAATATTTTTTAAATAAAAGAGACATTAAAAAAACTTAAAGATTTATCTTTAGATATTTTTTCACCTGTATTCTGATAACTTGCTTTATTTTACACCTGCCTTGAACAGAACACTTTCTCTGCAAATTACTTGCATCAATGAACACTTAAAAATCAGATGATTTTAGAGAACTTTTCATTTTACTAACAGAAAAGATCGGCTTTATAGATTGCATTTCTCTCAACTGATTCCCTCATCAGGTTTGTTTCTGAATTATTTCCTAACTTTGATAAGCCACTTCAGTTAAATTTAATGCCTTAGTCACATTGTCCAGATTTACTGCTTTAACCATTAAATAAGCTGTCTTGATCAGGAAATCTCCTATAATTACAGGTTCTACTCAACGGGAGATTGACATTCATAAACCATTCTACAGGCACTTTCCTGCATTGTACAATTCTGGGACTGAAATGTTATTGTTTAAGATTGAGCAATCTATTTCTAGCAGGAGACGCATTAAATTATTCAGCTTTTTTGCAGCCTCTTATTAAGAAAACAGATTCTTTTCATTAGCCATCTTTGCAGTGAATACTGTAATTATGCAATTGTACCCAGAAATTTAATTTTTGAAATAGTTGTACCTGTGCTGTTACGTGCTGCCTTTTCACCCTTCTTTTTAACAGATGTCTTGATATACACTGGGACATAGCATCTCATGCCTTCCTACTCACTGCCTTACATATTTAGCAGTGGAAAGCTTCTTAACCAACACGTGGTGGTATCTCACTGTGGTCTCAGTTTAGTGAGAAACTCAATCTATTTTTAAAATATTGTACTATCAATATGAGGAGTTGTTAATCCCTGCGCTCTAAGCATGCTGAACTTCAGAGATTTCCTGCTGCTGTTGATAAATCCTTTTCATTTCCCAGAGACACAATTCTTTGGCCAACTTTTAGTAGCCATTTTTCTCTCCTAATCTTAATTGTATCTTGCTTCCTCCCATATTGTCTCTTCTTTTTCAAACCAAGTGACTCAGAATGAGTTGATGAGTACAAACAGCAGTTTTCTCTCGTCATCGCTCTTGAAGGCTGGTTGTGGTTGTGGCTGCTGCTGTTTCTGCCCTCCATTTCATCGGCAGCCTCAACCCAAGCCTTTGCCAACATCCCATCCCTGTCACTGCATGAGTAAGAGGTTTTCCAAACGTTGTTACCTCCACTTCCACGCCCTCTCTTACATCTCTCCTTCCTGTATTTTCCATACATTATACATTTTCTACCAATCAAGTCCCTGTCCATAAAGTAACCTCACTCCCAAGAGTAATTATTCTTGGCATTGAACCTTCTTTTCCTTATCTTTGGTGAGATGACTGTGGCAAGAGATTACCTGCTTGTCTGTGTTGGATTCTCCAGATGTTTAGTGAATGAGTAATCATTCTGAACTAGTTCTGCTGAGGAGATGCTCATATATTGCTCATCTCTTACAAGTCTGCACCAGAATGAAGTAGATGCTTATGGGCTGTGATGACTTTTAAGGAACATGTGTGACCACTGTTAGAAATTAGCAACAACCATGCGTACAAAAGAAGCAATTGAAAGTAGTGAAATCTCAGTGAATGCGTGGAAGAAAAGTGAAGAATATCTAAAAGGAGTTTTGCTTTTTAGAAAGAAATGAACAAGAAAGAAAAGGAACCCTATTTCTTCTTGAGTGATCAGAACCAAGAAGAGCCAATTGTGAAGTCACTGGAGTTTTGGTATCCCAGTTAGAAAAGGTTAAACAATAATAGTTTAATTTAAAAAAAAAGTCTCAAAAGGTAAGAATATTATACTCCATATAATAAGTTCTGTTTTAAAGTAGAATGTGCTAAGCAAATACAGTGAAATGATCAAGGATCATTCTGTCAGCGCTGAGCTGTTTGCAGGACAAGTGACCTGGCTGCTGAAGTGCTGAGTTCTCAGGAGTGCCAGCTGTGTCTGGGATCTAAGAGAAAACTGCTGCACAGGGACTAAGAGAAGGCAGAGAATTAACCCGTAACAGAGAAAGCAATATATTAAGGAGTACTGTGTGATGAATACAGTCCTTAAAGGTTAAGAACGAGATACAGTAGTAGGGAGCTGTGGTGGGATGAGGCTGATAAGGTGCAAGATTTACAATACTACATGTAAGTGTACACAAGATGAAAAACCCATTTTTGTATACTGTGTAGGAGATTTGATCTCTATCTGTTCTATAGGTCTTTCTATGCAAAGATACTATTAAATGTGGGCTACTGTGACTCTCCAAATTTACACAGCAAAGCCTGTGCCTATTAAATCCAAAGCAGGGGTTTGGTAAATGCCACAGCTGTTGCTCTTGGATCTTCTGGGTGAACTGCAGCCATTCAGTCAGAAGACAGGAGCTAAATGGTCTGCCAGCTGTATAGATGCACTTATAGATGTCAAGAACGCGCTGAGGACTTCACAATCTTTCAGAATTTGCATTTGTATCATCTTAACATCTGATTTTTTGGTCAAATGGCAGAAGATATTTGTATTCTGGACCCTGACAAAGCACGCAGTGTCTGCTGCCCACAGTGTGCTGTCCTCCTTTCCAGCCTCTTTGTCTGGGATGGAATGGAGACAGTGGGGCCCTGGGGAGCCATTGTCACTGCCAGACCAGAATGATGGGTCTGTTGCATCCTACATGTCCTTGGGCACAATGCCAACTGCAAAAGAGGAAGCAGTTCTTCAGTCCTTCATCTAATCCTCTTCCTCACTTGTTTCACACATGCGGAGTCATTCTGTTGCTTTCAGTTGCCTTGAATCATGGCACACTTAAATGTTTATCTCTTCCTGTAGGCATTTCTGTGCATGCAAAGATGGATGCTGATATTAAAGGAAAGCCCCCCCTCAGCTGATACTTGTTAACATGCTCTGAGACAGCTCTGATAATCCTGGAGATGTAGATGAGAGCAATTGAGCTTAAACTGCCATTAGTGTGTTTATAGAAGCTAAAAGATGGATGTGAAGTGCTGAGCAGAAAGAAGTCCTATTGTGAGTTTATCAATAACAGGGGGAATGGTGTTCAGAAACAGATGTTTGCCAAAGAAATGTAGTCAATATCCTCCTTTCATAGGGGTAGAAGTGGATAAATAAACACAGATAATATCAGGAAACAATTCACTTCAATCTAGGTAAAGTAGTGTAGTTATTCTGTTGTGTTGTTATTCTGTTGTGCTTTCTTAGCCCTCTTTATTGCTGTTTATGCTGTAAAACAGAGGAGAAAAAAATGCATCTTCTGACTATGAGCAAGGCAGTAGTGGAGTTTTGCTGAGTTTTCAATAGCCGTTCTTTGAAAACAAGTAACATGTTCCTGAGGCATATGTTAATAATAAGAGTAGCATTTTTCTTCACCTCAGTCCCCTGAGACTTGGCAGTTAATTTCCTTTCCTTCCAAGTCATTGGGATATTGAGTAAATAACTGTGCAGCTATGGCTGCCAACCCAGCTTGGATAGATGTGTGTTCAGTTCTGAAAGCTTTCTGAAGTTTACCAGTACAGAAAAAGGAGAGCAACGTTTTGCATGTGTTCTAAGTTTTGAACATGTTATGGCCAAATAAAATTATTGTACACGGAGAATGAAGGTTAAGTTCTAGTTAGTGTTGAAACTTTGATTCTGTTGTCCAAATATTTATAGAAACCATGAAATAATGACATGCAAATGCTTTGTTTATGTCTCAGTTATGATCTGTCACCTAACACAGAGATCTGTGAAACTGTTGCAAACAAAAAGGATGAAGAATTTTGTGTGTAATTAAATACTCTCATGCTTGCAATGTTTACTGCTAAGTTGGGGTCCCAGTAGTATAACTTGCCAAGTTTATTTGGAGCTCACTTGAAAATTTATGAACTATAGTGAAATTCACTTTTCTAGAGGACCTTTGCAAGATCTACACAACTTCAGTGTGACTTCCGAAGTCAACTTAATTGACAAGTGTATGAGCACCATTCTTTTACCCAGTTAATTTAATGAAGAGCTTCTAGCTCCTTCTCAGTCACAATTTCTGTGTTCTAGAGGTGGTATCCACCAAATATGAATGAAGGTTGTCTTCTGTGTGTGTGGGTGCTCCACTGAGAGCATGCATTTCCTTGCTTTGGGTAAAGTTTTTTTAGCTGAGTTTTAAGAGGCTGTTTCCTTGTCCTTGTTTCAGAAGTGTCTACTGAGTTGATTTGAAAATGGTTCATGATTTGCTTATTTGTTATGTTGGTATGGAGATCCGATCAAATGCAACAGTGCAATAACAATGTTAATTGTTTTAGGGATTTGATGTAAATATTAATCATGAAAGAATATCTCATTACTTGTCCCACAGTTCTTATGAAATTAAACGTTACTTCGGGCCTAAGCAGTAGGCTCACAGTGGTTTAATTTTGCTGATTTTCTGATAAAAATCAGCAGAGTATTTTTTTTTCTGCATTTTATTACCAGTGTAGTTTTAAAGAGAGGATGAAGATCTGTAATTGACCAGAAGCTTGGTTGGCCTATCCCCAACAGCCAAAGTGCATGTCACTCACAGGAGGCATTCTGCTTGGAGTCAATTTCCAGCTATATCAGTTTCCCTTATGTTTTAGAGTAATTCCTGCTCTAGCAGATGATTATCTTTCAAGGTCCTTTTTTTACTTTTCACAAGCTTCCATGAAAAATGAAGCTGTCTTTACCTTTTTAGTTGCACATGAACAGCAGAGGGGTTGTTGTAGCAAAGTGAGCATTGTGGTGATGGCTTGATGGTTAGAATAGATCTCAGAGGTCTTTTCCATTCTTAATAGTTCTATGAATCTGTCAATTAGGAAACATTTCTTCCCAGAACAGTGAGGCACTGGCACAGGCTGCCCAGGGAGGTGGTGGAATCACTATCCCTGTGGGTGTTCAAGAGCTGTGGAGATGTGGCACTGTGGGACGTGGTTTAGTGAATGTAGTGGTGATAAGTTTATGGTTGTATTAGATGATTTTAGGGGTCTTTTCCAACTTTAATGATTCTTTGATTCTACCATTCTAAAAGTCTGTGTTACTCAGGAGAGAGCTACTTGTTGGGACTGTTGTGTTCTGATCAGACTCTACAGGCTCCTGTTGGTCAATGTTACTTCAGGTACTGTTGGAATGACTGAAGCAAATGCGAACAGTAATTGTTCGATTAATTAAGGCTTTCTTGGATTACAAATACCTGCCTGCTGAAGCTGCAGCACTTCAGAAACCTACCTGTAGCAGTATGAAGTTCCTAAGGCCAATCATTCACAGGCTCTGCCTGAAAAGAAATGATGTTTGAGTTTAGGATCCTGAACTCAGAGTGACAAAAATAACTTATTCCATTTACACATGTACCGCATGCATTATCAGTGTGGAGGGAAATACTGGTGATGCCAACAGGCGATGGTTCCCCAGGCCTGAGCAAGGTACTTTTCCTAGCTCAAAAAAAAACCCCCAAAACCCTGCATTTGCTCTTCCAGAGGAGCTGGCTGCGATCTGGGCTCACTAAGCAGTGCAGTGATTATGCTGACACTTCCCTAACATTGGTTTTGGAGTAACGGGTGTTAATGCTGAATATAGTCTCCATTGTTCTGATAATGACATCAGGATAAAACATGATGCAAATGTGTTAGTGTAGCCAGAGGGAACTGGAATTATTTCCTGTCTATCAGGAGCACATTATTCAAATAAAGCTTCTCAGTTCCAGATCTGGTAGGAGTAGCTGAGCAAGCTGGATTTATTCATCTGTCTGCACATAGCAGTAGGAGCTTTGAGACTAAGGCTGTACAGTGCAAATCAGATGCTAATTTTCTTTCTTTAGATGGGAAAAATCCATACCTCTTTCAGAGTTATTCTGCTCTTTAACCTTGGATTTAGCACTTGTGTCAGTGTGGGTATGTTTCTTCCTTTCATCATTTGGGGAGAGGGAGGATCCCTTGCCCTGCATCTGATTCATGAGTAAATGCAGTGTTTCTAATTGCTCTTCTGAAATGAGATTTTTCTGTTTGAATCCATGGCTGCCATTAGGACATTTCAAAGCCTCCAAGTGAGGCAGCTGGGATTAACAACCCTGTCACTGACCACAGGCACTCTTGCAGAATAACTGACAGAAAAAAGGCATTCATTCATCCCAGGGCAAACCAAAGAATCCTAGTTCTTGATAGTATCAGTTTTCTATTTTTAATGCCAGCTTTATGGAACGCTGGAGTCATGCATTTTTAAATGAAAAAAATAGTATTCTTCAAGGAAATTTTTAGTTTTTCCCTGCCCTATCAAAATTCATCTTAGTACTGTTCAGTCACATAGTGTGGTTGATTATTCAGTTTTATTGTAAAAGCAATTTATACCAGAGAAACTAAGAAAATTAAATGTTGCATTTGTGAGCACTGGAAATGAATGCAGAGGAAGAAAGAGGCACGTGAGTCAGAACATATTTTACTCCATATTCTTTGGTGAGCAAAGGATACCAGCAGACACCAAATGGCTGTAATGGAACTTTATGTCAGGTAATGCCAAAGCATACAGGCAAGGCTACAGCTCTGCGGTGCTATCTTCTATGCAGGCACAAGTTTGTAGTAACATGTATCATTCTTCTTTTTTTTTTTTTTTTCCATGAAAATAGTTGTTTTTCCAGGGACTAACACAATGGTAGGATCACGGAAACTGCTTTTCTGGTTCCCAGAAGTACTGAACTGGTAAAATCTCCTCAGCTACTGAATACTGTAGCCTAAAATGACAAGAATTTATATTGCAAAGTGGAACTGACTGTGTTTCCTCCATATTCTGATATTTTACAGCTTGGGTTTCTGTCTTCCTTCCCAACCCCCTTCCCTTCTGCACAACAGGGATTTGGGAAACAAGTGGATGTGTCATACATTGCCAAGCATTACAACATGAGCAAAAGCAAAGTTGACAACCAGTTCTACAGTGTGGAAGTGGGTGACTCGACCTTCACTGTTCTCAAGCGCTACCAGAACTTGAAACCAATTGGCTCTGGGGCTCAGGGAATAGTTTGGTAAGTATCAGCACTTTCTCTTTGCTTTTCAGTGGGATTTGCCTTTTGCATTTCTTCACAGTTTGCTAGTCACAGACATTGTGTACAATTGCAAAAATGAACACTGGGCAACAAATATCCTGAGGCAAAAGGAGCCTGATAAATTCTGCTGCTGGTGATGATGTTAGCATGGGTTTTTTTCTTCCACATAGCAAAATGCAGCTAGCAAGGGAGAAGGAGAAAGACCTGACTGCAGTTGACAACTGTGATGCTATTTCCAGAGGCAGTGCAAATTACACCCTGGGTAAACCCTGTAATTTTAGTCTTTGTGCAGTGAAAATCAGGGAGCACTGTGTTAGGAGCTGGTCACGTCCCAGAGCACTCTGCAGCATCTGCAATGGAAACCTTTTGTAGCAAGGTAGATGCTAATGTGTTCTTACATAGAAAAGGGCTAAATGTAGCTTAAAATCAGCTTTGAGAAAGAAATTTTCTTTTGTGTTAAGTACCACCAGTGTTCGTTTTGCTCCAATTGTTGTTTTGTTTTGTTTTGTTTTGTTTTCAAAAGGCATTTAAGCTAAGTAAAATCTGTAACATAATGTGAATTTGTCTTTAATAGTAAGAATTGACACGAAGTGTTAGGAATGCCCTAGGACAGAATATCAAATGAGAAAACAATAAAGTTGATGTGAAAATTCCCACGTTGTACCTTAAATGGCTGAGCAATACTTTGAGGCCACAAAAGGACGCACAGTTTCATGGGACAGATGGTGAAGTGTTACACGACAGATAAGACAGATGATCGTTTTTGTTTAGTACATGCCATATTGTAGTCTACCTGCTGGGAGCCATAATTTACCAGAAATATATGAACAAGCTGAGAGAAGTGCATTAAAAACCAATGGTAAAGCAAGAATTTGGTGGGAACTTCCAGCTTGCTGGGTACAGTGAGGACTTACCCAGCTTCTGGAGACTGTTCTAGTGTATTCCAGGAGCTGTTATTTATGGAGTGAAAAAGATAGGTTATTACTGCCAAACACCAGCTCCATGTTCAAGCCAGAGCTGCTGCCAGCAGTGGCAGTAGGCATACAAGTTTTGGACTTGTTTAGAACTTCACAACTCATTATAAGCTTTTCTTGCACAGGGAGAGTTGACTGCTGAGGATGGTTTTCTGCCTTGCCTGGTACTTGGCCACAGAAGGACAGTTCCTACATCCTCAGAAACAGGGGCCTATTTTGTAGTAGTTTGTCAATAATTTGGTATCAAACCCTTCAGAACCATTTAGGTGCATGATACACATTCATCTTCTGTGTCAAGGACTGCCTCAGCACTCACTTCAGAACCAGATTCCATCTACTAGCAGCAACTTTGCTTTCACTAACCTGGAAGTGACCCCTCAGTGCCCCCAGATTGCCTTACGTGTTTCTAAAGGTAGTTTTCAACAGGAGAATTTGTTTGAACAGTAATACCTATCATGGAACAGAAGTTGGCATTAGAACCAGGGAATGTGGCTATAAAAGAAGCAGAGTCATGGTCTTAATTTGTTATCTTGAAATTCACATTATGAACAAAATCATTTTTCTGCTGTGGAAACATTACAGTAAAGGTGTAGAGTTCTCAGGAGCTGATAATTTACTAAAATTGTATGAAGAAGAGCAAGCCATATGACATGTTTGTTATAGCTGTTGTGTCCATGTGAAACAACTCATAACTTGATGAGAAAAGAATATTGGCTTTGGACATGATGTGCTTGGTATCTTGTGGAACTGATATGGGAACTTCCACTGGGATTTGTGTTAGCCATGTTCACATAACATTTTTTGCCAGAAGAGGGAAACAAAATTGCCTGGAATCCAAACAAGGATGTTCCTACCATTGATAACAGAACAGACTGCTTGCTTCAAGTCCCCCAGATGTCTGTGAAGAAGGCCAGCTTGTATACAATTGTTGTGGTACTGTAGACATGATGACAGTAAGACTTGGATGAAGCAGAGTTTGTAGTTTATTAGACAAAGTGAAATCAGTGTTCTCTGAGTTTCAACTATGAGCTTTAGGTGTGCAGTAGAAACAAAAAACTGCAAAGATAAAAGCAGTTGAGTACTCTTCTGGGTTTAATTAAATACGTCCCACCTTAGTGCATGAGAGAACAGCAAACTGATACCCCAGTGCAGGGCTGGAAGGGAGGAGAGGTGGCAATTGCCTTATTTCAAGGGAGATCATGATTCAGATCACTTTGTGCCTGTGGATATGGGTATGTTGACAAAGGAGAGATATTCTTATGTTACATAAAATCATCAGAAATGGACTGATGTTGGAATGAGTGTATTTTCAAGTTTTTAATGTTGTTTGTCTGGATGTAAGACAACAGTTATATGTACAGATTCTGCAGAGGCTTTCAATTGACCACTCTGATACTGTTTTTATACTGTGATATTTTTCACACTGCCTGTGATGTATAGAAAAGTTATGTATATGTATAATATGTAGGACTATTTCAAGAACAATTTGAAGGAACTACAAGGGTCCTTGAATTTATGGTGGAATCAAGGAGAAGCCTCAGTTTTCCAACATGGGAAACAAAGACATCATTTATGCACTTGAGGGTGCAAACAATTTAGAATGTAGTAGTTGCTTATGAAGAAACTTGGCTTGGTTAGGACCACGTGGGTGATTTTAGCTGTGTCTATTATCACAAGACAGTATTGTCTGGGCAAGCTGAGCCAGATGATGTCTTTCGAATGAGATCCAGAATACTTTATTCTTGCATTTTGGTGAAGAGTGAAGGCTTTTGCACTGTAGGTTGTTGGAATACAGTGTAGTGCAGTGTCATCTGGAACATCCATTATGCTTCCTAGTTTGCACAAGAAGTTTGTGTGTCTAGGATGAATGCTTTTGAGGAGGATCATGGGAGCAGGAAATATGCTTTGAGGATGGTTTTTAATGGATCTGGTAGCTCTTCAGATCACGAGCAGCCTAATAATGTCCTTGAAAGAGTAAATAGAATAAAAGAATTATAAAATTGCTTGAGTTGAAAGGGACCCTTAAAGATCATATAGTCTGAATTTTCTGCAATGAACAACCACACCTACAGCTTGATCAGGTTACTCAGAGCCCCATCCAGCCTGACCTTGAGTGTCTCCAGGGATGGGCATACAGCAACTCTCTGGGCAACCTGTACCAGTGCCTCAACACTATTCATTGTAAAAATCTTCTTCCTTATATCCAATCTAAATCTCCTCTCTTTCAGTTTTAAATGATTTCCACTCGTTCATTCACAGCAGACCCTGTTAAAGAGTCTGTTCCCCTTTTTTTTTTTCATAGCTTCTCTTTTGAAACTGAAAGGCCACTATCAGGTCTTCCCAGAGCCTTCTTTTCTCCAGCTCTCAACCTGTCCTTTTAGGAGAGGTGTTCCATCCCTTGGGTCCTTTTGTGGATATGGACACAGTACTCCAGATGAGGCCTCACCACAGCACAGATCTGATTTTCCTAGAAGAAAAGAAAGTGTACATTATTCAGAGAAGAAATTAAGAGAGCAGTGTATCCAGCTATACATAGTGGTTCAAACTCAGAAGAGGTGAAGATTATAAAAATATGTAAAAATTATAAAAAATATTTTTAAACTAAGAAGGAGAATTTGAAAAGCCCATTTTTAAGAAACTGTTTTGAGAACCTGAGTCTACTTCTTCATGTAGTCTTTTTTAAACTAAGCATATATAACCAATAATTTTCTTTATGAAAAAAGAAACAAGAAAAATATTTTTGAGAAATAGTTCTGTTTCCAGGCATGCAATTGGAATTGGATGATATGGTCTATAGTAATGATTAAATAGTTTTATTCCATTAGAAAATGTGATAAGGAAAAGACTAAATTAATTCTATATAAAAATGGAGAATTGTTCACTGAGACACTTGGTAAACGTGTCCTTAATCATAATAGGAACTGCAGAAGGCTCTCCACTATACCTATTACAGGGAGCTGCTTTGTGAATCTATTCTTGTCTCCTCCAGTTTGATTTGTACTTTTATTTAGAGTTAATTAATCTTTTATTTCTACCCCTTGAAAATAAAGGTTAGAATCCTAAGAAACTGGATGTCAGAAGTAGTTGTGCATGCTGTTTCATGTTGATGTGGTGGCACGTGGTTTGTTCTATTGGCTTCTTTCTTCTCACTGGACACTCTCTCCTTGTCTCAGCATTTTTCTCAAGGAGAGGAAAAATGAAAATAGCAGACTTGAGGCTCAGGAATTTGCCACAAGAAATGAAGGATCTCCTCTAAGATGTATAACCCCTGCATTTGTCATGATTGCAGTGCTGCATACGATGCCATCCTTGATAGAAATGTGGCCATTAAGAAGCTCAGCAGACCGTTCCAGAATCAAACCCATGCCAAGCGTGCTTACAGAGAGCTGGTCCTCATGAAGTGTGTGAATCACAAAAATGTAAGTTTTCTGCAGGGAATCAGACTAGTGTTTTGGTTTGCTCAGAAGAATACTCTTCTTTCAGAGGTCTTCTTTAATTAAAAATAAAATAAAATAAAAGTAGAGAGAGAAACATGAAAAATGAACTGATCAAGGGATGCTTTTTCTGTGATTATGTGTGCTCACATAGGTGAGTGACTTTCTTGCATGTACATCTGTGAAGACTGTACCAAGTGGGTTCCCCAGTGGGAGAGTAAGGGTGATGGAAAGAGGGAGCAGAGAATGTTTCTCCATGCTGTTTCTCTGTAAATAAGGAAGTGATGATTGGCAGAGCTCTTGTCACTGAGTATGAGACTCAAAGAGGTGTCTGTTTAGTTGGGACACCCATGCTCAGGTATCACAACTTGTTCAGGACTTCAGCTGAAACGTGGCATTACATAGACATGAAGTATAGATTGTACAGGACATACAAGTTCTAGGCTTTCCTACTTCTGATATTCATTACCAATTGTATAAAATATCGTGTCTATATCAAATGAAAATATTCCAACACTGTAGTAAAAGTAATCTCAGGGCTGTCTGCTAATAGTAACTGTCCTAGATATGCTGGCAGTCTGACAGATTTGCTCACTCCGTAGGGGAATATGGAGGGTTGCTCCAAAGCACTGGTCTAGGGGTACCCCAAGGATTTTATTTTCTTGATTTCCTACTTTTCTGTTGTTCCCGGTGGCACCCTTCCTTTCATTAGGAGTGATTTTTTCTGCTTGCTCTATTTACTCTAAACTCAGATCCTGAAATGCCTTTCTCTTTATGCACAACATAAATGAGCATAAAAAAGTGAGATGTAAGGTGAGTGTTGACATTTCATATCAGTCTCAAATATCACGTGGAAATAAGAAAGATTGGCCCTAAAATGATAGAATGCACCACTTGTCAGTTTAGCATCCTCTGTCCCACATCTGGGCTGTCCTCTTCCCTGGTGATATGGGTCAAACCAACCCAGGAGCCTTTGGAAAGGACAGTGGTCCTTTCTGTAAGCGGGGTGATGATGCATTCTCAGTATACTGGTGGAGATTGAAAGGTTGTAGGGAAACAGTGCTCATTTAAAATATATAATTAAAAAAATGCTGTGTAAAGCTGCTAACAACACAGCATTGGCTAGCTTGGAGTTTTAGCCCATCTGTTTTGAGAAGTGCACACAAGGGGAAGATTGGAAAGATAGGGAAGGACAAGCCCAGAGAGTAGAACAGGCAGGAAGGGAGAGGTACAAATATCCTGGTGGATGTGCTGCTGTTTTCTACATTTGTTGCCCAATCAAAAGGAAAAGCAAAGGGAGTTTGGATTTCTCAGGTCACAGTTTCTCAGTTCTTCATATTTGAGAAATTTCTGGCTGCAGCACAAGCATGCTTATTGCAGATGGATCCTCGTTTAGTTTTTGAGCTGTGCCTTCAACATTCAGAGGACTCCCTCATCCTCAGCATTTGGCTAGTCATCCATCACCACTAGTCCTTCTCTCAGAAAGCAATATAATTGCACCTTGAAGACATTTTGGAGATCTGAGGCATTTTATTTGGAATGTTGCTTACTTCTTTCTGATTCATAAAATGAAAGGTGTTGGTATGAATCGAGCAGTGAAAACAGAGTTTATCTTTTAATGCATGTTTCAAAATGAGTTTGACTGCTTTACCTTTATTGCTTCTCTTCCTCCCTTTGTTTTGCTCTGTCTTTCAGATTATCAGTTTATTAAATGTCTTCACACCACAGAAATCTCTGGAGGAGTTCCAGGATGTGTAAGTAACATGGGATGTAATCATAACAAAGCTTCTGGTATGTGGTGCTTTAACACAATACGAATAAAATAAATCAGCAGAACGCAGAGGTTATGAGTCCCTTTGAAAAATGTCCATGTGCAGTCTGTGCTGTGATCAGACACGTGCATTCCTATGTTCAGAGCATCTATAATGTACCAATACTGGATTTTTGAAGTGCTGTATGTATGCAGCATTTTACTCTGAAATTTCCTATAAGAGAGACAGGTGTGGAACATCTTTCATGTTTACATTGTACTAACCTCTGACTGTCTTTAATTGCTCGCCTGTGTAGCTCATACTCAGTGCAGAGGGCAACTGCACCTTTGCTGATCACTGTCCAAATGCACAAGCACTGCTGCTGTGCAGAGTATGGAACTTCAGATAGTGTTGTGTAGCTCTATTCCTTCTATCTTTCATTCTCTCCCATATCTTGAATGCATGGTGTGGAAATGTATTCCTATTCTTTACTTGGATATCAGTGGTGATAAGAGGCAGATCGTTGCTGGAATTGGGCAAGAAGGGTTTTGGTTTTAGTATATGAATCTTCTGTATCATATTACTCCTGCAGGCACATGCAGAGCACAGGAGATAACCAGTGCTGGAGAGATGAGGCATGCAGCTCACATAGAAACAGAAAACTGGTGTTCTCCCCAAAGTTTGCTGTCATGTTACAATTAGGATGTAATTAAGTTGTACGCATAAGCTGAGCATTTTGTGATCACATAAGCTGTGCTTCTGAGGTGTCCCCTAAAAAATGTGCCCATGTGTTAGACGTATTAGCTTCCCTCTGAAGGGGATTGGGTTCAAGATCTGCTGTGGTTGTAAATGAAGCTTATTTACTAGAAGCTCTGGACCAATTATTGAGTTAAGCCATGCAGTCTTAGGAGGGATCTGGAGGCATTTCATGTGTGGACGCACGCTCAAACTGCACTCAGGTTCCACTCTGTGGGAGCCATTACTGAAGATCAAGCAGCCATGGCATTGGATGCTTGTGATGCCTCTGACATTGTTAGTTACTGGAAGCGACGATGTGGTTCTTTTTAACACAGCTGATAACCTCCTGGCTTTGCTGTTCCATTCAGTTACCTGGTGATGGAGCTGATGGATGCCAACCTGTGCCAGGTGATTCAGATGGAGCTAGACCATGAGCGAATGTCCTACCTGCTGTACCAAATGCTCTGTGGCATCAAGCACTTGCACTCTGCGGGTATTATTCACAGGGTAAGGAGACTCCAGTTTGGAACTCAGGGTGGCAAATGTCATCCTCGTGGAGACTTTGGAAACCCATAGATTTTCCTGTGTGCTGTGGATCGAAACCCTATGTCCAGTAAAACTGCTGTGCATTTACCAATCACAGCCCATTTCGTTCACAGTTTTGCCTCATAATTGCTTTAAAAATGGGCTTAGGTAATGTGCTTCTTAAAAATAATGATAAAAATCACCAAAATACACTGGAAATCACCAAAGTGATTATGATCTCTGAAATGTCTACAGAAATATTATTACTCCTTAACATGTGGCTGAGTGCAGGAGGTAGCACTGGGATCCCTAACAGCAGAGGGAGCAGTTCATGTGACTGTGAGCACCAGGCAGTGCTGAATGGAATAAAAACATCCCAATTCTTCACTCAGTGGTCTTGGACTAATTTTATGTTTCCAGCTGAGAAAAAAAAATATCTCTCTTTCTTTATGAAAGGAAGAGAATAGGGCTAATGAAATGGATCTCAAGAGGAATGTTGCCTTCCAGTAAGTGAAGGGTTTATTTCTTGGTATGGTGTATGTACATAGGATATGGATCTGGTTTCAAGTTAATTCTCTGAGGAATGATGAGTTGAATCCTTATTAAAACAAGTGAAGCAGTAGACCATCTCCACATAGACAGCTGGAATATCTCTGAGAGGCCGACAGCATTAAAAAAACCTCCCACTAAATAGTACTTTAATATTGATATGAACTTCTCAAACAGCCCAATGAAATTATTTCACACCAGCATGCTCCCACCTTCTGCATACAGTCCCAGGTTACATCTGGTGGGCAACATTTTCTAAAGGATATTGCAGAGAAATAGACACAAAATTGTTGCCACATGCTTGAGAGTGATTTCTGACTGAAGCCATCAGTGAAAGTGTACAAGAATATTTGAAGGACAATTTGAAAAGTCAGTGTCAATCCCTGCTGTGGCAATGGATTTATGCACTCTTTTCACTCTTTCACAATCTTTTGCAGGATTTAAAACCAAGTAACATTGTGGTAAAATCTGATTGCACGTTGAAGATTTTGGATTTTGGGCTGGCCAGGACTGCAGGCACCAGTTTCATGATGACTCCATACGTGGTGACACGGTACTACAGAGCACCAGAGGTCATCCTGGGAATGGGCTACAAGGAGAACGGTAGGGCTGCATGTCAGAGCACACAGGTGTGATGTGGCTCTGTGGATGTAGGGCACCAGGAGAAGAAACAGAAAATGTATCAGGAAAAGACATCACAAATGTAAAAGTCAGGCAACGGGGAGGAGGTTCTCACCTTTGGGTGCTGCAGGCACCTACTGGTTTTGGTGTGTAGCAGTGGTGGAGCTATCAGTGTGGGACTGCAGAATAATGGGAAACTGTTATTTGTTATTGTTAAGATAATCAAACAGAAAGAGCCCTTTCCAAGCACTGTGTGTTTTACTTTTGTGGCTATGAAATAGGGCACAAACTGCTGGGACTGATGCACAAGGGATTGTTTGAGAGAGGAAGAAGATAAAGCAGAGAATACTGGCCTTTCTCTGATTCCTTCAAATCTGGGAATCTGAATTTCAAGACCAATTTCTATCTTTAAATAGGTTTAATTGAAGTTGCAGGCTTTGCTGACCATTGTAATGTGGCTGAGATCTACATGTAAATTCTGCAGTTTGAGTTTCTTCTTTATTGAAAGTAGAGTTGGAGAGAAGAGGGAAAAAAACATGAAGCGTTTATTTTTATAAAAAGAAATCATGCATCTATATTTGCATCCGGATGTAATTTCCATCCAGACGTGAATGGGATTTTGCTCTGAAGAGTCCAGGAGAGAACTAGGGAACTTTTGGTCCCTGGAAACACTGGGAAAAGCAGGGAGGGGACACATGCTAAGGGAAACAAGCATGGACAATGCACATTTGGCAAAGAATAAAGGGGAAACTTTAAATGTGATTCTCATTTTATACATAAACTCAGAGCGCCAGATGTATTGGACAGGGAAGGAGGGGATAAAGCATGTGGTGGAGAAAAGTGCTCTGGCTCAGGTTCTGCTGTCAGAAGTTGTCACTCTTCTGTTTGACTAAGAGACTTATCAAAGACAAAGGTGTTTGGATTGTTTGTGATGTTTATGAATGTATAGAGCAGATTTTAGTGTGGAAGTCAAGGGAATAGTTACTGAGTAGATTATAACAGAACAGAAAAATATTTATAAAGAGAGCAGTGTTTCTTAAAGGACTTTGATGAGTGTCCTTATCAACTTGACCTGGGCTCAGCACGCTTTGCAACTCCTTAGCCAAATACCCGCTTGTTTTTTCTTTCAAAACATTTAGTAAAGGAATCTTTGTTGTAATTATCCTTGAAAGGACAGAGAATGCACTCAGTTCTCACATGATTAAAATGACACTAAGAAAATCTTAGGGATATTTTGTGATGAAGAGCACAGCTGGGAAAGTACCAAAAGTTGTTGCCATATCTCCCAGGGAAGGAACAGAAGGGCTGCTCTCTGCTCCCTGCTCCTGTGCTGCCACATTACTGAAGCTCCCCTCCTTTTTTTCCCTTACTATGCCCGTTGCCTGTATAAGGACTATTCACTGCTTTCATTTTCTTTCTGCACTGGGTTGGCTAAAGATGTACCATTAACACTGGTTTGCTGCGCTTCCTGGGGAAGCTCCCAAAGCCATCACTGTGAAGAAAACCGCTGCAGCCTCAGGCATGCTCCTGCTGTCCTGTGCCCCATACCCTGTACCCTCCTTGTCCCAGATGGAACGTTTCACCTTTATTTTGTCTGACCAAGAAATGAGTTGTTTGTTTCTTTGGTATATTTTGGATTGCTTTTGAAGGTTAAAACGGGGGAAGTAAATTAGGAGAAAGTGGCCATAGAGATCCAATGTGGCCTCAAAGTGAGGATGCAAAGCAGTTTTTAAGGCAGCTTTTCCCCTTCACATTGAATCTGGATCTTTTCTTTCTGAGCACACTGTGTCATTCTGTACTTGCTCTTTTTTTTTTTTTCTTGTAAAACTTGAAGGGAAGAAAAAATACCTACTGGTTTCAAACAGATAATGTGACTGTGTTCATTACACCTAAACCCTGAATGCAAGATCAGGAGGATAAGAAATAGTCTTGTGGGTACTTGTTCTACAAAGTAATTATTTATTTTAGCATTTATTTTGAGTAACAATAGAGTTAAAGAAGATTGCAGACCAGTCTTATGCTCTGGTTCTTTCCAGTTCGTATAGAGACACTGAAGGGCATGTGCAGATAGTTCCATACGGATGGGACATGGGTTCAGATCCTCAAGCAGCAGTTGTAGATAGTCCCTAAGTGTGGTACTTATCCACGTGGCCTTTCCTTACAGTAGTAGTTCCACTGGGAACCTCCTGTGCACTGCTACAGGATGGAATTGACAGATTACCTAGCTGCCGGTGGGCTTTGTTCCAGATGATCACTGCCTGGGCTGTTGGCTTTGCTTTTTCATTTAAAAACAAATTGGTTTTTTTCATCATAAACTCAGCATACACCATGGTTTGGTGCAGTTGCTATTTGCCAATGGTGACCCTTTTTCCAACAACATTAGTTTTGAATTTCTTGCATCATTGTTGCTCACTACCACCGAGCCAACTAACACAGCTTGTCCTTATGTGTTTATATGAGCTTCTGTGAGATGTGGGGAAAGAAAAAACTAAAACCAAAATGATCGGTACTGCTCTGCTCACCCTGCTCTTTGTCCCTCTGCTTAGGTGTGAAATGTCATAGTTAACTTTGCTTTTTTTCCTCCTTCTCCACCTCCTGTCTCTGCTGTCCTAGTGGATATATGGTCTGTGGGATGCATTATGGGAGAAATGGTTCGCCACAAAATCCTCTTTCCAGGAAGGGATTGTATCCTTGTGCCATGTGCTGCAGCTTCACCCATCATTTGTTCCTCTCCTCCACCCACCCTCTTTGTCGTGTAACAAATGTACCAGGATTACAAAGATAGAAGCAAGAAATTGAATCCCAGAGGTATGAGTGAATAGAAATAGCACACTACTGATATGGACAACATCAAAAATGAAGAATAGATGCACTGAATTATTTCAGCCAAAAAAGTTACTTTATTTTAACGGCTGTAATCATTCCACTTTACTCAATTCTTATGTGATACTGATAAGCAGTATAGGAAACAAGCATTATGACTGCAAATTGGATAGCTTTGCTGATTATTCTTCAAAGGAAAAATACAGAAAAAAATCCTATTTTGCCCCTTCTGGTTCCTGTAACTCTGTTTTTCTGCTTCAGTGATTTGGAAACAGTGACATTGTAGCATTTGTGGTGACATCATGATCTTTTGCTTGCTAATGCATCATGGATTTGGGTTCATATCAATGCTGTATGGGCTCCCAGTTGGGTCAATACAACATTTTTTTTTCCTTAAAACTGAAAGCAAATTTGACTTACACAGTTTAAGGCAACTGTATCTCCAGTGTGGTTTCCAAATGGGAATGAAATAAGGTGCTTAGTGTGAAAATGAACTTTCCCTTACTTGCATGAGGTTTGTCCTGTAGATTAAACTGCATTTCCTTCCCATCTTGTTCTTCTCATCTTGGATGATATTATTTTTACCACTTTCAAAGTGGTGAAAGCAATATTAGAAAATGGACACAAAGAGGAGGTGTGTACTGAGCCTTCATTTTAGTACTAGCTCAGCCAGACAACCCTCCTGTGTGGCTGGAAGGGCAGGGAGTGTACAGCTGGCCCATCAGAATAACATCCACCAATGTGACACGTTTTTTTCACATTCAAAACCAAAGCAATTCTTTTCAGCAGACTGACAGAAAAATACTCTAAATATCTGTGGACACAGAGGCTAGCATTGGGATAGAGAAAATCCTGCTTTGTACATAGACAGTCATGGAACCAAAGATTTGTATTTTTATTTTACTGGCTCTCCATTGATTTCTGTAGTGTTGGACAGCTTGGCTCTGAAAATTTTCAGATCTCTAAATGCCATGCTCTTGTCCTCTTTTTGTTATAATAGATGTGAGTTTAAGCTTCCAATAGGGATGGCACTCTGAACTATTTGGAGGTGTTTCGCTCATGTTGTAGTTTATTAAACAAGCAACCAGAATAAAGGGGAAAAAAGATATTTCAGTGTAAAAAATGTGGCACGACGTTAGCAGATGGCTTTCCTTTACAACAATAAAAGATATTGTGTTCTGCACATTTCAAGAGGCAAAATGTAACAAGCCATCTAAGTTAAATTACATAGTTCTGAAAAAGATCATATGAGCAAGGGACTTATTACATTTTTTTCTGTTATGACAATGTCTTATTTGGGGGTAGCAGCAGAATACTGATCGAGCTGTTGAACAAATCCAGAAAATGTATGAATATGGTGACAGATCAACATAGTAAATCACTGCAGTTCCATTCCTGGAAATGTTGTGTGTCTGGGCTAGGTCACAGCTGCCACTGTGTATTATCAGTGGCTTTTTTCAGGTGATCTGGAGTAAAAAGGACAGGGGGAATAAAGAATAAAAGGAGTCTATACATTCTTCTCAAAGTAATGTTATGTGTTTTGCTCTCAGTATCAGGATCTGATTTGTTTCCTGCCTGGAGTAGGGACATCCATGCATGCAACCTGAGCAGTGTGCATTCCAGAAAAACGTGACAGCTGCTGCCAGGTATCAGGGAAAGCCAAAGTTTGAAAGCTGACCTGAAAGGAACAATTAAGCCGAGTCATTACAGTTACTGCTAACTTGAAATGGAATTGTATTTCTGAAGTCCTAGTGGAAATTAAAGGATGGGGATAATGAATAACAGATTTTCACCTGCATGAATAAGAAATTCTAAGTTTCTGTAAGAAAGCTCTGAATTCTGTACAGACTGTGGTACAAGTATACAACAACTATTCCAGTTAGGATAAACTGAAATTGTACGTTACAAAAGAAGTTTCTAAACGTTATTGCAGTGCTCTCTGAATCCACATTCAATTAAGTGCTCCCTTCATTAGCAAAAAGGCAATGTTGCTGAGGTCCTGTATCTACAGAACCTGGTAGGACACTTGAGCCAGAGCAGGGCAGAGGATTGGCCATTCCAATGCTGTCAGTTTCCAGTAAGCCCACTGATGTTCAAAAAATCAGAATGTTTTCCATCCACCTAGAGTGTACCAGCAGGAAAATCACACAGAAAATCCCTTTGTTTCTTTTTAGCTGCCCAAGGTAGGAAGACTTCTTTGTCTGAAACTGTCAAAAATGTACCTTTTGGTTGATTTCCAGATGGATTTACAGATAAAAGTATTACTGTCAAAACCTGGTAAGCCTTTGAAGTCAGTTTCTGAGCTTCTCTCCACATTTGCTTGATGCTTCCTCCATTCTTTCTCTGTTACTTTTGTAACAGTGGCAACAATTGAAAGCTGCCCATCTCTGGGTGCTGCAGAAGTATGAGAGATTTTGAAAGTTCCAGGACACAGCTGAAAGCTGTAATCAGCTCTCATTAATAATAACTTCCGGATCTTGGACAATTTCCTGTTATGAATTGGAAATGTATTCATGTATCTTTTTTATTTGCTTGTTTGCTTGTTTTTAAGATAAGACAGAACTCAAAACAGTCTGTATATTTTTGTGTGAGATAATTGTATTAGGATCAAAGCTGCTGAAGCCACAATGATGTTCCACTGTTCCAGCTGGAACTAGGGTAAGAGCACTTTCCAGTAGCAGAGAGGAGTGGAAAGGGTCATGCTCCAGTGAGTTTATGTGAGAGTGCTTAAGGAGATCAAAGCTGAAATACATCTTTGGCCATAGAAATATATTGCAATAGAAGCCTAGTGGCTTAAATTTGGCTTGATCTAGGGTATTTCTGCTCTGTTCAACATGGGATCAGAACCAGGGAGTGGCCTAGAGGTTTAGATTTGCTGCATAGTGGAAATGCTTCCACATGATTTGTATGAAATTTCTTGAGCTGGCTGTGCCAGAGAAGCATGCAGTGTCCCTGGAAAATTTGCTCCTATTGTGAAACATATCTATGCACTCAGGTGGACTGATTAAAAAAAAAAAAAAGCTTGGGAATTAATTTCATGAGAGTTTTGTGCAGTGAGCAGGCTCATAGGGATTTTTTAAAAGATAGTAGTAATAATAAGATGTAATAATTAAAAATTACTCACAGAATCACAGATTTGTAGGGGTTGGAATGGTCCTCTAGAAAAAATCGAGTCCAACCCCCCTGCCAAAGCAGCTCCCTAGCCCAGGTTGCGCAGGTAGGCGTCCAGGTGGGTCTTGAACATCTCCAGATAAGACCCCATAACCTCTCTGGGCAGCCTGTGCCAGTGCTCTGTCACCCTCACTGTGACAAAAGTTCCCATGCACATTTGTGTGGAACTTCCCATGCTTCAGTTTTTGGCCATTTCCTCTTGTCCTATCACCACACACTGCTGAGAAGAGTCCAGCTTCGTTCATTTGCCTCCCACTCCTTAGATATTTATAGACATGGATCAGATCCCTTCCAACTCTTCTTTTTTCACTCCTGGTAATCCACATCACAGGTGTTCTGATGCAGAAGAGACCTCTCACCAGGGGCTGCGCAAATCTAAGACATTTCACTTCAAAGAATCAGGAATCAAGTTGTAGATTTAACCCATTATCACTCAATTTCAGGTGATCCTAAAGCATCAAGGCAAAGAATTGCTGAGACTGTGCCTTGAGCTGTGCACTTATGTATGTGACAGCAAATACCAGTGTGCATTTTTTTGAAGTTTAAGGATATTCCACATTTTTTGTGAACCATTACCAGTCTTTGGGAATATCTTGCATTTGGAAAAAAATAATTTGAACCAAGGTAGATTTTCATGGAATTGAGTGAAAATGCTCTGAGATTTTTTGGTGTTTGTTTTCCTGGTGTTTGAGCTACTAAAATATCTCATGTTATCTCTGAGTTTGTGTTGGACTCCATGTAACAGAGGACTGAGACTAGTGGAGTATGACACAGTGCTCTCAAATCCTTCACAGGTTTCTGACCACTTCTGCTGGATATGGGCTATAACAAACCCTGACCTTCAGTAAACTGCTTCTCTTGAACTTGTAGTGACACTTCAGCTCTGATCTGGTTTATTTCTGATTGGCTTGGAGGAGCATTGGGGTAAGGCAAGGAAGAAGGCAACGGTTATTCTCTTCAGTCATCAGATATATTCAGATGTTTCTCTTCACTGCTTCTTACTTGGCAGTTTTTGAAGTTTCCTTTCCTAAACCTGAGGAATAGAACAGAGCAATAATCTCTGCCTCACAACACTTTGAGTTCAGAAGGTGGGCAGTGGATCTTACTGGCCGCAGCGTAGAGCAGTGATGACCCAAGGCAACCTCTGGCAATACAAGGGGGTTAACAACAGCTGAACAAACAACTGCTTGCTTGACCTTCCCCTAATACTTTGCATGCTATCCAGCTTGTGATGAAAGCAGCAATAATTTGCATCTCTGGGTTTGCTTATTGCCTCCCAACAAATAGCCTTCTGTTCATTTCTCTATTTGTTTAACTATTTGTTTTGGAGAGATTCAGCTTCTTATATGCTAAACAAAGCAGCAGATAACCTTTAAACCTAGCACGAAACATTTTCCTCAGATTCAGATGTTTGCATTCAGAACTCAGTCCCTTTTTAGCTGTTGTTCAGTGTAACATTGCAGGAATACATGTAACCCAGCGGCATGATGCTTTCCTTTTCTCCCCCAATTTCTGGCCCTGAGAGAACAGGCTGCTGCCTTTCATGCTTCTATGCCCTATGGCTTAATCATAGAGTAAGGGCAGCAGAGGTAATGTGGTTTTATGGTGTCAGTACTGAGAAAAGTACTGCCTTAGTTCCACGCTGGATGTGAAGAGTGTGATTTTTCCATACCATATTCCAGTTTAGATAGTGGCTAGCTGTGTAGCCCAGCTGAACTGCTCTTCTTGTAATAGATAAACAGTTCCCTGACTTGCTCTGGAATTCAGTGCAGAAAGTACAGCTCAATGCTGTTGTGTCTCCACTGTCCTGTAGAGGAATTGGTGTTCCCTGTCACATAGAACAAAAATCAGGAGATTCCTGAACCCCATGTACTTCTGGCCTCACAGAGTGCTGATGGGAGGAAGCCAGGAAGCTTCAAGGGAGCACTGTGGGAGTCCAGTGTGCACCACAACTTTTCTTCACACCGCTGACTAAGAGGTGGATGTGTCTTCTTGGGATCCAGGCTGCTTTTGTGGCGTCAGACTGTTCCACTTCAGGAAATGTGGATGTATCTCTGTAGCTGAAATGAAGCAGTTTGCACCTCCTCACTGAATGCAAAGAGCAGCATTCACTTTCAGTGCAGAGGGGTATGAACCTGGATAATGAATGCAAACAAAAATGTTCAAAGAGGAAAAAAAATGCCAGTCAGTGAATTTGAATTATAAAAAGGGTTCTTGTGATACAGTAAGCAGCTGTGGATCTCATTCAGGTTTTTTTGTTGTTGTTGTTGGGGTTTTTTTTATGTAATATTATTGTATTTCTGCCATATTGGGGTAAAGAGAGCTGTTGGAGTGGATTTCTCCTAGATCTGCTGTGCTGCCACAGCCCCTGCGTGCACGAGTGGAACAGCTCCAAAGAGCACAGGGCAGCTCCTATGCCACGTGCGGTCGGATACATCTCTCATTGATTTGTTGTTGTGTTCCTGTTTGCTTGTTTACCTCCATTTCATTTCTGTTTTCAGTCGACATGTGGTCAGTAGGGTGCATCATGGGCGAAATGGTTAAAGGTGCTGTGTTGTTTCCTGGCACTGATCGTATCCTTCCTCGCAGCCACTTGGCTCAGTGGGCACCCAACCCTTCTCCTCCAGTCCCACGCACAGGGCTGCATCCATGCAGCAGGGCTCAGTCCCAACTCCAAATCCTTGAAGTCCAAACACCCGTAAGCTATCACTTTACCACAGCCTTACATGGCAAACTTGTTTCTGGCTGTGCTCTGTTACAAATGTGCGGACATTATGAGTTTTTCCTGCCTCATAACCGAGAGTCCTTAAGTTCAGGCTGTGATGCGATGGGTACAAGTTGCTGTTCACCTCAGGACAGTGAGAAAAGAAGCTCTGCCTTCAGGAGGCAGACAAGAGTAACTTTAATCTGGTTTCTGGCTGTTGTGCAAGAGGTGCTGGGGTAGCAGAGAAGGAAAGAAATGGCCTCAGGTTAGGAACTTCTACTGACAGAGTGTATGTGTATAACATTACATAGATACTAATTCAGTGTAGTGCTCCCTTTGTAGCTCACTCATGCTTTAAAGGGTACAACATTTTCATTAAAATGTGAAAAGAAGTATCTGAAGAGCAGAAAATTAATGGGAGTAGGCAATGGTGGTAATCTTTTCATGACCTTATCTAATGTTCTGCTTTGATTTTTGCATCTAACTGATGTTAGACTGAAAGGAATTCCAAAACTCCTGTGAATTTCATGTGAATTTCCGAAGTGCATCTTGTTGGCAGGTGTGGCAGAACACCTCTCACAGTACCCTGGGAACTTTTTAGCACAATTAGTGTTCCAGGAGGGTCTGTCCCAGGCTGTGCCTCTGTTTTCAGTGAAAGGGGGGTGGGTAATAACTGCAGTGTAGGTTGAGTGCAGCTCAGTGCTGCTGTCTGAACTGCTTTACAGTTTTGGACTGAAGTGTTATAGGGTATCATCAGAGAAATCCACAAATAAGCACAGCAGGAATTCATAAAATCATAGAATGGTTTGGGTTGAAAGGGACCTTTAAAATTGTGTAAAATTCTAAACCCCTGCTATAGGCAGGGACACCTGCCTATACATCAGGAACAGGTTGCTCTAAGCCCCATCCAGCCTGGCCTTGAATGCTTCCAGGGAGGAGGCATCCACTACCTCACTGGGCAACCTGTACCAGTGCCTTACTACCCTCACAGTAAAGAATTTCTACCTAATATCTAGTCTACATCTACCTTCTTCCAGTTTAAAACTATTTCCCCTTGTCCTCTTGCTACCTGCCCTTATAAACAGCCCCTGCCAGCTTTTCTGTAGCCCCCCCTTCAGGTAGTAGAGGGGCACTTTAGGGTCTGCCTGGAGCCTTCTCTTTTCCAGGCTGAAAAGCTCCAGCTCTCTCAACTTGTTCTCACAGGGCAGGTGCTTCAGCCCTCTGATCATCCTTGTGGTCCTTCTCTGGACCTGCTCCAACAGCTCCATGTCTTTCTTGTGTTGAGGGCACCAGAACTGGACACAGTACTCCAGATGGGGTCTCATGAGAGCAGAGTAGAGGGGCAGAATCACCTCTCTCAACCTGCTGGTCACGCTTCTGGTCACAGCTATCACTGGGATACAGTTGGTCTTCTGAGTGTACATATTGTCGGCTCATGTTGATTTTTTCACCAACTGACATACCCAAATCCTTCTCCTCATGTATTCTCTCAAGCTGTTCTCCATCGAACCTGTATCTGTGCTTGGGATTGCCCCGACCCAGGTGCAGGACCTTGTTGAACTTCGTGGTGTTGGCAAATTGAATTCGTCCCACTCAGCGCTTTAAAATTGCTTTCTTTCAAATGGCTGCAGAATTATTTAAAAGAGATCACACAAAGCCTCCATAATTAAACCATTATGGGCAGCTTCTTATTGCAACAATCCCACTGAAATCAGCACGAGCAGCTGCTGATGCATTTGGGATTGTTCTGTAACTGGGCTGACATTCATCGTTTCTATTTACAACACGTTGCTGAATTCGCACTGTGCTCTATGCTCTGCCCTGCATTTCTCTGTGTTCCACCAGCGTCCGTTCAGCACCACAGGAAGAGGGCTGCTGCCACCACCAGCCAGCCAGAAGGGTGCTGGGGCCATGGTGCCACCTGCCTCATGCTGCATGGAACATCACTGGCATCTCTGCAGTACTGTGGTTAGAAAAGCTAACAGAAGAGTGAATGGTTTGCCTTCATCCACCGGTTAAGGGTTGTAGAGAATTTTGTACCTTTTCTTTACCTTTTCTTTTTTTACCTTTTCTTTTTACCTTTTAGTGGCAAAATATTTTTTATGGTCTAATTTTTCCAAATGCCCCCTTCTTCTCAAAGCAATCCCCTTATCACAGAAAATATCCCACATTTTTGTCTTGTCAAATGTTATCATTCTGTATTTCTTCTGTGTTTATTGTAAACTGAGCTGACATCAGTATGTAAATTATGGTACCATGAGGAAAAAATTTGTCTTGCACAGATGATACCTGTAGTGAAGCTGGTTGGTTGTTTTTCTGAGTAGGAGGGGAGAGAGAGAGGAATCCAGCGTCAAAGCTGAATGTGGGTTGAGCCACCCATGTTGTTGGTAAAGTTTGGTGTTGGGGTGAGGAACGCAGAGCTGCTCACAGTAATGATTGTAATTCGGCAAGCTGAGTGCATCAAAAACTGGGATTAAACAATGCAGTCAGTTTTCATAGATGGAAAATAAGCATTTAAGCAGAAAACTCCCAGAAGGGTGGTCCTTCAAGATCCTGAGATGATAATGAGATAAATTCACCCTCTCAGTCTGTTATGAGGGAGAAATACCATGAACAGGTCACGTTCATGGTGCTTACATGTAAAAGTGAAAGTGGGATTTGACATGTTTCTGTTGTACCCAACTCCACAAGTTATGTGTTAATACAGAAGGTACAAATCCTTGCTCTGATGCAGTGAGATCAACGTGGGTGTGTGCTTGATAGATGAGGAAAGTAGATTCCAGTCTGTTGGGCAGGAAAACAAGGTATTCTGCTGTCATAATGCCATCCAGCAATAAACACAGGCACTTTGGCAGAATAACGTGTGTTTTCTACTAGAGTCTGCAGGTGCTGTTTGAGGAGGATTTGGGAAAGAGACATTTTTATCAGAGTCATGCTTTGAAGTAACGTGGAATTGCAGTTCTTGGTCCCTGGGCATGGTTTGCCCATTGGATTTGCAACAAGAGACTTTTATTTCTCACTCCTCCTTCCCACCTTTTTCAGAAGAATAAACAAATGCTAATTAATTGCTGAGGGTTAAACAGTTGAGTGCTCTCAGGGAAGAACGAGGGGCCAAATGTTATGTGTATTAAAGAGTATCATCATCCTACTGCAAACAGTATCTCCTGCACAGTCTCATTTAACTTAAGAAAATATAATTACTGGCTCAAATACTGTGTCATTCATGTAGTCAAAATATTAGAAGGGAAAAAATTATTTCTGTTTTGATGCTAGCTAGCTTAAGCACGTGGGCAATATTTTCTAAATTTCTTAATTTCTTTCTTCAGACGTAAACTGTATTTATTTATTTATTTATTGCAACTGCAGTATTTTCTTTAGAAATTCTTTTTTTTTTTTTCTTACAGTGAAGTGCTGTAAATTTTCCCTAATAGTCAAGCTCTATTTCCTGATTTTTTGCATATTTGCAGAAATATAATTTAACTCAAGGCTGCAGTGCAGCTGAAGGAACAAAATGTGGCTCTTGTGAAATAAAATTTACAATTGCAGTAGTGGAAACAGAAGCAAAAATGATGTTGAACTTTCAGCCTGTACATTTCAGCAGTTGGATTCATTGTGAAAACTGAATTTAGTGTTTTTTAATAGAAATACTTTACTGTGCATCAAAATACTATTTTTTCCATTAGGAACTTTGTGCATCGTTTTAGAATAATACAGACCTCAGTCTCCATTTCCATTTTGCGAGTTAATGACCAAGTATTCAGAAAGCACAGCAGAGCAATTTTAAGACGCTCTAAGAGTGCAAAGAGCAAAGGAGGTCAGCACATTACCCTAGCTAACATGGGGCCACATTCGAATGATAAACCTGAATTAAAAGAAGCCACATTTTTGAGTGGTGTTTTCTTGACTATCTGTAACTTTGTGTTAGTAAAAAAATGCTGCAGGGTTGGTGCCACCATCAGCCAATAAACCTAGGTTGGGACCAATTTCTCTTCTCAGTGCAAGTGCTGTCTGCATGGCCGGTGTGTTTTCCTGTGATGACAGATACAGACCATGATGAAGTCTCAACTGTCCCCATAGATCACTTGTTTACGAATAACCAGTTCCTTTGACCAAAACTTCATGTTCCCAGCTGGCCAAAGCTCAGTGTTCCTCAGAAAGGCCTATATCTACACTAGGCTTAACTGTGTAGTGTGCCAATGTGAACCCAAACCACAGTGTCACCCTGGACCTTCTGTTCATACTCTTTATGAAATGCTCAGGGTACTCCTTGAGAGGCTACAGCCCTGAATCCCTGGTTTTTGTTTAGGAAAAGATGTTTAAACCATTTTTATTCTTGTGAGTACGTTTGACTAGGCTGTAATTTTTAAATGTGGTATTTGACTGATTTATCTATTTATTTATTTATCTTTACAAAGGTGTCATTTCAGGAGAGGTCCAATTAAGTCTCTGCTGAGTTTTCAAATGATGTGAGAGTCCCTAGTTTCCATTTCCCTAAACAAGATAATTTCTCTGAAGGTCTGAAACAGCTGCTGCACCAATAGTCTACTTTTTGCTCACTGTTACGTTTGTTTTCTTTTCCCCTCATTCCGTGGGCCCACTTCTTCTCCTGGACTGTGAGGAACTGTGTTTTATTTTCAACGAATTCCTCCACAGTTATGACAATGATAACATACATAAGCAATAAAAACCCTATTCCTGTGCTGAAAAACTGTGGATGTTGTCTTGTAAAATCTTATTCCTTCTAGGTGCTTCCGAAGCACCTTTCACCACATTTCATAGTGTAAATGTTCCCATGTCTGCATCTGCCTCTTCCCCCATGCTTTTTTTATCTTGTCATCAAACTCTATGAATTAGTGTGATGTAGTAATGGTGCCATGTTTCTGGTCATGCACTTTACATTTTTTTTTAGGCACAGTAAATTCTGTTCTGAGCATGGCTGCAAGAACCACAAATTATCTATCAGATGTGTAACAATTGGTTCAAGAAAACAAAACAAAACCTGAAGGAGAAAACCAAAGAGTTCAATACAAATTGCCTGTAATAGGATTTCTTTATAAGCATGACAACCTGTTTCCTATCTGTCAGTCCCACACTTGCTGTTGGGTTTGGGTGTGTGCAGTACTCACGGATAATATAGACTTGTGAGAGTGTGGTGCCCTTGGAGGGCAGGAGAACGTGGGGGCATACAATGGAAAAGAGAACACCTGCTGAGGCTACATGGAGGGAGTGGGAACCTCTGGGCATTCCCAGGAAATGGTCATACAGAAAGGTTGGGGACTGGGGCTTTTGTTGTGTTTTCCTTAACTCCCAATGTCCAGATATTGACCAGTGGAATAAAGTCATAGAGCAGCTGGGAACACCCTGCCCAGAGTTCATGAAGAAACTGCAGCCAACAGTGCGGAACTACGTGGAGAACCGGCCCAAATACGCTGGCCTCACCTTCCCCAAACTGTTTCCTGATTCTCTCTTCCCAGCTGACTCAGAACACAACAAACTCAAAGGTGTGTACCATAGTTCGCATGTCAACAGCCACCACGCAAGGGAGGTTTCCTTCCCTTTTTCTTCTCTGTTGTTGCACTCCTTTTTAATGTGTTTAGTCAGGAGGACTTTTAATGATGATGTTACTGGATATACTGCTCTATGCTATATGGTTGTATATGCACACACACACACACACACACACACACATATATACAGTGACACATTTTGCAATGGTTTCAGTCATGTATTGAAGCCACGGTTTACGTCGGCAAGACGTAGATCTTCAATTAGAAATAGTGATTAATGTGTGTTTGGTATAAAAAACTTTTCCTTGCAACTCTGGAACAAACCTGTGCTGTCTTGCATCTCCTGAATTCTGCAGGGTGCTTATAGGGGTGACTCCTAACTGCTCTTAGCTGTTTGCAAGGTGTGTGTCATCACATTACACAGAATTATTATTCTCCCAGTTAAGAGCTGCTTTATAGCACTTCTGCCATGAGGGTAAAGGGAAAGGTCTGAGCAAACACCTTGGGACACACAGAATTCTATACTCTTAGAATACATTCAGATAATGACATATTTATGGGTTTTGAACTAATGAGTAGAAATGACATGGTGTGATATTTTGGATGCAGGAGGCACATGTGCTTGAGCCAGCAAATGCCACTTTTAGGTTGCAGTGTCAGAACACAGCACTGGTAGCATGAACTGCTGCTGATTTTTACATGGGTTTAGGCAGTCTTTATTAAAACATCCAAACAACAATAATAATTAAATATATATATATTATGGAAAGCTGAGTCTGTTCTGATTGGCGCAGAGCTTCGTGTTGTCAACAGGTAAAATCAATCAGCACATCACAGAGCTCACCACACATGTAAGCCTCTGATTTTCCTATAGCCCAGTTAATCTTTCCCTGAGGGCAACTACTGATGGTACCAATCACAGTGTTTTCCTGCTGTCCATGCTGCAGCCAGCCAAGCCCGGGACCTGCTGTCCAAGATGCTGGTCATCGATCCAGCCAAGCGCATATCAGTGGATGAGGCTCTGCAGCACCCATACATCAACGTGTGGTACGACCCTGCCGAGGTGGAGGCGGTGAGTGGGGTGCAGCTCAGTGCCACAGGCTGGAAATGCACAGGGATGGTGCGTGGGCTCCCGCTGCTTTAGGGCAGCTCGATAACAACTGTGCTGTAAAGAAAACTGCTCATGTCCGTGCTGCAGGAGGTGTGTAAGGAAGAGGAGAATCAATACAAGATGCTGAAGCCTGGAATCAGGCACACTGTAGTGGAACATAAATTCCTAAAATGATGGATGGGCTTGTGTACGTTCCTGGGCTACGGGAGACAGTATAACATGCATAGGTATAAACTCAGAGGTGTTTGAAAGGGGTGTATGGAACAAGCACTCCATCTGCAGTGGTTGTAGAAATCTAACTGACAGCAATGGGAAAGAGAGGCCCCAATCCCCAAAGAACAACAAAAAGAAAAAAACCATCAGATCTTGACTGCATGAGGTTTTTGTACAGTATACGACTCAGAGGTGCTCTGTAGGGAATGGCTTTGCCATCTACAGAACCTCTAATTCTGTGTGCTTCTTCTCTTAAAAAAAAAACAAAAAAAACAGGTTTCATCAGTCTGAAATGCAAACTAAGAACTGCAGCTACTTCCATAGAACCCAAAAGACACATTAGTTTCTCAAAAACAAGGTCCAATGTCTCACTAGTTTCATGTTATGTTTCGTTGCTTATATACAATAACTATATTGTGTGTTCTATATGTGGCCCAAGACAGTTTCTCTTCACTCAGTGCAGCCCAGGTGAGCCAAAAGATTGGACACTTATGGACTATGGTGTTTAATACACAGCCTTAAAAATGTCAGTACTGATTATTTTCGTTTGCTGTCTGTTTGAACCTCCAATAATCCTTTGCCCATGCAAAAACTGTGTATGGGATTTCTGGGCTCAGCACAAGCAGACTGATGGCAGCACTGACCAGATCCCATTTCAGCACAGCTGTGCCTCTTGTTCTAAAGAGGATGAGAGAGAAGCATTGTGATCTTAACCCACATAAATAGTTGATTTCCAGAGATGTTGGCACTTCTAATATTCACGTGTTTGGGTCTTTTGCACTTGTGGAATGACGAACCAAGAGGGAGATGAGAATTTATCTTTACCTAAGTAAGTAGTGCTAAATTATTTACAGCATAGTGAAAAATGTACTGAATAATTTTGTTTTTCTAATGCAGCCACCCCCCCAGATCTATGACAAGCAGCTGGACGAAAGGGAGCACACCATTGAGGAGTGGAAAGGTAAGCACAGCCGAGAGTTAGGTAGAGAGGTCTGATCCCATGTGCATCTGTGTAACACAAAGAACTCTTCTTGACAGCAAGAACCAAACCCAGACCAAACTTCTGCCTGATAACGAGAACATTGCATAGGTCACCCTGAAAGTAATGCCTCCCATTGCTTCACTTGGAAACTGCATCACTTACAAAGAGTACAATAAAAATATTTGTTAGAGTAAATTCTCAGCTAAAAAATGCTGCTTTTTAACATAGTTACCACCATTACTTACATATTTTCACTAGCAATAAAGCCAGCCTGCATGCTGCTTTTGTGAAAATCTGCATGGCCTTGCTTCTGGAGCAGCAGTCACAGATAAAAATGTTTAGGGTGCTATCATTATCAGTACAGATCAACACTGACAAAAGAGGTGCAGATTACATTGTTTCACTGAAATTTTAAGTTATCAGCTAGAGAACATGGTGCTAGCATGACAAGAGGGTACACCATCATTTTTCTTATAACAGACAAAGCTGTACTGCTCCATTTCTAGGTAGTGCATCATTAGGCAATGACCATGCTCAGTTCAGCTTCAAGAAGTGCTGGCAGTGGAGAAGGGGAATGGAAGAGAGGCTTTACATGAGCAGAGCTGTCAAGACATCTGAAGGCAGTGCAGGGGTGGTCTGTGAGGGGCACTGTTTCATCAGAGGATTTTGTCATCATTGTTCCTGATCACAGGCACTGTTTTTGTAATTGTTGCAATTCTCTATTCCAGAACTCATCTACAAAGAAGTAATGAATTCTGAAGAAAAAACGAAAAATGGCGTAGTAAAAGGACAGCCATCTCCTTCAGGTACTCAGCCCCAGTGAATAACAGATTTATTTTCTGTGCTGACACAAAGAAAACATGTCCAAAGCATTTGGGCTCACAAGAAGTTAGACTAATTTCAGAGAATTCAGGGCATTTCAGTGTTTTAGTGGGTTGAGCTTTATTAATTGAATAGCAGTCATGTTGAAATGAGGTATGCTTGGAATTTGGGATCGAACTGCGCTCATAATAATGGTAAATAATATTCATGGATGCGATAAATGTTTAGTCATGTTACTGATAACTTCATAGAGGTTCCTCATCATGCAGAGTCTGAATGATTGGTAAGGTTAATGCTGTCATTTTACAGAGCACAGATGAACTGTGATGCACAAAAACTCTGTCACAACCCAAGTCCTGGGCTTGGGCACCCAGTCCTTAACTAAGAGAGAAAGCAGCTTTGCCTCCCCACACCCATGTCTGCATTGCCACCAGATGATCTCATACCAGCCCATGTATGGAGGGCTGTTGTACTTGGTTGGTTGGGTTTGGCTGTTTGTTTGCTCGTTGAATCCTCATGCTGATGTCCATGTGATCCCAGCTGACATCTGATTGTTGGGTGTTGGTAATGCTAAGGAGATGGATAAGAAGTGATAAGGATAGGATGTACAGCAAAATAAGAAGGTGTGGTAAGAAACCATGTGATAGAGCATGACATGAACTGTACATTTTCAAAACAGACTGCCAAGGGGGAGAGTTTCTGGGTAAAGTATCTGATATTACTCAGTGTCTGCAGCCTGTAGGGCCCTTCTTCTGCTCATGTTGTTCAGAATGCTTTGCGCACTTCTGCACATGTTGCCACAGGATTGTGTTCTCTACTCTTCGATCTGTGAGAGGTTCTGAGGTTTCGGGTTGAATCACAGTGGTGTTCATTTTCGTAGCACAGGTGCAGCAGTGAACAGCAGCGAGAGCCTCCCCCCATCCTCATCGGCCAACGACATCTCCTCCATGTCCACGGATCAGACGCTGGCGTCCGACACGGACAGCAGCCTGGAAGCGTCGGCGGGGCCACTGGGGTGCTGCAGGTGACTAGCCGCCTGCCTGCGGAACCCCGCCTTCTTCAGGGGGTGACGGCGTCCAGAGGGAAAGCAACAGAGCTTAGGGACAGAGGGGAATAAAATGCACAGATTCAAATGAAACAAACAAATCTTTTCCGCCTGCTTCTCCTACAGAGCTATGTAATGCAGCTCAGCTCAAGTGTGTATGTAACTCATAGTTGCTCTGCTTTGGTCTTCTTCCAATGATGCTTTCTGGGGTGGGGGAGGAAAAGGATTCTTCAGATCCTTTTAATTTTTTTTTTCCACCCCTACAAGATGCAAAACTAATGGCTGCAAAACCAGCGACCCACAGCTGTCCTCTCACGCTGGCATGACAAGGTGCACAGTGTCACTCCATGACACACCGGTGCGGTTCTGCCCTCACTCTGCTCTGTTATCTTCTGCTCCCCAGGGCAGGTATGGATAAACAGTTAGGGATATACAGATAGGAATACACACACATTTTTCCCCATGTATGAAGAGCACACACACACACACACACACACACACGTCAGTAGAGTTCTGCCTAGAGGAACACATCAATCTGCACAATACTCAGTGCATCACACAACTACGTGGCCCATTTCAGGTGAACAGCATACATACATGGGTGCTGTTACCCATGTATATGCTGTGTCCTTGGTCATGGATGATGCTGCACAGCTTGTGCAAGGATTTGTGGAAGTGAAAATAACCACAGTGAGCTGTGGCTCCCTCAGACCCTTGAAGATGTAGCACCAACATTTTTTTGCTGATAGCTGTGTATATACTTAGGGACAGTTTGTATTGGAAGATGGTGCTGCAGAGTGTCTGTGAATACTAGGAAGAGTTCTGATTTTTAGAGTGGATATGCCCAGCAAAGTGCAAGTTAGAAGAAAGCATAGAATCATAGGGTTTGGAAGGGACCTCAAGAGATCATCGAGTCCAACTCCCTGCCAAAGCATTTCCCTAGCCTAGGTCGCACAGGTAGGCACCCAGGCGAGTCTTGAATATCTCCAGAGAAGGAGATTCCACAACTCCCCTGGGCAGACACATATCATGTATTTTTGCAGGGCACTGGGAGCAAGAATGGAGGTTCTTTGTGCATGTGTATGCCCAGAAAATTTTATATTGTTAAGCAGCTTCTCCTGTTCATATCCAGTGAATTAAATTTCTTTGTAGAGAAATTCACTGCTGTGAGTTCCAGATATGTTTGTATGTTAGGGGACGTGACAGGGTTGGAGAACAGACAGACTGCAGTCAAAAGGACATTCAACATTTATTTTTGTATGTCTTTGTTTTTAATGAGTTCAGCATGGGATATCTGCAGCACTCCTCAGCATGTTTGTGGCCAACTGGTGGTTTCTTCTTTATGTCATTCCCTTGCAGGGATCTCCACCACTAAGCAAAGACCATCCTTGCCTGGGTTCCTTTGGCCATTCCTTTGCTTGTGACTAGCCATCTGACTCCCCAGAAGTGCTACCAGCTGTGTTACATGGAAAAGATGCACAGAGTGAGTCTACAGAAAGGGGATGCTTTTCCTGAAGTCAAAAAGAAAAGCTGTTTAGAATATTTTATTGAACACTTTAAATTCACCAGTTATGCAGTATTCCAAATTCTCTTCCACTCTCCTGGAATGTAGCTGCTCTGTCAGGTGGCTCACACATCTGTTGTTCTGCCATAGGAAAACAATTGGAGTAGTAGGTCAGTTTTTCTTCAAAGGGAAGAAAACAAACAAAAAAAAATGAAGCTTCTCTCCTGGGTGCTGAGGAGGGAAGATAAGAGTGCATATGAAGTTATTTCAGACCTGTGCTTTAGGACATGATGTAGCTTTTTTCCTCCAGGAATATTTTTTGGATGATATTTGGGGAAGAAAAAAAAAAGAAAATACAATTAGGTCTATGATTTTCTAAAAACTCATAACAGTAACTGTGAAAGCAATAATTTACCACTGCTAAAATAGTTAGCAATATTCTTTCTTAAGCCATGAAGCATCAAGTCATTGTTTGGTGATGTAACGCTCACTTCAATGCTGGTGATCATAAAAGTAATCAAAGCAAACAGCAATGCTTTGCAGGCATGAAGGCAATAACACCACGGTGACTTCTTAGCAATAATGAAATGTCTCACTTCCAGTTTTAAGGCATCATACCTATAAACAGTACTTAGATAACCAGTACTTGTTCCACATTCCTTAGTTTGCACCCTTCTGGTGTGTTGTTTGACTGCTTACCCCAAAGAAAACTCAGCTGCATGTAAGAGTAAGGGCAAAAATTGAACAGATGCAGAATGTCAGCATGAGGAATATGCTGTTCATCACCAGCTGTGACATGGAGATGTGACAGAGGCAATTGCAGAAGGGCCACTTACAGTGGATGGATGCTTACAGATTTCCCATGTTTTACACGGAGTCCCATAGCATAATTTGGTCTGGTTTGGGTTGAAGAGTGCTGGGCAACAATGTGAGAAGCACAGGATATGTTCTGCAGATGGGCAGTGAATGAGCCTACAGCATAGGGTGTATACAGCTGTGTTATCTGCAGCCAATTTTGCTAACACCAGTGCTGCACAAATGTTTTGTGGCTACCATAGGGATGCGTATCAAATTTCACAACTAGCACGTGCTTCTGCCTTGTGTTCAGTAGTGCTCAACACAAACACATGTTGAAGTGCCTTGCTGAAATGGGCCCATAACAATGGCTGCCTCTGGTTTTGGCAGTAAATGAATTTGTCTCCTCTTTGAAAAGCTCTGCTTGTGCAAAGGAGACTTAGGGCTGTCCACATTGGACACCAGAAAAAAAGCCATCGATAACATAAAGCAATAGTCTCTTCTGGTCCTGGTCCTCATATGATCCTGGCCACACTGAATGGTGGCTGCCAGGTAGGGCGTTCCCTCTGTGTCTGTGGCTTGTTGCTGCCAACTGAATCCTACAGGAGTATGTGTACCCTCCAATATGGATGACATTGGTGACAATCTGTAGCTATCCTGAAGTGCAGAAAGAGTATTCCTTTCAGACCTTTCTCTTCACATCCTGTTTCTTACTATCCCAGATCTCTGTGCAGCAGGACTATGGTAGACGTATTTTTTTTTCTTCCTTCACAGTGACCTTTCAAATCTACCTCTTCCATTACATCATCAGTACATATGACTTGAGGAACAGTTTTCATCTCATTCTCAAGTTTGCAGCTGTAGGTGTCATTACAAAGATGTAAAAAATTGGTAATGCAGAGATGTAATGGCAGTTTTTTCAAAGCACTGAAGGGGCCATCATCCTCATGGCTGAAGGGCAGCAATGGCAACTTTTTTTCGGAGTTGCTCCCCAAAGACCTGCTTCCTTCCCTTTTCTTTTTACAGATGAGTTTAACTGAGAATGAAGCATTGCTTTGCTTTGAGTTGAAAGGAGGTTATGCACATGTTCAGTATAACTGTAAATTCTGACATCTCTCATCAGATGCTTACTCATCAGCCAGAATAGCATCTACATGTTCCATCAGAGTATAATGCATCTTCAGTGATTTCAGGTATGTATTTGGATTGGTCACAGACTGAAGTATCTGAATGGTGCTGGTGCTGGGAACCCACCCCCACAATCCAGATTTTGACAGCATAGATACATACAGGCATTTGTAATATATAAAGGAGAGCTTAAATTGGAGTGCAAGTATGGTAAATTGTCAAAAAATAATAAGAAATAAGAGAAACACAGCCTGGTGAGTGCTTCCTTATAGCATTGCTATTTATCCTCTGGCAATGATCAGTTCCTGCCTGATGCTGGTTGGCTTCAGGAGGTCATGGAAGGCAGGTGGCAATGTCACTACATCATTCTTGTACTTTTATAACAGAATCTGATCATAGGTATTTACCTTCATTTACATGCCTTTACTTTTAAGATTTGAGCTGTTGATCCTGAAGAGATGAGATCTGTCAGTGTGCCTCTTAGAATTCTTTTTAAAACGCTGCTACAACACTGATTTAGACTGTGTTCTTCTTTCCCCCCAACTCAGTGGCCTGTGGAAATATGCCAGGAGTCAAGGTTAGAACTGCCAAAAGGTGTCAGGCTGAGCAAATTTCACCATTTATGTAAAAAAAAGCAGAAATATTATCATTCAAATTAACCTTTAGAAGTCACTGTTATTTGTACAACAAATGTAGCAGGTTTTTATGAGATAAAAAATAATAATTCTAATTTCTGATCCATTTTTTTTTTATGCTTACCATTGTTTTAAATTTTTGTGTGAATTCAAGCATACAGAATAATGCAAATCTCCTTCTCCTATAGTTTGTGAGATGTAAGCAATGAATTTCCCAGCAAACTCTGTGTGCTTCCAGGGAGAGCAGTATGGGAAGAAACCTGCAGGGGAGACAGCCTTTTTTTTTAGTAATCTGCAAAGAAAAAAAAAAGGGTTGAGTGTTTTTCTTGACCTATTAGTTGTGTATGTGTGTGAAAGAAAGAGAAGGAGTGCATACAGGTGTGATTTTAAGAACATTGGTGTTGTACCCATATTTGACCCCAATTCTCATTGTGGATAAAGATAGTAATTGTGACATAGTGGTACATCTTCAAGGAACTTAGGTCTGTGCTTATTGAACTTCCACACCTCACAAGGACAGGAAGGTTGTGTGACCTTGTTCATATACACACACGTGGAAAGAAAATCATTGTGCACCAGGTTTGAGTATTCCTCAAGTAATGTCTTAATTAGAAAGATGTTTGGGGGCACAGGGCAATAGTGAGTGTGTCACCTTCACTGATGAGCTGAAAAATAGAGTTGTCCATGGAACTGAGCGCCGAACGTATCCGCAACTTGCCAGTGCAGTCATTTTTTATTTTTTTTTAATTAACTATTGATTGCAGGAAATGAATGGTTTAACTTCATTTTTGTTCAGGCTCATTGACCCATAGCACGTTTGAGTTGTAAAGAGGGTTTGATTCGACAAAAGAATGTTGAAAAACTCCACCTGAGGCTATTGGTGCCTTTTTACCTGAGTGAAAAGCTGAAAAGCACATACTGAAGGAGGACAGTCATTTTGGGAGTTAAGTGTATCCCCCTCATGCTTGTCATTTTGGATAGGTGCACCTGTCTCTTTACTAATTTTCACTGAACGGGGCCATTCCTGTCTTCTGGAAAGCAAGGTATTTATGATGTATATAGCTGTATGGACATTTTTTCTTCTGTAACTAATATGTAATCAACACATGACTTCTGTTCGACCTTTTACAATAAGGCCACTGTATGCCTCAATGCGGTGTACCTCTGACCTTATCCTGAGTCAGCCACACGCTGCAAAGGAGGGTGCTGGAGGGTTCAGTGTACATATAAAACATGTATAGTTAGTAAATGGAGTAAGTGGGACTTCTGGCCAGTATGCGTTAAAGCCACAACAGTAACAGAGCTCCAGATCTTAATGAGCAAACCAACTGTTCACCTTGCCATGTCCATCCTGTAGCAAGACCTAAGCTGCACCCGCCTGTAGTTCTGCATGATCAGACTTCGGAGTATAACCAACATGGTCTGTAATGTATCGGTGTTGATGAACATAGTTTTAAAAGGAAAAAAAAGAAGAAAATAACTAACTAACTAAAAAAAACTCATCCGACAAAAGAAAATCAGCAACAGTTGAGAACCCAGACTGGAAGTGGAGATGTGTCGCGTTGCGTTGGACGATGATGACTGAAAGCAATGTCAGCACCAATGGACCGCAGTAGTGACGCCTGTAAGGAACCAACTTTATTTCTGTACTGTTCTGTTCTTACTCTGTTGTTTTTGACTGTCTGTTGTTCCCTGTGCAGAGTACAGGGGAGAACTTAGCCTCTGTCATCCCTGTTTCATGGGTCAATGTTGCATCACATATTTCTGATTTCTGTTCATTTGGCAATTACCAAACCACAATGGGAACTTCATTTTCCTTGTGTGTCAGAAGGAATCCTGTCAGAGATGCTCTCGAGGACACTTCTTACTGCTGCCCTGGCTCCTGTCGGCTGAATGACTTTGCAGCATTCCCAATAAACAGCACAATGCAGCAAACCATATTGATTGAGGGCTTCATTAAATGTGCTGTGCATCCGTACTCACTGGGGCTCAAAGTCACGCAGGGACAGGACTCGTTTAAATATGGTATGTACTCTATGCATGACGCCTATATTACACCTTTATGACCTTATAGGGGGAAAACTGCTGATCTTTACAAATGTGGGTTTGGACCGTTCTTTTCTGGAGCGAAGGTGTATGAATCTGGTCCCTGTGCCACACATCGCATGCTCCTGCCCAGAGCAGCTCATGGGGGCTGAGGCAGTGCATGGGCTGCCCAGGGGCCATGCACGGAGGTGAACCTCATGCTGTCTGAATGTTTCCTTGCCAAAAAGCCTGTATGTATGTCAAGCAGGGGAGACCGTGGCTGTTCTATAAGGAGTGTTTGTGTTGTTTACTTTACAACAAGCTTTGCTAATTAAAATAGTGTATTCTGGAGTCCTATGTGAATGGCATGAGGGGTGTCAATGACAAGGAGGCAAAGTATGCTTACCAACTGGTCCTGTTGCTGTAGTGCTCGCTAGGAGACTCAGCTATAAACACTTGGAAACTGCCAAGTTTGCAAAATCCAGTTAGTTTTCTGTCTGATGCATTCCATAGGCTTAACTGTGCCAGTGACCATTCATTTTAAAAGGCATTTACAGGGCTAAAAGTGTGTCAGGCTGTCTCAGTGCCACTCAGACTCGGTTTCACATAGCTTAAGTTTATTCATCTGGTTCCCAGCCCAAAAGTACTGAAAAATTTGCAAAGTGATGGGACAGAAGGAAGGAAAGCTGACGACTAACAGATATTCCTTCTCGGATCTCTGTCTCCCATTAAAAAAAATATGCAACTAAACCAAACCTACAAAAGAAAGAATGAAAAGAAACAGCACACCATTTGCAGTCACTGTTCATGGCTGATTTTTTCACACAGCTGAATGCATTTAACTCTTTGTTAAGTGAAAAAGAACAGAAAGAAGAGAGGTGCTGCCTTTTGAAAAAAAATGGCTTTTCCCTCCTTCTTGCACAAGATCTCTGCACCCTGTTTCCTCAAACCGTCATACACAACACAAATTTTTATGATTGGAATTATCTTAAAATTAAGAAACAACAACAAAGGGATTTGAAAAGTGCTATGGGACAAAAATGTGTTTAAATACCTTGCAAACAGTATCAAGGGAGAAATTCTTATAAGTCCACAGTTAAGTGATCTTTCAAATGAATGTGCAGAACTGGTGCTCTTGCTCTAACTTGCTAAAACAGGAGAACTTTCAAGGTTTATTCTTCTCCCACTCTGTGTATGCAGAAATTGCCTATACTAAAATGCAGTGCAAACCTCTGACTTCCTGCAGACAGTGAAATTTGGATTTATGATTCTTACAGCCAAATGGGAGTGATGGGGAACCAGTTGCTGTTTTTACTGGCCATCATTTGAGAATCTTGAAGATCTATCCTTTCTTGCAAAGTCTGTCCTTTTTAGGACTTTTAGAACTTCTGTGATTTCAGTGATTTACACATCATTGAATCCCTATCTGAAGCTGTGACTGTGATTTCTCTAAATAAACCCCAAGCCCAAAATACCAGAAAATCTGAAGTTATGTTTGAACATGACGATTTGATAGAATACTCCTTGCTGTTATGCAGCAGGACCTTTATAGAGGCCGACCAGCCTTGGAATTGTTCTCCCTTCATCAGCTGGTGTGGTGGCCCAAACATCCTCTGGTTGGTAAGGGTTAGGGTGCGTTACATGCTGGTGAGCTGCAGTAAATCAACAAAACGGAGCTGAAGGATGGAGATGTGACAACCTCTGCAAGCCTGACACTCTCTGCGTGGGACAGATGAATGGGATGAAGGTCAGTGAACAAACTTAGCACTTAAACTGGTAAATATTCACTATAGTGTTGTGATGACCATTTAAAACACCTGGACCTCTTCTCAGGCCCCTCACAGTATGGCTGGTGGGAGCTGTGTACTGGAGTCACTTTCGAGTTCAGTGATACAGGTTTTGCTTCTCCAATGGCACCCTTTGCTGGGGCAGCTTGGTGTTGACTCTGCTTCTGTGTGCTAATGTTTAGCAAGTAGCACTATCACAGGCTCTCTTCAGTGCCCTGTGGCTGAGGCTCTCCCTGAGTACACACAAATGAAGCCCAAGCTTATCTCACTTTCCAGCATGCTCTCCCAAGCCCCCACTACTGTGCAGCGTGGAGCCTGAACTGTCAATCTGCTGTGCCTCCAAGAAAACATCATCATGCATCTCATGCAGCGAGGAAGTTCAGCTGCTTAAATTAATACTGATTTAGGGAAGTATCTATCTCAGTTTAAAATGAGCTACTGGGTAGGAAGAAGTGTTGTTTGTCTCCTGATGCCTCTCTGTGATGTCCTTTCCACCTTCCAGGAGCACTTACGCGTGGAATAGTAATTAGGTGCTGCAGAAAACAGCTGGCTTTCTTGACATGTCTGCTTAATGGACAGGCTGAGGCTTTTATTAAGTAAGGTTCATTACAAGAAGTGTCATTTTGGCCTTTTTATGTACCTGTTAGCCTTTCTAGTATCATTAGCTTGGAACTGATGATGGGGCCTTTAATATTTCTCATCCCTCCCACATCTCCTTCCAATCTGACATTGGAGAAGGGGAATTCCCTTTGATTCTTGCAGACCCTTGAGGCAGAAATACAAAGTAGCTGCTGTGACAAAATAGCCCTTCCATTTCCCAAAAGACATCCCGATTTTGTGTGTGAATGAAGTGAAAAACTGTGCTATGTCTTGCACTGCTTTTAACCCAAACTGGGTAAAGACCTGTCTGCTGCTGTAGCGTTAAGCTGTGATAGGGATCAAGAAATTGACTGCGGATACTATGAAAACATTTTTTAGCCTCGATCTGTCATCAAAAAGCATTCAGAAAGGGTAGCACTACAATTTATTTATTTATTTGTTTGTCTTGACTGGTAAATTTATGCCCACGCTTTGCTGCCTTTCTTCTCAGCATTCCCTAGAAGAAATTCCTGCTCATGAAGTAGCCTGTCCTTTCCCCTTAGTTGTATCAGAATAGATGGAAAAGAATCACAGAATTGTAGGGGAAAGATTCAGCTTGACCATTTTCAGCAGCTGACTCAATCACAGCTGCAATAAATGTTTATTTTTTTCATTATCTTCTTTCTTTTTATATGAGCAATGATCTTAAATATTTCCACAACTAAAGTAAAAGTTCTGCTGTGGTGATACCCACCTTTGGTGCTCTGCTGAATATGCCAGCCCACACTTGGCCTTCAGAAAGAGGGCTGCCTTTCAGAGGTGGATTCTGGGATATGGATATTCCAGAGGGACTGGAGATTCTGCATTACTTAATGTCAGCCTCAGTCCACAATTAACGGGGTTTGAATACAGAAAATTCATCACATGCACAGAAGTTCTCTTCAGTAAAATTAGAAATGCCATAGGGTTCAGCAAGTCACTGGGTGGGCAGAAGAACGATGCTCTGCTTTTAACAACAGTGAACAGTAGGATAAAGATTCCAGTAAGGAAACTTCATGGCTGAATTTAACTGAATGTCAGTGTTTCAAGCAGCCAGAGCATTGTCCAAATTCTCTTTCAGAAGCTTAATGCTGTGTAACAGATGGAATGTGTGGTACAAAGCTGTCTGGAGAGCATGAGTCCTCTGTGATTTTTAATGTATGCATTTCAGCATTGTCAGTACACAGCAGGTGAAGGATTACTGCAATTCTCTACAAAAAGAAAACTGCTCATTTTTGGAAACGTGAGATGTCTCTTCAGCTTTTTTGTTTTTGTTTTTACCAGAAAGGAGTGAAGTAACATCTTTGAACAGCACTGCACCATAGCACCACACTGCTGACTGTGGGTAGGTGAATGGGAGCATGCTGGCCAGGCTTTAGCAGAGATGGAATCATTCATTTTCTTTTTCTGACCTCCTTTGGTCACAACCTCAATAAATTGTTAGGGTAAAGGGCAATAAAATTACAGTATGTATTGTCAAATAATTCATTTTTCAACAGCCATAGGTGATTTCTGAAGCATCTAAAATAAGCTTTAGTCGCTCTTTTTGGCCATAATTACTGGCATTAGTACTATGTTAGAATAACTTGTCTATCAATATTAGCACTGGGATTTTAAGCATTTAGGGTGGGGATTAATGTAAGCACTCACTTTTACTGCAAAAATTCCCCATCATCACTGAGTAACACTGAATCCAGAGCAACTGTAATTCCACTTCAAATTTGCAGTCTGCTGCAATCAGTTCACTGAAATATCCTGCAGTTAGGAAGAGAAAAAAAAAAGAAAAAGAAAGAAAGAAAATCTGTGTGTGCAGTGCAAACTGGTTTTTCTAAGGTGACAAAGGATGGAAACCATGGTTATTCCACCTTCTGCATTATTGGAGGAGGTCCTTTATCCCAGCTTAATGCTGCGCTTATTTTACTCCTCTGAGTGTGGTGTTTGCAGGGTTGTATGGAGGCAGCTGCTCCCTTGATGGAGGAAGATGCTTGATACGGGCGGAGAGTGCCACCTAAAGGCAAAAAATGCGCTGAAGGTTCCACCGAGAGACAAAATCAGAGTCCTTTAGCACATAAACTGTCTGCTTGTTGCAGTTCTTCTCCATCCAGACTGACACTGGGGAGTTCATCGTGTTCTTGGTGGTCTGGAACATTTCTTGGACAATGTATAATTCTACATTTTCAGTAAGTTTTCATTACATTCTTTTGTTATGTTTTTTTCAAGTATAATTTGCGTATGAAAACATGCTATTCCCTCCCCATAGTATAGGGTATGACAACAAAGCACTCATATGGGCAATACCAAGTGATCGATGGTTGTGGCATTGAGACAGTTGGAGGTATGCATGGAATTTGCCATCAACATTTGATGGGCAGTCCTGGAAATGAAAGATCAAAAAAATAAATTGGAAATTACCTTGTATGAATTTTCAATTCTCTTCTCTCCATTGAAGCTGAGATTATGTGATGAAAATTTCTTCCAGGACAACATGTTGATGCGTCTCCATAAACATGCTAGGCAATCAAGAACTTCTTCTCTTCAGTTATCAAACACTGTTGCACAGGGAAATGGCTTTAGGTTAAGCTCCACACATCGCAAGTATCTGCTCCAGTTTTCTGTTGGTTTTGGCTTTGTGCTGTTGTTTGCTGTTCTTCTTCTTTTTCTATCCAGCTTAGCAGAAAAGGAATTCTCTGAGGCTACCTAAAATATGCCTTCACCTGGTAATATTAAAGATGGGATGGAGCTTACTAACTCACCACTGTGAGTCTGTGCAGAATCTTTAATTTCTGGTTAAATTGTACAGTATTTAACACAACACAGTTCCTAAACAGAAAATGTTGCTAAAGAGTAGCAGTTTGCTACTCTTTGAGGACTCCTCTTCGGAAAGCTTTGCCCTGGTGGCATATGGACCATCTCCAGCCATTCCAGCTATAATTAAGAGGTAGTATCATTGTTTGAATTTGTTCATTTCATTGTTGTTGAATGCTATGGTACAGGAATCTGCCATTGAGTCCATGTTGCCTGTGTAAGTGGCTTTGGAGACCAACTGGTATAAATTCCAGTGTGATGCATCATATAGTAATATCTTTCTAATTATCCAGGAGCAGCATATGCTGACTGCTCCTAGTACCGTCAAAGTATACAGAGGTCACTGTTGTCATACTGTTAATCATTCCTTGCATCCATAACAATTTCTTGTAGCAGTGGAAACAGTCACAAGTGGCAGACTGAAATGCAAAGAATTCAGACTTCTTTCCTGTCAGTAATGTTGATTTCAGCCAAGATTTCCTTAAGATCTATACAGCTGAAAATTGATCCCGTACAAAGCAAACTTAACATTCCAGAAGACATTAATCTTGCCCAGTGATAGAGTTAGCATCTTCTGGTTTTAAGTTCTTGTGCATTTATTTATTAGGGACTAACTGTGTCAGCTCAGGAAATCAGCTCTCCTAAAGATAATGGCATTCAGCAATTAACACATCTCTCATTTCACTATGTCAGAGAAGCTGCTTAAAATTGTGTTTGCAGCCAAATTCCAGTTACCTTGCCTGTAATTGGTGTATTGTAAGTCAAGAAAGACAATGTTACTGCATCAGCATTGTGTACTCACTGCAAGGAGGTAATGGCTTCATAATTCATGGTGAAGTGCATGTGAGGAATGAGTATTTTAACTGATTTTATGATGTAGAAGATGTACTGTTGATATGCAAACAACAGCTACATAACACAGTGCATGTTTGTTTGTTTGTTTGTTTCTGAGCTTTTATTTTTCCACAAAAGAAGATAAAGTGGAAGAGCAGACAGAGGAATAGGAATGTATCTATCCAAAAAACAAACAAACAAAAAAAAATAATAAAAAAGTGATTAATTTGCAATTGCAATTCATTTATCAGCTTAAATAGATTTTCTAACCAATCTTGTCTATTATTATTATTTTATTTATTTATTTATTTTATAAAGCAGAACCAAGTAATTCCCATCTCAGGCAATGAATTTGTACCAGGTGTTTCTGTAAGTATGAATAACTACTGTGTGTTACTTAGTAGCTCACATTGCAGGGCAGAGTGTGTTCAAAGGCAGGGTAAAAAGAGTAAATAATACAGTATGTATGCCGTAGTTGCTTTAAATTAGTGCAGCATATTGGGGAAATATCCCTGGAAACATTTTGGCAGGATGGCTTGCCTTTTTTTTTCACAGCACAGGGCTGAAATCTGGCCACAGCGTTGCCCTGGGGTCACTGTGCTGCTGAGGATATTTTACATTCTTTTCCTCTCATGCTTTTAGCTGCAGAGAAGCTCCATTTTCTCAATGGAACTAATAAGCTAACTAACAGTAGTGACTTTCTGCAATTACTTGAGTCTTTACATGAAATAGTTTTATTTTGTTTTGTTTTGGTTTTTTTTTATTTTCCTTTAGGGGCTTTTATGTTGAAAGAAAATAAAGCAGGTTGTTAAGGAATGCAGGACAATAGCTGTAGCCAAGCTGTGCAATTAATCGGGACTAATGAACTGCTACACTACTGGACGGCTGAGCAGTGGGCTGGAACAGCTCTGACACTGCATAATTTGGCTCTGGTGCTGTGTTCAGTGCTCTGAGCTGCCGAATGAATGCCCAACAGCCACGTAGCTAAAGTCATCACCACTGTAGGAAATAGCGCAACTTAACAAGAGCAAAGGAACAAACCAATACCTGCTAACTGGGAAAAACAGTAGCAAATGGTGATAAATAATATCAAACCAGAGGCCAGGTCCAATATTGCACATCCTGTTGCAGTGTCAATCTTCTATGACCTTGTGTAAGATTACCCCTAGAACACACGTGCTCATCAGGGAGCAAAGAGTGGAGAGCCAGGGATGGCTGGCACTGCATGCATTCATTCCCCATGTGAATTACAGGCATGCTGGTTTTGCAGTGCAAAGGAGTACTTTTCCTTTCTCTCCATGAGAGGAGAACTCAATTTCTGTATGTTGCTCTGAGAGCAACTGCTGTTCTGGGGGTAATGGCTTTTGATGTCAAATAATTTGACTTGCAGGTTTTGCTTCAGTTGGCGCATTCCATTTTCCCTGAGGTTCAATAATATGAACTGGAATGTTTTTTGTCACACAGGCTGAGAACCAGTCTGTGGTTTGCCCGTGGGAGGCCACCCTGAACAGACTCCTGTGGCTTTGACCTACCCGCAGAGAGTTTCCAACTTAAAAGACTGAAGCGGGCAGCTCCTGAGGCTGGGAAAGAAAATTACTGTTCTTCAGCTGAGAAGGACTTAAAATAGCAATTAAAAGGACTAGCACGAGGGTGATAAAAGTACAGGGTGTGTATCTGTACCTTTTAAAGTACCCTTTTAAGTTTAAGCCTTAGTCAGGAAAAACCTCCTCCATCACTATCTGGGAGGAGATTTGTCAGAACAAGGAGCTCAGATTCAAAGGTCAAACTTTATACACTGATGGAGGCAGAGAAATAAACAGTTCAGCTGCTGAAGCTAAATGTGTATATATATATATATATTCCTGCACATTAACTCAACAGCAAGAGAAGCGGTTTTGGTTTGTTTTTCTTTAGTTCTGTACCTGATTTTGCTTTGAAGTGAGGAGGAGGTAATCACAAGGTTCCTTTCCAGCAGTGTGATATGGGGACATGAGAGTCCCATCTTCTGCTCTGCACTCCTGGAACTTCCATTATATTTACCACCCGACCTTTGTGAAAAGTGTATTCATTTCAGGAAATGAGTTATCTCTGTCTCCTATCCTAAACTAATTGCATTTTTAGAAGGAAAAATAAATAAATAAATAAAATCACTCTGAATAGACTTTGAAGTTCCTCTCTGAAAAAATACTCCATGTATAATATTGAAAGTCAAAGCAAGCCTTTGAAACTAGAACCATGGTGTCAACTGTATCATAAAATTTCACCTTCTGTACACTGCCTTTTCAAGAGTATTATTATCATCAAAAGCTGTGCAATCATGTCTAGGGATCACCCACAGGATAATAGCATAGAGAATTCTTTAAAAGTTGCCTTGCAGTTCAGAGATATTGGATGTAATGTCATTTTTGTATTGTGCAAGTACTCTGGGTGGTGGTGGTAGTGGTAAACGTTTGACATGATACAGTGTTTACAGCTTCTTCCTCAATAAGAGAATTAAAGATGGAATTATATACCTAATCAGAATGGCAATTTACTGCCAGGATTAATTCTATGGATTTTTTTTCTAATACTTTGGAATTCAAGAATGGCATAATATTAGCTATTGTTTAGTATTCAGGTTACAATTGTATCTCTAATAACCCAAATCCATTTACAACCACAGCCCTGAGGAAAAGCTTCATTTTTTTCTCTACACATTGTTCACAAATAGCCTTTTAGTAGTAGGCTACTTAAATTCAACATTAAATCATCAACATCAAATTTAAATGCAACGAAATGCAAGCACTTCTTCATTCCTACTTGTTTTTAGAAAGAGAATGGCAAAAATATCACAAATAATGACATTAAAAGGTCTGCTAAGGAATTTTTGTTACAGTCATGATGAATTAAAATTTTTGTTAAGTATGGAGAGCTTACATTCCCCCAGAATGGCGTACATAGAGTTGTTAGTGTTTAACTCAACTACGCATGCTGAAGTGCATAGAAGATACAAAGAGACTGAAGGTTTTTCTAGTTACAAAAGAAGGTCAAATATGATAATAGAAAGTAATTTGTAATTAATTTGCAGTGATGTAGGCTCTCCCATGTTTTACTCTGAACAAGTTACTCCGTGAGACATGAACTGAAGAGGAGGCTTCCGAAAATGTAGTATCTGCTGAAGATTTTGCAGATGCAAACACTGTGCATGTCAGGATGTTAACCAGTGCTTTCCTCAACAAGATTTTCTACCATGTGGTAAATCCCAGCTCTTCAGCCATGCTCACCTGTTTAGTTAAATAGCACAATGGCACCTTGATTTTGGTGAGATGCACTTGTACTCCAGAAAGCTGTTTTTTCTGATTATTTGAAGGAACTGGAGGATTTGATCACCATGTGTGTGCTAATGGTATGATAGCTTTGCCAAGAAAGTTTTGTTTCACTGCTAATACTTGGAGTATGATGCATGAAATATAAAGCAGTCCAATACCCAGGTATTAGTGTGGCAAAACAAACAGAAAGATTTAGTAACATACTGGGTTCAACAGCATTTCTTTCAGTATCTGATTTTGTTCATTATTTTTTTAAAAAGTCCAAGAAAAACTTCTCAGGATGAGAATGGAGCTTCTTTAATTTTGCCACAGTGAAACAGATGGGCATCAGGCTGCAGTCTCACATGCAAAGAATGCATTTAGGTTCTGCTGCACAGCCAAGACAGCACCAAAAAAATCAGCTGAGTTTTGGATTTGTTTTCTTGAGAATTTAAGTCACTTGACTTAAACTGTCTGTGGAATACTGAGTAGTTTTGCAGAAAAATGTGTTCCTGGAATACAGAAGACTATCAGGAGTGTTCAGTCAGTTCTAAGTGGGCAATATGCTGAGATAGCTGCTATGGGATTGCTGCTGGAATAGAAAGCACTCCTGCAGTGCAGTAAAAAGTGTCCTCAGGACTCCCTCTTGGGTAATAATTACACAACTAATGGTCAAAAGGACTTTGCTTTGTGCTCCAGAAGGCACGATTAATCTGTGCAGCTCCATTGACTTCAGTGTGTGCATGGCAGTATCAGTAACTGATCTCGCTTGCAACATCTCTCCCTTCACTGCACTCAAGTTTTCTAAAGTAGAAGGATTCTTGCTGCATCCCCCATGTTTCATACCATACATGCACTGGAGGTATTGGTTAGGCATATGTAATAATGACACTTGCAGTGAAATAGTTTAATGCACTTCATCAATAAAAACTGTTTTGGGATTAGATTTTCTAGGTATAAAATAACATGGCTACCACACAGTTGGTTTCCTGTACTGTGCTGACCAGGAACTGGATTACAGTGTGTTGAGGAGTAAGTGCACACTATCTTAGTGCTGCTGATTTGTTGATGGCTCACCCATACTTTATGTTTTCAAATTATGAAGAGGTCTTCACAAGTGATGGCTTTTGTATTATTTCTGCCCATTTGTTTGCCTTTTCATAACAACGTAACAAGAAGGCTCTGGTCCTCCCTTGTTTCCTCTGCATAAGTATTTTTCTTCTGAGTACTGTTCTATGTATGGTGATGCTCATGGAACTCAGATTTAGGGCCCATCAAGAAAGAATATCTTGTTTATAGTCAATTGCAAGGTACTCCTGGTTTTATTCCCTAGATTTGGGTTCTCTGCCCATGGAGGAGCATTTGTCTTGAGTGTGAGGTCACTTGAATAACTCCAAAGTGTGAATGAACAAACTGTACTTGTTTTCAACAAACATGACATCCTCAGGCTCATGCTTATTTACATACACAGTGTATCAGATGACTTAAAAAATAACTCAATGACTTGCAGTCAAGTCACAAATCAGGGGGCAGATTGCTCCAACAATACTTTGTCAACTTTTGAGCTTATATATCTTCACTTCTCAGCCTTGTTCCCTCTCCAGGTAAATGTTTTGAGCACTGCTGGCAGAAAGTAGCCCATCCTCCAAAAAAAGATACTTGATTCGCATTGAAATCAATTAATGTCATGGTTATTATAATGCAGTAGAATAATTGTCAGCGATGTGACAATGGCATCACTAGATCAAAAAAAAAAAGTATGTCTCTCATATAAAAGAATTTGTCAGGCTTAGTTGCATGAAATACGCTGTTCATATTGATATAAAGCAATCAGCAGCAGGGATAAAAAGATTATTTTAAAATGTATTAGTATATTTTCACAGGAAGTGTGAAAGATAAATTCTTTTTATTTCCAATTAGCTCCAAATAATCTAGCTTTCCATAAGTCATGTTTTTACTCCCACTCTTATTCAGCCTATAAAAAGTGATTCATTTTCTCTGAATCTTTATACCTAATGTGAATTCCTACTGCTGTTTAGCAAATATAAGTTCATACAGAAGAAAATGAAACGTAAATAATATCATCTTACATGTTTTGAAGCCTGCATGTGTATAACGTTTGGTTCAGTTTGCCTGTTTAAATCTCAGCCTAATAAGCCTCAGACACAGTGCCTCTGTTTGAAAGTAGTAAAGGAAATAATTGACACTGAATTGTTTCCTGTCATGGAAAAGATACTTCTACACAGATAGAGCCAGCTAATGGCTGAGCCCAGAGATGGAGCCAGCGGTGTATGCCAGACCTCTTATCTGAATCTTTATTTTAAACTGTCATATAAACCAGATAAGTTAACAGCAGACTTTGTCACAGTCCTTTTAGGTGCAAGCCCTTTAATTTATTTTTCTTAAGTGGAAATTAGTAGAAGATGCTAGACAATTTCTTTCACATTGTTTTTTTCTACTATTTTAATGTTCCTACTCCATTCGTTCTAATGGTTGGATGAAAGCTGGCCAGCTTCTGCCCCACATCAACAAGAAGTCAAGAATCTCCATGGATCTTTACATTACAGCTTCCTCAAACTCTTTACATACTGTCATTTTCCAGAACCCCAGGCAAAGGCTGTCTCATTGGGAAGCCTCACTGAATTCAAGGTATGTATAAATGTATGTAGGACGTCCATTTAAATGCAAAGCTCAGAGCTGGATTCAGATGAAGGAATAAGGACTGCACGTTCTGGCAGAAAATGAAAAGACATAGTCAGGAAAACTGGTTACTAGAGAAATGGACTACCTCCATACCAGGCTAAAAGTTGAGAATGGTCAGCTTTCCTTAACAGGGCACAAAAATGCGATAACCTGAAAATGTACTACTGCTCTATTTCTAACCTTGAAAACAGTCTGACGATCTTTAAGTTGTCCAGGAGTTTCTCAGTGCAGAAACTCTGGTATACGAGGATCAGAAAATATACTGTAGGAAAACATATACTGATATTTTTCTCCATAGGGAATGGCAGTTTCCCTATTCTGTCCTCAAGTAGATCCACTATGATATCTATTGCAGGATACTAAGTGTGATTTGTAGTCCTGCAATAGTGTGGTCGAAGAAATGAGAGCACTCCATTAGTGACAAACTCTCTACATCTCTCATCCAGCTTGGACTGCTAATGTGGTTCAGTGACTTACTGTCATGGCATGCCATGATTTGCATATACTCCTTTGTCATACTTTGCATTCACAGTAAGTATGTATTCCCTTAGGCACATTTATTTGCTGTCTCCCTGCACTGTGACAAATTTCACAGAGATGTAGACAGCACCATCAAATCCTAGCACAAGAAACAGAAGAAAATAACATGTCCTGCTTAAACAGGTATTAAACACTTTAAAAAGTTTCTTTGACAACTACCATTTTAGAATGAGATTATTCTTTGCACCAGAGGTAACAAAAGACAGATGATGTCTCACTGGTGTCTCTCTTTTTTCATTCCTCAGATACCATGGCACATAAGATGCTGTCCAGGCCCACAGCAGATGCTTAGATTAGAGGACCCATTCACAACTCTACAGCTGCCATGTATATGCCTGCCTTTGGAACTCAACCAGCATGGCAGACTGGCACTGTGCCTGGAGCCTAGTTACAAAAGGAGGAAGCCTGGCAGTGTCCTGGCGTGCTCCTCAGATTGTCACATCAACCTATGTCAGTCTTTATCTGGGAGAAAAGCAAACAGAAGGAAGAGCTAGGGCTTCAATCTAACCTCAGTTGAGTGTACTGTCCCAGGCGGTGCACAGCCTCTGTCTCTGTTCACTGTCAGTGTTGTGCTGTGGACTGCTGTTGTTGTCTGAAGAAGGAGAATGTGTAAGGGGCTTGGGAACAGACTGTGCAAAGGAAGATAGCACCATATGAGGTTACATAGGTCCACTGTGTATTGCTATTTTTTGTATTAATGGATTCAGCCATCCTTGTGTGGTTAATGACAAAGGCTGATTGTAACTGGCATAACATGATGTATTCTATGAATGCAAAATAGTTGGTTTGCAATTAGTCATACGATAAGCATACATGGGACATTTTATGCTCAGATGTGTTTACATATAAGCTGCCAAACAAAGAGATTGAGATACAGTTTTGGTGACTTTTAGGTGTCTGTGGTAAATGAGTAACAGTGGTGTCAAGCCAAAGACTTTCAGAATCAGAACAAAAGAACTTGCTTAAACAACCAGCACATTTTTCATTCTAATGGTTGGCCACATTCTGCCTGCCATCTCTGAGACTTCCAAGTCAGGGCTTTCCATGGGTCTCTATATTATGACAACTCCATACGCCACACTTTTTAAGTACTTGCTTTCTCCTGATGGTGTTACATGGAGAAGCCTCACAGAGTTCAGTGTATGTATAAATGTATATATGTCCATTTAAATGCAAAGTTTAGAGCAGGGATGAGATGAAGGAATGAAGACTGCATGTACTGCTAGAAAATGAAAATATGTGTAGTTGCTCAAACAATCAGAAGGTTTTGACGTACAGACTCCATTTGAATGCTACATTGCAGATGTAGCCTGAAATGCTCCTTGCATGCAATGCCCTGTAATTTTTAATGTGCTTAGTAAAGATTTCATTTAAAAGCATTAGCTCGTGGTTCCACCATAAGGAAGTATTTTACAAAGAACTGCTTTGAAATTTAAATCAGATAGTCTTCTGCCTAATGATCTCCACAGTTGCAGGGAGAAAAGGGTATGTTTTATATTCAAAATAGTACAGGACATATTATGAAAGGTAGGGAAGTGAAAACAGACGAATAGCTCTTGCTATGTGTAGCCAGGAGAAAATACACAGAGATGAAGCAAGAGCCAGATTCCTTCTGGACTACCTGCAGCTCTTCTGGAGAAAGAGAATGAGAGTGGAAGTCAAAAATTACCATATTCAGTGCCAATGCTCTGCACTGAGTTTCCTGTGTTACCTTGCATATGTCAGGTCATGACTCATTTTTCTCCTCCTTTGAAACATGAATAATACTCCCTTACCATGTACGTTGTGCGATGTACAGAAACTGCTTTGCAAGTTGCAGGAGGTAGGAGCTACATCTGGCAGAGTAATAGCATACACTGACACATGAAATTACATAATCGGAACTGTAAAGTCAGAATTGAAAATGAAGTACTTCATTACAACTCGACCCACATTGTCAAGTGTTCCCTATACAGACTACAAACAATAACCTGGCTTCTAAAAGCTAAAAACTCTTCCAAGGCTGTTCTTCTATTGCAAGCTGTTCTCCAATTCTGCTTGTTCTGAAAGTCATTTATGACCATTTACAATACTGAAGAAATCTCTCTGTAGGGTCAGTGACTATTACACATTCTGTTAAGATTTCCAGTTGTGGAAACTCATAGTATGGCAGTAGCATAAAAAGCACAAACTTTCTTAGTGTGTTATACTACAAAAATAATTCCCACTTAATAAAGCAGTCAAATGTTCTTAGGAGAAGTACAATGATAAAGCTAAATAAAATTAGGAAATAAGTTTCCAAAAATGGTTCAAAATTAGGAAAGAAATTCCAAAAATTAGTCACTTCTACAGATGCTCATGTGCAGTTGACACTGAAGTCAGCTGGAGTGGTTGGCATTTGTATACCCAAAGATAAAATTCACAAGACGTTTGCCTCTTAATCGGTGTGCAGAGTTCACTTCTTTAAAAGGATCCTTAATTTAAAAATCACAGGAGCAAAACTAATTGGAATGATCTGCAAGAAAAGTAATACTGCCAGGAAAGCTTGGTGATAGTAAAGAATTAAGAAATAAATGTGAACTCCTGAAAAACTGCCTGCACCAATGCACAGGCATGTATGATTGTTCCAGTAAAATTAAAGCAACCCAATTTAGTGGGCATAACTGTGGAAAAGCTGTTGCCCCTGGGGTTGAACTCAGTCCTTCTAGTTTAACAACGTGAGTTTTGCTTAATTAGGTAAAAAACACATCATCAGATATCCTGTCACATAGGGGACTTTTTAAAAGCCTGTGTTTGTTCTACAAGTGAAAAAAAAAAAAACTATAATGACCTTACTACTACATAGGTACAGAGGCGTTTCTTAGGAACAGAGCTTTTGGGGAAACTAACTCCCAGCTGGTAGTGACAAATGGAAGAAGAAATGCAAATGGCAGTAGTTTGTAGCCTGAGTAGAGTTAACAAGAACTGTCCCCTCCAGAGCCAGATTATGGTCACTGTAATACCAATGTAAATCTGGAGTAATTCCTCTGATTTCTATGTAAATACTCTGTCAGTACTGTGAATAGCAGCATGTGTGATGAGAATTGTAACCTTTGGATTTTTACAGACAAACAGAAGAGATTTTTCTGAGTATGGAAATGCATTCTGACACCGTGAAGGATAGTACATTATTAGATGTATTTTCTTGATTTTTTTTCTTTTGACTTTCTGGTAGCTCCTTCAGCAGTTTTATACAAGGCTTCTGCTTCTTTATCTCTCTGATTTTCATTCTCACTGTGTTTCCCCGAAGTCGATATTCAGCCTTTCATTGCTGGTTGTTTTTATGTATTTAGTGATCCAACAGACATGCCAGCATATCCTATCAAGCTCTTTTCACCATGGACTTCTTCATGTTTACCAAGTTATCCTTTTACCACCTGTAATCTCAGCTGTTTAGGTATGCCCTGCTGCTACCAAAAACCAGTGTAGTCTGGTTTGACCCCTGAAAAGATGGCACTGAGAATATAAAAAGCATAGTGAATAGACAGGAACTGCATCAACAATATCTTAGATAACTATGAAGAGAATCAGTGTTCAAAAAACAAACAAAGCTCTGAAAAAACCTTTGAGTTATATTTACTTCTTTTTGTGTGTGTGTGAGTATTTTTGTTAACTTTTCATGAAAGTATATTCAATTCCCATCTCTGACGACTGGATATAAGATCAGGCATATGTCATGCACACATAAAAACAGCAAAAACGGGTGATTCCTAAGAAGTAGTGTAAGAAATTTGGTTTCCAACCATTTTGTTATGAGCTTAGAAAAACAAGATTGTAGATTGGATTCAGCAGCATCAATTTGTTTGCCTGCAGACACCCACTTACAGAAACTGTCACTGTGCAACTTTTATTGCATGACATCAAAAACAGAAGTAAGGATGGCCATCAAATTACAGGAATTGCCAACAGGTAAATGGCTTTCTTGATGACATGTGGGTCCTGCAAATAAGAAGCTGCCACTGGTACAAGTCAAGTCATTCTCCATTTAAGGTAATAGGAATCTTTTACCATGTTCCCTGAGAGTCGCACAATCCATCCCTTGTACATTGGATGATGCTAAGTTGAGATGCAGCAGTAGAGCAATGAACTCACTAAAAATAAATGCAATACTTTCAGATTTCAGACAGCTGCAGCAAAAGAATATTCAAATTCCAAATTGTCTGTCTGGCCTTTAAAACTCGGCCAGCTGAAAGACACCAATTATGGAATTATAGAGATGTGGACATTTTGGAAAAAAGGTCTCTTTTCTCCCCACACCCCTTACTTGTCTAGACTTCGCTCTGTCCTTCCACACAATCTGTCTACTGTTGGTGTGAGAGCCCTTTTTTTCAGAACAGGCTGGACCCTGGGACAGCCTTTGTGTATTTCCCAGCCTCAGTGACCCTTCATCTAATTTCAAATCTGAAATAAAAACAAGCCCTTTTCTCCGACTCTCCCTATACATTTTAATGTCTCTCTTCCGCTGCTCTGATTTAACTCTTGACTGTAATACTCCCAAACAAAACCTTCATTAAGATTGACTCCAAAGCTGAATACAGAAAAGACCTGTTGGAACAAGCAGTTTCTGTCTGGGCAGGATTATTCTCTACTGTCTATTTACCACTGCTTCAACCAGTCTGGTTTTAAGTATCTAAAGCTAATTAGCTTCTGTAAATTAGATTTTCTTGCAGATTATCCTTGAGAGCCAGCAGTCTTACTGTAGGAAGGATTTTTCTAGTGAAATCTCTCTCTTTTTTTTCTTTCTTGACTAGAACATACATAACTGCCACTTCCTGAAGGGGGGTTGTGGTGAGGAGGGGGTGGGCCTCTTCTCCCTGATAACTAATGACAGGACAAGAGGGAATGGCCACAAGTTGAGCCGGGGAAGATTTAGATTAGACCTGAGGAAACATTTTGTCTCTGAAAGAGTGGTCAGGCACTGGAATGGCCTGCCTAGGGAGGTGGTTGAGGCACCATCCCTAGCACTGTTCAAGAAGCGTTTAGATGAGGTGCTAAGGGATTTGATTTAGTAGTTGGGTAGGGATGGTGATAGGAGGATGGTTGGACTAGATGTTCTTGTCCTTTCCAACCTAATGTATCTATGAATCTATGAACTATAATCCTAAATATGTTTTGGATCTCTTTTCTGTGGTTGTGTTGATACAGAGCCTGTGAACACACCTGAAATCTCCCTGTCATTGTCCTGCCAGTAGGATTTTCTTACAGGTTGGGGCTTTCGTTCTCTCCCTGGCATTCAGCATTATCATGCCTTTGTAGCAGTGTGCCTTCATTGTCACTTAGCCATGGAATACAAAAATGGGTAACATTTGGAAAGGGATTTCTGCTTCAAGCTGACAAACTTCAGGTAGCATTCTCATTTGCTTTTGGAAAATATGAACCATCAAAGTTAGGAGGTGCTCAAAATTAATTGTCACTTTTGAAAACCCCAGACAGACACTTAAGTTGAGTCTTCATCCTTCTTAGAGATCTAATCTTTCTGTGTATGTATTTCTCTTTGCTTCTTCTTTCAAAGCCACTGATTTCTGTTCTTCAGGATCTTTCAGATCCAAGGACAATGCCTCATGGTGTCTAAATCAAAAGGAAGACGCTTTGTGTCTTGCATGTGAATTGCCCTAAGATGCAGCTGAGTTGAGTTTCCTTTTTGTTTAAAACGGTTTTCCTTCATTGCAAAGTGTGAATGCTTAGACCAAGTCTTCCTCCAACCCATCTCCAAAAGAACACGGGAGAGTTCCACACCATTTTGGACTTCTCAGCCACAAGCACAAGATTAAGGGAGTGTGCTGATTTATGTGCAGGTTTTCTCCTCATATATAGCCAAGGTGTGGCCAGGCATGCATCCCAAGCCAGGAACACTGAGGTGCTCCCGAATCCCCCATTTAGACACACATGAAGGCACACCTGTTTATTAAAGACTTTTCAACAACAAGAGCAAATAACATGATATATTCTTTTTTTTTTTTTCCTAAGCAAAAGCTTAGAGTAAATGATGCAATAGTTTGAGGCAGAATAATTGGAGTATATTTATTTGCCAGACACTCTATGCAAAAGAAGAGTTAAAGTTCTGTAGGTGTGGCTGTGAGCAGCAGAAGAAAAAGCCACACTCAGAAATCTGTGATGTTAAGTGCCACAACATACACAGCGCTCACAGAAAGTGTCAGAATTACCACACTGACAAAAGCCATTCCATTTTTCAGCCATGGAGACGGTCCAAGGCGTCAGGCTTTGTGCACAGTGTGTTATGTATTAATTTTAGTGATGCAGGGAGTCTCTAAAGCAATGGCAATGCTTTTCATGTATTTGCATTCCTGTAAAATGCACGGTAGGTGGAAAATTATGTTTTTCATTGATCCTTAGCTCTGAGTTTCCTTGTTGAAGATATTTAATTAAAAAAAAAAAAAAAGTAGTCTAATGAGATAATTGTGAAGGTGTTCACATAGATTTACAAGGCTGAGGAAAACAGCATCACAAGCAGATGCCCATTAGCAGGATAAAGAACAAGGAACTAAATCTTGTTTAGAGGAAAGTAAATTGCAATCAAATTTGCAGCGTTTTAAGAGAGGTGACATTTTGAGGAGGAGACTGCTTTATCTGGAGACATGCAGCACAAGAAGGTAAAGTTGTCTTGCTACACAGGCTAGACTTTAACACATCTGTAAAAAAATAAGTCCTGTTTTACTCATTGTATTTACCTGAAGTAATAATGTATCTTTGAAAAAGGGAAAACAAAAACCAACAACCTTGTATCTCTTCAACTAGTCCTTTCCATGCCCTGTTTTCAAATACAGCAAAAGAGACAGATGATGCAGTAACAGCTGTTTTCAATTCGACGTTGATCTGAAGCATGGAAGCAGAGTTTTGGGAATAAAATCTACTGAAGTTCATCAACATCTGTAAATGAATTCTTTCACTAAAAGCCTGACCTGGAGGAGGTGTGACATGGAGATGTGTACATGTATGGAGATCAACAGGAGCTCTCTTCTGGTTCACAAGGTGGGCAGAAATACACTGAGTTCACCTTTAAGTGTAAACAGAATCACAGGCATAGAACCATTAAGCTTGGAAAGTCCTCTAAGACCATCTAGTCTGACCCTAACCTATCCCCACCATGCCCACTAACCATTTCCCTCAGTGCCATATCTCCAATGGTTCTTGAGCACCTCCATAAACAATGGCTCCACCACCTTCCCGAGCAGCTATACTACAAGAACTTGTATTATAAGAAAAGAGTATTTAAATTACATAACCAAAAACAACTGATTGCTGCTGTCTCTTAAAAATGTTAATTAGTCCTTCCATTCACCCTTATATTTACGAAGACCTACACACAGTCAGTGACACTATTGCTTGTGGCAGACTCATGCTGAGCCTTTCATGCCGCAGTTAGTGCAAAAGAATCTGCATGTTATGATGAAAAACTCACAGTAAAACATTATTTGTACTCAAGCAATTATTTCTGCAAAAAATCTAGAGATGAACTAGAAATAGTTCTTCCCCATTCTCATTCTGGAAAAGTTGGTTTTTCAAAGCAAGCTTGCAATTCATTACAGCTGTAGGATTTTTCTGTATCTCCTATCCCAGCAAGTTCCCAGAGGATGCAGAGACCCCCGAGGATCCCTGTGGCAGCAGCAAATGGAAAGTGGGCACAGGGAACCTCAACTTGGGAGTGGGAACAGAACCAATTCAGCAAGCCTGCTCGGCCACTGTTGAGAACCGGCCCACGGACTTTTTTGTTCGTTTTTGTTTTGTTTTATTTTATTTTTGTTCGTTTGCTTGTTTGTTTTTTGAAACAATTTCACCGTGGCTGCTGAGGAGCCGCGTGGTGATGGAGGGGTCCCTTCTGGATCTGCCCTCCCTCCAGCTCCTCAGCGCTGCCTTTTGTTGGACTAAGAGGCAGGGAACCGCCAGAATTAACATCATTCCTGGTGAAAGAAAAAAATGGGAAAGAGGAGCTTGGAGCCGCCCGCTGATGGGGGAGGGCAGGGCCGGGCCTGTGCCGGCAGCGTCCCGCCGCCGCGGGGGCGCGACGGAGGGAAGGAGGGAGAGAGCGGGGGGAGGAGCGGAGCGGGAAGGCCGCGGTGGGTGCCTGCGGGCTGCGGGCTGCGGGCGCAGGGGGAGGGCAGGAGAGAGAGGCGAGGGCGGGGAGGGGAGGCTGCCGCGCCCGCCCATCAGCGCCGTGCGGGAGAGGAGAGCGCCGGGGCGGGCGGCGATGGTGCTGCGTGCTGACGGCCGCCCCGCGCTCCCCCATAGGCGGCGGCCACGGAGGTCCTGAGCCGGCGGTGAGCGGGCCCGGGGGGCCGAGGGGCACCCGGAGCTGCGGTGCGCGGCCACGGGGAGGCGGGGCCGGGGGCGCGGAGGACGGAGGGGGCAGCCGGGCCGGTACGGAGCTGGGGGCCGGAGGGAAGGGCTCGCAGCCCCTCGCGGCGGGACGCTTGTGATCTTTCTGAACGCTTTGTGGTCGCTGATGAGAACCAGCGTGGGTTTGCGCCGGGCTTTTATCTGCAGCGGGTTGATCTCTCTCCTGTTGGAGGTTGCGTCGTTCTCTCCGAATTGCGTGTTGGGAGCAACAAAGGCGGTGAGTTCTTAGGAGCCGCCGGGAGCCGCTCGGTTCCCCGCTTGGATAGTGGGGAAACGTCCGGAACCGGTTTGGTTCCGTGGGTGCGATGCGAAGTGGATGTACGGCGTGAGACTGCGGGGTTGGGTGCGGGTATCTGTGGGGCTGGGTGTGGGGATGTGCGTGGGATGTGCCTGAGCGTGGAGCTGGGATGGGGTCCTGCCGCCTCTCCAGCGGGATGGAGCGAGTGCGGTGAGCTGAGGTCCAAAGACCGGGCTGCTCCTGGGGGCTCAGCCCCTCCTGCCTGTGCCTGGCTCCCGTAGGGTGACCCCAATTATGCTCTCAAGAGTTGGAATCGGCTGGGGCGAAAGCACAGCTGGGAAAACATCAGCAGTGAGTTGGTTCTTGTGTAAGAGATACCGATGAGGAAAGAGTCAATCTGCACTTAGATCTTTTGTTTGGCAGTAAGCTACGGCAGATTCTGCCACCACTCCTCATGCTATCAGACACACCTGTCATGTGCAGCTTGTACGCTTGGTGTTTGTGCTTCATTCGTAGAAACTCCTCTCCTACCAACAAGCACGTCCATCTGTAGCAGCCCTTAAATATAAGCAGTAAAATCACTTAGAGTCATTAAGATTGGAAAAGACCACTAATACCATGAAGTCCATTCATCAACCCATTCCTACCACACCCACTAACCATGTCCCTCAGTGCCACATCTCTATGGTTCTTCAACACCTCCAGGGATGGTGACTCCACCACCTCCCTGAGCAGCCTGTGTCAATGCTTTGCTACTCCGTCTGAGAAGAAATTCTTCCTAATATCCAGCCTAAACCTCCCCTGGTGCAACTTAAGGCCATTGCCTCTCATCCTATTGCTGTTACATGGGAAAAGAGTCTGACTCTTCCCTGAGCATTGGAGTCTGATTCTTGCAATGTGCTTTTGCCTGACAATTTAGGCCAACATTGATCCAAGGCACTGTAGAGTTTGCATTGATGTTTCAGCTCCTCTAGGATGAGCTGCAATTATTTTTTTTTAGGTAATAGTATTGCAATTGCCTGTTCAGTGGGAAGGAAGGTGTTGCTTTGCTGTTTCTCCTTTAAAGGGGGATTTCTCAGCTGTGCAGTTCCTGTAAATATGGGTTAAGTACAACATTGAAGGACTGCAAGTTGAAATGTATAGCCTTTATTTTTGCTTCCTAAGGAGTCTAGCAAAACAAGGATGTTAACGTTCATATGTGGAACAAGAGACAGTTCTGGTATACATTGGCATACGGCTATTTTCCTCTCAAATTAACGTAGGTCTGAGCAATAATAATTAGCAGTTGTGTAGCACAGTATATCTTCCAAGTGCCTTGAAATCGTTATCAGTCAACCCTAATAGCACACTGCTCCTGCAGGAGAGGTGAGTAATTAGACAGATAAAATAAGACTGGAGCTTATTGTTGAAGTGGCAGTCACTGGAACAAAGCTCTGCTTTATCACAGAACCTCTGTATCACAGAGCTGCTGTACATTAAACACTGTCTCAAATATTTTGTGTGTTGAAATAGTGACCAATAAGGCCTGTTGGGCCTGGCTGCTACAGGCACCTCTGTTGTAGCTCTCTACAATAAGAAGACCTTGATCTGGAGGGTCTCTGGTGGTTGTTCCACAGCACCTATCAGAACTTAATAGCTTGGGCAGGAGAAGCATCAGCCCCTGCTTAGGGGAAAAGGTTTTTATTGGAAGAACCTTCCAGTTTAGCCACGTGACAAGCCTAGAACTTTATGCTGTTGATGGTACTCTAAAACTGAAAGTGATTTCACCGACTCATTATTAAGCCTGGGAACGTGTAAGCATTGGTCTGCCTGCCACATTTTATGCATTGGAGAGAAAACGTTGGTTAACAGTTTTGTAATTTTAAAAATGAACCAGGCAGTGAACCAGAGTTCAGGGATAGTGTGTCATGGTGCGGGAAGTATCTGTAAGTGGTTGCCCTGAGCTGTCACTTTCCATGAGATGAGTGTGGATGGAAAGCCATGAATACCAGGATAAGTTAATGCTGTGTGTCGCCAGTTAGCTGTTAATGAAATCTGTGCATCTGTAAAGTAGGGTGGAACTCCTGGAAGAAGTGGTTCCCAGCCCCACCTCCTCCTCGGGTGCAGAGGAGGAAGCTGACACTTATGGATGGGAAGGGCAGGAGAAGACTTTTTGGTGATGTTTTTATTTTGTCCAGGTTTCTCTTCCTGCTCTGCCACTTAAACACCTGGTGAGTAGCTAGGCATATTCCTTGTCCATTATTATGTATTGAAATGCCCTCATAAAAGGCAATGGAGTGCCTGCCTTAGGACAGCGATATACCTTGTGAATTTGAAATCAAACTGCCAGGATAGGGATCTGCTACGCTTAGCTTATGAAACTCTTTAGGGAGAATAACAGGTGAGAAAACTTTGTTCTCAGGGTTTCATCTGTTCCCCATCTTTTATGTGTAAATTTACAGTGTTGTGACAGCATGACACAGAAATTCTGCGAGAAGTAATTGGAGTACTGCAAGAGACATAGTGGTAAAGCTGCCATGTTTGGTTGCTGATATTTGAATGCTGTACTTTTTCAGGTCATTTAATGTCATTAAGCGTTTGCAGATGATATTGTAATGTCAGATTTAATACTCTGATGTCGTGTCAGTGCATTGTTCCTGTTGGAACCAGTTTATAGATGAGTGAGAAAGGAGATAAAGCTGCCCTCCCCTTTTCAAGTGCCCCATTTCCAAGCTAGAAGTGAATCAGAGAGAAATGTGGAATCGGGAAAAAGGTAAGTGCTGAAACTTGAATTTGAAGACCAACTTCTTGATGCCTTAGTCAAGTCCTCAGGCCAGCCTGTTAGAAAACATCACTTATTCTATAGGCTCTCAGGTGGCAAGACTTTCAACCTCTTTGTGCTTTTACTTTGTCAGAGGAAGGGTGTGTTCAGGATTGAGGTACTCTACCAGCTGTTTTGTTTCTTGTGAAATCATCTTAAGAACATTTGTCTGTGTCTGGGGGAGAAGTATGGGAGGGAATTTCCTGTAAGCTTGCTGAATTTCTTGAAAATTAATCTGAAAATGATCTTTGTGTTATATCTTCACTAACTGAATGCCTGCATGTAGCATAGGTGCTTAGTTTCAGACATACATGCAGAGAAGTTCCTCACCGCTGGCTTCCCTGAAATTTGCTTTGTTTACAAAAAAAAATGCATCTCTTGAACTGAAAGTTTCTTTGTGTGATTTTTCTTGTTGGTATTGTTGCAGATGACCTGCAAGCTGTAGGCTTGAAATAGTTGAGTTTAACAGGAAACATTCTGATCCTATGCAACTTTTTCCCAAGTGAGAGAACTTAACCACAAGTTCTTGGCCACCTTTCCATGAAATCTGATTGTTTTTTGGTCTTTAATTTGTTGGGGGGAGGAGGGAGGAGGTGGAAACTGTTGCAGTACATACATTTCTGATATTTTGGAGGTTGGGCATGTAGTCATAAGTAGATACAGCTGGATAGTTCGTAGAAGCCTGGTGCCAGGAGGCTTCCCATTAAGTTCCAGCATGCCCTCAGTGTTGGAACCTTAATGTCACAGTCATTTGCTTTATAAAGCTGAAGGTACGGGTTCTCTGTACTACCACAGTTATTCCAAATTGCTGTAGAAACGGTTTCATTCACTGTTGACTTCCTTGCTGTTTTGGAATCAACAGTGAAAGACATGAAAAGCTGTGAATGTAAATAATATTCACAGCCAAATGGCATACTTGAAGATCTAAGTGTTTGTGAGTTCACGTCTATTCTGTAGTCCTTCTTGGTTTTTCTTCATGTAATAGCCGCTGTTGGGATCAGTTAGTGGGCAGGCCCTCAAAGCCTCTTACAGGGGAAAAACAAGGAACTAAATGTGAAGGCTTTGTAGCTCATTACTGAGTGCAGACAGAACATGACTTATCTTGTTATCACAACGGTTATAGACACTCATTTGCAGCTCCTTATTTGTACAGGGAATTGGTTCCCAGTGACTCATTTTATGTTTCTTTTGAGGATTTTTCCCTTTTTATTTTTATTTTTATTTTCTTCAGCGTCTCAGTGATGTGTGTAGATTGATTGCTATGTCTTCCATTTTTTTTCACTTAGACTTGAGTAGCTATGCAGAGGGCATAGAAACCAATGAACCTATGATATGGGGAACTCCAGGACTCTAGTGGGATCACTAAAGAAATGTGATGGGATGTAAGTCTTCAAGCCCCATTTTGAACATGGTGGATGTTCTGAGATCTGAGAGATGGAGATGGGAAAATCTTAACAACAGCATTTCAGACTTATGTCAACTATGTTTGGGGTTGTATGTCAAAGCTTTTTGGTAGGGCTTTGAGAACTGCTATCCGCTTCTGTTGTCTCATTTTGAAAGATTAAGTGGATTAGAAAGGACTAAATTGAAGTTTACTTAAATTGTTACAAATATCTGTGTTTCCTAGCAGAAGCGTGCCTGGTTTTAGTGATGAAAGGCTTGCTCTTCCACATTGCCTGAAGTTATGAAGGCATAAAGAAATTGAGTATTTTGGTCTTTTTTCCTGTGTCAAGTGTGGACAGTGAAGTAGTATAACAGTTTTATTCTAAGGAATCTTGCTTATTCTTGTTCCTATCTGTTGTCACAGCTTTATGATAGAGTGCAAAATTTTTTTTTATTTGCAAAACTTAGTGTTTCAGCAAAAAGTTACAGGAGGGAAAAGGAATGGATGTGTATTGCCTTTTATTATCTTTCCCATGTAATCGCTAAGTGGGAGATCCCTTCATATGGCTTAGGATTATGGTCAGTGAAATAATAGGTCTGTATTTGCTACCAGTTAATTAATGGGGAAATTGGCTGCCAGACAAGCAAGTAGTTCGATAGGGTAGTACAAGTTCTGCTTCTGTTATTCACTTGTTAATGTCAGTGAGTAACAGTGCGCGTGTTGCTTTGGGAGACGGTCTCCATAGTGTGTGCTGCTGACTGGACAACTGTGTGGTTAGGTTTATAGAAAGTTATCCCTCCAGCCTTATTACAAAGTATATGTAACTTCCTTAAATATGTATTTCACTGGGTAATGCATCACATTTTCTCCTTCAGAGGTCTTGTATTTCAAACATCTTCGGCTATTTTTCAATCTTAAAAGGGTTGAGATACATTTTCTTCTTTACTGTTCTTAAGGATATTTTCTTTCATTTTCCGCAGGGCTCAAAATTGGATCTATTTGCATTAATTTGGCTTCTAGAAAATGAGAGTACTGCCGAGCTGCACACGTTATTGCAGATTTCATTTGTCAAGAAGCACTTCGTAGTAAAAGATTTATTGTTGCAGATTTTTATGGAGGAGGTTCTTTCCAGCCTTTCTTTTGAGTTCCTACATATCCCGAGTCATATTTTCTCTGCTCTGTAGACCAATGCCCTGCTCCTGAGGAGACTTCCTCTTAACCTTTTGAAGGGGAGCTTCGGACAAAGTCAGTGCATTGGTAGAAAACTGTAGATGGCATGGCAGCAAAACAACCCACATTGAATAGCCACTGGAAAAAAGAAAATAATAATAAATATATATATATATGTATGTTATACATACATATGTATATGTATGTTATGTTAGATTAAAGAATTTTACAATATTTCTCCTTAAAGTAGCTTTCTCCTTGATGAAGTTTGAGATGAGATTTCACACCTCTGACCTGGGTAGCGTTCCTGGATCTCCCACTGTTTGTCTGGCAGCTGTTGGTCCTTGTCCTTTTTCAGTCCAGAGGTTGTTTAAACTCCAAAAAAAATGAGGCAGTTGCCTGGGAAATCTGCTATGATGGCCCACTGAGAAAGCAGTGGACCACCATAACTTTGGAGACAATAGCAGAACAATAAAGTTTTGTTTCCTTGAGGAGGTTTCTTCTGATGCTGTTTACTTGGCAAATTAACGTGCTTAGGGAAAGAATCATATCCCCAATAACTTTAAATTCTATATAACCTAGTTTTTCAGTGTGCCCTGTCATTGCAGTCCCTTGAATGACCTTAATGTGGTTACAAAGATGTACCAGCTGGCAGTGATGCAAGTTTGTTTCCATCAGCTCTATAGACTGAGTTATTGAGTAGCTATGCAGATGGGTTATGGCATTGAAGCAGCCCAATCAGCCGAAGCTTTAAGCACACAGGCTTATTGTGTTTTCTGTGATGGAAGTCTGTTTGGATTTGTTGTTACAGTGGTGGTAGTGCACACAGCAGAGGCAGGCAGGGGAAAACATTTCCTTATGTCCAGAGGCTGCAAATGTGCTTTGCTAAGTGCTGGTGAAAGCCTGGTGGCCTTCATGAGATGGCTGTAAGGTATGAGAGATACCCCAAGACATTTGGCCTGCTCCTCTTCAGCAAAATGGAGAAGATTAGTTGGTGTCTTATCACCAAACAAAGAAAATACTCTTTGCTGAATTAGAGATGTGTTACTGGAAGGGAATGTCATGTGAATTGATAGTGTTGGTGTTTTTGCAAAAGGATTAGACAACCTGACAGCAGCGTGCAGGGCATTACTGACAGTTGGACGTGACTATTCACATCTCAACTTTGCTCAGGAACCCAATGAACCAACAGCTGACAAGGAAGGATGCTGAGAGCGGTGACCTCATCTGTATAAAAGTTCTTAAATTGTGCGTTGCTTAGACTCCTAAGTACCATATGCAATAAGTAGGTCCTCCAAGCAAGATTTATATTGTCATTTTAAAACATTTTTTTCCTCTTTTCTGCCCTTGGAGCTCATGCACCTTTGCACAGGCTTCTTTGCTGTTCAGAGGGTTGAACTCAAAGTAATCAAAGAACACATGCCTTGGGAACTGTTGTGTCGTGGAGATGAGGTGCTGAGGGACATGGTTTGGTGAGCATGGTGGGGATGGGTTGACAATTGGACTTGATAATCCTAGAAGTTTCTTTCAACCGTAATGATTCTGAGTACCCAAAAGAGAAACTTCTACTTCAAGAAGCAGGTGAAGAAGTCTTCTACTTCAAGAAGTGTAAGCAGGGCATTGAGTTATTTGATTGAGCAAGTTTTAGCACCAGAGTGGTTCTTTTGAAGAATAAAATGTAGTGCAAGGTCAGAACAAATGATCTGTGTAATAGCAGTGGTAAGGTTTTAAGACCAGAAGCAGTTCTCTTGATTGCTGTGATAAGGAGAGTGTTTTTAGGTACTTGAGTCTGCTCAATTCAGAGGTGAAGTATTGAGAAATGAACAGGACGTCAGTAAGAATAGTTAAAACACTGGGGAAAGGCTTCAGTGGAGATGAATGTCTCACTAGCATGGATGGCTATGATCTAGTTTAGGTTTTCTGATGGGCACTGTGTGTTCTCTTCTTAGACCAATGTGAGGAATCGTGAAGTATGGAATCACACCTGCAAAGCTCAAATTAATCGTGTGGGATCTGTTGTGTGGAGTTGCGCTATGGTAAACTGAAAGCAGAAAAAGAGCCATAGGAACAGTAATTCAAAGAGCAGGAGTAATGAAACAAGCGAACAGAAAACAACTTGCAGAGATGTAAATTGTTTGATTTCTTTTACGGGTGAGAGACACTTTACTGAAGAAATGAAGGGCGTTCTGGAATGATAAAAGGCTTTCTTTTTGTTCTTATCTGCTTCAATGTCAGATTGCTATTTTCTGTTGGTATGGGTACAAGTGCTGTTTTGCTGTGTGGGCTCTTTTGCCTTGCTTGCTGAAATAAGCATAGAAGAGTCAAAAAGAAGATTTTTCACCTTAAACATTTTGGTTATGTGATACTGTCCAACAGCTACAGTCTCTGTCTTTCAGTACTGGCTATTAAACAGACAAATAGAAAAAACAGGTTGAATTTAGTTTGGTATGTGAAACTTCCTTTCATATTGCAGAATATATTTTGCAGTATTAGAGAAAATATTTAAGTTTGACATTAACTGAATTCTTTGATATATGCATGCTTTTATTCTGTCCCACCCATTGCTTTTGCTTTGAAAATATTAAAGAATTGAAGATCACAGCATTTAACTTTTCACCGTAGCATGAACTGGAGCTTGGGAAGTCTGCTGATGATGCAAAATGTGCCGCTTCTGCTTCCCTTTTCAGTGGTTTTGGACAAGGGGAAGAGAAACGATTGCCTGTCTAGACTTCAGTAATTTCTATATAAATATACTTTTTATGCAGACAGCATTCAGTTCAAGGTTTATGATGTATTTTCAATGATATGCTATGAAACCAATTTAAAGAAAAAAGAAAAAAATATAGGCTGTTGTGCCAGAACTAAAATGCATCCCATGGGAGTGATTGTTTTTTGTAGTATTTTGGAGCTCCAAAGTATGCTGTCTATAAACTGGACAGGACATTTTTCTTTCTTTTTTCCCCTTCCCAAGTGTCACCTGGAGATTCTGGGTGCTTTACTGCCTATTTTTGTTTACTGACAGTGTAGAACACAGGGTGAAATTTTACAGAAGTGTCATTATTGTGGAAACCCACTGACCAACTGAAGGAGGTAACTGATCAGCATGATAAAAGTTGAAGGCTAGTTTGAGCACCAGCTGACTTCAGTTAGCATTTCTACTCACACTAAATGTTTTAATCTCTAACTTCTAAAATATAGCCTTTGAATTACTGTAAGCAGTTATTTTGCTCTAAATGATTGGGGTAATCAGTTTCCAGGTAAGTGGATAAAAAGTGAATAGTAAAGCAAACCATGAAAACGCTACAAAAAGAAAATTGATTTAGTAATTATAATAATAATAGCAATGATCAACAGTATCTTATGTTTGCCAGCACTACTTGGCACCTGTAAAGAATTTTTTATTGGTTATAGTTTGCAATGTCCTTAACTATTCCCTTGCCTCTAAGATGGATGTCCATTCCCCAGCTGAAGCAGTTTGTGTGTGCGCTCACACAGCTCCTCTTCTCTCCATCCTGCTTCTCTCTATGGCTGATGGTGTTTTGGTTCTGTCTCTATTCCACTCCATGGTGGGGAAGCTGTGGATTATTCTGAAAAGATATTAAATTTTCCATCTTTTTGAGATTTAACTTGTCAAATTCTGGTCTTCCTCTTCCCATTTTTTTTTCTTTTACCTCTTTTTGTTAGTATCACTTTGAGGATTTTCTAAGTGGTGAACTGTTAATGCTTCTTATTGTTTATCTTTTACCGCTTTTTCTTGGGTAAGTATATGCAGTTTGAGGTAAACCTACATGCTAGGACTTGGTTTTGTTTCTTCATTATAAAAGTCACGGGAAGGCAAAAGATGTAGAAATTGGTTCCCATTCGGACATCTGTGATTATAGATAACTATGTGATTGCTTCCCTGTTACAAAACAAGGGAGATTGTCCTGCTGTGTTCCATTAGTTGGCTTAGTCTGATAATGAATCACTTGAGAGTGTTACTAGGCATGGGGAACTGGAGATTTGATCAGTACTGCGAGACACTCCTCAGTGGAATAGAGAGTTGTGATAGTTTTGGCTTAAAATCTACTTTTACTTTTAGGTCTCTAGGGGAAACTTGGTGGATATTATGAAGAAAAATTAAATTGCATCTTTTGACCAGAGATAAATTCCATAGTCCTTTATGCTAAGAGTTAAATGGATGACCTTTTAAGCCAGTACTTAAAATGTAGGATAAAAAAATAGATGGTGGATAAAAGGGACTTGGAAGAAGGAAATGTAACTATCCTAAGGGCAGAGTAACTTAATGCAGATAGCAGTTGATTCTTCTCAGAGGTTTGACAAGTTGATTGAAATCTTACCTATCAAAGGCAGAAAATAAGTATTCCAGAAGAGAAGAAATTAACCTAATCAATGACTTCAGGAGCATACAAATATTATGTTAAATGTGGAAAAAATTGTATTCCTTACGGTTGCATTTCTCTTTTTGTCCCCATTAAGACCTGTAGTTGAAGCGAGTAACACAGTTCTAATAACAGCAGTTTTATGGTTTATTTTGCTTCCCCTTCCAAAGTTAACAGCAGAGTGCAATATTCAACTTGGGTATATGAAGGGGATAATTGGAGTTGAAAACAGTATTTACTTGGTGTGTTTTAATTCCAGATGTTTTCACAATGAGATTTCTTAATCTTCTCTACTGCTATGGATTTACTCTTCCCTCTTCATTTTTCAGGTGTATTTAGGATTGTATTTAGATTGTATTTAGGATGGCTGGAAACTTGATATTGAACCTAATACTTGAGGTCAGAGTATGTGAATGCCACAAGCTTTCAAATCCGCCTAGCTGTGGTGTTTCTGCTTCTTTTATGTTCTTTAGTTAGTGTTTCTATGGGTATTTATGAACTAAAAGAGTAGGACATGCAGCTGAATGTGGAATTACCAAGACAGTTTTGCAACAATCAAAATCTGATGCATTCCTTAAGTGGTCTATCAGTAAATTCAAGTGCACTTCTATTGTCCTTCCATTCTTATTTCACTTGCCTCAGCAGAGCAGGATGGTTAGAAGTTCATACAACCTTCTGCTTGGTTCCATCTTGGTTCAGTCATCATAGTTTGTGCCTGGGCACTGCGTGCATATGTCTTCCATCTGACTTGCTCTGTTACTGCTCATAGAACATTGTCAAAAGAGAATAAAGGTGATTCATAGGTTCATTAGGTTGGAAAGGACCTACAAGATCATCTAGTCCAACCATCCTCCTGTCACTATCCCTACCCAAGTACTAAATCAAATCCCTTAGCACCTTATCTAAACGCTTCTTGACTTCTTGAACAGCGCTAGGGACGGTGCCTCAACCACCTCCCTAGGCAGGCCATTCCAGTGCCTGACCACTCTTTCAGAAAAAAAATGTTTCCTCAGGTCTAATCTAAATCTTCCCCGGCGCAACTTGTGGCCATTCCCTCTCGTCCTGTCATTATTTATCAGGGAGAAGAGGCCCACCCCCTCCTCACCACAACCCCCCTTCAGGAAGCGGTAGAGTGCAATAAGGTCTCCTCTGAGCCTCCTCTTCTCCAGACTAAACAATCCCAGCTCCCTCGTAAGACTTGTGCTCCAGACCCCTCACCAGTTTTGTGGCCCTTCTCTGAACACGCTCTAGGGCCAAGTGATGCCGGGATTTGCTTTCCTCTCATGGCATTTAGGCCTGCAGAGGAAAAGGTTCTGCTGGCTTTTCCTTGTTGTGCAGCTAAGGGTGTAATATGACTCTTTGTCTTCTGACTCTACTAACATGAATGAGTTGAGCATCCATACAGAGCAGAACTTCCCTGAACTCTGGTTGTTTTTTGTGTTGGCTTTTTCTTTTATTTTCTTTCTTTCTTTTTTTCTTTTTTTTTTTTTTGCAGCAGAGGGCTTGGCATTATGTAAGGGCAGGGAGGAGGTGCTGCTATCTTGTTTTTCCTGTTTTCTGGCAATCCTATCTCCTGTAGCTTGTTCTGTCCTGTCATCTCTCCAAGTACCAAAATACTGCAATTGGATGGAGCATTGTAGCGTTCCAGTGCATGGAGCTAAATGAGACGTGTGAGACTGGGCCATCTTGCATGTTTTGGCTTTGGGTCATCTGCTGTGTGTGTTGGAGATGTAGTTACATGTAGCACATCACTCTGCAGCTGTTCGTGTTGCTGTCAATTAATGCCAACAATTATTTTCTTCGTGGCAAGGTTTCTTCTATGCTCTGAAGCACGTTTAATTTGTCTCAGAAATCATAAGCTTGGGCAGCAGTAACAGGTGGAACAATCTCTTAAGAAAGGAATTAACGTCTTGTCTCATCTAAAAGGAAAAGGACTACTAAGTCCTAAGCCACGTCACCACTGAGCCCAGTTAAAGTGTGAAGAATGTCGTGGCTGTAGGACTTAATAAACACAGCATCTTAAGATGAATCAGGAATGGGGTGTGTGTGTGAACTGTGTTCAAGGGGCAGTATAGGTAATTTAATAATTGTGAAGTTGTAAACAGCGTACTGAATCATATAATATGTAATTACATACATTTTTCTGAAATATGTTAAACAGTAAGAGGCTGAGGGACTCACATTACCTGGCCATGTTCCTGTTAACGTGTGTTATTTTGGGACAGAGCTCTTTTGCTGTGTCAACTAATGTTTTAGAACAAGATCACTGTTTTCTAACCATAGGCATTCCAAGATTTCAAGTTGATTCATCCCTTAATTAATCTGGTGTGAAAAACCCCCTAATTGCAGGATTTCAGTAAGGCAGTGTAAGCTACTCCGGAAGCTTTTGGCTTTCATAAAGAGATCATTTGAAAAGCAGACATCCATGATCAAAGGACTTCATGTTTTCTGTCAAGGCTTTTCAGCTGACAGGTAGTTCTTGACGTTCTGATTAGTTGATGATGTATGTCACATTGCCTGCACTGTTCTTACTGCATCCACAGAGCTGAGTGCCATCTAGCAGGTGGGCAAGTAGTAGGTAAATCTTGATGGATGTCTTGAGCTGCAGAAAGCAGATCAACTGTAGATGCTTGGGTACAGAAAGTCTGAGTGGAACAGGCAGCATCTACTCAGTGCTCACAAGGTGGTGGTGCTTAGAAACTCTGCTGAGTATAGATTTAAGAGAGATCTGGGGTGACTTGACAGTTTGAGAAATACTGGAATATGAAAACACCAATGCAAGTGGATGCTTCGGCATTTTGAGAAATCCTATGGTGAGCCAGTTGGGAGTAGTGCCTTCCTATGAAGTCTGGCTGCCTTACTGTGGGTAATTGGTCTGTTTGATAACATGAAAGCAATGCTGCATGTTGTTTGCTCCTGTTCAGATTTTTCTGACATGCCCTGCAAATTGCTCGCTGGCTAGGGAGTGTGTGTGCAGAAAGCATGTATGCCTTTTGTCTCAGTCAATTTCTGCATGTGCATGAGTATGGTAGAAAATGCAAAAAGAAGGGATCTACAGCCTAAAAGATCAAATAACCCCCCTAGTTGCCAATGGGCTCTGCTTTTGCCAAACAGCTGTTAGGCAGAAGAAGGAACCTCCATGTTTGCACTTCGTGCATCTGAATCAGGGCACAAGCATATTGTATATTAACCAGTTTGTTGTTTTTTTTCGATGTGGTTTCACCTAACCATGTTTGAGAAGTGATGTGCAGACCTTTTTTTGCTGGCTCATTTCAGTTACGTGCTTTTGGCAGGCTCTCAGGTACTGGGTGAAAAAAAATGAGCTATAACCTTGCTCAAGGACATACTGATGAAATTTCGAGTCTGCTCCTCAGCTGTACTTTACTTCACAAAAGGGAAACGTCTTTTCTATCACTTTAGCAGTTACTAATTGCTTTCAAGAAGTAGCAGTTCAATTGAACATTTTTTATGGAAAGCAGGTCACTGGTGGAGGGAAGACCTTTCTCTATAGGTCGGGTCTGTATGCATGTGTCATTAAGGTGCTTCTCTAGCAGTTCTGCCCTATACAGTGTGTTGGTGCTGGACTTGCAGTACCATGCATGTGGATGCTTTCTGGACAGATGGAGCTCTGTTGCAGCCCATCTGCAGCTATCAAATCTGCTTTTACAAATGCTTACAGAACCTTGCTTTAAAGCTGCCTTAGCCAAAATCCTTAATAGGTTTTAGAGACCCTCTGATTAAGCTTTCAAGTAATCGATGTTGACTTCTAAAAATAGATTGGTGTTGCTTTATAGCTCCATTTGCCCCTCAGGGTTTTTCTCCTATTCTACAGGAGAAACATAAAAGCGAACTGTTTGGTACATATGTATATGTGTATTTACCTACGTGTATAGATGTGTGGTAGTGTAAGACACACGTGTGTTTGTGCTCAGGCTCTGACATGGGCATATATTACAAAACAACATAACCTTCCTGAAGGCTGATACAAAGTTTAGAGAGGTAGGCACATATTTTCATTTGATTGTGCTTTTTATTTCCTTCAGAGCAGTCTGCCTTCATTTGGGGAAAATGTAATGAAGCAGCAGCTTATCAACTGCTGTCCTTTGCATGCATTGCTTTGTAGAACAATTATGCCATGGACTATTGAAATACAGCCAACAGCTTGTTCACATCTCTGCCTTCCCCTTGGAGCATGTGTGTTTCTTGGTCTGCTCTCCAGAACACAGTTGGGATCCCATCAGCTACCTCCTCTTTGAAGAAGTAGTTTCCTTGAACCTGGGTCCCACTTGAAAGCATATGAAATGGTGCTATGAAATGGGATTTTAATTTCTCCTTGCAGCCCTCCCCTCCTTGGATTTCTTCAGCAAAAATCTCTGTACACATTTTAACACCTGTTGGAAGAAATATAGATCATACACCTTCTCAATAGTATTTTGAGTGTAAAATGAACAAAAAATAAATGAGCAAAAAAAAAGTGTAAATCTAGTGCTTTGTAGTACCATAACTCCATTCTTAGTAATATCTAAGAATTTTGCATACAAATTTGTGCTTGTTTATGGAAAAGAATGCCTTTTTTTTTTTCCCACTACAGAGGAGTGAAGAAAATGCTGTGCTGTAAATAGCAGCCTTGATGCCTGCTGCTGACCTTGAGTCAGTTCAGTAGAAGTAGAACAAAGATATCCAAGTTTATGCATTGGTCCTAAAAATGCTGTTGTTCTTGTGTATACAGTTCTTGACAGCTGAAATGTAGGTTTATGTTCTGGCTTGTCTGTTTTTCAGGGTAGAAATGCAGAATTTCACAATGGGAATTAGTCATTTCTTGTGTGAGTAATAGCTTTATTCCCAGACAGGTGAGTTCACAGATAAGATATCCACGGTGTCATCAAGCTGCCGACCTTGTAATGCTCTGCTCCTTACCCCATATGGCCCAGCAGTTTTTTTTCCCAGAAATAGAACACAAAATGGTAACTGTGAAAGGTCACACACTTCTTTTTTTGCTTCAGGTCCTGGATTCTCTGGTGAATGCCTGTGTAGTAGGGCTTCAGCAATTGTGTAGAGAAGTTTAAATTTTTGAGAAGTTGGTAATTTCATTGATAGGTGGAAAATGAATTTCTGCTTTGCTGATTGGAAAGCAATTTCTGGAAAGATTGAACACAAATACATTAAAATAAAATTTAGTTTTGAATAACTTAATGATGGAGCAAGCCTTCAAACTTGGTAAGACTTTTAAATGCAATAGTGATTGCTACTGCAGTGTTAACATTTATCTTTCTCACTAAAGTTGGTGGGTTTTAATATTTTTTTCAGTGCTTTATCTCATTAACATATTGATATTCTTATATTTACCTGAAGGTCAGCGATTGTTTTGAGTAGAAAAAAAAACAACCTGTAAAGTTTCCTGAAGTGAACTTTCTTTTTGTCGTGCTGCATCCAAGAAATGTGAGGACTCATACTCTTGGCATTCTGTGCCTAGGTTCCTGCTGATCCAGTTGTGCTGTCTTCATTTACATTTGTTATTACCTTCCTGCAAAGGGCTGTAGAACTGAGAAGGGATAGCTATAAAGTGAGGGATTGTTCAGTTATTGAGAATGGAAAGGTTCATATCTAAAAGCATCTGAACCAGCAGTATTGGAGAATTGATCTTACGTGGCACAATTGATATTGCCTTATTACTGCAGGAGAGAGTTGAAGCTTAAGCTTTTAAGAACATGAGCTGTTTTTGCAGCCCTGAAATTTCTACTTTTCCCTTCATGAAGTCTGTGTTAGTTGCAGGTTTCCTGCTGCTACTTAGCAATTAAAATGAAAATTGCACGTCTGAGAAAGGCAGTAGGAACCGTGCCTCTCCCGGATAGAGCTGATTAGCAGCAAACTCAGGAAGTTGCCAGGGGATCCTATACCGACAATTAAACCAAGAGAGGGATATGAGAGCCATGCCCCAATTTACGTGGATTATGCTTACTTTGTAGTGATAATTGTATGCTCTTCTGAATATAATTTTAATATCAAATGTGAAACATCAACTACCCTGATGTATAAAAGAACAGTCTCCAGTTGCCTAGGAAACACAACTTTCATGATGATTATTATATACATTTTGGACTGGATTTACTAGTTTGCCTTCCCTGGAGCTTCAGATAAACAAGTTGTTCTGGTTCTGGTGATAGAGAGGCAGAACAGCAAGGGAGGGAGTGTATTGTCAGCTACAGCTCTGTCTGTTCTGTCTTCCACTGAACCTTTCTTCCATCCAGTGCTGAAGGCTGATTTCTTTCCACCTTCCAGGGAAGAAAGCTAACGCTTCTCCAGCAAAATACACACTGCTTGCCCTGGGGCTTCAAGCCAGGATTATAAAGTCGCATTCCTCTGTCTTCCAGAGGAATCCAAGTCTGATTGAAGGCTTTGCAGGGAAATGCTGACATCTCATCTGGCAGTATGTAAAGGCATCACTGTATGGCCAGAACAGAAGGGCTAGAAGCCTTCTGTGCTTCTGGGAACGTGCAGCATCCCTCACCTTTCGTGGGTGTTATTGCAAATCAGAGTTAATTACTGTTCTTTTATCTAGGGGGTGTCAGCGCAAGGAGAAAGCATCAATTTGAAGAGGAGATGCAACTGTAAGGGAACTTTCTTGATAAAATGTGAGGTTTGGTCCAGGTGTATGTTACTGTGTTGCTGGGATTGCATCCTGTCTGCCTGCAGGAGCAGAACAGAGATGAAAGGAAAATAGCAATGGAAGAAATTTCCACAAATTAAGGGGGAAAAGTGATTTATTGTGTTAATGCCAGTGTCTCCAAATGAAAGAGGAATTAATGGAATGAGAAGCACCATGAAGCACATTTGGTTCAACAGCTTCCATTCACATCATTTCCAATGGTTAGAGACTTTAAGGGAAAAGAAAAAAAAAAGAGAGCAAGATTTGTGTCTCTGGGGACACTCCTCCATTTAGGTCTCCTATTCGTATCTGTAGACATGAAAATGGCAAGCATAGCATAGGGCTTGATTCTTTATTCTCTAAGGCAATAAATGGTAATGGTGTGTACTAAGTATCTTGAGTGTTGGATTGTAAGCAATTATACATAAACACAGCAGGTTTGATTAGCTTATGTATTTACCCTGGTTGCATGCCTGACTTGAAAATTTGCAAACAGTGCCTTATTCTGTTGGAGAGTCTATGCAAATTGGACCTTGCAGCTACAGGGAGCCACGCTTGACGTACACACAAACCTGTGTGGATTTGAAAATAAGGTTTCAAAGGGTACTGGAGCCTGAGCTTTTTGAGTTGGCTCCAGGGTTCCCCAATTAAGCACGGTTTCAGCAACAGTGTTACTGGAGTTAAACTGATAGATACATTCTCAATGGTCTTCAGAGGTGTGAGATGTGGGTCAGCATAAATAAATAGGATGTTGACAGCACTCTGAGATTACAGGGCATGGCAATGACTCCAGGTGCTTGGGCGCTGAAATGGGAGAGGCCAGGCTTGCAAAATGTCCTGGTACAGCCCCAGTTTGGTTTCACTGGGCTTTGTGAGCACTGGGTGCTTCTGAAAAGCACCTTGCATTCAGCAAGTGCTCAGGACTGTCTGTGGTTTGTTTCTGGGCAGCCAAGAGTGGCTTTAGGGATTTAAATTTTAAGAGGGTGTTTTATTTATTTGTTTTTGGACAGAAATATGTGTTAGGGTGCTCCTGCTTTCAAACACTGGAGTCTTCAAAGCAGAAGTTAATAAAGGGATCTCTCTGGGTGCTAAGAGAAGAGCACTCATCAGAAATTGCCATTTTTGACCAGATAATACTGATAGAGCAATGGGCAGTAGTGCTCCTGTTGCAGACAGATGAAGTTTGACATGGAGAAAGTGTTTCTTCTGGTTTTGTTTTGTCTTTCTGCTGCCTCTTTTGTCTGTTTCTCATTTTGTCGAAGTAGAAAAATGAATCCCAGTGTATTTTCTGTGGTGATCTAGAAACTCCAACAGTGCTTTTATATTCTAGATTTTTATTTTCCTCCTTCTAGCGCATGTGACAAATGACAGCATGTAACTGGAGTAGCTGTTCTCAGCATTTCTTGGCAGTGTGCTCTGATGAGATACGCAGTAAGAATGAAGTATCTGCAGGCATCTCAATGAGCCCATGTTGTTAAAACACAGCTTTGTGACCTGGGGTTTTGGTTCTGAATGTGGAATGTGGGGAAAAATGCTGATGTGGAAGGCAGGGTAAACAGCAAAGAACGTGTGTTGTTAAAAACTAGCACGCAAAGTAGCTGGCAGAGTTGTTGGAGCAGTTCAGCCTTTTGACTTTCAGTCTTAGGTTTTTAGGAACTCCTTGACAAAATGACTGATGTACAGCCTTTATTAAACACAATTGGAGCAATACTTCCTTAACATTTTGGGTGGTAAGAGTTCAGTAAAATCTTGAAAGAGCAGGCTGTGACATTTCTAATTCTCAGGCGCTGTTTCCAATTTAAAACTCATAAGGAAAAATGTCAGTGGTTAGGGGAAGGAGAATTCTGAGCATCTCAGCTGCACACATGAATAATTAAAAAGCAAGTTGATTTGCAGACTAAAGTAGTAGGAAGAGAAGTACATGTATACTTCATCGATGAGAATTTGACAGTGTTTGTGTGGGGCTGTGCAGTGCTCTGTAGATGCTGGGTGCTCACTGTGGGCTACAGAGTACAGTGAAGGGAGGGGAGGTCACCAGGCATGTTTTGCTCATTGCACTGCCAGGGAGTGCCTGAGCCACCTGCCCAAGAGGAAGGGGCTGGCACTGGTGCACAGGAGCTAAACATGCTTTGGAAAGGAGGTGTTTGAGGTAGGGGAGAGGCCTTTGGCCTCAGCTGTGTTCTGTCTTGAAGCTGTGCTTGCCTGTATGGCCTAGGGTGGAATGGCACAGAGAGTGAGAAACTGCACGCAGGGCTTGTTGGGACAAATGGTTTACATTTGAGTTTACTCTCTTGACCTGAAGCAAATAAAACCCTGATGTAACTCCTTTCCTGGATAAATTACACTTGTGTGTGGTCAAGGAGTACATTCTGTCAGAAAGAGAGTAACCTGAAAGTCAACTGTATGAGTATGCTTCCCCAGCGTCAACTCTTAATTTGTTTGCTGTCTTCCCATGTTGTGCTTTGTTTCCCACTGTGTGAATGTCACTGTGTGGCAGTGACCTGATATGCTTTTCAGCTGGATATGGCATCCCTACCTTCATAGCTGACGCAGAGTTTGAGCCATATGGATGTGCTTGGGGATCACTGCTGCCCTGTGCTTCACATCTTGTGAATAGAGCTCCCAGTGCACCTGAATGCTTTCTGCCAGTCATCTTCACACCCTGAAAAATGCAGGGACTGCCAAGAAGGGCACTGCCAGTTGGAAGCAGTCTGTGTGTACATACCAAGAATACAAGAGAAAAGTCTTAGTGTTCCACACAGCATACTTGTTCTAAGCCTATATCCTCCTTTCCTGAAATTCAGGAGCAGCCTCTTTTTGCACTGCATACACCAAAGGTCAAACACTATGGAAGGATCCTAGAATACGAGGAGACAGCAAATTCAGAACTGACCATTTCAAGGTGTACTGTGCCTACAACTTTCTCCTTGTGAAAAATCCACAACGCGGAGAACATGGACAGTGCCTGCAGAGAATTGAATCATAGAATCACAGAGTCACTAGGGTTGGAAAAGACCTCTAAGATCACCAAGTCCAACTACGAGCTGATCCCCCTCCATGCCCGATGGCCATGTCCCTCAGTTTTTCTTGAACATCTCCAGGGATGGTGATTTCACCACCTCCCTGGGCAGCCTGTGCCAATGCCTCACTGCTCTTTTGGAGAAGAAATGTTTCCTCTAAGAGTCTGTGAAAGTACAGATTCAGATATAATTTTCTTCTGACCACTTCCAGGGTTATGAAAGGCCATAAATGGGTCAGCCCAAACTTCAAGGTAGAGAGAAGTTGCAGCATTGTTTCCTTGTTCTTTATGAGTACTGGTGAGACAGAAGTGTTGTGAGGAAGTTTCTTTTCAGCTGTGTCACCCTTCTTGTCTGTCAAAGCAGCCAGCACTGCAGTTTTAAGGCAGTTTTCAGTAAGAAAAGATTAAAATAATAATAATAATAACAAAAAAAGGCCAGAATTCTCCTTAAGTGCCTTTCAATGAGAAATGGCAGTTCGTGGCATTTTGCACAGTACCATGTCTGTAGTAATGGATGCTTGTATTCTGCTTCAGTTTTTGAAATCAGCTTTTGATTTATTTTTCTTTCACTCATGCTATGCTGAATAAATAAAAGCTAAAAGCTGGAAAGGTATGAAGTAAAGAAAAGTCAACTGTTTCTGATAAAATGTAGCCAAAAATATGGAATTGTCAGTACCATAATATATGTAGGTTGCTCCAAAAGCAATGCTTTCTGTTTACTCCTGTGGGAATTGCAATAGATAGCATGAGCACAATTATACCAATGGATACAAGAATTTTTCAGTTACAAAATACTGTTTTTCAACCTAGACACCACCATTAGCTATGCATTTTTGCTGGTGATGAACAAGAGCCTGTAGGTTTGGTTTTTCATCTTCATGGGAGCAGGTGGTCAGTTTTGTGTAGTTTTCTTTTTATTCTCATGGTGAATATTTTGTATTGTTTATGTGTATGTTGAGTTCTGTTGATATCAGAGGACTTGGAGAAAGTAACTGCTGTGTTTTCTTAACTCAGCTGTGTCTCATTTTGCAGATAACATGCATGTGTCACTGGCTGAGGCTCTGGAGGTTCGGGGAGGGCCGCTGCAAGAAGAAGAAATATGGGCTATTTTGAATCAAACCGCAGAAAGCCTTCAAGAGCTCTTCAGAAAAGGTAAGCATTTTCAAGGAGGAATAGATGTGCTGAAGAACTGAAGTCAGGTTTTGGACATCGGTCATGTCTTTAATCTGGGCTTGGATAGAGGCTGCATTTCCATTATGTGTGTCCAGTATTTGAGAAAATTCAGGGGGATATATCATCTGGTTGTATCTGGACATGCATATGTGTGTTTATACAAGTTTATTCAGGAAAAATCAGAAGCTCTCACTTTGAAAATGACTGTTATTCTTGTCATGTTTCCTTATAACTATGCAAGGGGCATGTTTTCATTATCAAGGGAAAATAATATTTTTTGAATGGATTTTGCTTATGATTTCAGCAAGATTAAACATTCCAGTTGTTGGGTATTTTTTTTGTGTTTTAAGATATGCTTTAGAACAGCAGTGTCTCTTCGAATGCCAGATCTATCTTATATATGGCACTACCTCTAGACATGATCTCTGCTGGATGGTTCACAAGAATTGAAAGTAGACAGGTTTGGGCAGAAACTTCCATGAAGTTCCATGATTTCTGATCAAGACTGTATTATTTTTATAATCATGCATGAAACATTATCAGCTTTTCCAAAATATACAAAATTTATACTCGCAAAAAAAAAAAAAACTTCAGGTATTGTATACGAATTGAATTTCAGCTCTGTGCTAGCAGCAGTCCATGCATGGTGAGAAGTATTCCTTAGTAGGAAAGTTCACTTTATTACTGCTACTTGACCAACTCTCTTGTATTGTGAGAAGGAAAGCTGGCATCTTCTTTCCTGTCTTTTTCCTTTTTTGATATCTCTAAAAGAGAATTGGAGAAAGATTTAAGAAGGTGAGTGTGAAGGACTAAATAGAACTTCACTAAAGAGATATCATGAATGATTACAGAATTGGACATTTCAGAACTAACATCTGAAAAAAGCCCATACCCTAAGTACCTTACAATTTTTAAGCAGTTTCACTGCTGACTAAAGTGAGTGATTTATAAGAGTGAAGTCTTCACTGGAAACAGGAACTCACCCTTTCTTAGTAGTGCAGAAAAGAGTTGTAATTACAGTGAAGACTGCCAGCAATTTGAGAGTAAGAAGATGGAGCAGCCCTCCTTCGGAGGAACGATGTAAAAAGATGAGAGCAGAGAAAACAAAGCTGCCCCAGGTCTTCTGCTGTATGCTTTTAAGGTAGGGCAGTGTCTGCCAGTCAAGACTGGCTGAGATGGCAGTCGTTTCTGGTCTCACTTCCTATCAGTGAATACCAAAACACAACTTTAGATACAATCAGTGCCAGAAGAATGTCTCTTTTTGGATATGAGGATGTTTTACTGAGCTGTTCTGCTAGTTCAGCAAACTGTTTTCAGTCGCATGCTATTAATTAACGTGGAATATAGCCCTGTGGTAAAGTGCACTTTAAAAGACACCCAAATGAAAGAGCTTTGCAGTGTAACAGTGGTTGACAAAGGCAGTTTAATTCCTCCCAGCAAGATGCAGATAACCAGTCTTTAATGAAGATTTGGCTTCTCTAAGGAAAAAAATCTAGACATCTTTTTTGGTCATCTTGAATATCAGTTTCTGTGCTGGCTTGTAGAGATGTGTTGCAGAGCTGCTGGAATAAAGAATGCAGAGGTTCCTGTGAACTTTCCTGTCTGTCTCAATTTCATTTGCTCTTTATGGAGAACTTGTAGTGTACAGGGGATCCTAGAGAGAGGTCCTGTTTGTCACAATTAATTTTCAGTCATAATGTACAGTTTGACAGAGCAACTCAGTGGCAGACTTTGTATTTCCAGAGCTGCACTCCTGCTGAGGCACATTCACCACATTTGGCTCTAGTCAGTCTCAGAGATGCAGTGCTCTTCTCTTGCTCGTTGTATAGTTCTGGATTCCCTGAACATCTTCTATTCTGTTAGAAAATCTAAGCTTGGTGAGTGTTTTCTATATCCAGTTTCTTCAGTTTAAAAAGCAAAACTAAACAGCAAAAAATAAAAACATCAACAACCAAACAAACCAAAAACAGAATGAAGAACTATGGCCTAACCAATTTGAAGTTAGAATTAAATGGCATTGGAAATTGTCACTGCTTACATTGTCATCTATTTGCAGCTTCCCCACATCAGCCCAGCAGCCATACATGCTTAAAGGAATGACCAGCCCAAGAGATCATTTGTATATTTGTTAAACCCTGGTTGAATTTTGATAGCTTTCTCTGTTCGTTTAAAGTTGAGAGTTCTTGCTATCATACCAACTGAGAAAGCATCCTTCAGTTCATTTGTTACATAATTGGTTTCAGAAAATTAGGGAGAAATATCTGAGACAAGATTCGGCTAAAGATGTGATAACTTCTTGATAAGCATGTCTCTTAGTGTGTCTGTCTGCTTATCCATCAAAGCACCAGATACAAGTACATAATGAAATTCCATCTCTTGCTTTGTTAATCACAAGACACACCATGTAATTCAGCGATTGATCAATGAATGTGCATATTTTTATGCTTTGTATTTACAGTTCTAACAGTTGTTGAACCCATTAAAACACTTTACAAATTGATTTCAATCATTATAAGCAGTGAAAGATAGGATGGAAATGCTCAGTTACTAATCACTCGTGTAGATGATCAACGCTGGTAGCTGTCTTGTCAGCAAGTTATAAGCTGTTAAGTGGACGAGAAAGACAATCCAGTGCTTTTGATTGCAGTTGAGAAGTTTAAATGAATCTAGTGATTTGAAAAGGCTGATACTAGACCTGCCCTTCTCTTACATCTGTTTAATTATCTTCACTAACTATTTTGTTGTTCAGAGGGTGAATCAGCTGTGTCAGACATGCTGAATCTTGTATTCAGCACTGCATGAAGTCAAAGGAAGATGTCTTTGAAGTGCAGTATCTCAGCTGTGGGCACATAGGTGTAAAGAGCATGCTGTGCTCTTGGCACTCATTAATAAACCAGGGTTACTTCTTGTTAAATAGGTTGAAATGGGGAAAGCTTATCAGAGCTTGAAAGTGGGAAGGATTTTGTTGCTTCAGTTGCTCCTGTGCTGGCATGCTTTATGAGTTCTGGAAGTAGTTACATCATGTAGTTCAAATCAAACAATCTGCTCTGAACAGGAGGAAGAGAAGGGGAGAAAACAGTCCTGCTAATAGGAGGGTGGGTAAATACAGTTGCTTTACAAAAATGTAAATGGAAAATTGTTTCTATAAAGAAAAGTTATAACATCTGAAAGCAAATGTGAAGAAAGACGGTGATGTTTTTTTTAAGCACCTGTAAATCTTGTTGAGTCACCCTATTGCGTGTACTTAGCTTGGGTGGGTGTAATGAAAGGCAAGAAGGCAAAGTGAAAGATGTTGGTGGAAAGTAATGGTGAGTCCTGGTAATTGGAGCTGATTGGCTGGGGAAAAGGAGATGGAATAGGCTTTTGTTGATAAGAGGTAAAATACAGTAAGAGTGGGAAAAAATCCACATTTTCCAGCCTCCCATTGCTGGCAGGTTTGAGTAGATTGTTTTTTTCTACTTTACGTCTGTCATTTCCTACCAGTTTTGCAAATTGCTATGGCCACAGGGAGAAAAAAGTTGGGGGAAAACACAATTAAAGGAGCTTGAATTGTTTAATTAGCTTAGGAATTCAGAATTACCAGCCATCGATACTGTAACATCGATCAACTTTAAACTACTGCCTGAACTTTCTCCCTTTTATAATATTGTTTACGTTCTTTTGCTTCAGCTACTTGTGTGCTGTTAAACCGTTTAAAAGACTGTTTTCAAGGTCTTCAATTTGTTTGGCAGATGCTATTTAGCTGAATAATCTTCCAGTTTTTATTGCACTCAAAGCCAGTTCAGTTCTTCCTTTTAAGTAAGACCACACTATTTATTTGTGTCTTGGCACTGATGATGAGCTGTGTTCTCACAAGGGCTTTGTTACCACGCTGCATACTTCCAGAGTTAACTCAGAGAGCTGGCATCTCCAGCACAGCTGAAAGCCTCCTGGACATACAACTGACCAGTTCTTCTGAAAGAGTGGCTCAGAACTCTTTTTGTTCTTTTCTCCTTTATTCTGGGGAATAGTTTTCCCTTATCGCTCTCAAAAATTCTTCTGAAAAACTGAAAGAGGAGATGAGCACCTGATGTAGCTGTAAGCATCCCTGTTCATTGTAGGGGAGTTGTACTAGATGGCCTTTAAGGGTCCTTTCCAACTCAAACAATTCTATTATTTTTTCCATGGCACAGGGAGTGAGATGGAAGAGTACTGTTACTTGAAAATATTATTCTTAAGATAAATTTGCATAGTAGCAGCTTTGGCTTGTTATGGATGCCTCAAGGAAGGAAAAAGAGAATGAATTATTTTATTCTCATCCTTTCTAAATATAGGTTGAAGTTTATGATGTAGGCAGTCTGATCCAATATATTGGTTAAAAGCTGCTAAAAGATGGAGCTAAGAAAGTGCCAACAAAATATTCTTGGCAGAGTCAACCCCTTTTCTACTCTTAAAACACATTCGTTGTACATAGCTTCAAATCATCCGGACTGTAGAACATAGATGGAAGTATTTTACATGGATCAGTAAATTCAACCTTTCCATCTACAGGGGACAAAACGGGGACAAAACACGCTCCAGAGTTGGATTAAACCAATATTTGCAAGACTTCAGGCTAAATGGGTTGATTTTTAATTTTTTTTGTACTGTTAAAACTAAATCACATTTCCAATCTCATAATCTCTTTCTGCTTCAGAATATGAAGAGTTCAGAGTTGTTTAAAGTCTCTGTGGTACAAATCATTAAGGGTAAAGCCTTGTCTTTACTCAAGTAGGGGTAAAGACCTCTCTTCCCCAAAGCAGAAACTTTAAAATAGTTTTCAATCTTTATTTTTGTATCAGTGAGCACACAGTCAAAATCCAGCAGCTGGCTTCAGTGGTACTTTGGGAGGCTGATAGCCAGCTAATGTTTTACAATATAATGTAATACACAATAACGTAATGCCTAATGGGAGGGGTCTATTCATCTCTGTATTTCTATAGTTTAGCATTTCTGTGCACTGCCACAGGAGTGAATAGCAGTTGTTCTGTTTGTTTTGGAGGAAGTGGGGTTAGAGTTACAATGCAAAATGTCTTTGGGGCTGGGAGAGGCAGATGGTGTTATTTTCCTTCTTATGTTAACAGTCTATCTAATTCAGTTGGCTGTAGTGCCCTTTTACTTTTGCCATATCTAGTGTGTCAGGTTCTTGCTCTGAGTTTTCTTCAGCTCATCTTGTTTTTAACATTAAATATTTGAAAGGGTCTCTTTGTGAAGCTGAACTCCAACTTTAGAAGCTTGATGTACTAGGAGAAGTTGAATGAAGGGATAGTCTTATTCAATTCTTGCTATGTATCTTGTTATACATTGCAGTGAAACCATCATCTTGGTCAAAATTGATTGTTTTTACTCTTGTATCAAGCAGTTTTGCCATGGCCATTGCAAGTGTTGCTAGGCTTAAATAATTTTGCAGCCAGGAGACAGTCAGATTACCCTGAGGAAGAAGTGATGTACTACAGTCTAAGAACTGGTTATTAAAGTTTGCATAAAGTGCATTTTCTTCTCTTGCCCAAATTTATTTCATGTTGTTTTATATTCTCTTCTTTACAAGGAGAGAGAGATCATCACGTACGGGTCTGTATTTGGAATTTGTATGGTTTTAGGGTGCTTTGGTTTGTAGTGTGTGTGGGTTTTGCTATTTATGACAAAGTGTGCTGATCTCTATGGGGAGCTCAGCAATTCTGTACAAGTGCTTGAACTGATTTAGCCACCATGATCAGAGATGCCTACTGTAGTAATTACTGATCTGTTTGGGATCCAGTGAACAAAGTCAGAAGAGCAAAATATAATTCCTTGAGGCAAGAAGACTGAACCACCTGTGTGTGTCACAAAGAGCAGGGAGAAAGCATTTCTGTGCTGTGAATCTGGAGCTTTTCGCACTGGCTAGTAGTATAGCACACTGGCATTTTAAAATGAATTAGAAAAGCAACAACTAACTTTTTCATGTATATAAATTACTGTAAAGAAAAAATAAGAGAGTAATAGCATAATATAGCAGTGTTCATTCTATTTTTTTTTTTTTTTTGGCTTTGGCTTCTCATTTAAGCATTGTTTTGTTTTTAATTATTGTTGATTGTGAAGTTTTCTGTTTAATTGTGAGCTCTAAAAACTTCCAGGCAAAAAAAAAAGCTGATGAAGAAGAAACATTTTGAAGTAAGAAGTGCAAGCTTTTACAGGTTCAGAGGAGCTTAAACTTGAAATAATGAATGGAAGCACAGTCTGTAGGATCTGCCCATTTTAGAATTATTTCTGACCTTTATGATCTCTCTTTCCTTTCCAGGGAAAATTGTGCTTAGGGTTTGACAACAATGTGTATGTTGGCTTCTCTACTGAATGAATTCCTCTGCATGCATTGGTAGGAGGGGATGCTTGAGCTTCATGAGTTTGAAGTTGGGAACGTTTTTCTGGATAATTGTACTTACCAGTTAATTACACAGTCCTGCTTCCCACATCATAGAATGTGGGAAGCCTTAAAGCAATTTCTTAGCTGCTTTGGGAGGAAGGGGAGTTGAAGAAATGGAAGGACTTACTCAGTAGATCCTTTTACATCTGATACCTATATGCAGTAATTCAATACATTTGCTAGGAGATTAGAAATATTCTAGATTACAAGATAGTTGTGCAGCCTGGGCACCAAGACTACACGAGCATCCTAAACTGATAGGAGAGTGGAAAATGTTTGGAGTGATGATAAAGAGGGAAATGATCATTCTGAAGTTGGTGTTTATGATGTGGTGGGGAAAGACCTTTACGTCCTTAAAATATTTCTTCAGCTCTTTGAAAAATCATGTAGTAGGAAATGGAGCATCTGTCTTAGTGCCTCTGGAAAAGTAACAAGCTCACTCTTTACTTTTACTGAGATAAAAGCTTGTGCCTTCTTTGGTGAAACGGAGCTGTTTTGCTATGAGGAATGTAGAAAAAAGAATTTCAGCTGAAGAAAGTGGAAAACTTTATTAGCCAGTTTGGTTCTCTGATTTCAGTGCTTGTTTGCTATTTCAGGCTGAAGTTTGGAGGGAGAATCTTAAAGAAGGGTTCACATTAGTTCTTTGCCTTCTTCTACTGCCAGCTAGAATTTTATTTCCTCTCAATAGTGAAATTACTTCTTTCTTTGGCTTAGATAGAACTGAAGTTCCCCAAAACCCTTCTGTTTGGCCCAGCTGGTCTAAATACAAATCTTCCTTTTCTCTGCTAACCTTATCTTCTCTATCCAGATCATTGCTGCTGCACTAGTACTGTTAGGAAAGCAATTAATGCGATTCTTGCTTTGGAGTTGGCCTTCATGATATGGCTCCTATAGTGTTTGATTGGTTTTGGAGTTTCGGATATGAAATAACTTGGGGATAGAAGGTCTGTGAGTGTGACCTTGGGAGAATGAATACTGACGCAATATTGTTGACTTTAGGAAGGGAAAAAAAAAAGAAAAAAAGGTGGGGAGGAGGGTTACTATAGTGGTTATGAAGCACCATAGGTGAAAAAGGAAGTATATTGATATAAAACGTGTGTTTAAGCAAATAAAGTCACATCAATAAATGACATAAAACAAAAATTGTATGCTAATCTGTGGATTTTTTTTTTTCCTTCTTTCAAACACAGCTGATCCTGCTGCTCTGGGATTCATCATTTCTCCGTGGTCTCTCCTCTTGCTTCCATCTGGCAGTGTATCATTCACTGATGACAATGTTTCCCACCAAGACCTGCGAGCATTCACAGCACCCGAGGTTCTGCAGAACCAGTCCTTGTCATCTCTCTCGGATGTTGAGAAGGTACTGTACCTCTTCCACTGCAGAGTGCTGTCTTTAAATTCTTGGCTTGTGTGGTTCACTGTTGACCCCTTTTGGGAGAGGGGAGGAGCCCCCCTGCTTGGCTTTGTGTATGTGGAAGTGAGGTACAGATTGTGGCTGTATTGTGCCTGGAGGAAGAAGTGTCTGTGTGCAGATCTGCGTGTGTGTTTTACTAACGGCCATGCTTGAGCATTGGCTGCATGATTCCTACACTGCCCATTTAGCTAATGGGAAGTAACATTTCACCTTGTTTTTCTAAAAGTAACATCAGCAATTCCTTTCGAAGGGAAATAGCTTGTAAGAGGTAAGCAAAACAATTATTCAAGCATGCCAAGACTTCAAAAAATGAGATATTCCTACTCATCTAACAGAATGTTACAATAACAGAAATGTTATTTTATTTTTAATTATTATAGACATTCATCAATTGTGTGTAGAAATGTTCCTTTACACCTTCTTTTTCTTCTCTTCCCCAAGGGATGACGTTCAGGTAGATACTATTTGTTTGAAATATTCTCTAGGGCATGGATACAAACAGCCACAATGGCTATAGCTTCTCATGTTTCCCTAAACCATTTGTTGCAAATGGTAATGCTTTGTCCTTTTTGAAGATATTTAGAGGTAGGAGTAAGAAGGAAGCTGAGTTCTGTTCCCATCACCTTAGCTTCTCAAGATCAATAATCCTAAGGGAAGGATAGGAGCCAAAGCAAGCATTGTTTTAAGCTTAGAATGAGTATGAGGTTTAGTGACGTCTCTCCAGGAAGAAGAGCACTCAGTTCTTACACCCAAGGAAGCTGGTTGTCATCAATTGCTGTTTAATGCATAAGGACTATTAAAGTATGTTTCTGTCTGTAGAATACAGTGGGTACTAATTCGTCTTTCCCATAAATCTTCTAGATAGTTGTTTGTGGTTTTTTTTTAAAACTTTAACAGTTGAAAATCACTGCATTCTCAGTTACAAGCTCTCAAGATATCCTTCTTTCTCTGCAACATGTTAAAATGCAATGGCATAATAACGTTTATTATTTAATCTATGGCAAATCCAGGTAGTTAGCAAGCTAAGTTGAAAGTTTTAAAAGAAGTAAAAATGACAAAAACTGAAATGAATGCAAGGATCAGATTCAGTAAAGTAGAACACAGTTGCCAAGTTCTGTAGTCACAGCGTTGGAATTGTTTATTTTGTTTCAGGAGAGGTAACATTGTCTCTAATGTAAGCTGGGAGGTTAACATCCAAAACAAGCCTTTAAAAACACTAGAAAAAGGTTCCTGAATAGCGCGTTTGTGAGCTTCAGAACTGATAGCATTCTTTGTTTCATGTTTCATGCCAATGTTCTTTCAGAACATGGAATATTAAAAGCCACGTTGTGATGTTTCTTAATCTTTAGGAAAGAAATCACCAGAAGGACCTCTTAGGGCTGTACACATGGGCACAGAGCATATCAATAAGCAGTGACCAAACCTTGGTATTCTGCACATACACAGTGCTGGTGAATCATCTCTGGTTACAGCAGTGTGAGTTTATTTCATGACAGCAACACATCTTTGCTTGCTGGAAATGAAAGTCGTTTCCCAGTTGTTTCCCAATGGAAAGTTGTTTCCATTGGGAAACAACTGTGTGGAAATTTATAAGCTTTGGCTTTACATAAGCAAATTATTCACAGTCACCTATTAACTAAACAAAACCCTTTAGTTTGTGGTTGAAGCTTCAGACATTGGGTTTAGGATGAATTAACTCGATTCATGAATGAACTGTACTGAATTTGTGCACATTTTGTCCACATTGTGGGGTGAAGGGTAAGAAATAAGCTGTTGGGATACCGTGGGGTAATATAAAAACATATGAGAAAAGTGTTGCTGCTGCCATTCTTGTTTTCACTTAACACTTTGCAGATGAATCACAGAGTGGTGCTCCCAGTGCAGCATTTGGGGCTGGGTGAAGCTTAGGACAGCTACAGTCTAAATTGTTAGAGGTTATTTTACTCATCCTACAGTCAAACAAGGGAGAATTATCTTGAATTCCTAGAAATGTCCCTTTTATGTGAGAAAAATTTAAGGATGCTATGTGTTCATGGTGGCAACAGTATTCTGTTTAAGTTATATTGGCTAGCATGCCAGGAAGAGGACAGGAGTGACTGTAGTTCTGGTCTGTAATTCCTGAGGTGGGAGCTACACAGATGGTGTGTTTGTGTGTATTTCTTCCATGGTACCCATCCTTTTGGGTGTATTGGCTTGCTTGTGTGAAAAGAGAAAACTGTTTGAAACAGGAAAGAGAAGTGAATTTCGTACAGAAACTTTACTGTAAAGCTCTACTGGTAAAGCAGTCTAATAATGGTAAAAGAACAGCAAAACTTCTCACTTGGAGAATAATCTAGCCAAACTAAGCAAATTTTTCCCCTGGCATAAAAGCAGAACTGTAAATAATGATCTCTTTTTGTTTCTTCCCATTGAAATTTATGAACTCCCTTGTACTTCATTATATGCACCCTTGGCATTATTTGAAAGCATCAGGGCAGTTCTATAACTCACCTGCACGTGTTTCTTTTTACCAGTTGTTTCCCTTTACGTCAGTATTAAACTATGCGTTGGAGTATACAGTGTTTATTTTTCTCCAGATGAGCTGACTTCATATTTCTTAGGTCTTCCTTTACATTAGCTTCAAACATATTTAAACTTTTTCTTCTACTTTAGTGGTTTGCTAAACTCATTTAATGGAAATCTGAGTGTTTTCCTATTTGGATCTTGTTCTGAAATAGGTTTGGTCTGGAAGTTGGGCTTTGTGTTTTCTTATTTCTTCTGCTCTCTACATTGTCTCTACATGAAGAGACTTCCCTACACAGAGATGAATTCTCATATCCAACCTTCAGCTACTTCTAGCTGTGCAATCTGCACCAATTTTGTGGCCTTAGAATGGGATGAAGAAAATGACCATTTCAAAGATTGCCATTGTCGCTCAGTTGTGACTTAAAACGAAGTTCCTAGGCCTGGGAAGAATTTGTCAACGTGTATACTTGGGACTTAAGGAGGATGTGTTGCTTTTCATTTGTGAAGAGACTTCCTTCAATGACTTGCTCTTACTTTATAGCTGTTCTCATAATTGCTGTTCATTGTCTGTACAATTATTAAATAAACTTCTTGCTTAAAGTTGCACGCATAATGCGATCAATCTGATAGCAGGAGTCATCACTAGTGTATGTTCCCTACAGACCAGTTGTTTTTTTTTCCAGTAGTTACTTATCCGTATCATATATGACACAGTGACCTATAAAGACTGTGTATTCGTGGTCTTAAATCTGCATTATTTGAAGGCTGTATTACAACTCCAGTTGAGCTTAATATGTTAAAGTCATATGCTAATATCACTGCTGTTGATATTAGCTGTTGAGTTGTAGATAAGATTAACACATATGTATCTCTCAACTTAATCTATCATTGATGTTGTCTGCTTTATACCTTGACACTTATGCATTCCTTGCATTTTCTCCTCTATCTCCATCCTATCCATCCCTTGGCAGTAGCAGCTGGCTGTCTGAGTCTTGTTGAGGCCTGTCATACCTTCACACCAAAGTGTTATTGTGCCTCAGGTACCACCTTGGAGTCTGTGCCCCATCTGAGGCTGCTGGCATGGATTACACTGGCTTCTGCCTTCAATGTGAGAGGAAAGTTTAAAGCTGAACAAAGAGAACAGAGGCACTGATGAGATGCATCTGCTTTTTTGCAGTATGGCTTGCTTCTCTAGCCCTCGTGGGAAAGGGGAAGAAAAATCTGAAAGTCAGCTAACCTTAGCTGACAAGAAAGTGTATGTGCAAAATGATACTGAGTTCTTTGCTCTGCTTTAAGATGCTTTACATTTCCAATTTGACTCTTCTGAGTTGACAAATATCTTTTGTCTTACTACAGGTCCATATTTATTCTCTTGGTATGACGCTCTTCTGGGGAGCTGACCATGAAGTTCCTCAAAGCCAAGTGAGTTTCATTTGGTTCTGTTTAATATCACAGTCTCAAGACTGGATTGTGTGACCACTGCTGCATGTGAATGAGCATGGTGGGCTGTCCTCGTGGGACACCAAGGAGTATGGATTCTTCTCTGTGCTTCTGAAATACTTCTGTATCTCCTGTAATGTTCTGTGTGAGGGAATTGTTATGTAGGAACAAGGTGCTGATACCGCATTTGTTTCTTTTGGTGAAAGGTGGATCTAGGTTGGTCTATCTTTTAGTGTCACAACCTGAAAGGCTATAATTAATGATGCTGACAAAAGAGAAAATCATTTGTTTTGGTTCAGACTTATGTTTAAAAATTGTTTAAGTAATGTGGCTTTACCCACAGTAAAGCAACTTCTGATCTCTGCTGCTGTTACTTTGGTGAGTGTGGACTCAGCATATGCAGCTACATTACACAACGGCCAAGAAGGGATATATGTTGTTAGGAATAGGGAGTAACTCTTGCTACTGGCTTGTCAGCCACTGTAGATGCAGTTGCAGACTGCTTAGAGCCAAATCTTATTTCTTAAGAGATCATCTTCCACACCCACCACTCAGTTTTGGAAGAAGTCTGGAATGTCATTGATCTGCTGCTTGTGTGCTGCCTCCCATTCCAGCTGAGCTGTCAGCAGTCAGTGTCATAAAGGGTGAAAATCAGGTGAACTGCATAGAGAGAGCATTTAATAGCAGACTTGCTATTGAGGGATTTGACAGTGTTGTGCAGCTCAGGGAGTTAAGGTATTTTTGTTCCATGTTTTGCTTTGGTCCCATACATGGGTGTTATGTGTAAGGATAAGGAAGTGTGGTTTTGATGCCGGTATTCCACATCAGAGCATCACGCAGCAGTGAAGGAGTTAATGCTGTGGGAGCAGCAGAGGGGCGGAGCTCCGCACCGGATGGAGGCGGCGCTCTGCCTGGGCGCGCTGCTCTGGGCTGCCGTGGAGGTTCAGCACGTGTGCTTCCCCTGCAGTTTCCTCCTTAACGTAAGCTCACAGCTTTTGGGTTGGAAATTTTCTCTCTCTCTCAATTGTTCAATTTTATTAGATTTAGTAAAGTTACCGTTCCTTCTCAGATCGTGCCGTTGTTTTTTGTAGACCCATCTCTATCCGCTGTTTTCCCCCCGCCCCCCGGAGCGCAGCTCTGCTCGGGCGGCCGCGCGGCCACTGACGCAGTTTCTTTTTCTCTCCTCTCACCCTTCTCGGTTTCACGGATCACACCGTGACAGGAAGGAAATTTGAAAGGCTGTCTGGCTGTTTAAGTGCTCCATTTTTGATGTTTTCTGTAACAGAGTGGTAACTGGGTTCTTAGTTCTACTGAGTTGGAAGTTGCTGTCTGAATGCATAAGTCAGAGACCTCAGGGCAGTGGCTGTTGTAGCAGTACTGTCCCTGTCTGGGACAGTTGCAGATCAGAAAGTTGAAGTCTCAAGTGCTTGTGGCATCTGAGAAGAGGTGTTAACTGTTGCATACCCTGTGGAATCATATTGCAGTGACACTGTTGGATTAACTACATGGAGAGAAGAATTAAACCTAGATTGTTCTCAATCATATGAGCATTGTCTTGAAACTGCAGAACTTTGCTTCCTTCACCAGCATTGTTGCTGCTTTAGTCCTTAGTTTGCTGATGATCTTTGGTGGTGTCACCGGACTTTAGAGAAGCTCACCCAGCTGGCACAAAATATTGAAAGGTAGAATTACAGAACAGTAGAACAGTGGACAGAGGCTTAAAAATTATTGCAATGAGGATTTAGTTTCATGATTGTGTCTGGCAGAATGTTAAAAAAAACACAAAAACAATTTACTCCAAACCTGGATGGTGACTTTCACATTGGGATTCACTTACAGTAGGCAATGAATCTCATGAGTAGTCCTTTTATCACATTGAATGTCTTTTGTTTCTATGTGTGCTGCAATTTGCCATTGAAACTAATTCTCTCCTCCCATCCATTTATATTTGTCATTAGCCTATCAAACTTGGAGATCATCTCAACAGCATCCTCCTTGGCATGTGTGAAGATGTCATTTATGCTCGAGTATCTGTACGGACTGTTCTGGATGCCTGCAGTGCTCACATCCGGAACAGTAACTGTGCCCCGTCTTTTTCATATGTGAAGCAGTTAGTCAGACTTGTCTTGGGAAGCCTGTCTGGGGTAAGTCTTCATAAGCATTTGAACATTAGGGGAGATGGGCAGGAAGAGAGAAAAAGATTCTAAATCAGAGTCACTCTATGATAATTCTTCCTCTTGTTTTACCATGCTGCAATTCTGATAACAGGGAATGATGAAAGGAGAAAAATTTTGAAATCCCAGAAGGAGGGCTTCTTTCTCCACTTCCCAGTTTGTGCAATCAACAGTTCCTTCTGGAACTGGCAGAGACATCTCCTCCCTTCATTTGAACCATCACAACATAGTTACTGAATAGACACATAATTTCAGGCTCTGGAAGCAACAAAGGACCTCATATTGTCAGTATTACTGAGATTGCTCTTTTCTCAGTACTTAATTTTCCTTGTGCTCTGTTTATAATTCCAACAAATGCCAAGCAATATGTTTTTACTGGAATTATATGCCATTGTGGTCTTAGTTTTATTCTGTTTTATACTGTTGGAACACTTCTATCTCAGAGGGGTTATGTAAATGTATAAAACAGGTATGTAGATCCATAGTACTGTGAATACAAGAAAAGTATTTGACCTCAAGTACTCGTTTAAAAATGTCCATCATTATTTAATAATTACATAGGTTCTTTGTACATCTAGTTTGGAAGTTTCTGCATGAGGTGATAGGTCTCTGATTGTGTAATAGTCAGCAGAAGCTGTTGATGACTGGCCTCTAGAAGCAGCACTGAGCCTGAGCTCCACAAAGCACTGCCTGGACTGTGAAGCTATATCTGTCAGCCTGCTGTTCTTCGTCATAGTAGCTGATTTCTTGATACAAGTTGCTAAGTGGATCTGGTCTGGGATGGGATAAAACAAAGATCTGCTAGGCTTTAATCACTGAAGCTATTAAAATAAAGATCCAAACCTTAAATCAAGCCACGAGCTATAGAGACAGCCAGGGAGAAGAATGAGTCATTCACCATTTAGATTCTTAATGTCCCTTTTTACTTAGCATATGTTCTCCTTTTCTGCTCATCTTGTTCTTGTCAGCAGATGTGAAAAGGGCATCTGAGGTCAATGTGAGGGACTGATCTGGCTCGGCCAGCCAATGATGGCCATAGTGGTCTCAAATGCATATCCTGAAGTACGGTCACACTGAATCCAGCTGGTGTGTTTCTGACTTTGTGCTGCTGCCTGTTTTGTAGATGGATCAGCTTTCTTGCAATGGAGATAAAAAATTGCAGCCAGACAGAAGCCAGGCAATTCGGGAGAGGCTGAGGGGAAAAGGACTGCCCACAGGTAAGTGCTGCCCTATTCCTGTGAGAATCAGGGCATGACAGCCATGTGGTAGGCCAAGCATGCTGGGTAGATATTGCAGCCAGTGTAACTGAGCAGTGGAGCCATCAGCTCTGTGCCAGGCTTTTCAGACCAGGAGGATGTGTTCTTCAGATGACTGGTCTTACTGGGGCTTCTTGGAAGCCTTTTGTATTGTAGCAGCTGGACCGTTCTGAGTCATTATATTTCAGGCAATGTGATGTGATAATCACCTGAGGCCCCTCTTGCCCTAAAATGCTCGACTGTAAGAAGAATATGCTGGTATCAGTATGTGATGTCTCCCACAAATAATCAACTCCATAAATGCATAGTTTTCAGCCACCGCATATTATCTCTCCGCCTATTTACCGCCAGTAAACATTGATCAAAACTTATACAAAAGTTAGGTTGGTGTTATGCTTGAGATGCTCCTCTGTCTTTTAGTTTTGTGTTGCCAGCAACAGTACAGTAAATTGTAGGAACAAAAACAACCCATAGAATTGTCATTGGCAATAGAAACTGCAGAAATTTGATGCAAGGCTGGCAAGTCCTTGCTTTTCTTATTATAATTCTTATAAGACAAGCATTGGATTAGGATTCTTTTTGGTATAGAAATGGTATGTCAATATTTGCAAGCTCTTCCACTACACAAGCATGTGTTCAGGAAAAGTGTCTGGTACAACTGCCTCCTCCTTTTCTGGCACAATTACACTGCTCTGACTGCTTTCTCAGAGGCTTGGTGTTTTGGTTCTTTCTTATTGTCTTTTTTCCCAGAATATTTCTGTAGCAATAAGCAGTTCCTGAGGAGTATGGGGTTTAGGATGGATCAATATGGTTGGTTGGATTTGTAAACAATGTCATGCCTTCCTTCCTTAAGCTTTTCAGTTGCTTCCCTGGTTGGTTCCCACCAATTCTGTGAAGATTGTGCCAGAAACTTACTGTTGTTATTCGTTAAATTAATAAATTTTTCCTTGACCCTATTCCATCCCAATTGCTAGTTTCATTACATTTGTGATTTCTTTTCGTGCCTTTAAACTTCTGAGAGTAAGTACTTCTTCCATAGTTCTCACTTTGTACTTCTGTTTTGCTTTTCAAGTGGATTCCCATCATCTGAAGTTTAATTAATAACTTGCTGTGTAGTGCAGCGAAACTTGATGTTAACATATTATCATTTGGCTACTACCTCAAGCTAGGTAGTTTCCATGCCCTCATTTCCATCATCTGTTCTGCTTTTCATCCTGTGATTATCATAAATTATGTCTTGTTAATGGTCAAAATTAATATCCGTTTAGTTCTGAAGACGTAGCAGGGTTGTTTTTAATCTGTTCTCACTGTGTTGTTGACACCATTTTTTCTTTCCTTTGTTCTTTTCACTAATGCTGAACACTTCTACTCTTCTGCTTTTATTTTTTCTTAAGTTCTCTTTTTTTAAGTCTGTTTGTGCTTTGAGGTTTTTGGTTTCTTTTTTTTTTTTCTATTTTGTACAGTTATTCTACCCATGAGTTTCTGGCTAAGCTTTTTGGCATTTTTCTTTTTTTTGATCTTCAGAAGTTATGTTTAACCCATGGTCTTAACTGTATCGTAACAAAGATTTTGTTTAGATTTTACAAAATTGCAGGGATTGGTATTGTAGCTTCACCAGTATCTCCGTGGCTTTCTGCCTCAGGATCAGGTTAAATAACCTCTCTTTTAATGTGGAAACACCTTCTGAGAACTGTGCCTTTTACTCACAAAAATACAGACTAGAAGTTCTAACTGGTGTTTTCCTATCAGATCAAGATTATTCTTCCCTGTTATCCTGGCTTTCTTTGAGTCACTTAGTACGTATAACTGTGCTTATGAGATAAGTGAGAGGTGTTGTTTTTCATTTAATTAATGCAGAATTTGGTGAGGATACAAATATTTGGTGTCTGGGCACTGAAGGGCTGTGGAGCTGGACACTGACCTCTGCGTGCCCACTTGCCTCTGGCTCTACCTGGAACTTCTGTAGTGCTGGGCAGACCAAGTTCCTGTAGTGTGCGCATCTGTGAATTCTCTGAGTCAGGGAAGAACAACTAAAGTTGCTTTGCCAAAAATTCTGCTCTTTGGGGCAGAATCGAGTTAGCTGCAGTAAATTCAACACAGGATTTTAAGCAGCCTCAGCCAAAGTCAGTTTTTGCTTTCTGAAATCCTTTCATTTATTTGTTTGTTTGTTTATTTGTTTGTTTGTTTGTTTTCCCTGGGAACATCACGTTGTCTTAACAGACCTAACTAAACCTAATCTTTCCTCAAACACTACTTGGGAAATGAAGTGAGCTTGATAACCCCCAGACTGAAGTTGGCCGAATAGTTCTGTTTCCTCTTTCTTTCATGTTAAGCTCAAGCACTTGCATGTTCAACATTACAGGTGGTGTGGGACACAATGAATGTTTGTGCATCACTGCTCACATGCAAATATTGGCTTGTTTGCATCCTCTCAAGCCCCATTTTGAAGGTGTGGGTTATTAATAACTGACTTTTCCTATTTTTGTCACAATATCTTCTAGTGACTATATGCTTTTAGTGACAATTTGGGGATTTGCTTCTTTTCCCTCTTCTGTTAGAATAAAGAAAAATTGTTTTTTGTTATTTGTGCCTTTATTTTCAGAAAAGGAGATGAATTGAAGTCTGCTGTTCCTTATTTTTTTTTTTAATGTTTGGTGTGTTCTTCTTCCATCCCAGTTTGTTTCAGTTTCTCTGTACCTGCAGAACTCCAATTACTTTTCTCTTTTGCCATATAGGGCTTAGACCTGTCCTGGTTCCCCCTAAACTTCTCCAGTGTATCTTCTGACTAGAGCTCTGTTCCCTGATGCGTTTTACTGCCGTCATCTTAATTCTCTGTATTTCCATCTTAGATTTATGCCTTAATCTCCACTTAGTCCTCAGGGAATGTGGAGTGTCAGTACACCGCAGAACAGAACTGAACAAAATGTCCACATAACCAAAGCAGCTGTAGCTATTTTCAGTTCCACTTGGCAAAATATACTGAGCTTTGTATTTGAATGTTAGGAGACCCAGTGAAAGGGGTCTTTGGGGTTAATGAGTGACAGCTCTCATTGTATTTAGGTCTATTTAGTGCTGGGTTGTTTCTTTTTCTGCAGCAGTGTGCTGTTTTACTGGTGCTAGTTCTGTTCATGTGAATACAGATCAGCTACCCCGAGGGTACAGCATTTAGATTTCTGGAAAAGGGAGGTATGGAATGTTGTACTGATCCCACTGACAATGATCTCACAGAGTGAGCAGCCACAAGAAGACCAGATTACAGCTTAAGAAAAGCTGTAATAGTATGGGAAAAGGAAACCAAAAACAACTCAGAAAAGTACAGAGCCTTCTATTGTCACTGTACTTTTCTGCAGTTGTGTATACTTGAAATAAATGCCTCTTTTTCCAATTGCAAAGTAGCCAACTCTTGCAAAGGTAGAAAGTTACTGTATTAGTACTGGTTGGACTTTTTCCAGTAAGTCAGAAGTTATGTCCAACATTCTTCTCACGACTGGTCATCAGCTGGATTTAACTCCATTCACCACCACTCTCTGGGCCCGGCCATCCAACCAGTTTCATACCTAGCAGAGAATGTATCTGTCTAAGCCATGGGCTGCCAGCCTCTCCAGAAGAATACTGTGGAAGACAGAGTCTTCCTAAAGTCTAGATAGACCACATCCACAGCCTTTATCTCTTGTGTAAGTCAGATCACCTTGTCATAGAAGTAGAACAAGGTGGCCAAGCAGGATCTGCTCTTCATGAACCTATGCTGGCTGGACATGATCCCTTAGTTGTCCCACACATGCTCTCCTCCAGGACTTTCCCTGATACCAAGGTCAGGCTGACAGGCCTGTAGTTCCCTGGATCCTTCTTATGATCCTTTTTGTAGATGGGCATCGTGTTAGCAAGTCTCCCGTTATCTGGGACTTTCCTGGTTGACTAGGACTGCTGATGGTTTATGGAAATGGTGGACTGCTTTGACTTGGCATTTTTTAGGAGTCTTGCATAGCTAAGAAATACAAAAAGAGGGTTGAAAATAAAGCTGCAGTCATTTTCATAGTAAAAGGCTGAGCAGAAGTCTTAATGGGACAGGTGACTTGTCTGATGTTCACTGGAGTGAAATGCTGTTGAGTCATTGCTAAATTGGATTTAGAGAGGATTGTCAATGTATGGAATAGCTGTCAGAGAAAAAAAATAGCACAGAGCAGAAGGATTTATTATAAATTTTAAGACCATCAAAACATTGCTATGAACATCTAGCTTCGTTTTGCTTCTTAGTTGTGTAAGGTTGTTTTTCCAGTCCATGGTCATCTGAAATGACAATTGCTGGGGCTGTTTCTCTTGGCTTAGAACAAACATACTGAAATATTCACTTGTTGAAATTAGATACCTAGCTCTCCTTATATATACCAGGGTTGAATAATTTCAGTTATTTATTTCTGTTTTTACATCTTAGATATGATTCTTAAATATCTTTGTGTTCATATTCTCCCCAGTTAAATTTATTTTCTGTCTCTTTTATGACTCAATTTTTGTGGTTATTTTGGTGAATAAACTGTATTGCGGGGCTGACTGCAGAAGTAATTTATTCTAAATTAATATTACAGAACATTTGTTTAGTTGAGTCTTACTCAGAACACAGTGTTTAGGAACTGACTTAGCCAGCAGAAACAAAAATGGTAAAACCTGATGTGAGTCATCTGAACTTAGGAGTTGTTATTAAAGCTTCCTATTCAAAACACTGTAGGCATTGAAAGTCTTAAAGAATTATTTGTGGAAGTTGTTTGATATAGTTCTTTTGGTGTGACAGCAGGGTGAGTAATTTTCAAACTCTCCCAAATATGAAGCAAGAATTTATTTCCCAGCTCCTTGCCATTAGAAAAACAGAATTGTGTGAGTAGAATACAATTGCAAGAAATCGGTAAAACAAAACAGACACTTGATGAAGGCTTTATTTTATTTCTCCATTATTTCACCATTAGGAAACCAATGCTGTTTTCATACAGTATATGTATGCACCCAGCAGTGCTGTGACTGGTGGTGGTAAAAGTCTTTCAGCTGAAGTGTAATGGCTGCAGTGTTAATGAGCGCTGGAAGTGTTGCTAGTGGGCAAACGCAGACTGCCTTGTACAAAAGGAGAAAGGGACATGAAGATCAGGGAGTAAACCAAACTGGAAATGTAAAATACTGTGTCAGTGCAGAAAATTGGCTGTGGAACTGAGTTTCTCCTGGGAAATGCAGAAAGGGAAAAGCAGGGTTGCCCTTTGGCCTCATTGAAAAAGGAATCAACACACACGTCCAGCTCATTTCTTCCTTTACAGAGAAAACATTTTCTCAACAATTAAAAGAAGTAAAAGGAGGAGGCACAGTTCTAGCAGCCAGCCCGCAACCACCTCTGGCTCTGTTGTATTCTCTTGGATCTTAACTGTCCCTGCAAGGACTGCAGATCCAATCCCTCCACCCGTTGCCCACTCACATCTGAAAGACTGATCGCATTGTCTGGGGATAAGGACTTTTATTTTTCTCTTTCCTGCAAATTGACGCTGTGGGAGGTGTTTTGTAAACTTACATATAACCACTTCCTCTTTTCTGACCTCATGGTCTTGTAGCGATAGTCTGCTCTTTCATGCATGTGTGGGCAGCCTCTCTCTTTCTCCCCTCACCCCAGTATTTGTGTATGATGCATGTAAATACCCACAACCAGTGAAAGGCGGCTAGAAAGGCTTTCTGGTTTATACCAACAAAGGATGATCAGAAAGGATTTCAACAGACATGCACTTAATTTATTCTATATAAGTAGATACACTCTGTGTTTGCATGATGATATTTGCACTTGCATAGAATTTGATTGATTGCATGTATGATCAAGCACACAGGTGATTGCAGACAGCCTGAACTGGCTTAGGAGCAGATATAGCTCTCCAGCTCAGGTGAAAATTGCCAAGATTACGGGCAGTTGGAGTGGAGTGAAGATCGGTTTGTAAATAGTGCTACTGTCCAAAAAAAAAAAAGTATGGTTGTGTCTGTAGCTGAAAACAAACTAAGGCAGCAGATCCGTAGTCATGCAGAAAATGTAACTTCTGTCTTTCATACTGGTGTGGAAACTTACATTTTGATATTAGAACCAGAAGGTTGGTGTTGGCTTTTTTTGTGTGAACTCTTGGTGATTAATTGCTATTCTTACAGTATGTATTCTCTCACTATATATTATACTTTGGAATCATACAATTAATATAATTGCATTTGAATTATTTACAGTAATTATAAATAATTGCACTAATGTAAAATCAAGTAGAAGATAAACACCCACAGGCAGTATGTGAAATGGAGAACCCAGGTAGTCTGAGAGTTTGCTTTGGCAGAGAAGTTACTGGGGAAGGGGAAAGCCTTCTTCTTGCCAACACTTCGATGCTGTAGAATCTTAACTGTATTGGTCTGACCTGTCCCTCTTACTGAGATGTAGAGCAGCAGTTCTCTGTCCTGTTACACTAATGGGAACTGTGTGGTGTCAGGTCTTCTTGATGTCTTCTTTAGAGCCAAGGGACTTCAGAAAGGTCTCAAGAGCTTCCATTAGAAATAGAAGCCATTTGCAAAAGGAAGTTTGTAATGGGAATGTTGACAGGCATTAGAATTCAAAGACATAAATGTTTGATTATGCAGATGGTTTCTTTTCGATGCTTAGTATACAGTTTTTTACTGCTAGTCCCTTTTGCCACATGTTTCATCATAAAAGCTGAAAAAATAAATGCAATCATTAAGTTGTATATTTGCTCAATGACTTTGGACTTGTGTATACTGTGGAACTGCAAATAGATGTCAGAGATGTACGGTGTAGTTGCTTTGAAGACTGTGGCATTAAGGAAGCACTGGTGATTCTGGAAGTGTACCATTAGTAGAAAGGTAGAGGTAGGGGCCAAGAGCTGAAAGAGATGTACTGCAGTTGTTTAAGACCTTTTGATACAGGTAACACTGAGGTACTGTGTTGTGCAAGTCCAGAATAAACAGCAAAAGTTCCTCAGTGGTTGGTTTTGTGACTTGGGAAGTCGATAGTACTGCTTGTAGAGTTTAGGAGGAGTAAGAACAGTTATTACAAAAGGAATTGGCTTGGTGTGATTGCTGGTTGCTTCAGACATGATAACCCACTTTGCTCTCTGGTTCCTACAGTTGAATTTCTTCTATGCTGAGAGGCTTTGTATCCTCCAATCTCTGGTGCAAAGAGCAGCAGGGATGCTTGGCTGCTGCGGAGTATAGGCATGAAAATACCATGTTGCTGCTTTGATTGGGTTCGCCTTCTGAAGATGCTCAACTCTGGGTTTTGTTCCCTTTGTCCCTTGGTCTTTTCTTCCCCTCTCTCTAAGCATGATTCTTAAAAACAGATCATGGTGACACTGTGAAGCCATCTAAGGGCAACTCAGTGAAATCAGGTTATGTTGAGGAGGATGGGTCTTGCACAGGTGGGAATGAGAAGGGGAAGGAAGGAAAGAAGAAAGACGTCCACAAAAATGTGATGTTCTCATAGGCAAATACTAAGGTGTGCCGTAGATTTATTTTGGTCATGTATTTAATACTTCAGATTGGGAGCATAGATCAGTGTGGAAGTGAGGTGAGGAACGACCTGTAGGCATCACCAGGCTGCAGAGTGGAAGGGCGGTGTGGAAGTGGAGCTTTTCTTTCCGTGTCCCTTGATGGGACAGCTCATACCCCTTCTCATCACACAATTAGCTGAATCAGCGAGGAAGCTGCAGCAGTGAGTGGTTTCCCAGCCACTGCTATTGAGATAGTGCTCGTGGCCTTCACTTTTCCTCATGAGGAATTCCCTGTTTGGTGGGTAATGCAAGGAGCAGCAAGTCTGCTGCTTCTGAGCCACTGCATGAGAAAGAACAGTTTCTGCTGCGCTCAGGCTGAGAGCTGCATTGCTATAGAGCTGCAGTGTAGTGCAGAGGCTCCTTCTCTATTATATTTGCTTCTCTACTGGCTCTGCTTGTCCACTGCTTTTTCACCTGTATGTAGCAGATCTGGTCTTGCTCCTTTTGATTTGCTTTTTTGGTGTAAGTTATGAAGTGGTGTGTCCCATTGTTTTGAAAGATAAATTCATTCTTGTTGGCAAAAGTTTTGGTTTTATTCTTTTATTCTCTTTACTGTTTTACTATCTGTTGTTTTTGTAGGGATAAGAGGCAGGGAGCATTTTGGTTTGGCTTTCTTTAAGCACCTGCCTTCAGCTTACTATCACAGAGATGGGAAATGAATGCGAAGACCCCCCAATGATAAAGCTCAGATTCCTTAGGCAGTGAGTGTTCTGCAGATTCAGAAGGTTGGACTTCGTAGTGGTATGTGCAATGTATTTGATCAGTGGTAGTTACAAGTAGACTACTGAAGTAAAGTAAACTGCTAAAATAAACCAGATTTTTATATTAGTAATGCATGAATATCAACATTTATGTTTTCCCTACAGGAATAGAAGTTGGACAGTCTCTGATACTGGTCTTTTTTTTGTTTTCTGTGAATTAACTCTAAGTGGTTATTATTATTTTATTCTGAGATCAGAAAGTCCTGGCATGAGCAATAGGCTTCCAGTTCATTTGTGAATATTAAGAAATGTCATTGTACTTACTGATGCTTGTAATTAGTTTTGTAATATTAGGCTTGTGCATTTACAAAATTTTACATCTGAGATAACCTAACTATCAAAACTTTTCAGTGACTGTGATATGGTTCTCTTCTGAGAATACATATTTCTCTGCTAACATTCCACCTCAGGCAATTTCTTCTATTTTGAGAGTTATTTCATGGTAAGGGTGAAGGAGAAGCAGTGTTCACTATGACAAAATTTCGAGTGTGCAGGATCATAGAATCATCCTTCTGACCTTGGAAGCTTTGTCAGTTTTTTGTTCTGGAGCATTCTGCATACTGAGAGACTGTTATCATCAAAACCAGTCATTACAAGAGAAGTTACAGGAAAAGTGGGGATTTTTAAAATACCAAACTGCACCGTCATTCTTCCCTTACTACTGATACTGCTGTAAGGCATCTGTACGTCTGTGGAACAAACCTGGACTTGTTGGGAGGTGATTAAAAATTGCAGATTGTGTGTTTGGGTGTAAGAGGTGAAAGGAGTCGCTGATTTCAGATTGATCATTACACAGTACTTCTGGAGATAGTCCAGACTTAAAAATAGAATTAATGAGAAATAAAGTTTCAACGTGTATCTAGTAGTACTTTTTAATGTTATTGCTGAACTGGGAGTGGCACTAGTTTTTCTTGAGCTCTTCAGGAATAAGATGGAATGTTTCACAGAGCTGAGGTAGTTGGAGTTTTGTCTTTAAGTAATTATCTCAGTGTTGTGCATGACAAAGTCAGTGCCACCTGCACGCTTACTGTATGCTTTCAAGCACGTAATGTGTGTTGCACTCCTCTCTGCTTAATATGACATGACTTATATGAAATGTCTCCTTATTCCAGGAAAAGCTTCAGTGGTCGATGCCCGCGATGAACACAAGACTCATTTCTCTCAACAGACAATGCTTAACAAAGGGCTTAGCAAGTCCATGGGATTTCTGGCCATGAGAGGAACTCAAGGCGAGGAAGATTTTTTCCAGGGCATTTCCTCAGATTACAACTCAGGACAGGAAGATTCTTTCTATCCTTACAGATGTAAAACCAATGAGTTTGAAAACAAAGGTCACCTCCATACAGATGCAGCTCCCAAACGGAAGGTGTGGGCTTCCTCCACAGACTTGCTTTGCACGACCAACAAAGCAGCTGAGAGGGACCATGCTTCAGACTCTCACAGGCACAGTCATCAGTGTGAGACCTTTGCTGTACGGACTTCTACTATGACCAGAAGCAAAGAAGCAAGATACTCCGATGGGAGCATAGCACTGGATGTCTTTGGACCTCAGAAACTGGACCAAACACGCCATGTGCCTGAGACATCAACTTCTGCAGCAATATCGAGTGCCTTTGACAGGATAAGGGAGAGACAGAAGAAGCTGCAGCTTCTGAGGGAAGCCATGAATGTAGAAGGTTTGTGAAGCTTTTAGATGTTCTGAATTATTCCAGTCTCTAAACAGAGATTTCTCTTCATGATTGAGTTCTCTCGTAATGGCTCTTGAAACTACTGAGATTTTACCTTGCCATTCTATTTTTAAGTTAAATCAAACCATTAGAACATTTGTTGCCAACAATAATGGAAGTGCTTGTGCAGATTACTTTCTCAGTAAAGACAGTTGCTCTCTTTAAGTCAGCTAGTATCAAGTGAAATTAGGAAAAAAGGACAATAAAAGGCAACAGTAATTTCCCTTGAAGGAAATTCAGCTATTAGGAATGGATTTATAATCCAGAGAAAAAGAAGCGTGTCACCTGGAGATCTCAGGTTTAGATCTGTATGATTCTGGATAATCCAGTTAAGCCCATAAATATGTAATTTCTTTTAAGTTAAGATCTTTACCTCACTGAGAATAATTATCAGCAAGTTCCCCCAGTTAATTTATAGAACAGGGGGAGAGAAAAAAAGCTTTTGTAATTGTTCTGTGGAAACTTCTGGAAGTATCTTTATGTGGAGTCATATAACGAGAAACCATGAATTTTGTTTGGTTTGAACGTGTGATCTGATTTTCAGGGGTTAAAAATATAGTTCAGCTGAATTGGAAATGAGAGCCAAGTCAGAGCCTGTTCATGATGTGCCAGAAGGTATAACTTACTTATCTAATGTATAAGCAGGAAACGCTGTGTGTACAGAGCTAGCTGAGTGATTTATTTCAATGTGTATAAAGTCCACATAATTGAAAACTTACTTGGCTGTCTTATGACAGAAATAACAACTGTATGATGTAATTTCTGTCTCGTTGTCCTGCTCTGAGATATAAGGACCTTCTCAGGAATATCTCTGTTAAGCAGAGATTGTAAGGTTGAAGTTGCCAAAATCACTCCTGTGGGCATCCACGAGAAGCCTATATTGCAGGTAGTGTGGGAAGTTAATTCTTTCTCTCCTATGCACGCGAGCCTTGTGCTTCGGAAAGAAGGAGCATTATTGACAAGGCATTAGGAGTTTAAAAGCCTGCCATGATTGTTGTACTGACTGTGCAGAAAGGACACGTGGAGGCTTTTTGTGTCCTCATGTTAACATCTTCCGAAGAGGGTTACGTTATCAAGTGAAAGAATTAATGTAGATAGAAGCAGTACTGTAGAGATAACCATTGTTTGTTCAGAATAGAACTTCACCATCTGTAATTACCTACTGACACGTCTGATGGCGCAAAGGGGATGTTTGTGTTTTTGGTTCAAGAGTGTGGAATTGAGGGGGACCATATAATGCTTGTGAGTCACCTCAAAAGTTTAGAGGTAGGAACCTCACAGAGTGCAAGAGGAGGCCACTCCCTGCATTAGGAAAGATAACCAGCTTTGTTGGTCAGGAGTTTGGCTTTGTGCAGGTTGATGTTGCACAACAGCAAAATCAAAAGCTTGGCCAAACCCCTTGATGAGTAAGGCTTTCTCATTCTCAGTCAAACAGATTGGAAGATGGCAGAGAACATAACATGCCTCCTGTGCCTTGCCATCCAAGATGGGTCAGATGTGTGAAACTGCGCAATTCATCCGGAGAATGGGTGAAGGTGCAGTCAGAGCAAACCAGGAACTGGGGTTCTGCAGTCAGGGGAGCTGAATGACAAATCTATACAGGGCAGATGGAAACAGTTGCAATGAGTCACAGCCCATCCTTAGGAATTCACAGTCAGTTGCCTGCTAGAAAAAAGTCTAGGTACTTTCTTGACAGATAATTGGGCTGCAATGTTCTTTTCTGCTCTTGATAGAGGAAGAAGGTACCTTTCACTCTTGTTTTGTAGTGAGAGCTCTGTGTTCATTTTAGGTTCTCCGTTCTTCACTACTTAGAAGTTGGGAGCCAGCGTCTGACTGAATGTGACATTCTAATTAAAACCAATTCAGAGAGGTGTTTAGGAAGATGAATGGGGATGTTTTTTCACATAGGCGTTAGAATGATAGAATCACAGAATGGCTTGGTCTGGAAGGCTAATACAGCACAACCTCATGCAGTAGATGTTGGTGGTGGGGCTGTTTGCAGTCCAGTTGAACCCAGGTCAGGGTTGCACGTCAGGTGTGAGTAAGGCCTGCCTGCAGCTGTAACTTGTTCAGTTTCTGAGCTGTGAAACTGAATTGGACTTGGCAGGTGAAGCTTGGCCAGATATGTGTTCCCTCCTCGATCTACACAGGAATTTAAGTGACACGTGGCTTATTTCTCCCTTAACTTATTTTGAGTAGAGCTGGCAAACTGTTTTGTTATTCACAAGACCTTGAGGAGCTGACTGTCTTGGAAAAAGAGAATGTTCCCATGCTCAGGCTCCGTTACGCCAAGCTTGCACTCAGAGCAGACTTTTACAACCCAAATTATAAACTCATGAAAAGTAATGTTTATAGTGGAAAGAATGACAGAGCTTTAATTACAGCTGTGCTATAGTGGGATTGTTTGTAGTGAGCTACTGACCATCCAGAGTGCACTGTAATCTGCAGCCGGGATGCCTCGGGTGCTGGTGAACTGCTGTCTTTGTGTTTTATCTCAGCACTGTGTTTATCTGCTGTATGCTAAGGAAAGTTTGGGACTTTGTCAGTGCTCAGGTGCCAGAAGGATCCAGCAGACAATTCTGAACGCTAAAAGCAGACTCCAAAATGTGTTTCAATCATGCCAAGAAATGGAAGAATAAGTGCTGTGTCTCAGCTGTGATTGTTCATTCCTATTTTTGTAACAGTTGTGGTGAGCTTTGTTAAAACCAAGCAATTATTGGTACCAAGTGGGCTGATTGTGTTGTTCTCTTAAACCCTGACAATTTTTACTTGGCACCCCTGGCAACAACTCTGCTTAGAGGGAAAATACATTCCGCCTTTTACTTGAGGGAGCAGGGAGCAAGGATTGCAGTGTCCTGGTGCAGGGGCACATGGGGTGGTTTGAGAGCAGTCCTGCAGAGCTGGCTGTGCAGCAAATAGCAGATGAGAGGAGAAACATGGGAGGATACCAAAAACTGGATCTTGATGAAGCTTTGGAATGTGGCTACAGGGGTGGGGGTGTGGGGGTGGTTTGGGAATATTCCCAAGACTTTGTTAAGAGGTTTTGCAGTTGGAGTCATGTGAGTTCCAGAGGCTCAGCTTGGTTTTATCCCTCTCTCTTTTTACCTTTGATTTTTCTTCTACTGAAAACCTGGATGATGTGTTCTTTTTTATTTTCTCATGGAGTCAACAAGAGCAGATGGTAGTGTTCTGTGCCTCCAGAGATCAGCCTGTCGGATGTATTTATCTTACCAACAGCGTTAATTACTGTGCAGACTCATCCAGACCCCATTTCTAAAGCTTCCATGATATGGCTGTTGTGTTTGGGTTGGGAGCGATGAGTGGATACTCCCATCTGTCTGGGGGTACTCCACACGTTCCCAATTTTAAAAACTCCCATAGTTTGAAGCTGCTTTTGTGAATGAAAAAAGACCGGATGAAATTTAACAAAAGCAAGTGTAGAGTCTTGCACCTAGGGAGGAATAATTGCTTGTACCAGTACAGGCTGGGAGATGACCTGCTGGAGAGGAGCTCTGTAGAGAGCGACCTGGTGTAGGGGACCTGCTTTGGCAGGGGGGTTGGACTCGATGATCTCTTGAGGTCCCTTCCAACCCCTATGATTCTATGTCTGCAGGAAAGCAGACAGTGCGTGCAGATGAGAGACCAGAACTGGGGAGCTGCTGGAGAAGTGGTGAAGTGGGAGATGGGGTTTAGCACAGAAGAGGAACAGCTTCCCTACTGACTCATCTCTGTGAATCCAGTGAAATGCAGACTTCTTTCAGTTGGATTGTTTTTGCTCAATTATTCTGTATGTGGAAATACGAGTCACCCACGGTGATGTACGCAGTGTGCATGCGGAAGCATACAGAGGCTCAGTTGACACATGTCTTACCATCAGCATGCTGTAGAATGATTCAAATGCAGTGGTGGTTCAAGGAGCTGTCATGTGGTTGGTATGTCCGGTGTGGGTTGAGTTCAGCTAGAGCTGTATTCACAAATCATGGTCGTGAAGCTGAAGGGGTGGGATAATGATCTGCTGTTACCTAAGGAAACCTTCAATCACAAATTATACTGAGTCTATGGTAGCTGGGTTTTCATGGAAGAAAATTTACGTGGCAATCTAAAGGACATAGTTTATTATAAAGTATAAAACAGACCTTGTAATTCCATCACTGCCCTGCAAGGTGGCAGGTGTTGTCTGCTGACACATCCCCAGCAGTTCACACTGTCTGGGAACAGGTTTGGGATTATCTCAGTCTAACAGAACATTTAAAAACAAACAGAAGCCAAAGCAGGCTGTTTGTTGGACTTTCAGGCTGTGTGTGAGTGTGTGTTTCTGCGTGCAAAACTCATCCTGGCTGTTACGATCAAGATCCAGAAAAGAATGATGGGAGGCATCGAGTTCTTGCTGCCCTTCACCTTTCCAGCCCTGAAAATGTGTGGGATTGGCAGTTGTACACAGTTCTGGCACTTATACACAGCTCTGCTTCTGTCTGTTGCCCAAGATGGTGCCAGGCCCTGTGTAACAGATGGCCATTAGATTCCCTGGGAGGTCTGAGTGGTGACATGGTTGGTATGCACAGCACAGATTTTCTGCTCAGAGCATGGTAACTGTATATTAAAAACAAGGGTTGAGGCTGCTCTCCTGGAGGAACGGTGGATGGATTTCTGCCCTTGGCTGTTTGTCAGGATGGATCTTCACTGGGGATTCAGCCTGGGTCTCTATGCTCTTCCCACTACACCTGTGCTGTTGTGCCTTGTGTAAGGCTGGTTAGAAGGAAAGAGGAGAAAGAAGAGTGAACGTGACTCCAGCCTATTTGCTAAACCCTTGTGAGGGAAGCACATCCCAGGCCCTCCTCAAAGGATTGTTAATGTGTTTTAAATGATACAGTAATAAAACTCTCAGTTAACAAAGACACGTACCGCTAAAACCAGCAGACCAGACAAGCACTCTTTCACAGAACTGCTCTTTTAACTGTGCCATCATCTCAGTCCTTTTCCTTCTCAGTACAACCAGTCATAATTTTGCAATAATATGTATTTGAAAACCAGTGTATCTAATGTGACTCATGTGCTCGGGATAATGACATTCCAAGTTGAACGCGGTTCTTTGATTTCTGCTGCAGTTGGCCGAGACAAGGCTTTCTGTAAATAACATGTCTGGACTCGCAAGCCTTGCCCTGCACAAATACTGTGTTTTGTTAATTTGTGCTAGGTGAGGTGCCTGTGGGTTGTGTTCTGCTGCCTTCCATGGGGAGGTGGAAAAAGTACCGCTGCAGCACTGAGCAACGCAGCCTGGGCTCTTTGCTCATCCTGCATTGGGTGGTATCTGGTGTTAGCTTCAGCTGTATCACAGATTTTACAATGGACGTTGTAGTTGTGGACTCTTAGAACACACTGAAATTCAGAAGGAGTTTTTTTGTTTTATTGTTATTTTTTCTTTCCTCTGAAGTATAAAATGACCAAGGATGTTCTGATAAGAGACTGTCTTCTGTGTAACATATAGGAAAAGCAACTGGTAGAATAAGTTTTGCTACAGTTTGCTTGATGTTTCTAGGAGTTAAATCAATCCTACACTCTCTCCTTAGTCACTACATATAAAACAACAGGGTTGTTAAAAAAAAAAAAATCCCTGGGACAACTGTGGATTGTGGAAAGAAGTTCTTTATTGCCTTCATTAGCTCTTGTGGATTTCATCTTTCATCTTCCCACCAAATGGGTTGGAAGCTCATCCTTGTTTTTGAAACTATTGCATGAAGAACTGAACTTTACCTCGATCCCAGAGTCAGGATTCATGACCTCTGGAAGCTGGCCCTTAATTAGATGGAGTATGGTTTGGCCATGATTTAAGTTCTCTGAAGTTAAATCTCAGTGTGATATGTTAAAATCAAAGAGAATGTGCTGAGGAATGAAAGCAGCATGAGTTATTTGGTGATTTTTTTCCAAGCACAGTAGATGTAGTAAGTAGACTCAGTATTGAATCCAGTGCTTGCAGGTCTGCCTTGCATGTATTGCCTGTGCCCCTGGCAAAGATCTCACGTGGTCAGGATGTGTGCACCTATTGCATCAACAGCTGAGAGCTGGGAGCTGCTGCCAATGAGGTGATGCCCCACAGCAATCAGATCAGGACTCTGACTGCACTGTCTTTGGCTTGAGAGCTCAGCTCTGGGCTCCTGCTTTAAAGTTTTACATGGATTTTGTGCAGAACACCATGTCTCAAAGGAGCAGGCTGGAGGCACAGTATGTGTGTTGTTCAGGAAGCCCAGCTGCTGACTGGGTGGAAAAAAGATCTGCTCAAAATCTCATTTTATACTTTACTGTGCCCTTCCTTCCCTCTTGCTTCAAAGCCAGTCAGCAGACTTGCAAGATCAGCAGTCAATAAAATTGATGGAAAAGAGGAGATCTGTTTTCATTTAAGTGTTTCTTCTCTGTAGCTGCAATATTGTGGTAGAGCGGATGCTTCATTTGAAGGGCTGGGAGAATTGTAACAATACTCAGCAAAAGGCTCCCTACCAAATTGGGCTTTATTTCCCTATTGAGTCAAGTAATGGCTAGTTTGATGGTGAATTTCTTTGCTGTAAAATCCAGGGTGCTGAAGTAGCAGTTGTGAAAGGGAAGGGGATTTTAGTGCTGGACTCTCAAGATAGAGTGCTTGCTTTGCTGAAAAAAGCTGCTCCTTGTACCCAAACAAGGCATCTGAGCTTGCCAGTTGAGTTTGTTTTCTTCCTTTCTAAACAGAAGATAACTGGTTTTCCATAATAACATTTTTGATACTGGAGGACTTTGTCCATCTCCCTCATTTATTTATTTATTTTCATTTTTTCCTACTGCTTCATGTCATCCCTAGAAGAAGTAAAGCTGTTCCATTTCACTGTTATTTGTGGGTTCTTTGTTAGTTTTGTGTGGTTTGGTTTTGTTGCTCTGTTCTGGAAGGGGGGGAAGTAAAATAAAATGAATTTGTGTTAGAAATGAGCTCTGTTTTCTGGTTGTGCTCTCAACAGCACTGGTTAAAGCAGAAAAGATATTTTCATTATTTTTGTATGATAACCTCATTATTAAGAATTCTTACAGGAGATGTATCACTGGGTTAATAACACCTCTTCCAGCTGTACTTCCTGCTTAGAAACACTCTGCTTGTTCACTGGCCTGCATGTGAGAATGCTTTGGGAGATTGTTGCAAATACTGCAGAGGGATCCTTTCCACTGCCTCCTTTGCTTCAATACATTGAAGAATACAGCAATGGAAGCAACTGAGGCTGTGCTGTTCTGATTTCTCTTTAAATGCAGTTGTTTGTTCTGGTTCAATAAAAGTCCTGGAGAAGCTCATTAATTGATTTTTTTTTTTCCTGTGGATGTTAAACCTGCATGAATTATAATCTTCCAGTTCCTGCTTTCTTGCTGTGGAGGTTTTTCCTTTTTCATAGAGAAGGAACCAGGGGCTGGGTCGTGGTTGTCGCGTTCTGCACTTGAGAGATGTGCACAGACATGTACATCACTTTGGGGTTGGGTAGTAGAGGTTGGTTTTGTTCTGCCTTTTGGTTGTTTCTCTTTATTTGGTTATTTTTAGGGTTTTAACCATCAGTTTTAACCCGGAAGTGATTCTGGGAGGGAGTTAGGAGGAGTGGATCTCCCCAGGCAATCAGGAGAGGGCAGGCAGCCCCCAGAACCCTGGGCTGTGGAGCCAGAAAGGGGCAGCAAAGATTCACTGTGTGTATCCTTGGCTTCCAGGCTCCTAACCACAGAGAGGCATTTGAAATAGTGGGAACAGAGCACATTTCATTGCACTGTTTGATTCTACATTAGAACTGTTGTTCTCTTACTATTCTGATACCCTGATTTCAACTTTCAGAGCCTCTGAGAAGGTACAAGTCATACCACAGTGATGTTTACAGTACTTCGAGTGAAAGTCCATCCATTATTTCTTCAGAAGCGGATTTCAGGCAAGGTAAGATTTATGCTTTAACAAGACAAAACAAAACAAAACAAAAAAAAAAGTGAAGAAAATTGTTTGAAGAAAAACAAAAGAAAAAAGATGAGGGAAGTCTAAATCTGTAGTAGGAGTCTTGATAATTACCACCAGTCTGAAGTTGTAAGATGATCTCATATAATTACATAATTGTGTACAATTCAGCACAATTGGCAGTCTGTGCAGAAATGAGTTTGACATTTCACACTCTGAAAGGGAACTTGTCAGGAAAAAAAAAGGTGGAAATAGTTAACTTCCCTCGAGGACTTGATCTAAATGGCATGCAGCCTTCCCAGGCAAAAAACAGTCAAGCTCTTGCTGGCGCACAGTTGCAGTAAATTGCAAAAGCTTAATGTGGAACATATATGCTTTAATTATTTGGATTTCAGATGGCTTCACTGTAAGAATTAAGAAGTTGATAAGTTATAAGCCAAAAATGTTGATGTAATGAAAAAAAATGTCTCCTTGTATGACGATTTATGTTCGTTCTACAAAATCAGTGGCTTGGCAAAGCAGGAGATGGTGCGAAGGAGTTTTCACTGATGCATGTCATAAGTGTTTCCTTCCCACCATGGATGCGCAGCATGGAAAAGAAATGCTTGAGGTGTTCTTTGGAGTAGTGCTAAAATTGTGAAAAGATGTGAAGAGGAATACAGAGGATGAAACCAATAACCAGCTTGGCAAAGTCATTGTAAGTGGAGGCCATCAGCCATTTTATTGAAATGTAAGAAGAAGATTTCCAGGAAATGAGTACAGCGGCATCATGTGCATCCTATAGGCACTGCTCGACCCAGCCTCTGTACACATTGGTCTCAGCTTTCCTCATGTTTTTGTCTGTCCTCCTAGGAGGCCAGAAGCCTAGTAAGTGGAAGCAGGCAGCAACTAACAATCTTGGTCTTGAGACACAGTTCCTGTAACTCACTTCCATTCCATGTCTTGCTATTCAGACCAGGCTGCTTGTGAATGTCTGCCCAAAGTAAAAAATTTCTGAGGTTTGTACAGGTGCAAGAGAGCTACTTTTGGCTACCTGCACTGCTGGGCTCAGCAAAACAGCTGTAATGTATGTAAAGAATGATTTCAGAGTCTTCATTATCAAGAGCTCTCCTGCTGCCTTTGTTCATTGTGGGTACAATCGGAGACAAAAGCAGAATACTTTGCAAAATCAGATCCTAAATGTAGAATCTTAGTGCTGCTGCAAAGGACTTACCAGCAAAAGAAATGACTTGTCAACAGGAAAGCAGCAAAGTCCAAAAAGAGAAAAGAATGACCACTATTTTGTGAATCATAGAAAAGTGACAGATTTCAGAGACAGAAATTAAACACAAGAGTTCAGCAATATGCTGATTTCGTAACTCCCTTGTGAATTACAGCACTATACTATACCTAGCTGCTCTGATTCTGCTCCAGAGCAGTTTTTTATGGTGTCTCTGCCACTCGTACATTTCATGACTGACAAAGAAACATTTCATGCTGCAAAGATGTCTGTGCAGTTGTGTGTGGTTTTGTGGTTTTGATTGGATGGGGTTTTCTTGTTTTTTGTTTTGCTTTTTAATTAGGCTTATTTTAGCATTCTTCCTCAAAGAGCTTGTGGTATTGTAACCTTCATTGGAGGAAGCAGTAAGATCTCTGAGAACAGAAATGACTGCATAATGGCTGTGTGTGTAGTATCTGGAACATAGAAACCAGATTCCTTCTAAGTTGTCTTTGATTAAAATCTTATTAATCTCTGCTAAGTCCTTAATTTTAGATGGGATTGCTCCTTATGCTTTGTTGCCTAGTCCTATACTAATTTGTCTTTTGGTTTGCCAGTGAGAAGAAATGAAGGATTCAAGAGAGATGATGCCAGTGGTGCTTTGCCAGGTGCTGATGATATCTCCACATCAAGTCAAGCTCATTCTCAGAGGGCAAGGTAAACCATGTGAAAGCAATATGTCTTGGAATGCTCAGTCTCTATCAGAGAGATTACTGTAAAATCTGCAAGCAAATTTTTCATGAGCTTCTGTGTAACATTAGTAAACTGCGTGTTGTACTCAGAAGCTAAAAGCATTTCAGAAATGAATACTGCAGTTAGTATAAGTCTCATTGTACACTGTTGTATAGAGGTAACTATACCAGCCAGGAGTCTAAACTCAGCTCCTGTATTTATTCGAGACAGGGTTACACTCTGTCTTGCTGTGTCTCATAGAGGTCAGAGCTTATGTTCTGCTTGGAAATACTGAAATCATTTGTATTCCAATTATACTTTTCTAAAAGTTTTAGAAAGTATTGATATCAGTAAGTATTATTTTGAAATGTGCTCACTTAATAATGGAAGTATGGTATATAATTGCTTTAAAATTAGCCAGCAGCTGTCCATGCAGTTGCTTCTTCTGACAAGCACTTGGTTTCTGTTGGTGTTCCATGATTGTCTTTTTGCATTTGTATAACCTCAGCACTTACTGGGCAGGCCCAGTTAGTAACAACTTGTGCTTTCTGAATTGCCTTTTACCATTACATATATTGGAATATTGAGTCCGTACATCGTTGTGTTTTGTTTTGTTTTAAATTTATTTTTCAAACGCTGTTCATCAGTATTGCTTTAAAAGTGGGTTCTACTTTGTAACTACACCTTAGCACAGCAGCAGGTGCTGTGACCATACCTGCTGGGTTTTGTGAGTGCTTCCATTGGGAGTGTTTGAGCATCCTTCAGATGTGGACCTTTGAGATGGAAAATGTTCTTTTAGTCTCTGTCAGATGCTGAGTCACCTTGGAGTACTTGATCAAAATGATTGAAATTGCTTTTATTGTGGAAATAGGGAAGACTTGGACCTGTTTCTTCAGTGCAACAATAACAGCCATCTCAACAGACTTCTGTTTTGTTTGGGATTGCTCAGAATAGCCCAATATTTTAGGAAACATAACTTTTTATCATGGTGTTTCAGGGTACATTTGGATCTGAGAGACAGAATGTCTCGGGAGCAGAGGCAAGCAAACCATGCACTCAGACCAGCACAGAGGGCTATGGTTTACATTCAGCATACACACACTCAGCACACACAGGTATCCATTTCAGATGATCCCTGTAAGTGGAAAACAGAAACTCCTTAAGCAAATGCACTATTACTTACCAACCTTCTAGAGACAGCAAACCACTGAGAAGGAGAGAGGCGGAACATGCTGTTGTCTCCTCCTTCAAAGTGCACCTTCCTCTCTCTCCCACTGCTGCCTCTCTCCTGCTTTTATTCTCCCCGAGGTATGCAAGGTTTTTTCCACTTTCACACTGTACCCGTGCAGCCAATACATGGTACAGAGCCCAAGTGGAATACCTGCTTGCAAAACAAGTCTTTGTAAAAACAAGTAAAACTGCCAAGGTCAGCTCTCTCTACAATATAAGATATTTGCAGCTTACAGACACGAATATCAGTTCCCTTAAAGCTGTCAGAATACTTGGTTCCATCCCAGGATCATTCTTCTCTGACCATGGAGATTAAAATGAAGATTGAAACATCTGTTTCCACAGTGGTTTTGAATTCAACCCATGGAAGCTGCCAGTTCAATACTAAGGCTGTACTTAAGAATGAACCAGCAGTAATTGGTGGTTGCTGATAGAAAACTTCTGTATCTGTTTGCAAGACATTTCAGAAACTGACTGTAGTGTGTGATATGGAAGCAAGTCATACTGCTGTCAATGAATCAGGCCCATTACGGAAGTGGAAGTGCAACCGTTAAATGTTGCAGACTTTCTCATGGCTCATTTTACGATGTATTGTTTCACTAGATATTGCTCTTTTAAGCCTGGTGCCTTTAATGGAGCTTGTTTGTGTACATGTGGAATCCTGAAGAAAAATTCTGCTCTGTTTGCTCAGCTTGGCATCATCTTCTGCTTAGCAATGATGTGAATTTTACACTGATATAACTCCTACAGTCTTTCTCCAAGGCCTGGTATTCATTTTAAGTCTGCTGGTGTTGCTTGGCTTCACATCTGTGCCTATGCTAAAAGATATTGTTCAATAGCTGTGCGGAAAAAAGGCATAGGAGGGTACCACAAGTTCCTTACTGATTTCCATGCTTGTCCCCTCATTTCCTTAAGCTAAAAAAAAAAGCTTTTTCTACTGAAGTACCACGTGAGTAATTATAGTCTAGATTAAAAAGAAAGGCTCAAGTCTTGAAAACGAACTTTACATTTTTGTAGACTCATTGCAAAACAGTAAAGCAGCTAGGAGTTCCTAGTGTTGTTCCTACAATGATAGTTTGATAGTATCTCTATTAATTACATGAGCTGAATGGAAAGCAGGGCTGGCTGGCTCCTTCTTCATCATTCTCCAACTGCTGTTAAAGCTTTGCAGTTTTGTGCAGTGTAGAAAGGAGTGCCTTCAAAGACGGAAACAGAATTGAGCAGGGACATTTCTAGGGAAGTAATGCACTGTTTGCATCCAGAATATTGCACGTTGCTTCTTCAGAATGTTCTGTGCTGCAGAAGACCAAGGCTCTTCTGACTTCAGAAACACAAGTAAAGTACTTGCTGAAAAATAGTTCTAAGAAGCACATTCTCAGAGGTTTGGAGATTTTGGCTCATCATTTGATTTCAGGGGCAGTTTTTGACTGAATCCCCTGCTTGAATCCTTTCAGGAGCTGGGAGCAGTTTTAGTTCTCAGAGATACCATCTATACTTTGGTGCATTTTAAATGTGCTGCTCCTGTAGCATGTCATTAGAGAGTCTGCTTAATTACTTGTGGAATGAACCTCATACAAGTGAGGTATAGCAAATGGGGGAGTCTGCAGCCAATGCTAAGCAAGCAGTAGAGCTGCTCATTTACCAGCCTGCAGGACTCATGCTGCAGCCTGCTCCTGAGATAGCAGGAGTCTGATTTTGCTTTTTATTTTTAGGGGTTTTAGAGTAAGGTGAGACCCTTCTTGTGTTCTGTCACTGCTGTTACCCTTTGAACTTCTTGGAATGCTTGCCTTGTGATGTGCATATTTTTCCTCTTTGCTTCTTATATTTCTGATTTTTGCCCTTCTCTTTTTCCTCCTTTACTGTTTCTTCCTTTTTCCCTCTAGGAGCAGCTGCTGACACGGATCTCTTCCTTCTATTGCATTTTCTTCCATTCTCCTTTACATTCCATGTGCATCTCCATCCTCTCCTGCCCAAATGCATCACTTTTTCTCCATCTCTTCCTAACTTTCCCACTGCACTATTACAGAATGTCCACCTGCTTCCCTTCTTCCAGCCTCTTCCTCTGACCCAATCTGTGCTATCTCTTGGTAAGTACACACTGGGTGAAGTTCTGTACACTTACTGCTTTTGGAGTCGGCCACCTGTGTAATGGCTCATTTGCCATCTGTGGGTTAATGAGCAGCTGTGGGGCTGTGATTTGTACTTCCAACACAGGTGAAAATACAGCACAGCAACATGGGGAATGAGAGGAGAAACACTTTCATCTGCTACACTATCTGTTGGGAATGGAATTCGGATTTTTTTTGGTGGGAGTAATAATAATACCTGCACGATCCACATTTCTCAGAAGTGCTCTGCCTGTATCTGTCAACAGCATTTTCTCTGCTGACAGAGAAGGGGTGCACTCCTGGTCTTGGGACCCTGAGAGTGGAGCATATTCCACCTTCCATAGGAAGCTGTTTGCCCAAGCTTGGTGTTATTGCATTTAACCAAGGTGTCAATGTGCTTTCTCAGAGTGATGACAGCATTTGGATCCTACACCAGGAAACTGTTAGAAGCATTGCATTTTTGAGCTTCCTTCCACTTGCCCCCATGCACCTTTTCAGAAAAATGCATGCAAATTAAAAAGACAAAGCAACATAAGGATGCTATTTTGTGCAGTAACTTCTGATTGCTACTGCACACATCTACATGCTACTGGGAAGACACCTTTTTTCAGCAGTTGGCATTTTCACTCATGTGAAAGTGCTTTCAGATAAAGCCAGTTGCAGCATGTCTCACTTTTTCATATCATCTTTGATAATTCACAGATACTTATGTTCAGAAGGTGTTTTGGTTTTGTTTTGTGTTGGGTTTTTTTTTTTTTTGTTTTGGAGCCCATCCTTAGGCCTTGATCTGAAGAGCGCTCATGGGCATGTTTAAGTAGCTTCATTGTGAATATTCCCACGTTGATCTTAATAAACCTCCTTTCTGTGAAAAGCTGGGCTTGTGCACAAGTCCCTGCAGGTCTGGGGCCTTTCCTCATTACTGCGTCCTTTTGGGCACGTTATTAGATATGTTGCAGTGAGGGGCAGAGGAGGGAAAGGGGGATCACTGTTATAAAGGTGCAGAACAGTGGAAGGGATAATGAGTTAACATGAATGTGATCTTCCGTTGCTCCTTGAGAAGTTTCATGAAATTTCATTTGATGATTCAGTGTTTTTTGCTTTGTTCTTGGCACATCATTGCTATTTTACTGTTTGGGCTTTTCCACCTTAGCATAAATTGTATTTTAAGACTGTTTTTGTCTTGTCTGCTTGTCAGTTTCAATCTCAGAACATTTCAGAGGAAGTTCTATATGGTTTGCAGTTTTGGCATTCATTAGAAACTGTGCTGTGTGATAATGAAAGTACATTTGAAGTCACTCCCACAGATTATCATAGACAAAGGTGCTATCTACACAGGCATTTTCTTTTACTTTTTATTTGTTTTGTTTTTCATCAAACACATTTGGATTCTTATGAGAAACAGCTATATAAATTGTTGTGTCCTGAAAAGTCTATGTAAATGACCTTCTTACAACCAAGAGCTCTACATCAGTGTCAGTGCAGGACTTGAGTTTACATTTATTGGTATTTCTGAATTTCACTGCAGTGATGTAAAGGATTCAGAACACTTCCCGTGTTTTTCATTGCTCTAGTGTGCCATCAAATCTGACTTAGCTTAGAACAGGAATTGTAAACACAACTAATGATGGGTTGCTAGCAAAGTGAACTGAGCGTGCTGTTGTTTCAGGTGCCTTTGTTAAATGTGCTTTTTGGTGGATGAAAGTTCTGTTAGAGTTCTCCTATATACTTCGATTTAAAAATTGCCTGTCTAATTCTGTAAACTGGAGAAGAGCATTATTTTTTCTCGGTTTAGGATTTCTAAAGGAGCCGCGATTCACTTGTTTTGTATTTTAAGTTTAGAAATGTTTTTCCTTATGTATGGGAGACGGAGAGGAGTGTAAATTGTTTTGCTTTTTTTCTTCCTTTTTTACATTTCCAAACATCTCGATTTTTCAAATAAAAGGTGGCCTTCATGCACCCAAAATGGGAGATGACTATTTTTTCCTAATGAAAATAAATAAAATTGTCAGGACATTTGCTGATATGAGAACTGAAAGCTAATTTACTGTTTTCTCATAAATAGTGGGATTTCTTATTTTGCTTGCTTTCATTTTTTTTTCAGTTGCTTCATTTAGGCTCTCACTTATTGCCGTGCCTGTGTATCAATTAAGCAACTGTAGGATTTTAAAAGAAGCATTTATTTTTTCTGCTAGAAGAAGAAGATTCAGAAGAATGCCTGAATTCTACTGGTAATGACTTTTTTCCCTTCTAACTATATAGCAGGCAGCATGAAGTGCCATTTGAAGGCAATCTCGTCAGTCAAGAAGCGATGCTAAAGCGCCAGGAGGAAGAAATGCTGCAGCTGCAGGCTCGTATGGCTCTCAGGCAGTCTCGGCCCAACCTCTACCCTGGAGATGCAATCAGGTCCTCCATGCTGGATATCACCAGAGATCCGCTCAGAGAAATAGCCCTGGAAACAGCCATGACTCAAAGAAAATTGAGGGTAATGCCGTGATCTCAGCTGAACTCCTGTATTCTTTGAAACAGTGTCAGCTGAGACCATAGTACTTGGGATTCCTAAACCAGGTCCTGAAATAAGCAGTCATCAGTACGTTGGTGTTGTCTTGTAGGAGAGACTTTGGAGATTTTGTAGTATTAGCAGGCAGGTAGGCAAAAGCAGCATCAAAAGATAATGAAACAAAGAGCAAAACATGACTGAATGTCACGTTAAACACTACAGTATCCTAACAGGGATAAGAGACATTTTTCTTCTGTAACCTGTGGTGTTTTTAGCCAGTTCTATTTGCGTTGTTTTTCCGTAGTGGAACATAGATGTGTCCCACCACCTTCAGAGATTGTGGAATTAACAAACTGGGATGATAAAGAGACACTAAGAGGACATATTTTGTTGTTAGGTTCACCTGAAGCATTGTGCAAGCTCCCCTTTCCCAGCTTTTGCTGGGAAAAGTAGATGAAGTATGAGATAAAAGAGAAAGAGGAAGACAGAAATATAGGCGGATGGAGCAGTGATTGTTGGAAGAGATGGCAATTTGATGCCCCCTGCTGCTGATTTCAGTTCATTGGATTCTTTTCTTCTGGTTTGGATGGGAAATTGTGACATGTGACTTACATGGCAATTTGCTGTCCTTAATGCTGAGTTTTTCTCCGGTCCCATCACTCTTGCCAGTTGGTTCATGTAGGCCTTAAGTATTTGGATGAAACTTAGGCCTGTTTCTTAGGGCGGATTATTCATAGATAGTGTATGGACAGATTAAGCTCTCCTATAATTCCCTATATTAACCAATAGAATACTTGTTTGCCTAGAGGCTGGCAGAAATTGGCCAGAATCTCTGTGTGAACCTAGCAGGCAGAATTAGACTGAAGCATTTTAGCCTCTAGGAAAGGAGAGTTGGATGTTGCAGGTAGAATTTTTTTGAGGCAGAGTTGTCACCAGCACAGAACTTCTCAGTGTCAGGCAGCTGATGACTGAAAGGAGACCAAATGATCCCAATGTGCAACATGCACATCGTATTTTCAGGGAAGACGATATTAAATCCTAGCTTTTTGCCCACGAAAGGGAGGAAAACATTTATTGTGATAATGTCATCAACAGTGTTGCCTGCCAGTGTGTCTGGCACAGATGTGGGCAAAATGAGATTGTTCAAACCAACCAACTCTTGGCAGGACTTCCTTGCAATTTTCTAGTTTCAGCCTTTGGTTCCTATTGAGTGCTTACAGGGCAGGAGTTTACTGTGCCTCTTTCTCTTGTTCCAGTAACGCAGTATTCATTCATACTCTCATACTTTGCAGAATTTCTTTGGCCCTGAGTTTGTGAAAATGACGATTGAACCATTCATCTCCTTGGATCTGCCAAAGTCTATCTTGGTAAGAGAGGGGCTACTGAGCAATTGGTGGCCAGGAAAATATATTTAACCAATGAATGCAGCTTGACCGTGAGTGTGAACATCGGGATATTTTGTTTTGCCAAACACAGACAAAGAAAGGGAAGAATGATGATACGAGGCGGAAAGTAAATGTGATGCTTCTAAGTGGGCAGAAGCTGGAGCTGACCTGTGACACCAAAACAATATGCAAAGATGTCTTTGATATGGTTGTTGCCCATATTGGCTTAGTGGAGCATCACTTATTTGGACTGGCTGTTTTAAGAGGTAAGAATAAACATTTTCTGAAGCAGATAGGTATAGAACAACGAGAGCTAACTATACAGTGTTGGAAATAATCGGAGGCTGCCTGGCATGTACAAAGATGTCTCTTTCAGTTACATACTCGTGTATGAGGCAAAATATGTTCCTCAAGGAAGAACATATCTAATCAATAAAAACCTACATTTGTCTGAGTAACAGCATCTCAGCTTATTCCTTTGGGTTGCTGAGTGTTCTTCACTGCTGCTTGTTGCCTTGCAACATGTGTTGCTGTCTAGTGCTCCACAAAGATTGTGAGCTGGGTTTTCTTGGTATGTTCTCACAGCCTCTTGGGGGCAGCCCATGGGGATATGCTGGGGCAAATGGTAGGGCCTCTTGTACAGAATAAATTGTCTTAGGACTAAAATAAATTGTTTCTGAACTGTTCATTTTCTGCTTTTAGAACAAACCAGATGTTGGACTTCATTTTCCCCAAAGGGGAGAAGATCACTTTGGCAGCGCTAATGTATTGAGACCCACATTTCCTGTTTTTGTGTCTAGCTGGATAGCACAGAATTGTAGCACTCAGAGTTCTGGCATGAGTCAGAAAAACATAGCCTGAGAGCCTTCTTCATCTGTGCTTGCATCCCAGTGCCTTTGGCAATTCAGCCATGAAAAAGTTTTGCAGAAGTGTAAATTGGACATAAATAGTAAGGGAGGGAGGGAGTGACAGATTAGGAATTCCTGTGGGTTAAGAAATGTGAAGGACACCATGGTGCCTGTTTCATAGCTATCATGGGAGATGATTTTTCTTTTTCTGCTCTAGTATTTTGTTTACTAAAAAAATTATTTCTACTGCTGTTATTCAGTGTTCCCTTCAATAGCCATTGTGCCTATAAGCCATTGTTAGGACAGTAAGGTTTTCTGATGGCTGAACTGAATTTCAGAATTGGAAATCCAGTCCTGATCCTCCAGCTGGAAAAAATGACTTCGTTCTGTTTTTACCCATGTCCTTCTATTTAACATTCATGGCAGACAATGAATTCTTCTTCGTTGATCCTGACATAAAGCTGAGTAAAGTAGCTCCAGAAGGATGGAAAGAAGAGTCAAAGAAAAAGAACAAGCCCCCTGTCAACTTCATTCTGTTTTTTCGCATCAAGTTTTTTGTGGATGATGTCAGTCTTATACAGTGAGTGTATGAACATTTTTTAACCTCCTAAGCCCTAAGCTTATGGACAAAAATTGAATATTTATTAAGCACTCCTAATTCCTTAAAAAGAAGAGTACTGTTGATGATGTTTTTTGGTGTGTTTTCTTTTCTTTTCTTTTTTTTTCTTTCTAGGCATACTCTCACTTGTCACCAGTATTACCTGCAGCTGCGGAAGGACATCCTGGAAGACAGAATGCACTGTGATGATGAGACAGCCTTGTTGTTAGCATCCCTAGCTCTTCAAGCTGAGTATGGAGATTACCAGGCAGAGGTACACACATCAGTTTCATCTCTGAGAAATGATTGTTTCGCTGCTTAATAAAAAAAAATGGACTGTGAGCTACCATGCATGCTTCACAGTTCTGCCCTGGACAGAAAAGTCAGCCAGTGTGTTGTTGGCAACTGTAGTTTTCTTATAGTCTAACAGATAATAGACATGGGACTGTTGTGGAACCAATTCAAGATCCAAGTGTTGAGCCTTCCCTATTCAGTGGGAATGGATTCAGGCTTGAATAGGCCTTCAAAGATAAGTGAAATTAAGCTCTAGATCAGCACTGAGATGCAGAATCCTTCCTCTTACTCAGTCTGAGTTTACAGATCTGTAATTCTGTTATTTATCTTTAATCTTTATGCTTCAGTCATAGCCATATAACCCATAGCATATTGAGATGCTGTCACAAAAATGTTTTGTATTGTAGGTGCATGGCGTGTCGTATTTCAGACTAGAACACTATGTCCCAGCTAGAGTGATGGAGAAATTGGATACATCCTACATCAAGGAAGAGTTGCCAAAGTTGCATAGCACTTACGTGGGTGCTTCTGAAAAAGAGATAGAATTAGAATTCTTGAAGGTGAGTGATAGTGGTTCACTTCCTTAATCTGACTTTAAAATTCCTTTTGTGAAGGTGTGCATGGACTTTAAGTGAAATCAGAGGAAAACAGCTGGAAAGGAAGGGAGTTGAGAAAATCTTCTCAAAAGATTTGACTGTTACCAGTGAAAAGAAATCATGATAGATGAGAGAGAAGTACTTTCATTTCTTTTTCCATTGTCAGTATTCTTTTCGCTTTAGCTCAAATGCAGTAGTTAAAAGCAACTTCTGATCCTCATATTTGTTCCAAAGGAAGCTCTGATTATGAGGCAGCATATCCCACATTTCCTACATAATTTGTTTTTTTCATCTGTATGTGGAGGATGGGGGTGAAGAATTTAAATAAGGAAAATTTTTATTACAGCTCATACATTCTGTGCTGCTTGAGATACTTGGTATGAAGTAAGCCAGAAACATTACTGTGCAGAATTCCTTCTGCACATAGCCTGTAGAATGATAGGAAAGCTACATGTAATCACAGACATACTTGGTTTGTTCCAAAAGGACCAATAAGGAAATGTAATTACGGGTTTTGCTGCTATTGCTGATGAGATAGTGGTCAGATAACGCTTTGACCCACTGCCTGAAAATGGATTTAGCAGGTGAGAGTTTGCAATTAAGGCACTAGATAACAATAACATCTGTATTTCCATGATCACTTTGAGACCACAACAGCAGAGGTGATCTCAACTGTTGCTCATTAGGCAGAAATGTTCTTATAATTGCTAGAAATTGTGCTGAACAGGAGCTGGGAACTTGATCCTAGTTGAATCTAGGCTGACCAGTGGTGGGATGGAGAGAGCAGTTGGATTTCCTTGGCTGATACATTACATTGGTCCTTTCAGCAATGACCAGAAACAGCTAGAATGAATGACTAGGAGGGCAAAGTGAGCAGAATTACTTCTTTCAGCAGTCTCTGCTAGCATCACAAAATGGAAGTGGAGATCTGATTCTGTATTTGAGAAATGTATCCATACACCAAATGCATCTGACTGTTACTTTTAGCAGTTAGTGTGTGGCAAGTTCAGTTTACCCAGAGGTTTTAATTGTTCTTACTTCAGTTGTAAGATTTTAGATAAATCCTTGGTTTGTGTGCTACAGCATTGGGCATTGTATCAGCAGACACCAGGAAGTCTCACAACCATCTGGAACAGTTTGTGTTCTATGTCTCTGTTGTTGTAACATTTGTGCAGTGTGAGTAGAATCATCAATCAAAGAGGAAGCTTTTCTCCAAAATCCATTTATATATTTAGTACTGCAATATTCTTCACTTCAAACCCTTAGAGTTTTTATTGCACTGATCCATACAGCTGTGTCAGAGGCTCACGGAGTATGGTGTTCACCTTCACCACGTGTTACCTGAGAAGAGGTCCCAGACAGGCATCCTGCTGGGGGTGTGCTCCAGAGGAGTCGTTATCTTTGAGGTTCACAACAGTGCTCGCACTCCTGTGCTGCGTTTCCCATGGAGAGAGACAAAAAAAATTTCCTTCAGTGTAAGTGCGTCTCTTACCCTGCACCTTTGTGTCTCCAATTTCTATGTTTGTATCTCCAGATCCTGTTTCTTTGTGTTATTTCTGCAAATTACAGTGCACTTCTACAGCATAGTCTGTGGCTATGTCTTGTGTGGCTGAGCCATGAAAACAGTACTTCTAGCTCTCTTAACTTATTGGAAAGCTATGCCCATTTCTTCTGTGCTAAGGTTTTCAGTAGCAGACTGATTAAATAATAATAAATTACCATCTCAGCTTGCCCAGGCATAGCTTTAAAATGCTTCCCTGTAAAGCTCAAATTACTTCCAGTCCCTATGCATGTCTCTGATCAATGCATTTTCTTCAGGAAAATTTGAATGCCTTAACTGCACAAGCAAATAAAAAGTTATTTGTAGGGTAAAAGAAATCACCATCTCAAACTTTTTTTCATTTCCCATCATGTAGAAGAAGAAGATAACGTTGCAGAACACATCGGATGGTATCAAGCATTCGTTTCAGACTGACAACAGTAAAACCTGTCAGTACCTTTTGCATCTCTGCTCTTCCCAGCATAAGTTCCAGCTGCAGATGAGAACCAGGCAGAGCAACCAGGACACTCAGGACATTGGTAAGGACTGTGGTGCCTCACTGGTTTTTAATAGCAATCTTTATGTGCTTTGTGCTTTTCTGGATTACAGTCTGTGTGCGTACATAAAAAGAGAAGAGGCATAGAGCTCAGGAAAAGGAAGTGATGATATTATGGTACACAAGAAAGGGGATTTGCTATCAGTTGAGGGATAATAATTTCTTTTATGCACTTCTATGTCAACACAGTGATCAGAACCAGACATTGAGTTTTTATGGTGGAACTTTGGTTAATTGAAAGGGCATTTAGAAAACTGCAGAGCACTGAAACCAAAGTCACTCTTACTAAGGGAGGCTTTTGAGCACATGAGAATTCTCAGCTGGGAGTTGGAAGAAAGTATTCACCTGAAATCCATAGGAAAATCATGGCTTGTACTGGCAGGGATTCCTTCAACATCTAGAAAAGAGCCCTAAGGTACTTTTCCACAGGATGTGAACACAGCCATAGGCAGAAAAAGTGAGATTTTTGATGTCTGCTCCAGCAAAACCATTCTTACATAGCTCAGTAGGTCTGTCTGTGGTTGTGACTGGGACAGCTCTTTAATGTGGATACGGAAGTGGCAATTGTACACTAATTCATGTTTTGAAATGACAAAAGAAGTCTTGAACTGCTACATCTTCTCTATCGGTGTGCTTAGTGTGGGTTGAGTATGGATCAGTCAGGAGTTAAGGAGTCAAAATGTTGGCAAGCCCTAGTCAGCACTTTTCATTCGTTATTTGCTGAAGGAAGTGATCTCTTCCTAAGGCCCTGCAGTTTAACATATTAGTATGAAGATTCACACTCTAAGGGGATAAATAGTTTCATAGAATCACAGGGGTTGGAAGGGACCTCAAGAGATCATCGACTCCAACCCCCCTGCCAAAGTAGGTTCCCTACACCAGGTCACACAGGTAGGCGTCCAGGTGGGTCTTGAATATCTCCAGAGAAGATGATTCCACAACCCCCCTGGGCAGCCTGTGCAGTTCCAGCTTGTTTCCTATTTAGTGTTGTTGCACTTAAGCATAGCATATAGATAAGGCAGCGTATTATTGCTACATCCAAATCTTGTGTCCTTAGTGAGCTGCATGGATGTAGTCTGTACACATTTGATGATGGTGTGTACTGAGCATTATGTTTAAAGAAAAAAACACCTTGCTAGTTGTTCAAACTGCATGCCTTATACAAGGAGATCGTGCTGACTGTGCTGTGCAACTTGAATTTGTTTCTTTGTTTTAAAAAATTTCACAGAGAGAGCATCCTTTAGGAGCCTGAACATCCATGCAGAGTCAGTGAAAGGCTTTGGCATGGGTCGGGCCATCAGCACGGGCAGCCTGGCCAGCAGCACCCTGAACCGCCTTGCCGTGCGCCCTCTATCCGTGCAGGCAGAAATCCTGAAGCGACTGTCCTGCTCCGAGCTCTCGCTCTTCCAGCCACCCCCTGGCTCTTCAAAGGACAAGAATGAAAAGACTTCGTGGGAAGAAAGACCCAGGGTTATGAGCAAATCGTTCCATGATCTGAGCCAGAGCCATATCTCAGTTTACCCTCCAAGGAAGAATATTATCACGGCTTTGGATTCTTCCTCACAGAAAATAGAGGACTTAATGGGAAGAGTCTTTCAGCGAATGCCAAAATTTGATACTGGATCAGCAGCGGGAGCATTAAAACTAAACAAGTAAGAGTCTCTCTGAGCACCCTGAAATACCTTTGTGTACATTTGATGTACACTTTGCATGGATTTTAATTTATTATTCATACCATTATTTTATTACATTGATCCTTCCCTCTCCCAATTTCCTTTTCCCTCTGTCTGATTTCCCTTCTCTCCTTCTCCCCTTTAAGTTCAAAATCTCATGCAGGTTTAAGTAGAAGTCCTGAAAGAAAGAAAAATGAATCGGACTCATCATCCATGGAAGATACCGGGCAAGCCTATGTTGTAGGTCAGCACACAGAAATACTGTCACTGTATTTACTAACAAACTCTACAGGTAGTGCTTTGATATTCGTATTAACTGATGGTAATTTTTTGACTTGAGAAAGGGATGAGGGCAAAGTTAATGCAGGGAAATAGCCCATGATTCCAGGTTGGTTCTAGCAAATAAAGACATATATACATATTGTATATACTGCTATGGACAAAGTAACCAATTGTTCTAATACCACAGGTGTCCAAAGTACAGCACGCAAGTTAAGTCCCAGTAGTATTAAAAAAAAAAAAAAAGTGCGTTCATTAAAAAAAACAAAAACAAAAAACCAACAAAAAAAACCCAACAACCACCAGTGCTTCAAAGCAGCTGAATACACTTGTTTCCCACAGTGGGATATGGTACGTTAATTTTTAATATCTCTCATCATTTTTTGCTTGCGGGAGGTTCCCTGTTAGAGTAATAGAAACTAGGATGACTAAAGTATTTGCAACATTAGCTTGCTTTTTGTGTTTTAATATCCTAACATTGATTGTTTATGGAGCTTTACGACAAATGAGAGATGGGTAAGCACTCAGACAGTAACATGCAAACACCACGACTGCAGTGAAATTGAGACTGAATGGAGAATTGGGGCTTTTCTGCATTGTGAACAGAAGCTGCTGAAGAGGGACATAAGACATGCATTTCTGTAGTGACTAAAGCCGTTTCTCTCATGCATTTAGCTTAACCCATGATCTCTGGGGCAGCAACTCTAATCTTAGGTATATAGTAGGTAGTCTTGCTGAATTCCATTGTTCATGCTGGGAAACGTAGCTCATCAGCTGAAACTTCAGAGATCGGATGGTTGAGAAAGCCTGGACTTTGCTTGACAGAGAAGCTTGAATTATCTTACCTCCTTCCATAACTTAGTATGTTTTTTATCCCCTTTAAAATACTGTCACATTCCCTTGGCATTTTCCAAACAAAATACGACCCTGTGTGCAAAGCAATTTAAATAGAAATACATAGAAATGCTTGTTAGAAGAAACCCATAGAAACTACATAGAAACCCAAATTTTTAATGTGTAAAATCTTGCAAGGCTGCTGTTCTGATGCTTGATAAAGTTAGGTATATTCATCAAATTGCACTATAAAATTTGGCCTTTGACTTAAAGACCATTTTCTTAAAGCCTTGCTGATTTCTTCTGAAATTTAGAGTGGCTGAGAAGGCCATACTTCTGTTCTTTCTTTAATTCTTTGCCTTTGAATGAGCTTCCACCTACCTGAACTTTGCATTGCAACCGAAACGTATTAATGGTTGGAATTTGTTCAACCATAACTACTTTGTTGTTTGCTTATTTTAAAATTAAGTACTCTGCTGTTGTCACGGGCTCATGCATGTTCTATGTAAAGTCTAATGCATCATCATAACATCCTTGGGGAAAATAAGAAATGATATTAATATCTAATACTTGCATTCATATTGCAGGTGTTAGCATGAGTAGCTCTGGAAATCTTCCATCATCAACACCATTAAAAGAGAGCAGTAAGTTGATCAATAAGAATACATCCATTCAATTGGTTAAGACAGTAGCTTTTCATTTGTACTTGTTGAGAGTTTCACTGGCGCTTATCCTGTTCTATGACTATGACACTTCTGCCAGTCAGCTGAGTGGGACCTTTGTCTATATCTATCTCAAATATTGGTTTGGGGTTGCTTCTGGAGGGAGATTTTCACATCTGTGAAATACTTTTCAGCTGTGAAGAGTGTCTGTCCAGTTTGACTCCTGAAAAGGGCTGTTACGTACAATAAACTCTATTCTTCTAAGCTCCTTTCCCATGCTTGTGTGGCTGATGGTTTTGCAGTGCCCCAGAAGACCATGTGCTGACTTTTGGCATGGGTAGGGATAGAAACCCTTTTCCAGTGGTCTGTTTGCTGCATTCTCTTGCACCAGGGTTTTTTGCCTGTTAGTGGTGTGTAGAGCTCATTAGGTTTCTGTTGCTGTGGAAGTGTCTGTACCACTTACAGCAAAACTGGGCCAGCCACTCCAGTCCAAGCAAGTTCCATCTTCTCCAGGTAGATAACTCATGAGTTATCTATCTATCAGACTGACAGTATGCTAGCAACTTAAACAAGATGAGATAGGTTATAGTAGATATTTCTCATGTTGATTGTTGCAGTTAAAGACAACTGTTAAGAGAATTTACTTAGTAACCTTTTAGTATCTTAGAAACATAGAATAGCTTGGGTTGGAAGGAATAATCAGGCTACCCAGGGTGCTGCCCAGCCTGGTTGTGAGCTCCTCCGGGGATGGGCATCCACAACTTCTCTGAGACAATCTTCCTTTCACAACTGGACTCACTGTTTTAGAGAGGATTTTCAGGTTATCAGAGGAATGATCTCTTCTATGGAAGAGAACTTAAAAGCAGACCTAAAAGGATGTCAGTGTGCATGCATTCACCTGTTGTCTGATTAAGAAATGTTGGCTTTTCAGGTGACTCTCTGCAAACAACACAGAGCAGAGTTTCCTCACCAGAAAGAGAGATCACTTTGGTGAACCTGAAAAAGGATGAAAAAATGGGCTTGGGTATGTGGTTTTAACATTGTTGAATTGTTTTGGATGTTTATGGCAGCTGAAAATAAAAGATTTTGTGTTCTGTATTTAAGTATTTATTGTAGGACTGAGGAAAATAGTTATTAGCGGTATTTTAAAGGCATTTAAGATGCAGAAGCCTAGACTTTCTTGCTAACACCTGCTGCTGATTTGAGTGGTGTTGGGCAAATCAGTTTCTCTGTATTACGTAAGGTCTGACATTTCTGATTACTGTGAAATAATCATAAAAAAGGGCATTGATGGTCCATCTTTTATGTTCAGATAAAAGGTCTGTGTTGTGTGGACACCTCACAGCTGTGATAACGTAGAGGTTTTCAAGAACCTTATAAAGCTATTATAAATGAATTGTGTGCTTTTTTCTTATTCTCATCATATAGTTGAACTGAACTTTAACTATTGAGGTTTAGTGAGCCCAGAAACTGAGATATTTGGATTCCATTCCTTGTTTTTTTGCTGATGTTTTTCATAAACCCACGTCATGTTGGATGTCAATTTCGTATCAGATACTTCAAAGAACTCCCCTAAACTGTATCTCTGTTCTGTCACAGAGGACTATTAAGTAAATATGAAGGTAGAAAAAGTCCTGAGATCGTGTTTAGTATTCACACTGCACAGTAACTGAAGAGTTTATTAAACACAAGAGCAATTCATAGTGTCTCGCTTTGGCCTTTTTTGCTGTCTGTTACTTTGGTCTTTTTGTTAGAGCGGAGAAAGTCTGACATCTTGGATGTTTGTATTTCTTAATCATGAATGTCTTTCCTAGGTTTACTTTGCAGAATTGATAGAAATAGATTGGAAGCTTCAAAATTAAAAAACAAGTTTGGTGCGCTTTTAATGCAGATCACTGGGTTTGAAGAACCTACCTCTTAACAGCAGGGTCAGATATTTAGATGAGGCATCTAAAATCCTGAGTAACAGAAAAAGCATGTAATCTGGCCAGTGGGAGCATACACAGTGTCATCAGAATGTGCGTGAGTGTCTCTTGCCCTGATTGGAGATTTCTAAGAGCAAGGCAACTATAACCAGGTCTGAGCTGCTTTAAAAATAAATAAATGAATAAGAATGCAATGAAGCTTTATCCAAAAGCTTTACCTTTTTTTTTTTTTGTTTTTACTGTTTACTTTCATGTAGACTTCTATGAGATATATAGATTTATTTATTTTTATTTTACATTTATTAGGATGACAAAGTTTTTTGTCTGCTTGGAAATACCAGCTTGTGCTGAGCTAAGTTAGACCCTGCTCACTGACATGTGTGCATGTTTTGGGCCTTTTTCAATAGGCTTTCAGATAGTTGGTGGAGAGAAGACGGGAAAGCTTGATCTGGGAATTTTCATTCACTCAGTTACTCCTGGAGGGCCAGCTGACGTGGAAGGATCTCTGAAACCAGGTGAATGGTGTGAAAATGGAGAGGTATATTCATGACAGAAAAGACCAGATTCCTCCATAGTGCAGTTCCACTCCATATAGCTGCCTTAGTCGCTGTAACACGCCATCCTTCTGGAGAACTTATGAGAACTAGTTATATGTCTGTTAAACAGTATGAAAATAAAAGTAATTTGCATCAAAATAAAAATGGTAATAATTGGGGCTCTTTTTTCCAACATCAGGTTAATTTCTGTAATTTTTATTGTATGTATTGCATAGATTTTCAGAGCTGCACTCTCACATTGTTAATTACTGAAAATGTAATGTTGGATTATATCTAAACAAAGACTTCTGCGCAGGACACCGACTGATATCTGTGAACAGCACGAGTTTGGAGGGTGTCAGCCACCACACAGCATTAGAAATTATAGAGAATGCACCTGAGGATGTAACGCTGGTCATCTCTCAGCCCAAGGAAAAGCCATCCAAAGGTATGGAGAGAAGTATTAAACCACTGATCTGAGCAGCTGACCTGGCTGACCATCGATTCTGTGCAACTCTAGTTAATATGTGCTGAAAATTGTGTTTTGAGACTGACAGAAGAAGCGTTAACCTTTACAGTTGGATCATCTGGGGTAATTTTCAGTGAGGGCATACTGGTTGCACTTTAAGTAGAAAGCATTTTGCATGATACGGCATGGCTGTAAACTGAGAAATATGTGTAACACTGTAGACAGGATGTGACCGGTCCCTGCTGACTGTCTTCCCTTCTGACTTTCAGCGTCGTGCAGTGCCACACATCTCACTAATGGAACCAGGACCTATGTAAGGAGGCCGTCATCAGTGCGGGACAATGAAGCAGAGTCCTCTTCGGAGGAGCCTAGCCGCTCCCGTGCTCACCAGAGGGCTATTGCAGGCAGCGTGTCTGCCTTGTCAGGGGGCAGGCGGGATGGGAGCGTGAGCTCCCAGGACTCCAGGACAGAGAGTGCCAGCCTGTCCCAGGGTCAGACAGCAGGCTGCTTCGGCAGACGTGCCAGTGGCAGAGCCCAGCAAGATCTACAGAAGTACAGTGACTCCCAGTCTGGGGTTTTGAAAACTAATGAGAGGAGAAGGTCATCATCGGACAGTACTCGAGCCAAAATGAAAAGGTCGGGAGTTGTGGAGTCTGTGGAGTACTCGGACCGAGGAGATTCTGACATGGATGAAGCAACTTACTCCAGCAGTCAGGAGCAGCAGGTTGCTCAAAAGGCACAGTTTATTTCATGTGAAAGTTTCCCATTGGTGTAATAATGGCGCTGAAATAGCTGTCTGTTGGTGTGAATGAGGTGAAGGGGTGTGGGGGAAGGGCAGCCTAACCCACAGCTTCTCTTCCTAATGGCACATACTGATAATTGATTTCTACCCGTTTGGTGATTTTGTTCAAAATAAGTGGAGAAATTCACTCCTGGTATTTCAAAGCATTTTCCAGCTTCACCATGTCATGTCACAGGCATGTCTTATTCAAAGCAGATTCTGCTTTAGAAGGAATGTGTAGTGCTCTTGTTGATTCTGTAAGAAACATCAATTTACTTATTTAGTTTTGTCTAATATATTCATAGTCTGATGACAGTCCTGAAGAGACAAGCTTATTTACTTGAAAGATACATTGTTTTCCCTAGACTAGATAAAAGTAGTACTGATGTAAATGAAATAAGATCTGTAATAAGAGTAACAACTGAACCTGTATCTTTTGACATTGATCTGAGCAATGGAAAAATGCTCTTATCTAATGAAATTAATTCTTGTCTCATGAAGCTCTGACATGAGCCATGCCCTTAGCAAAGATAGGTTTCACTTTGCTGAAGGTACACAGAGGAAAGTACTACAGATTCACCCCCTAACCTGTGTTCAGCTCATGAAGAGAGTTGGATTAATTTAGGCAAATTAGTGCAACAGAACCGAGGCTGCTGTGACGGTGAAGTTCTAGTTATGTTTTCTGTGTTCCATGACATGAAAGACTCAGCTGCTGAAGGCCAAATATGTTTCTGCACTAAAGCTGTTTGATTGCAGCTGTGGAACAGTTAAAGCAGTGTGTCTCACGAACCATACAGGCTTGTACTTTCCCATGTGGAAACCTTTTGGCTGCAGCTGACTCAGAAACACATCCTTTAGGATCTTATCCATACAATTCTGTTCTAACAAAAAAAAATCTCTTTTGTCTTTCTTGTTTTTATTTTCTTTTATTTTTTTAATAAAGGAATCTTCCTCAGTGAATACAGCCAACAAAATGAATTCTAAAATGGTTTCTGGAGAACTTCTTAAACCAGGAGATATCTTTGAGGTTGAACTAGCCAAAAAAGATAACGGCTTGGGAATAAGTGTCACGGTACTGTTTGACAAGGTTTTCAGATGTTTTCTCTTTTTCTCTACTCCCATAACCCATTAAATTACTAAATTCCAAGGAAGCAAAATATTTTCCGGAGTCGCTGCAGAGCATGTAGTTTTAATGGCTTACAATTAATCTTACCAAAGCTGGAAGATAGTATTGTAAATCCTTCATGCCATCTCCCCTTCAGGTAACCCTCATTTGATGTGAGGCCCCAAAGTCCCTATAGAATCTCATCACAACAGCTGCTTTGCAGGTGTGAATAGAAAAATGGGCTTTATCCCTTGCTCCCCAGTAACGTAGCAGGTTTGCTAGGGGGAAAAGTTAGAGCTCTCCTGCTGGGCATCAGATGCAGAAAAGAGGTTGTGTTACCTCAGAGTAACTGCACACCGCACACACGTGTACTGTGTTGTGTCCTCCCTCTGCTGGTTAAAAGGCAGAAAGCACAAAATTACTGAGATCCAACTAAGACCTCTCTGGCACTGCCTCCTTGGGAGGTTACTGTCGTTAGGAGAAAAAAAAGTACTTTTATTCAACAAATTTCTCATAAGGTTATAAAATTTTATTGGTGATTTGCACTTAAGGACCGCCACACTTCACAGTAGCACTTCAGAGGTGAATAGAATGAATCTTAACTGAGATGCACACAACTTTAACTGTTCTTATTTTTGTTTTGTGTTCAGAAATGCATCTGAGTATTTTAATATTCCAGAATTATCGCTGGTTGATAGATCGGCAGACTATGCAATAATTTGAGAATGGAAAAGTAGCATAAATTATAACAACAGTGAGCAGCTATTAACTGTAGATTGGATCTATTGGGTTTTAGTGGCTGCTTATATCTAAACCGAGTCTCTCTTCTCCCAAGTGTGGGAGTATGGATAGTGGAGTTAGAATTTGCAACCACTGAAGTTGCATTCCTCTGTCAGGATCTCAGTGCGAAGTGTCTGGAGGCACAAAGGGTGAGAAGGACATGGTTACTGAGCAGCAGCAAGCCTGCTGCATATCTACAGGAGCCTTGCAGAAACTATCACAAAATGCCAGCAATGCAATGATGGCCCTTGGAGGATTACCAAGTGTGATGCCTTCATTGTGCTTTCCTTTTTCATTGTCCATGCTGAGCCTTGTTCTGCCATCCTACACAGTGGTGAAAAGAAGAGGGACATAACCAGCTCTGTGCTTTAATCTTTCAGATGTAGCATCACTCACTTTCAGAGTGAACATTAACGTTTTGTTGGTCTCCTTCCTCCCCCAGTTTGTGGAGCAGCTCTGACAGTGCAGTGTTGGCTGTCTGAGAGACTGGAATGCAAAGGTGCACAGAAAACAGAGCCACTTGAGCTTGAGCAGTTTTTTCAGTATAGATAAACAAATTTCAATGACCTGGGGGAAAAGAAGCACTCCTCAGTTTGTGTTACATCAGAGGGTGAATTGGAGTAGGACACCGCATGGGATATATCTCCTCTTTGGCTCTTGCTGCCTGCTGTGCTCACACAGTTCTTGAAGCTTTGTGTGCATGCAAGCATGTAAAACTCCAGCACAGCAGACATGCTTTGCTGCAGGATACCTCCTTGACTGGAGTGCATTTGCATTGTGATGCGTTGTGTTTGTAGTCTTCCACCCTAGCCTGACTCATAACAAACTGCATGTCTGTGAACCATGCTTTGTAAAATGTTTTTATTTGACAATTTGGCCTTTCCTTTTATGTTCCAGTAGCCAAAGTGCTTCCTTGAGTGCAGCTCTCCTTGTAGCATGTTGTATTGAATTACAAAGTGTTCTATCTGTACAAATACTCACAGATCCTATTTTTGCTCTCCTTTTAGGGTGGTGTAAACACGAGTATAAAGCACGGTGGTATTTATGTGAAAGCAGTTATTCCAAAGGGAGCAGCTGAAGAAGATGGCAGAATAGAAAAAGGTATTTTGGGTCACTACATCAGGGGTTCTTAATGTGAGAAATGGGCAGAGAACTGTCCAGGATAGTTTTGAGGATATACTGTGGCTTGGAAGCTGGAAAATCTGTTTGTCAAAAGCACAAGAAGAGAAGGCACCAGGAGGAAGAACTGCTTTTCTGAGGTCACATGTTTATGGTTTTAATTCAAAATTTTGTCCCCCAATGGAGGGCTGTGGTAGAGATGGATTGAGGTTGGACTAGATGATCTTAGTGGTATTTTCCAACCTTAATGATTCTACGATTCTATTATTTACTTCAGTCACTGCCTTTGTTAGCTGAGAGTTTCATGTTTCTGTGTTTTGTTTATGTTGTGCTTCACTTTTTCTCAAATAATGCACTTCTTCTTTCTAGGTGATCGTGTGCTTTCTGTCAATGGAATTAGTTTGGAAGGTGCTACTCATAAACAAGCTGTGGAAACGCTGAGAAACACTGGGCAGGTCAGTGGGTAAAGATCCTGACATGTTAGGAAGAAACATGTACTGTGGACTATGCCATTTCCATAGCCACTGCCCACTAACCAGAGGTTTCATCTTTTCAGGTGGTGCATCTGCTGTTGGAAAAAGGACAGCTTTCAGTGGCAAAGGCTCACGCACCGGTAACACCGCAGTGCACACCTCCAAATCTGGCGTGTGAGCCTCAGGAGAAACCAGCAACAAGAGCTACCAAAGACTACAGCTTTGTCACTGCAGGTCTGGCCATGTAGGAAAACTCAGGACACTGAAAGCATCCTTTAGTTTTATATAATTGTTTTTCTGTATCTCCTGTGGAATAGAAAGGCAGGAGAAGGAGCTGGTAGGAATTCATACCTAGCCCCTGCGCATAGTGCAAATTTTGCCTTTCTGTGCCATTACAATTTGTTTTGAAGGTTTCTTTTCACATCTTGTTAACACAGTTCAGTGACTATTAACTGTATGCTCTCTCACTGTTCTCTTTTTGTTTCCAGTTTTACCAGCAGGCCAGGGCTGTAGGATTGCTGAGGTAGAAGGGTGCTGCTGATTCTGGTGCTGCTAAGACAAATGTACTAAGTGGAGGTTAAATCCTCATATATAACTGAGAGTTCCTTTTATATATAACTTCTGCTCCTGTCTAGATGGAAGCAGACATCCAGAGTTGGGACTGGAGAAAGGCTAGCTGTCTGCCTGACCAGAGGCTGACATCTCCCATTTCCTCCTGCAGAGCTGTGCAAAGGGAGGGGAGTCTGTGCATGTGGGGAAACTACTGCTGGTGCCTTTTGGTCTTCTTTCCTGGGTAGGTTTTATTCTGCTTGCCCAGAGCTACAGTTGCTGCTCTCACAGGTGTGTTCAGTGGCCAGAACAGGCACATCACTCAGCTATGGCAGTCTCCTTAATGGGTTTCTGGAGGACTGAACTTTGGGGACACCTCCATGTGCTGTGTGGTGTAAGGAAGGCAAGCCATCAGACAGAGAGTATCGTGGCTGAAGGCCGAGTGCGCAGCCTTTGTTTTAATGGCCAGTGTGCTGTAGGAAATAATGTGCTACCGCTTCTCTTACAGAGAACACATTTGAGGTAAAGCTGCTGAAGAACAGCTCAGGTCTTGGGTTCAGCTTCTGCCGTGAGGATAATCCCACTCCAGAGCAGCTGGGCTCAACCATTGTGAGGGTGAAGAAGCTCTTCCCTGGACAGCCTGCTGCAGAGAGTGGTCAGATAGACATTGGAGATGTCATTCTCAAAGTTAATGGGGCATCACTCAAGGATTTGTCCCAGCAGGTTAGTGATTTCTACTGTCTGCTTAGTGATATAACTTGTGCTGTGGTAGTTCTGCACATCTTGGTGGCTCTGTCTAATACTGAACCCAAATATGGCCATAGGAAGTCATCTCCGCACTGAGGGGAACATCTCCAGAAGTTTCTCTTCTCCTTTGTCGGCCACCACCTGGTATACTTCCAGACATCGATCCTGCTTTGTTGGTAAGGCCTACAGCATAAGATTCTTATTTTTTAATTACTGTTTGAGGGTTCATTTATTTGATCTGGTGGGTTAGTTAATTAAATGCAAGATAGAGATGGACAGATGTGGGAATTGTGCTCGTAGAAGGTTGGCTGCTGTGGACTGTACTGAGAAATTCACAGACATGGGTTTTGTCTTTGTTACATTTTTTATTTTTTTATTTTTTTATATTTTTAATTTTGTATTTTAAGATATTTAGATTGATTTACTGTGCTGTTTTTGAGGTGGGGTTTCCTTTGTACCTCATGGATTTGAAGTTGATCTGAAATAGAAACTGCAGTTTCCTGTAACGTGTGTGAAATATGTTCTCTGAAACAGCAGTTTGTCTGCTTCTGGTGTATATAAACAACTAGGGAAGAGATTGTTATATTTACTTGCTGGAATTTAGAGATGCCCCAAGAACAATTTTTTAAGTATTCCAGTAGTTAAATTGGAAGAACAGGCAGACATTGCTGGATGCTTACAAAAAGTAGAAATTAAAGTATTTCTGCAAAAGAGACTGCAGAGAGGAGTTTGTCTGAAAAGCAGGCTTTCCATAATGTAGGAAAGTGTAAAAGGAGTGGAAGCAGTTCTTCTAATGGAGTTATTTTAATCTTGTGTTCAAAGTGGTAAAGCTGTTCAAGCCCAATGTCAGAAATGTAAATGTATACAACGTGATGATAGAATAAGAAAAGGAGATGGACAACTAAACAAAATAATAATAGAAATAACTCACCCTGTAATTCATTTCAAGTACAAAATATCTTTGATAAAAGAGCGCATATGGGTGAGGGGAGGCAACAAAGAAACAAGTGACATTTTGTTTGTAACACAGTCACAGATCTTTATGTTCATGAATGCAAAAATTGGCCCATAAAAGCGTATACACGTTTTTTTAAATCTGTTTCCCTTATATGATTTTGCAGTTCTTTAGCACCATATATTTCAAAGTTCTGCATACTTTGTCTTGGCAAAGTTGTGTTGAACTTGATGGAACTGCTTTGTGATACATTCATCGAGCTGGAGCTACACCTAGGTGGAAGAGGCCACTCAGTCACAGCCTTTGGTAATTTTATGCAGTCTTTGCACCTGCAGAACTGGAGTTTAATGCATTTAAATGTCCTTGCTTTCTGTAGACTCCCATCAATTCACCCCTACAAGTATTTCCAGATGTCAACAGGGAAGTTTCTGGTCCATCAAATGAAGAACAGGGTGACAGCTCAGATGAAAATGAAACTACTGATCTGAGCAAGAGAAGACTGAAGTCTCCCTCTAGGAGAGACAGCTACAGTGACAGCAGCAGGAGTGGTGATGAGGAGGCGATGGACTCCTTGGCACAGTTGGGCCCTAGCTGGACTTCTGCCCTCTGCCAGGCTCCTGATGAAGCTGTGACACAGGCATACAGCCAGCACGAGGCATGCAGTGCTCAGGATGGTGCTCTTCACACCATCTTGTATCCTGCGCATGAGGCAGGACCTAGCAGGTCACAGCTTGAGGACAGGTGAGTAGCTCATAATGATCCCCATAGTGCATTCATGGGAACGCTGCTTTTGTTTTGCTTGCTAGATCTGTATAAAATCAATATTAGTTCACGTATTCATTTTCAACAGCCGTTTTGTGTAAGCTGATCCTTGATGTGATGTGCTTGTTTATCTCCAGCACTCTGCCGTTGGATTTGACGTCGATCCCACCCTGTAGAACCATTCCTGAAGTTAGCACATCTGTTTTAATAAACAGCTGTTATGCTGCTTCTGCTTCTGAGCTGCCTCCACGCCTGGAAGGAGTGGCTTCGCTACTCAGCCAGCTGGAAAAAAGTGCTGAAGATTATGAACCGGTAATTTCCTGTGTCTGTCCTTCAGTAGTGTAAGTGTACTCCCTACTGTGGCAACTGGAAGTTTTTTTTTTTCCTCTCTGAGGTTTTCAGGGATTGATAATATTTCCCTCTGTGAGTATGAATGCATCCCTGTGTGCATAGGCAGATTTGCATACATATATTTTGGGTGTTGTTTTATCCTAGAAGCTTGGTGTTAAACATTTCCCTAGCTCTAGACAAGTTCTCAGGGCAGCCTTATATGCCAGTTACCTTGCTGCATGACTGGCTGGAGATCATGGGATAAATGTGGGCAAAAGGGGGCCTCAGGAGACCCTGTTCTTTGCTGCTTTGCCTCAACATTTTGTGCTCTGCCACAAGATGCAGTGAAGTTTTGAGACTCTTCTGAGATAGCTTCTTGCCACCCTGTAAACATTTGTGCTGAGTATCTGTAGGTGCTTGAGCTTCCATAGCCTCATGTAATTGATTCACAAATAAAAAGAACATGACACCTGAGCCCTGGCACTTTTCAGTTGTGGAGGCCTCCCAGGTTACACAGCTGTTCGATCCACTACACCCTTTTTGAGAACTACCAAAATGTTTCCTTTTTAGTCTCTTCTTCAGAGGTTTTTTTAACAAACCTTCATGCCATTGTGTGACTGTGTTAATAAAGCAGATATGCATCTTTCAAATGACAGTTCACGCAAATAAAAATAGAGAAGGTATATGCATGTGTGCAGTACCCAGGGGAGATGTAGTTTTGTCTCAGTGCAGGAAAACCTATTCACCTACTTCACTTGAATAGCTCCTGCTGTGTTGTCTTTCCCAAAAGCCTTTTTATGTATGATAGCTATTTCAGAGTAAAGCAAGGTGTAAATTTTGACGTGAGCCTTCACAACTCTGTTTAGATCATTAGGCCTTCGGTCAGCTTCATGCATGTCCAAATGAGAAGCGAGTGCTGGATACAGCTGAGCGGAGCCTGCTCTGACATATGTCTCAGTGCTATCCAGGCTTCTGTTCCATTTACACCAATTGGTGCATTAGTTATCTATCAGTCTTAAATTCAATTCGCCCATGGTCTAAAGCTGCTTCTGGTTTTTTTTTGTGTTGTTAAGTGCTACTTTCTTCCCCTAGGAAGTAGAACTCCAGATCACCATGACCAAGTCTGAAAAGGGCAGCCTGGGCTTCACAGTGACCAAAGGCAATGATAATGTGGGCTGCTACATTCATGACATTGTTCAGGATCCTGCCAAAAGTGATGGGAGACTGCGACCTGGAGACCGACTCATAAAAGTGAGAGAATTACCATTTCCAGAGAAAGGGGCTGAGTGGAAAAAATCAACTTTGAGCCAAAACCAAAACAAATAGTGAACTCTGTTGTGTGATAAAGTTAAATTGCTGAAGTAGCAAAGGTGTGCATGGTTTTTCGCAGTTAGACAAAGGGATTACAAGTAGGATAACACTAAGAAGGTTGCTGAAAGGAGTTACAGCACATCCTATTTAAAACATCCTATTTAAAGAGAGAAGTATTGATTTAATAAGATACTCGAATGCATGGAGAAGAAATTGATCAAATACACTGATGGTTCCCACCTTGTTAGGAAATAAACATAGATTAGCTGTGAAAGAGTTTCATTTGGAACCCGACTAGGAGATACTTGTTGCCTTTGTCTTCACAGGTGAATGACATTGATGTCACCAATATGAGTCATACAGATGCAGTCAGCTTTCTCCGTGCTGCCTCTAAGACTGTCAGGTTGGTTCTAGGACGAGTGTTGGAGTTACCCAAGATGCCAGTATTGCCTCACTTGCTGCCTGATGTTACACTAACGTGCCATAAGGAGGAGCTAGGTAACAGAAAATTAAAGCGCTTTTTCACTCTAATGTGATTTTTTTTTTCTCTCTTAACTTACATAGAATTTTTTTTGTCTTTTTCCTGCACAGGTCTGCTGTTAGCAGGAGGTCATGACAGCATTTACCAGGTTGTGTATATCAGTGACATTCTCCCCAAGTCAGCTGCTGCCAGAGAGGAGAGTCTCCGTGTACTTGATATTATCCATTACATTAATGGGGTCAGCACACAAGGAATGACTCTGAAAGAAGCCAAAAGGACATTGGAAACATCCCTTCCTTGGGTGGTGCTCAAAGTGACCAGGTGTGTTCTGGGAGCATTTGGTTCCCTGTACTTACTGTTTGTATGTGGATAAAACTTGTTCCTGCTATGCAGCCATTCACCCAGCTGGTTCCTCTGTTACTGAGGATTGGTGCCACAGAAAGGGAACATATTCTCTCAGATTTGCATTAAATTATATTGTTCTGTGCTTAAATAGTTCCATCGGTTGGATGTTCTGGCACAGCTCTGAATGTCAAAACTCTCTGGCACAGATCCCAGAAACCAATGTAATTTCTCTAATCCCTGCTTCTATTTGCATGGAAATACTGCAGTCTGACAAACTCTCCAGACTGCTCTTAAGTTTTAAATTTTGGTTGGAATGGGAAGTCTGGCAACATTCCCCACCATTTTGAAACCTTCCAGTCATGCTGATGTTCTTTGCTCCCTCACTGCCTTTCCTTCCCCTTGGAGCCAAACGAGATCAAATCCTTCTGTCAGAACCTGGAATGATACTGCACACAGTCCTCACTGATTCCAGAACTAGGAAACAACCTAAGTACCCCTACTACTTCATGTTTGTCATTAAGTGTTTTTAACATTCCAGAATTGTTGAAATGGAAAGCACAATGAGCAATTTTGTTGATTGCTGAGTATTAAGATAGATGTATATGTACAATAACCAGGGCTTTCTGTTGGTTGGTTGATCAATTTCTTTTTCATAATAAAAATTTCTGTACACGTTTCTTTTCATAGAGACGGTCATCCAGTGCTTCCAAAATCCAAGAGCCCAGACAGCTCAGATTCATGGTCAAAGAAAGCTAATGGTAAGATTTCTGTGGTCACTCACTGCATGTGAAATGCACATCAGTAAAAATGAAGGGAGCAGTATGGGTCTTGCATGCTCTCTGGAGTGCAGTTGCTGCACTACAACTCTGCGTGCTGAGATAGCTCCAGCAGTCGTTTATTCAGTTTCTCTGGCAGTTGAGACATTTTCTCTCATAACAACCCTAAGTCATTCAAGGAGTAAGTATAACTGATACGTTATTATTATTACATATATAGGATTTCTTTTACTTGTGTCCTGTTTGTTCTGACCACAGATAAAAACATCAGTCTGTTACATCTGCAGAGGCTTCGGGTGTGATGTCCATCTTCTCTTTTTCAAGAGCAAAACAGCCCAGATTGGTTTTATTGCATCCCCACAGTTTGTTTCCATCTGTCTGCTTATCTCTTCACATGTGGTGTCTGCAGCTCCACATGTGGCATGGACTGAGGTTCAGCATTGTCCAGCAGACAGGAGCAATGGCTTTGAGCATTCTGTAGACAGCACTCCTTTTAGCACTGACCCAGTGAGAGCAACTCTCTTTTGCTAAGCACTACTCTGGAGTTAATATGTTTCACCAACTACATTTGCTTCTCTGCTGAGTCACCACATATGCTGCCACTTGTATCTGGAACGTGCTTTTTCAATTGACATTTTGTGCTTTGCATTTGTTTTGATTCGTCAGTCTTGTTTTCCACACTTACTCATTAATTTATCATTCATTTTGAATTTTGAGCTTGCCTCATGGCATTATTTTAACTCTTCCAGTTCATAGTTGCTCATACTTTTCAACTGTACTGAACATTGTTTTCTAAATCTTGGTCAATATATTGGTTAAGAACCAGCCCTGTAATTGGATCTTGGTAGACACTGCCTTAAACACCTTGGTCTTCCTGTGATTTTGTCTAATTGCTTCGTTTCTTACACATGCTTTTACAAGCAAATCCAGAACTGCACTAGAACTAGGTACGTAGCAACGACTTGTTCCACCATGTCTCATTTATTATACCAATAATGTGATGTTTGGGATAGGCAGTGGTCTTTTAGATCATGATACCCCTCTTTTCTTTACCAAGGAGGAGAAGGTACCTTACAGCAAGGACCCAGGTGGTAGATGATGTGTGTTGGTTTGGTTTTGTTGTTGTTATTTCAAGGTTGTAATCTATACAGTTGAAAGGAACGGAGATCACATTCTATTTTCCTAAGGTGCAAGTGTTGCCTTCCTACTGCAGGTTGTTAGGCTGCTTACCAACATTTATCTTTGCTTAAAGCTGATTATTTGTATGGAGCATTCTTCTCTATCATTCCATTGAACTTGAAGTTCACATAAACATAATCAGGTATAGCTCATCAGATGTCATCTTGTCAATGGCCATTAATCGAGCAGGCAGAAATGATACTCATTTCACAACGCATTATGTCCAGTTTCTTTAATAAAAAAGATAATTGATGGAAACTAATGTAATTACAGGGAAAATTATGTTCTTAAGTTGTTGTTTTTTCCCTGTTTTGTTTAGGCTGCTCGCATGGAGATCTCTGTGATAAAACAGAAAAGATAACTGATGCTTATGAGCCCAAAGTAAGTATTCCTCAGTGGAGTACATTTTCATATAGTTTACATAAGTTGTTTTTTGGTTTGTCTTAATAAGTAATTTAATTTAAAAGTGCTTTATACCAAACTATGCAAATGCTATGTTGCCATTGGATGCGAAAAAATTATAATATATAATATAATAATTAGTGAACACGCTTTTTGCATTAATCTATATCTATGGGATTGCTCTATGGAAAGACGAATCACCTTATATGAAGGAGGCCAGGCTGTGATCTGGTCTCTTCCCAGCTTCTACAGATGCTTATTCTTGTTTCTTCCTTTTTACCCCTCTGTTTCTTTTCTGTTGGTTTAGTTTTTTTTGTTTGTTGGTTGTTTTTTCTCCTGAGAAGTGGTGTGATGTGGGATCTGAGGAATTGAAGCCTGTGTGTGTTAAAGAGTATGTAATAATGTGAGATATTATTTTGTGTTTCCTTCTAGTAGTTAGTTCTTCATCGTGTTTTATTTTTCTTAGTTACTATATTTTTTTTCCTTTGTTCATTTCATTTGAAAATTCTAACACAATTAAAAGCTATCAAATGGACAGGTAGAGTTCTACCCACCCCATCACTCAGTTAGTTCGGCTGAGATAGGATATGCCTAGTTTCTTTCTGTTTGTACCTAATGGAGCTTCAAAATTGCCAAACTTTAGGAGTTAAACTGTATTGTTCTTCACTTTTCTTAGGTCAATGGCAACAGCATCATAGGACCTTCTCATGCAAACGTGGAAAATAATATCCATCATACAAAGGGACAAATGAATCTCACAGGATCTGGAGGTGCCCCTTCACTTGGCTTTGCTGCTCAGATATCAGATGTTTCTGAACACAGTGACAAATCAGGTAAGAATGGTTGAGATGAGGGACCATGTTATTCAGAATTTGGTTCTTGGATGAAGGAGAGTCAGGGCAATAGCACATTTTGAACTGACTGAAATGAGTCAAATTAAGGATGGCAGTCAAGTTTAGAAAATCATCTCCAAGCCTTATGGTGTGTTCTTGAGGAATTTGTTAACGTTGGAAGTAGATTTATGAAATCTGAATTTTATGCCAGAGACAATGAGGGAAAGACTTGATAACAAGTAGAAATAACACTTCAGTGTCTGACTCTCTCCCTCTCTGCCCTGCCCCCTCCCCTGTTTAGGGAAAAAATATTATTTTATTCTATTCCTTTTTAGAAACAGAAGTTCCAGATGATGAATATTATGATGAGGATGATCACAATGAAGTAGTCCAGTATCTGTTGGATGTTGTAGATGAGGAAGCCCAGAACCTCTTAAATCGTAACAATGCAACATCAGAGGCCCAGAGCCTTCTGCACGTCAAGAAGGCCACGTCAGGAGATCATCTGCCAGGTACTGAGTCATTGGAAAAGCAGGTCACTTGGAAACCAGGCCACCTGAAAACACGGTGCCTAGTGAGCAGTGGCAAGATGATAGGTAACATGGAATTTTTTTGTGAAGTGTAAGTAGCACGGAGACCTTTTAGAATTATTATTTTGTCAGTTTCTTCATTTGCAAATGAAGAAATATTGAACTTGTCAGATAGGGCAGCAGAGAAGTGATGTAGCAGCCAGATAGGTAAGACTTTTTCTATAAGGATCTCATTAAGACTTAGAGTGAGTGGAAACCTCGTTCAGAACTACTGCAGGTCTAAATATAATGGAGTCACAAACACACTGTTGACAGGTGAATCTGCTCACTTCCCAGCACTGGCCTGTCCCTCTCTTACACTGTGGCACAGCCATTCTGTTAGCTGAGCCAACAACTTCACTTTCACTTGCAGCTGTTATATTTAGAAAAGAGGAAGCTTCAAGTCTGATTCTTCAACATACTGATAACAGAGGGACTTAGAACTTGTTACTTGCTTATTCTGGCACCTGTATTCTGGTGTGACAAGATTCACGTGTTTAAGAAGGTGATTTCTGGGCATCTTTCAGTGTGTTTATGCTCTCTCTCTGCATTCTGATTTTCCTGCTCCAGTGGAGATGAATGGAAAACTGGCAGAAGATAAATCTGAAGACACAGACTGTGATGGATCATCTTTACCTGAAGATTTTTCAGAGGTGAGATGGCAAGAAGCTGGCAGACTTTTCTTTCTCAGATAGTCTCCTTCCATTTATTATTTCCCTTATTTCATGAAGTTTGTAGAAATACCCTTATGTGCACTTTAAATAATAATATTTTTTAAAATGTAATAATATAATACCTTGTTAGTGTTACTTGAGGCATGTCATCTAAAATTTCCTTGATTACTGCACAGAGAAAGGAAGCAGGGATAATGAATATTGTGTAGACTTTCCAAAATGTAAATGTGAGCCTTCTTTCCCCTTACGTTGTGCTAGACTACTCTCGTTGATTTGAATGACTTCTATATATTGCATCCCCAACATTATTACACATCTTTTACACCAGTCATTAGCTTCTCAGGTTTGATTTCAAATTAGCAGAGCTCTTGTCTGTCTAGCATGTCCCTGCAGCTTTCTGTCCAGTGAGGAGAGCAAGGAGGTAAGTCGGCCATCCAGCTCTATCAGTGTTCTCTGGGAGATCCAAAAGTAGAATTCTCTGAATATGACAGTAGAAACTGCTGAGGTGTCACAATAAGCAAAAATCATCTTGGAGACTTTCTCTTAGGGAGATCTGAAATATCCTCTTCACTACTGAGTCTTCATTGTGTTTTGAGGAATACCTATATCAGAATAGCTCTTATTTAGAGGTAAAGAACTATTCTGTGATGGTTGTGGCTAGGCGTGGAATAGAAGTGCTCACAATCATCTTGCCACATAAAAGGTTGTAAAGATTACAAACAAAAAAGTCAACTGTAAAAGGTGTAGGTGGCTATTCTGCTGCCACGGTTCAGAAATAATTTTAAGAAAGCTTTTGGCCTTATAATCACAGAATCACATAATTGTAGAGGTTGGAAGGTACCTCTAAAGATCATCTAGTCCAAACCCCCTGCCAAAGCAGGCTCCATAATAGTATGGTCTTTTCCAAGTGCTCAGTATTCTCCCTCTCTGTTGCTTTGGGTTAGTGAGCTGTCTAGAAGAGTGAATCTGCTAATTTGAAACTTCACATTTGAACTTAGACTCCTTCAGGAATACTGCATGTAGCTGTTCATGTCCTTTAATGTCTACAGTGGGTGAACCTTTATAACAGTGACTTTGATGTTTCATCCTTTTTCTTCCGGTAGCCCATGCACATAAATGGTTGTGAAGATCATGGTGAGGAAGGACCTATGCCAGAAAGGTATCATGCCTTTTCTAGTGTTTCTTGAAAATAAACCTGTGAGATTTGAAGCTCTCAGTACAGATATAATGCATATTGGGTGTGTGTGTATGTATAAATAGATGGATGTGTATCTGTGTAATGTCTTATCAAATTGCTTTCTCTCCTTGTTATTCAAATGTTAAAATTCTTCACCATCCCCTGGCTGCATTTTTATTCCTTTTGATATGTGGTTATAACAGGTAACTAGGACATTTGTCAGGTGGTTTCAAACAACTTCATTTGCACTATACTAATAGTTTGCTGCTTTCAAACAAGGGAATTCAGACAATCTTGTCTTCAATTTGAATCTTCACGAGGTTCCCTAATGTGGCTTCTTCTGATCTTAGAGCACAGTGCCCATGTAGTTCCACTGATCAATCTATATCCATTTGGGCTCTTAAGACTTACTGTTTGTACACAGAAAACATAAGGGTGTGCCCGAACACATTGTTAGCTTTCGCTTTGACCTGCCTTGAATCCTGGAAATTCCCATGTTATTATTTCTGTGCTAAATATTAAAAAAGGAGAAAAAAAAAGTGGGTTTTGAGGTCACTGCTATGGATCTGGTTAGCAAGTACCTGTAGCTGTAATTGATGTGATTTCTGGCCATGCTTCGTTAGGTTGCAGATACACTGATTGTCTCTAGGTGTCGCTTCTTACTTCTGTTCTTTGCCCTCTTTAGATCTCCTCCACAGCCTCCCTCGAGTCAAGCAGATGAGGATGAAATCACGTGGGGAAGTGACGAATTACCAATTGAATCAATCAACCAGGAACGTGAAAATAAAGGCAAGAGCTTCAGCGAACAATTAATTGAAAACTGATGATCACATGAAGTAGCCAATATGCCAGATGGGAATTTTAAAATGTCTTGGATATAGTTTGAGGACCTGATGACAGGCATAGTGGGAAAACTCCTTGACTCACTGGAAAGAATATTTACAGCTTAAAGTACCATGTGTCTGAAAGTCCACTAGGACACGTATTGGCGAAGTTGGGTCTATGATTGGAGTTGACAGCAGCTTTCCTCCACCTACCTGACAAAATCTTTAACAACATGTGATGCCTTTGGCAGATATTAGTCTTTACTTTTTGAGATAGAATTAGAAATGTCAAGTCCTGAAATTGTTATACAGAAGCCCTCTGTCTCCAATGTGTGTATTTACTAAAAGGAGAAAGCGTAAGATATTACGTAAGAGGCAGCCTTGCATGGCAAAAAAGCCATCTAGTACAGTAACAATGGCATGCAACATTGCACTGCATTTTACATATTTCTTTCCTTTAGTTGTTAATTTAGTTCATTATTTATACGGCCATCCAAATCAGCCTCATTCTTCTGCCAGATCCCCCTTTGGTGACAAACGAAGAGATCTCCACGCTCCATGCTGTGAGTGTGCTCCCAGGTGGCAAGTACTGTGGAACAAAGCTGAAGGCAGCCATCAGGGTACTGCGGGGACTGCTGGAACAGGGGGTTCCTTCCAAAGAGATCGAAGTGAGTAACATCAGTCTTGTTAGGGCCTTTTGTCTAAAACTTGGCCTTTTAACAGGACGAAACAGAAATAGAATGCTTGATTCATCACTGCCTTAAATACCACAGCTCTTTAATTTGTAGCTCTTTAAAGGAATGAGAAGAGTTCCTTCAGACATCCCCTCCTTTCCCAGCAGCTGCTGAGAGACGAAATTGGGTTGAGATGCGAGTTCAGTTCAAAAATCTGTTTGTGTCTTATTTGGGGTAAACTACCAAATGAATGTGATGCTAATAGGCATAGGCAAGGGAAAGAAACGCTGCAACAATGAGCTGCAGGATGTGAAAACAGTCCTTTCCAGGTCTTACAGCTTGTCTTGTTCAGTGAACTTGCCTGTGGGAGAAGAAGCCGAAATACATACTGGATATTTGATGGGTTGTTTGTTTCAAGGTGGTGTATTTTGTTAGCTATGTGAAATCAGATTCCTTTCTGTGACTGAATGATTTTGCGCATCCATTAGGATTTTGTTTATTTTAGAGACTGCTCTCAGCACTTGTTGTTGTTCAGAGCATTTTAATGCATGAGTAATTCGTAGAATCATAGACTCCTTTGAGTTGGAAGGGACCTTTAAAGGTCCAACTCCCCTGCAAGGAACAGGGACACCACAGCTCAATTAGACTGCTCAGAGCCTGATCCAGCCTCACCTTGACTGTCTTCAGGGACGGGACATCCACATCTCTGGGCAACCAGTGCCTCACCACCCTCACTGTAAAGAGCTTCTTCCTTATGTCTAACCTACACCTACTTTCTTTAAGCTTGAAGCCTTTCCCCCTTGTTCTATCACAACAGGCCCTACTACAGAGTCTGTCCCCTTCTTTCCTGTAGCTCTCCTTTAGATATTGAAAGGCTGCTATCGGGTGTCACCTCAGAGCCTCCTCTTCTCCAGGCTGAACAGCCCCAGCTCTTTCAGCCTGTCCTTGTAGGAGAGGTGTTCAGTCCCTTGGATTGTTTTCATAGCCCTACAAAAAATTCTTTCCCTACAGAATCTTCAAGAGTTAAAACCACTGGATCAGTGTTTGATTGGACAAGCAAAGGAGAACAGGAAGAAGAACAGATACAAAAACATCCTCCCCTGTGAGTATTAATTGATCTGACACAGTGCAGATATTTTATCTCCATTGGTGTGGAGAATTAATTGGATCTTCTGCTGAATAGGGAAAAGATAAATACATCTGCCGTTTTCTACATGATTAAAGTCAATGTTTATAAAGTGATGTAAGATTAGTGAACAACAAACATGGACAACAGCAAAGGATGGATGTCCACAGATTTTTCAGGTGTTTCAACAGATCTCATTCATAATTAACATTTTTTTTCAGTTGTACTCATGTAAATTTGGAATAACAGACAGGTATACTACTGTCAGGAAATTTCCTGCAGCAAAATGTTGTTTGTTAGCCAGGAGAGGTGTTGAGGAGCAGTGAGAACTGATCCAGGCTATCTCTGAGTGAGAAGCTTTGAGCCTCAGCATCAGGAGCGCTGCAGCTGGAGTCAGGCACCGTGATGTCTGTTGGATAGATTTCCCCCTTGGCCAACTTAATTCAAATAAAAGTACTGATTTGCATCCCAATGCAAGTACTGCATTGGTTTGATGCTTTCTGTTTTTTAATAAAATGTTGAAGCACCTTTTGGAGATAAATACCATGCGAGTTTGTAAGGCTCAGCATCTCTGCTGTGTGAAGCTTTAATCATATTCATGCCTAACATTGAAGTATTTCTGTTGTGCTGGAATTGCAGACGATACCACCAGAGTTCCTCTTGGCAGCGAAGGTGGATACATCAATGCCAGCTTCATTCGCATGCCAGTAGGGAATGAGGAGTTTGTCTACATTGCTTGTCAAGGACCTCTCCCCACTACCGTAGCAGATTTCTGGCAGATGGTTTGGGAGCAAAACTGTACTGTGATTGCCATGATGACTCAGGAGGTTGAAGGGGAGAAGATAAAATGCCAGCGTTACTGGCCGGATGTGCTGCATAAAACCACCATGATAACGGACAGACTGCGGCTGGCTCTTGTAAGGTTTCAGCAGCTGAAGGGCTTCATCATCAGAGTGCTGGAGCTAGAAGATATCCAGGTGAGCGAGTCTGATTTTGGGTGCTTTTTGAGTGCTGGCATTTCTTTCCTCACACCAGTGTCTTGCCCAGTTTTAATCACAGTGTCTGCACTGAGAGGTAACGTAGAGCTTCTCTTTGCCCAGTGACCGTTACTGAGCAACTCTTCAGCCCCACAGTTTGTGCTGCTGCAGAACCTTTACAGGAGAAGGCAGTTGGGCCAGGAGATGATTTTTTGATGCTAATTAGACTTCAGATGTGGCTCCCCAGGTGCCTGTGTCCACAGGAAACAGAAAGATACATAGAGATATAGCATTCATTCCTCATTCAGTCTGGCTGGTTTGTTTCTATGTTTCTGCACAGAAAACCTCATACTATTTAACTGCCTGCTGTTTATTTTCAGTTCCAGTCATCATTTCTTTGGTTTTATCAAATCACAGACCACTTTCATGGAGCGGATCTCTCTCTTCCAAGATTTAAGTTTCAGAACTTCTCTCTTTTCTTTTTTTCCTTCCTATATGTAACGTTTCGTTCCTGCTTCTGTTACACCACAGACAGGTGAGGTACGGCACATTTCCCACCTGAACTTCACTGCCTGGCCTGACCACGACACCCCTTCTCAGCCCGACGACCTGCTGACGTTCATCTCCTACATGCGGCACGTCCACAGATCAGGACCCATCGTTACACACTGCAGTGCGGGCATTGGCCGCTCAGGGACCCTGATTTGCATCGATGTGGTTCTGGGCCTCATCAGCAGAGACCTTGATGTGAGTACCTGAGAGAGTGGGCTCAACCGTGCTCCTGACTTGCAGCATCTGTGCTTAGTGGGTGTGCTACTTCTGTATTTAAAATGAGGGATGAAGGGAAACATCACAAACTCACCCTGTACAAACACCTCAGCCTGAGACAGCAGTGTATCAATTCAGTTTTCCAGCACCACTGGGAATATTCTTTCTAGGGTGATGCTGAGGAAGGTGCTGGCTAGCTTTCTTATGTTGGTGTCCGCATTGGGCCAGACAGCAAATTCTTTCATGAATTTGTAGGGAAGCTGAGCTATGCTTAGCTCAGTAGGGTTTTTGAACACCCCCCTGATTGTCCAGAAGTTTCATAGACCTGGAGAAACGGAAGGCTGGGCCAAAGGACTGAATTTTCTGCATACTCAGCTCCTGGTAGGAGTAATCCAGAGAGCAGAGGAAGAAAAAGGTGATGTAGAAGAGCCATGTCCTTATTGCCCCAAGACAGCTCATGCTGGTAACCTACTAAGGATGTGCAGGATACGCAGAATTGTGAATTGTTTCACTGCTAAATGTTACGTGGATTCCTTGATGTGGTGCTGGGGATATTTTATGTCTTTTTCCAGCATTTAACTTGCTGCTGTTTATTTTGGTAGTTCGACATCTCGGACCTGGTGCGCACGATGCGCCTGCAGCGGCACGGGATGGTACAGACAGAGGTAAGTCTCCACATACAGCTTTCCAGACACTGGGATTCTAACTCTGATGTGCTGGGATTGTCTTCGTGCCCTCTAATGAGAGCCCTGTGTTATGAGAATGAAATTGGATGCGTGTCAGGATGAGTTTTATGGTTTAAGAAATATATGCAGCTTTAAGCATGCTGCGTTCTTTCAGTTTTTGACTAAAAAATAGAGTTGGAATTGGAGTTTGTCTAAATCAGTTGAGTTTTTGGAAAAAGACAAAAATATGTATTATATGCTAAAGAGAGAGTCTCACCTGTGAATCTCTGAAACCACTGGAGACCATCCTGAGCTCTCCTTTTGGACAGAGGTGTTCAGCCAGACATAAACTGAACCTCTAGGAGTAACCTGGATCTGGAGATACTGAACCTACATGAGACCTGCAACCTCTTTTTGAACGTGGAGGACTTCTCTCATTATAGTTCACAAAAAGAAACAGAAAAGAATTCTCACCCCAAATCACACATCAGCTCCTAAAGCTGCATTGCTAACATTTTAAGGTAATCTGCACTGTAATCAGAGTTCTCTATTAGCTCACTTGATGAAAGACCTCGAAAAGTCCCTTGCCACTTCTACTTTTGTAAAGTACGTATCCTGTTTGAAGTGGTTTTGACACAAAAGGAAGATCAGTGCTGTGTGCACCTTTCTGTGGCATGTGAGGGCCTGTACTCATTTGAAGCTGAGGTTGTGTGTTTCTCCATTGCGTTTGTTTTTTGTTGTTGTTGTTGTTATTTTACTGTAGAAATAGTGTTGATATCAAATGCTGTGCAGGTGAGTGTGAGTTGCTCAGGAGCATTTTTCAGATGCACTGTGGTCTTCTTCCCCTTGCAGGATCAGTACATCTTCTGCTATCAAGTTGTCCTGTATGTACTGAACCATCTCCAGCACGAAGAAGAGAGGCAAATAAAATCCTGAACAGGAAGCGCTTTTAAAATGAGGAGATGAGGAGAAAATGAGGAGATGAGGAGACCTGAAGGCTCTCACCTGTTCTTTGTTCTGCCAATGCTATCAAAGTCCTTTTCTTCAGCTGCTGTCAAATGTTTTCTCTGTCTATCTCTGTCTTTGTGTCACTGCAGATAAGGTACATAGTGTGTGGACAAAGGAGAGCTCATACCATACCACTGGTGTCTTCAGCCCATAGACACAGCTGTGAGATATTTGTATAACAGTAAATAATATTTAATAAAGCTGCATTTTTTGCAGCTTCCTTAATACATGATTAAGTACTCAAATAAAAATATTTTAATGAGAAAAAAAAAAAAAAAGCAATGTTAAAATACTCCTGCAGCACTGCAGCTGCTCTGGGGTATTTATTTCTTAGGGAGTGGGATAAGGCAGCCTTTTTGTCCTGGTATACTTTATTACCATGCCATTTTAATGGTCTCTTTTAAAAGCTTGTGTATGGCAACAGAATGTTTTGGCGTTTTAGTACAGTTGGAGCTATTTTGTAGAGGGTATCTTAAATCAGTATTTAAGCTTTAATTGCTGCCTGTTAGCATAAGGATAGTGGTGAATGTTTACTGTAAGTATCACAGTTAACAGTGTTTACTTGATAGAGTTCCATGTATATATTTATATACTTTTACAAAAAGAAAAAAGTTGAATTATCAGATGTCTAACTTTATAACTTATTAGGCATCTCTACTCTGTAAATAAAAGTACACTTAAAATGCACTGGTGGGTGAATCTGGGTGTTTCTGTGTCCTCCTGCTGCATAGGGCTCCAACCTTTGGGCTTGCCTGGGCCACGTGGACTGAAGAGGAATTGCTTTGGGCTGCGTATGTGTAGGTCACTGTGAAAGTAACACCTCCTGTTTATTTCTCATACAAAGAGCACAACAGCACCATTGGATGGAGCAAATTCTCAGCTATGAAACACTTTTTCATCACAAGCACCACTGTTAGCTGTGCGTTTTCACCAGCGATGGATAGGAGCCCATGTGCTGAGCTTGCAGCACTCTGCGGGTTGGATCTGCCTGCTGTATGCCAATGTTTTAGCTTGGCATAGGAACAGACAGAATAATCCTTCCATTAATTATCTTTGCTATAGCACCCACCCTCCATTATAACAGAGTCAATTCTCAGGTAGTACGCGCATGGAAAGAAAAGTATGTTTGTGAGGCCTGCCATCAGCATGGCTCCACGTGGAGACTGGAAAACCAGGGATGGAACTGAGAGCCCTCTACACCTAGGCTTGCTGCAACACACAGGGAGAAAGGGGAGCCCATTGCATTTGCATTTGCATTATTTCACGCGGGTATACACCTGGCTTTCCCCCATCCCTCTCACACCTTCATTTATGGTCAGCTGCATTCACACGGCAGCCACTGAAGAGTTTTGTCTGAAGCTTCGCTGCCTGGGCCTCAGACCTTCCCCTCTGCCCCTTCTCTCACGGGTTCTGCTGGGGGCTGCACCACTCACAGCACCTACCCCAGCACCAGCATCATCACAGGAGGCTCATGCTCACAGATGTTACCTAATTAGATAATTAAAAAATAATAATCTGGTGCAAACAGGAGGTCCGAGCAGAGTGCCCTGTGCTGCGGTTATTTACAACACCGTTAACTCTCCTGCTCTATGAAGTGAAATCTTCCATGAAGCCTGGAAAAACATTCACTCCCATTGCAACTTAAAGTCATGTGGTAAGGTCAGAGGTGGAAGGGGTGCGTGCTTTCCTTAGCCACAAGCTTTCAGAGTGCTTCATCTCCCTCTGCAGACCTCCTGACCTTGCTAGGCTTCCCCTCTGCATCACTACCAGCACGCAGGACGCTGTGCTTAGGTGCACACCAGGCCTAGGTGTGTCTGGTTCATCTGCAGCCTGGAGCAGGAGATGCAGAACAGAGCAAAGCCAGCCAGACCTCCAGCTCGTGTCTGAAAGGTTCACTGGTACAAGTTGGAGCTTTGCTCCCAGCCCAGGTCTTCCCTGGTGCAGCTTCAGTTTCCTTCAGTGCAGAGGGTAAGAGAGTGTACGATGCCATCAGCCGCTCCCTTTGGCTGTCAGACTCCAGCTCCAGAAAGCTGTGCTGTATTTCGTTACAGCTCTCCTCTGACGGATGAGGCATTTCCTTTTTGTACCTGAAGTGAAGCAGCTGCTACCATCATACTATGAATTGAAACAGAATGTCGGTTTCTGTTCTTGAGGAATACCAAAAAAAAACTGCTCTTACTTTGATATCGGGGTTAGATTGTAATTGAATTTTAAATCAATTTCAATGGGTTCTGCATTGGAAAAACATTTTTTTCCAAAGTGAACAGCTAGTTTTGATTCAGATAAGGAAGTGGGGCACAACAGTGCATGGTTGTCATTTACATGCAATTACCCTTAAATGAGAAGCAAGGCTAACTGTGTTTTCTGAAAAGATAGAAATGCATGGGGAAAAATCTAGCTTCATGAAGCAATTCCTGTATCAAAGCACAAAGCAAGGTGTGTATTTTTCACTGTTTCCTTGCTGGGTGGCTGTGAAAGGACTCCTCCAGGAGGGGGATCCAATATGGCAGAATCAATTTTGTCTATAGCACCCAGAGATTTTCAGATGTCTGGACCCACTGTCATCCTGACCATCCCCAGTTCTTCAGAACCCAGCTCCATGGGGCCTAGGGCATTTTCAGTAGGACAAAAATTGGTGTTGGAGCCTTAGCCCAACATTCACACTCCAAGCCTGAGCCTGTCCTCTTTCCACGTGCATTGTATTCCACAGTCTGCGCCTGATGAAGTTCGCCTTTGTGGATGTGACAAAACTTCATTAAATGGATTATTTTGCCAGTGTCTGCTTACAGAGTGAGTTCCTACTGGCTTGGGAGAGCCTTGCTGCTTGGTACATGGCTCAAGCCTTCTGTTTGTTTGCCTGATTCTGAAGACAACTGCAGGAGAAGAGTAAATAAACTTTCAGTTCTAATCTCAGCTTCAATTATCTCAGCTTCAATTTGGCTCTTATGTTTCCCAGATGTGTAAAGGAAAACTGGCCTCTAGGCTTGGCTAGAGGCTGAGGGAGTTGATGAGCACCTGGTGGGCTGCCTCAGCCTCTTTTCATCTAGAATGCCTGGGTTAGAGCACGGAGAACAGGAAAAGATTTGGAAAACAGCAGCAAGAAAGTCCAGAAGGATTTTAACTTCAGGAACCTAATAAAACTCTCGTTTACTACCCAGCCCTTTCCTGGCAATGGCCTCTAGAACATTAGGAGAAATGTTTGTAAGTGGAAAAAAATAGTTCAGATTATTTTTTTTTTTCAGTATCCAAGTAGAAAATGCATCTTTTTTTTTCTATTTGTCACGTTTATTTTTTCCCTGATTGCCCACCGTCCCCTCTCATTTGGATGCTATAGCCAGGGAAAATCAAAATTGCTGTTTATTTTTTATGTGAAAGAATCATGTAAATCACACACCGCGTGTGCAGCGGGTGGTAGTGACAGGGATGTGACAAACTTGTCTGGGAGAATGAATAAACAAGTCCGGAGCCATTGATTTGTTTTAAATAACTCATGTGCAAAAGTCCCCTGAGGCTCTCAGGCTGCTGGTGATCGCGCCCTCTTGCTGCCGATTTCAGTGTAGGCGGATGGCTCTCAAGTCTCTCAATGGGAAAGGTGAAGCGAAGGTGAACTGCTCTGCGGACAGCTCCAGGATGAACTGCAGGAGTGCAGCGGGTCGGGCAGCATTTTGGGTAAGGGAACTGACGTCGGAACGTCGCCCCGGCAACGGTTTCGTTGACATAACGGTCGCTGGCATCTCAGTACTACTCCTGCGGGCACAACCCGAAGGTACCTGTGGCCTTGTGCCTCCATCCCACGACCTTCCCATCCACGCAGCTCCCTTGAAAGTTAAAACGTCAAAAAAACGTAAGTGCCGGGCTCAGCCTTCTTAAATTTGGGCCTGCATTTCTGATACACGTGGCAAAAGCCATCCCCAGAGCAGATCAGCATCACGAGTTCACTGTTCCCCTAAGTACTACTTTTTCCTAGGTGGTTTTGGGAGATGGCCGCAGCCTTCCCTGTGCCGTACCATCCCCTGGTTCTCGTTCACAGTATCACAGGCAGTATCTCTGACCTCAATCTCTGTGCACACGGTACAGAGGATATGGGACACTCAACCCCGTGACTCCTGGCAGTTCTTCAGCACTCGCTGTTTTCTCCTATTTCCTTTTAGGAGAGAAGATTGCTGCTACAGCTTGAAGTGCTGACTTCTCAATGAGCTCAATGCCATAAGTTGTCCTTCTCTGCCAGGAAGAGTGGTGTGGTCCCCACACCACGCAACCTGTGGGTAAGGCCATTTTTATTATCATTTGTACGGAACATGGGGATGTTACTCAGGGAAAAGTCTGGATTTTGGCAGAGGTGCTGACTTTTGAGTCATGAGTACCCCCTTGGCATCAGCACTGCAGGATCAGGAGCTATGGATGGCTCACTGAGGGCTGGAGGCAGATGGGGACAATTCCTCCACCCCCCAGCAGCTCTGCATTTCCACAGTTTTAATTAATTTCTCGATTGATCTGTACCCAAGTGGTACAGATGAGCTGCCCCTGCTGGCTGCCTCCTCCTGCAGCATCAGCTCAAGGCAGGCTGCTTGCATCTATTTCATCTTCCACCAGGGTTCATTTATAGTACATCGCAGTTGCCACAGACACACAGTGCTAACCTCTCCTTCTCTCACTCAAGAATTACAATTGATTCAAAGTAATATTGGAACTGCTATTTTTAAGATTTTGGTGAAAAAAATAATATGAGCTTCTCCCGTGCAGCAAACACAGTCTGTCCCCTGTCACGTGAGCTCATCTGTGCACCACTGTTGGTGTCAGCATTTCTGGAAGACAAATCAGCAGGTTGAATACGTGTAGGCATTGATTTCTATTTTCTGCCTTTTTTTCTTTTTTAATTGATTCTTGAAGAGCAAAACAAAGAGCTGCAAAGGAAAAAGTTGCAAAAGTGATTCGTATTCGTGCTACTTAAAAAGTGATTTCTACCAATCTTTTCTGCTTCCTGACCAATGGTGGAGGAGTGGAAACATCAGCATCCTGGCATCTCTGAAGTGTCAGGGCAGGAGGCAGCGTGCGCTGCTGAAAATGAGTGAAGGAAGAAACTGCTTTTATGCCTTTTAAGCAAATACCACTGGTAATAAAATAGTTGCTTTTGGCACAAGAAAAGCCATCCTAATGAAATAACCCAGCTAGTTTGATTGACATCTAAGAGGAAAGCTGTAGGTGTCTCTGCTCAGCGCAGGGGAGCGGGGATCAGATGGCCTTTAAAAGACTCTTCCAACGCAAACGGTTCTGTGATTCTGTGGCTCTACAGTTTTCCAACTGCCATTACAGCAGCACAAGGGGCAGCCTCTTGCAATAACTACTGCAACATCCTTCCCCTTCTGTTTCCTCTTTGCTTCCTGAATGCTAAGGCTTTGAAGTCATTATTCTGCGTTACCTTTTCATCTAGTGCTGTATTTTTTTCTATTAGTGTTCTTCCTTTCCACAAAGGTTTCCACTCACCAGCAGGAAGCTTGGGTGTCCGAAGGGAGTGCCCTCGAGGCACGTTTGTTCTTTAATTCAATAGCAGAGCCTGGAGCCGTAGTGTGGGTTGGCACACACTTGGCTGAGCCCACAAGCAGTGGATGCTTGTGTCTCTAAAGGGTCCCTCTGAAACCAGCAGAAGCGCTTAGAGGAACAGTGCAGTATTTACAAGCTCGCCCAAAATTCAGTCTCTTAACCTACAAGTGGTTTTGGTGCAGAGACTGTGCCTTAGCCTACATACTGGGGATAACGGAGGAAGCTGTCAGCCTCATTTGCAGCAAGAAAAAAAAAAAAAGAAAAAAAAAAAAACGAGAGAATTTGCTGCCTGGGGTAAGCATTCATTCATCAGGTTACCTCTCACGTTTCTGTTGGGCAGCATTTCACACCGTCACCCTGAACACCTCTGGAACTCAGGTTGTGCCAAAGGAGGTTCAGGGTGGGGATTAGAAGGAATTTCTTCTCAGAAAGAGCAGTGAGCCATTGGCACAGGCTGCCCAGGGAGTGGTGGAGTCACCGTCCCGGGAGGTGTTTGAGAACCATGGAGATGTGGTACTGAGGAACACGGTTTAATGGGCAGTATTGGTGGTAGGTGGACTGTTGGACTTGGATGATCCTTGTGGCCTTTTCCAACCTTAATGATTCTCTGATTCTATGAAAGAAGATTTAGGACACTGGGGAGAATCGAGGGATTCACACAATCCAGAAAATATCTGCGAGGGGAGGATGAAGGCTGTCTCCAAACAGTTTTGGAGAATTAATTTAAAACAGATCTTGGATGCAAAACAAATCCATACTTAAATGCAGAGCACATAGAGAGAGAAAGAAAATACGCATTCAGATTTCATTTTCTGGTCAGCATGACAAACATTTTGGACATCACTGCATTGTCAT